>NW_026691542.1:2157364-2876486 GCF_020826845.1 Diceros bicornis minor
ACGTGCTATTTGTTCTGAATGCCCGAATTGGGAATCTGTGTCAAAACTTTGTTAGGAATTATGTGATCCTTACTAGCTGGAAGCAAGAGAGATGAGGAATGAAGTTATTTCTAGGAGTTGGAGACATACCAAGTTTAGCTCAGTTCTGGGCATCTTTGAAAGTCCTATACAAACTTGTTCCTACATAGTAACTTGCAACGTTGAATGAGAATGTGCTTGCTTATAGCAACGTGCTATATGTTCTGAATGCCCGAATTGGGAATCTGTGTCAAAACTTTGTTAGGAATTATGTGATCCTTACTAGCTGGAAGTAAGGGAGTTGCGGCATGAAGTTATTACTAGGAGTTGGAGACATACCAAGTTTAGCTCAGTTCTGGGCAATTTTGAAATACCTATAGAAACTTGTTCCTACATAGTAACTTGCAACTTTTAGTGAGAATGTGCTTACTTACAGCAACGTGCTATATGTTCTGAATGCCCGAATTGGGAATCTGTGTCAAAACTTTGTTAGGAATTGTGTGATCCTTACTAGCTGGAAGTAAGGGAGATGGGGCATGAAGATATTTCTTTGAATTGGAGACATACCCACTTAACCTCAGTTCTTGGCATCTTTGAAATACCTATAAAAAACTTGTTCCTACATAGTATCTTGCTACTTGGAATGAGAATGTGCTTGCTTACAACAACGTGCTATATGTTCTGAATGCCCGAATTGGGAATCTGTGTCAAATCTTTGTTAGGATTTATGTGATCCTTACTAGATGGAAGTAAGGGAGATGGGGCATGAAGTTATTTCTAGGAGTTGGAGACATACCCACTTTAGCTCAGTACTGAGCATCTTTGAAATACCTATAGAAACTTGTTCCTACATAGTAACTTGCTACTTGGAATGAGAAAGTGCTTGCTTAAAGCAACGTGCTACATGTTCTGAATGCCCGAATTGGGAATCTGTGTCAAAACTTTGTTAGGAATTATGTAATCCTTACTAGCTGAAAGTAAGGGAATTGGGACATGATGTTATTTCCAGGAGTTGAAGACATACCCACTTTAGCTCAGTTCTGGGCATCTTTGAAATACCTATACAAACTTGTTCCTACATAGTAACTTGCAACTTTGAATGAGAATGTGCTTGCTTACATCAACGTGCTATATGTTCTGAATGCCCGAATTGGGAATCTGTGTCAAAACTTTGTTAGGAATTATGTGATCCTTACTAGCTGAAAGTAAGGGAGATGGAGCATGAAGTTATTTCTAGGAATTGGACACATACCAAGTTTAGCTCAGTTCTGGGCATCTTTGAAATACCTATACAAACTTGTTCCTACATAGTAACTTGCATCTTTGAATGAGAATGTGCTTGCTTACATCAACGTGCTATTTGTTCTGAATGCCCGAATTGGGAATCTGTGTCAAAACTTTGTTAGGAATTATGTGATCCTTACTAGATGGAAGTAAGGGAGATGGGGCATGAAGTTATTTCTAGGAGTTGGAGACACACCCACTTTAGCTCAGTACTGGGCATCTTTGAAATACCTATATAAAATTGTTCCTACATAGTAACTTGCTGCTTGGAATGAGAAAGTGCTTGCTTAAAGCAATGTGCTACATGTTCTGAATGCCCGAATTGGGAATCTGTGTCAAAACTTTGTTATGAATTATGTGATCCTTACTAGCTGGAAGTAAGGGAGAAGGGGCATGAAGTTATTTCTAGGAGTTGGAGACATACATACTTTAGCTCAGTACTGGGCATCTTTGAAATACCTATAGAAACCTGTTCCTTCATAGTAACTGGCTACTTGGAATGAGAAAGTGCTTGCTTAAAGCAACGTGCTACATGTTCTGAATGCCCAAATTGGGAATCTGTGTCAAAACTTTGTTAGGAATTATGTGATCCTTACTAGCTGGAAGTAAGGGAGATGGGGCATGAAGTTATTTCTAGGAGTTGGAGACATACCAAGTTTAGCTCAGTTCTGGGCATCTTTGAAATACCAATACAAACTTGTTCCTTCATAGTAACTTGCAATTTTGAATGAGAATGTGCTTGCTTACAGCAACGTGCTATATGTTCTGAATGCCCGAATTGGGAATCTGTGTCAAAACTTTGTTAGAAATTATGTGATCCTTACTAGCTGGAAGTAAGGGAGATGGAGCATGAAGTTATTTCTAGGAGTTGGAGACATACCAAGTTTAGCTCAGTTCTGGGCATCTTTGAAATACCTATACAAATTTGTTCCTACATAGTAACTTGCAACTTTGAATGAGATTGTGCTTGCTTACAGCAACGTGCTATATGTTCTGAAAGCCCGAATAGGGAATCTGTGTCAAATCTTTGTTAGGAATTATGTGATCCTTACTCCCTGGAAGTAAGGGAGATGGAGCATGAAGTTATTTCTAGGAGTTGGAGACATACCCACATTAGCTCAATTCTGGGCATCTTTGAAATACCTATACAAACTTGTTCCTGCATAGTAACTTGCTACTTGGAATGAGAAAGTGCTTGCTTAAAGCAACGTGCTACATATTCTGAATGCCCGAATTGGGAATCTGTGTATAAACTTTATTAGGAATTATGTGATCCTTACTAGCTGGAAGTAAGGGAGATGGGGCATAAATTTATGTCTAGGAGTTGGAGACATACCAAGTTTAGCTCAGTTCTGGGCATCTTTGAAATACCTATACAAACTTGTTCTTACATAGTAACTTGCATCTTTGAATGAGAATGTGATTGCTTACAGCAACCTGCTATATGATCTGAATGACAGAATTGGGAATCTGTGTCAAAACTTTGTTAGGAATTATGTGATCCTTACTAGCTGAAAGTAAGGGAATTGGCACATGATGTTATTTCCAGGAGTTGGAGACATACCCACTTTAGCTCAGTTCTGGGCATCTTTGAAATACCTATACAAACTTGTTCCTACATAGTAACTTGCAACTTTGAATGAGAATGTGCTTGCTTACATCAACGTGCTATATGTTCTGAATGCCCGAATTGGGAATCTGTGTCAAAACTTTGTTAGGAATTATGTGATCCTTACTAGCTGAAAGTAAGGGAGATGGAGCATGAAGTTATTTCTAGGAATTGGACACATACCAAGTTTAGCTCAGTTCTGGGCATCTTTGAAATACCTATACAAACTTGTTCCTACATAGTAACTTGCATCTTTGAATGAGAATGTGCTTGCTTACATCAACGTGCTATTTGTTCTGAATGCCCGAATTGGGAATCTGTTTCAAAACTTTGTTAGGAATTATGTGATCCTGACTAGCTGGAAGCAAGAGAGATGAGGCATGAAGTTATTTCTAGGAGTTGGAGACATACCAAGTTTAGCTCAGTTCTGGGCATCTTTGAAAGTCCTATAGAAACTTGTTCCTACATAGTAACTTGCAACTTTGAATGAGAATGTGCTTGCTTATAGCAACGTGCTATATGTTCTGAATGTCCGAATTGGGAATCTGTGTCAAGACTTTGTTAGGAATTATGTGATCCTTACTAGCTGGAAGAAAGGGAGATGGGGCATGAAGTTATTTCTAAGAGCTGGAGACATACCAAGTTTAGCTCAGTACTGGGCTTCTTTGAAAGTCCTATACAAACATGTTCTTACA
The DNA here is from genome assembly GCF_020826845.1 of Diceros bicornis minor. Lineage (NCBI taxonomy): Eukaryota > Metazoa > Chordata > Mammalia > Perissodactyla > Rhinocerotidae > Diceros > Diceros bicornis. The sequence continues at coordinate 2,160,971 of NW_026691542.1, forward strand.
TAGTAACATGCAACTTTGAATGAGAATGTGCTTGCTTACAGCAACGTGCTATATGTTCTGAATGCCCGAATTGGGAATCTGTGTCAAAACTTTGTTAGGAATTATGTGATCCTTACTAGATGGAAGTAAGGGTGATGGGCCATGAAGTTATTTCTAGGAGTTGGAGACATACCAAGTTTAGCTCAGTTCTGGGCATCTTTGAAATACCTATACAAACTTGTTCCTACATAGTAACTTGCAACTTTGAATGAAAATGTGCTTGCTTAAAGCAACGTGCTATATGTTCTGAAGGTCCGAATTGGGAATATGTGTCAAAACTTTGTTAGGAATTATGTGATCCTTACTAGCTTGAAGTAAGGGAGATGGAGCAGGAAGTTATTTCTAGGAGTTGGAGACATACCCACTTTAGCTCAGTTCTTTGCATCTTTGAAAAACCTATACAAACTTGTTCCTACATAGTATCTTGCAACTTTGAATGAGAATGTGCTTGCTTACAGCAACGTGCTATATGTTCTGAGTGCCCGAATTGGGAATCTGTGTCAAAACGGTGTTAGGAAATATGTGATCCTTACTAGCTGGAAGTAAAGGAGATGGGGCATGAAGTTATTTCTAGGAGTTGGAGACATACCAAGTTTAGCTCAGTTCTGGGCATCTTTGAAAGTCCTATACAAACTTGTTCCTACATAGTAACTTGCATCTTTGAATGAGAATGTGCTTGCTTACAACAACGTGCTATATGTTGTGAATGCCCGAATTGGGAATCCGTGTCAAAACTTTGTTAGGAATTATGTGATCCTTACTTGCTGGAAGTAAGGGAGTTGGGGCATGAAGTTATTTCTAGGAGTTGGAGACATACCAAGTTTAGCTCAGTTCTGGGCATCTTTGAAAGTCCTATACAAACTTGTTCCTACATAGTAACTTGCAACTTTGAATGAGAATGTGCTTGCTTACAGCAACGTGCTACATGTTCTGAATGCCCGAATTGGGAATCTGTGTCAAAACTTTGTTAGGAAATATGTGATCTTTACTAGTTGGAAGTAAGGGAGATGGGGCTTGAAGTTATATCTATGACTTGGAGACATACCAAGTTTAGATCAGTTCTGGGCATCTTTGAAATACCTATAGAAACTTGTTCCTACATAGTAACTTGCATCTTTGAATGAGAATGTGCTTGCTTACAGCAACGTGCTATATGTTCTGAATGACCGAATTGGGAATCTGTGCCAAAACGTTGTTAGGAATTATGTGATCCTTACTAGCTGGAATTAAGTGAGATGGGGCATGAAGTTATTTCTAGGATTTGGAGACATACCCACTTTAGCTCAGTTCTGGGCATCTTTGAAATACCTATAGAAACATGTTCCTACATAGTAACTTGCAACTTTCAATGAGAATGTGGTTGCTTAAAGCAACGTGCTACATGTTCCCAATGCCCGAATTGGGAAACTGTGTCAAATCTTTCTTAGGAAGTATGTGATCCTTACTAGCTGGAAGTAAGGGAGATGGGGCATGAAGTTATTTCTAGGTTTGGTGACAAACCCACGTTAGCTCAGTTCTGGGCATCTTTGAAATACCTATACAAACTTGGTCATACATAGTAACTTGCAACTTTGAATGAGAATGTGCTTACTTAAAGCAACGTGCTATATGTTCTGAATGCCCGAATTGGGAATCTGTGTCAAAACTTTGTTAGGAATTATGTGATCCTTACTAGCTGGAAGTAAGGGAGTTGGGGCATGCAGTTATTTCTAGGAGTTGGACACATACCAAGTTTAGCTCAGTTCTGGGCATCTTTGAAATACCTATACAAACTTGTTCCTACATAGTAACTTGCAACTTTGAATGAGAATGTGCTTGCGTACAGCAACGTGCTATATGTTCTGAATGCCCGAATATGGAATCTGTGTCAAATCTTTGTTAGTAATTATGTGATCCTTACTAGATGGAAGTAAGGGAGATGGGGCATGAAGTTATTTCTAGGAGTTGGAGACATACGAAGTTTAGCTCAGTTCTGGGCATCTTAGAAATACCTATATAAACTTGGTCCTACATAGTAACTTGCAACTATGAATGAGAATGTGCTTGCTTACAGCAACGTGCTATATGTTCTGAATGCCCGAATTGGGAATCTGTGTCAAAACATTGTTAGGAATTATGTGATCCTTACCATCTGGAAGTAAGGGAGATGGGGCATGAAGTTATTTCTAGGAGTTGGAGACATACCAAGTTTAGCTCAGTTCTTGGCATATTTGATAGTCCTATACAAACTTGTTCCTACTTAGTAACTTGCATCTTTGAATGAGAATGTGCTTGCTTAAAGGAACGTGCTATATGTTCTCAATGCCCAGTTGGGAATCCGCGTCAAAACTTTCTTAGGAATTATGTGATCCTTACTAGATGGAAGTAAGGGAGAAGGGGCATGAAGTTATTTCTAGGAGTTGGAGACATACATACTTTAGCTCAGTACTGGGCATCTTTGAAATACCTATGGAAACTTGTTCCTTCATAGTAACTGGCTACTTGGAATGAGAAAGTGCTTGCTTAAAGCAACGTGCTACATGTTCTGAATGCCCGAATTGGGAATCTGTGTCAAAACTTTGTTAGGAATTATGTGATCCTTACTAGCTGGAAGTAAGGGAGATGGGGCATGAAGTTATTTCTAGGAGTTGGAGACATACCAAGTTTAGCTCAGTTATGGGCATCTTTGAAAACCTATACAAATTTGTTCCTACATAGTAACTTGCAACTTTGAATGAGATTGTGCTTGCTTACAGCAACGTGCTATATGTTCTGAAAGCCCGAATAGGGAATCTGTTTCAAATCTTTGTTAGGAATTATGTGATCCTTACTCCCTGGAAGTAAGGGAGATGGAGCATGAAGTTATTTCTAGGAGTTGGAGACATACCCACATAAGCTCAATTCTGGGCATCTTTGAAATACCTATACAAACTTGTTCCTACATAGTAACTTGCTACTTGGAATGAGAAAGTGCTTGCTTAAAGCAACGTGCTACATGTTCTGAATGCCCGAATTGGGAATCTGTGTCAAAACTTTATTAGGAATTATGTGATCCTTACTAGCTGGAAGTAAGGGAGATGAGGCATAAATTTATGTCTAGGTGTTGGAGACATACCAAGTTTAGCTCAGTTCTGGGCATCTTTGAAATACCTATACAAACTTGTTCCTACATAGAAACTTGCAACATTGAATGAGAATGTGCTTGCTTACAGCAACTTTCTATATGTTTTGAATGCCCGAATTGGGAATCTGTGTCAAATCTTTGTTAGAAATTATGTGATCCTTACTACATGGAAGTAAGGGAAATGGGGCATGAAGTTATTATTAGGAGTTGGAGACATACAACATTTAGCTCAGTTCTTGGCATCTTTGAAATACCTATACAAACTTGTTCCTACATAGTAACTTGCATCTTTGAATGAGAATGTGCTTGCTTACATCAACGTGCTATTTGTTCTGAATGCCCGAATTGGGAATCTGTGTCAAAACTTTGTTAGGAATTATGTGATCCTTACTAGATGGAAGTAAGGGAGATGGGGCATGAAGTTATTTCTAGGAGTTGGAGACACACCCACTTTAGCTCAGTACTGGGCATCTTTGAAATACCTATATAAACTTGTTCCTACATAGTAACTTGCTACTTGGAATGAGAAAGTGCTTGCTTAAAGCAACGTGCTACATGTTCTGAATGCCCGAATTGGGAATCTGTGTCAAAACTTTGTTAGGAATTATGTGATCCTTACTAGCTGGAAGTAAGGGAGAAGGGGCCTGAAGTTATTTCTAGGAGTTGGAGACATACATACTTTAGCTCAGTACTGGGCATCTTTGAAATACCTATAGAAACCTGTTCCTTCATAGTAACTGGCTACTTGGAATGAGAAAGTGCTTGCTTAAAGCAACGGGCTACATGTTCTGAATGCCCAAATTGGGAATCTGTGTCAAAACTTTGTTAGGAATTATGTAATCCTTACTAGCTGGAAGTAAGTGAGATGGGGCATGAAGTTATTTCTAGGAGTTGGAGACATACCAAGTTTAGCTCAGTTCTGGGCATCTTTGAAATACCAATACAAACTTGTTCCTTCATAGTAACTTGCAATTTTGAATGAGAATGTGCTTGCTTACAGCAACGTGCTATATGTTCTGAATGCCCGAATTGGGAATCTGTGTCAAAACTTTGTTAGAAATTATGTGATCCTTACTAGCTGGAAGTAAGGGAGATGGAGCATGAAGTTATTTCTAGGAGTTGGAGACATACCAAGTTTAGCTCAGTTCTGGGCATCTTTGAAATACCTATACAAATTTGTTCCTACATAGTAACTTGCAACTTTGAATGAGATTGTGCTTGCTTACAGCAACGTGCTATATGTTCTGAAAGCCCGAATAGGGAATCTGTGTCAAATCTTTGTTAGGAATTATGTGATCCTTACTCCCTGGAAGTAAGGGAGATGGAGCATGAAGTTATTTCTAGGAGTTGGAGACATACCCACATTAGCTCAATTCTGGGCATCTTTGAAATACCTATACAAACTTGTTCCTACATAGTAACTTGCTGCTTGGAATGAGAAAGTGCTTGCTTAAAGCAACGTGCTACATATTCTGAATGCCGGAATTGGGAATCTCTGTCAAAACTTTATTAGGAATTATGTGATCCTTACTAGCTGGAAGTAAGGGAGATGGGGCATAAATTTATGTCTAGGAGTTGGAGACATACCAAGTTTAGCTCAGTTCTGGGCATCTTTGATATACCTATACAAACTTGTTCCTACATAGAAACTTGCAACATTGAATGAGAATGTGCTTGCTTACAGCAACGTTCTATATGTTCTGAATGCCCGAATTGGGAATCTGTGTCAAATCTTTGTTAGAAATTATGTGATCCTTACTAGATGGAAGTAAGGGAAATGGGGCATGAAGTTATTATTAGGAGTTGGAGACATACAAAGTTTAGCTCAGTTCTTGGCATCTTTGAAATACCTACACAAACTTGTTCTTACATAGTAACTTGCATCTTTGAATGAGAATGTGATTGCTTACAGCAACCTGCTATATGATCTGAATGACCGAATTGGGAATCTGTGTCAAAACTTTGTTAGGAATTATGTGATCCTTACTAGCTGAAAGTAAGGGAATTGGCACATGATGTTATTTCCAGGAGTTGGAGACATACCCACTTTAGCTCAGTTCTGGGCATCTTTGAAATACCTATACAAACTTGTTCCTACATAGTAACTTGCAACTTTGAATGAGAATGTGCTTGCTTACATCAACGTGCTATATGTTCTGAATGCCCGAATTGGGAATCTGTGTCAAAACTTTGTTAGGAATTATGTGATCCTTACTAGCTGAAAGTAAGGGGGATGGAGCATGAAGTTATTTCTAGGAATTGGACACATACCAAGTTTAGCTCAGTTCTGGGCATCTTTGAAATACCTATACAAACTTGTTCCTACATAGTAACTTGCATCTTTGAATGAGAATGTGCTTGCTTACATCAACGTGCTATTTGTTCTGAATGCCCGAATTGGGAATCTGTGTCAAAACTTTGTTAGGAATTATGTGATCCTTACTAGCTGGAAGCAAGAGAGATGAGGCATGAAGTTATTTCTAGGAGTTGGAGACATACGAAGTTTAGCTCAGTTCTGGTCATCTTTGAAAGTCCTATACAAACTTGTTCCTACATAGTAACTTGCAACTTTGAATGAGAATGTGCTTGCTTATAGCAACGTGCTATATGTTCTGAATGTCCGAATTGGGAATCTGTGTCAAGACTTTGTTAGGAATTATGTGATCCTTACTAGATGGAAGTAAGGGAGATGGGGCATGAAGTTATTTCTAGGAGTTGGAGACATACCCACTTTAGCTCAGTACTGGGCATCTTTGAAATACCTATATAAACTTGTTCCTACATAGTAACTTGCTACTTGGAATAAGAAAGTGCTTGCTTAAAGCAACGTGGTACATGTTCTGAATGCCCGAATTGGGAATCTGTGTCAAAACTTTGTTAGGAATTATGTAATCCTTACTAGCTTGAAGTTAGGGAGATGGGGCATGAAGTTATTTCTAGGAGTTGGAGACTACCAAGTTTAGCTCAGTTTTGGGCATCTTTGAAATAACTATACAAACTTGTTCCTACATAGTAACTTGCAACTTTGAATGAGAATGTGCTTGCGTACAGCAACGTGCTATATGTTCTGAATGCCCGAATAGGGAATCTGTGTCAAATCTTTGTTAGAAATTATGTGATCCTTACTAGATGGAAGTAAGGGAGATGGGGCATGAAGTTATTTCTAGGAGTTGGAGACATACCAAGTTTAGCTCAGTTCTGGGCATCTTAGAAATACCTATATAAACTTGGTCCTACATAGAAACTTGCAACTTTGAATGAGAATGTGCTTGCTTACAGCAACGTGCTATATGTTCTGAGTGCCCGAATTGGGAATCTGTGTCAAAACTTTGTTAGGAATTATGTGATCCTTACTAGATGAAAGTAAGGGAGATGGGGCATGAAGTTATTTCTAGGAGTTGGAGACATACCAAGTTTAGCTCAGTTCTTTGCATCTTTTATAGTCCTATACAAACTTGTTCCTACTTAGTAACTTGCATCTTTGAATGAGAATGTGCTTGCTTACAGCAACATGCTATATGTTCTGAATGCCGGAATTGGGAATCTGTGTCAAAACTTTGTTAGGAATTATGTGATCCTTACTAGCTGGAAGTAAGGGAGTTGCGGCATGAAATTATTTCTAGGAGTTGGAGACATACCAAGTTTAGCTCAGTTCTGGGCATCTTTGAAATACCTATATAAACTTGGTCCTACATAGTATCTTGCAACTTTAAGTGAGAATGTGCTTACTTACAGCAACGTGCTATATGTTCTGAATGCCCTAATTGGGAATCTGTGTCAAAACTTTGTTAGGAATTATGTGATCCTTACTAGCTGGAGGTAAGGGAGATGGCGCATGAAGTTATTTATAGGAATAGGAGACATACCCACTTACCCTCAGTTCTTGGCATCTTTGAAATACCTATAGAAACTTGTTCCTACATAGTAACTTGCTACTTGGAATGAGAATGTGCTTGCTTAAAGGAACGTGCTACATGTTCTCATTGCCCAGTTGGGAATCTGCGTCAAATCTTTCTTAGTAATTATGTGATCCTTACTAGATGGAAGTAAGGGATAAGGGGCATGAAGTTATTTCTAGGAGTTGGAGACATACATACTTTAGCTCAGTACTGGGCATCTTTGAAATACCTATAGAAACTTGTTCCTTCATAGTAACTGGCTACTTGGAAAGAGAAAGTGCTTGCTTAAAGCAACGTGCTACATGTTCTGAATGCCCGAATTGGGAATCTGTGTCAAAACTTTGTTAGGAATTATGTGATCCTTACTAGCTGGAAGGAAGGGAGATGGGGCATGAAGTTATTTCTAGGAGTTTGAGACATACCAAGTTTAGCTCAGTTCTGGGCATCTTTGAAATACCAATACAAACTTGTTCCTACATAGTAACTTGCAACTTTGAATGAGAATGTGCTTGCTTACAGCAACGTGCTATATGTTCTGAATGCCCGAATTGGGAATCCGTGTCAAAAATTTGTTTGAAATTATGTGATCCTTACTAGCTGGAAGTAAGGGAGATGGAGCATGAAGTTATTTCTAGGAGTTGAAGACATACCAAGTTTAGCTCAGTTCTGTGCATCTTTGAAATACCTATACAAATTTGTTCCTACATAGTAACTTGCAACTTTGAATGAGAATGTGCTTGCTTACAGCAACGTGCTATATGTTCTGAAAGCCCGAATAGGGAATCTGTGTCAAATCTTTGTTAGGAATTATGTGATCCTTACTCCCTGGAAGTAAGGGAGATGGAGCATGAAGTTATTTCTAGGAGTTGGAGACATAACCACTTTAGCTCAATTCTGGGCATCTTTGAAATACCTATACAAACTTGTTCCTACATAGTAACTTGCAACTTTGAATGAGAATGTGCTTGCTTACAGCAACGTGCTATATGTTCTGAATGACGAATTGGGAATCTGTTCAAAACTTTGTTAGGAATTATGTGATCCTTACTAGCTGGAAGTAAGGGAGTTTGGACATGAAGTTATTTCTAGGAGTTGGAGACATACCAAGTTTAGCTCAGTTCTGGGCATCTTTGAAGTACCTATACAAACTTGTTGCTACATAGTAACTTGCATCTTTGAATGAGAATGTGCTTTATTACATCAACGTGCTATTTGTTCTGAATGCCCGAATTGGGAATCTGTGTCAAAACTTTGTTAGGAATTATGTGATCCTTACTAGCTGGAAGCAAGGGAGATGCGGATTGAAGTTATTTCTAGGAGTTGGAGACATACCAAGTTTAGCTCAGTTCTGGGCATCTTTGAAAGTCCTATACAAAATTGTTCCTACAGAGTAACTTGCAACTTTGAATGAGAATGTGCTTGCTTACAGCAACGTGCTATATGTTCTGAAGCCCGAATTGGGAATCTGTGTCAAATCTTTGTTAGGAATTATGTCATCCTTACTAGCTGAAAGAAAGGGAGTTGCGGAATGAAGTTATTTCTAGGAGTTGGAGACATACGAAGTTTAGCTCAGTTCTGGGCATCTTTGAAATACCTATACAAACTTGGTCCTACATAGTAACTTGCATCTTTGAATGAGAATGTGGTTGCTTACAGCAACGTGCTATATGTTCTGAATGCCCGAAATGGGAATCTGTGTCGAATCTTTGTTAGGAATTATGGGATCCTTACTTGCTGGAAGCAAGGGAGATGGGGCATTAAGTTATTACTGGGAGTTGGAGACATACCAAGTTAACCTCAGTTCTGGGCATCTTTGAATGTCCTTTACAAACTTGTTCCTACATAGTAACTTGCAAATTTGAATGAGAATGTGCTTGCTTACAGCAACGTGCTTTATGTTCTGAATGCCCGAATTGGGAATCTGTGTCAAAACTTTGTTAGGAATTATGTGATCCTTACTAGATGGAAGTAAGGGAGATGGGGCATGAAGTTATTTCTAGAGTTGGGAGACATACCAAGTTTAGCTCAGTTCTGGGCATCTTTGAAATACCTATACAAACTTGTTCCTACATAGTAACCTGCAACTTTGAATGAGAATGTGCTTGCTTATAGCAACGTGGTATATGTTCTGAATGTCCGAATTGGGAATCTGTGTCAAAACTTTGTTAGGAATTATGTGATCCTACTAGCTGGAAGTAAGGGAGATGGGGCATGAAGTTATTTCTAGGAGTTGGAGACATCCCAAGTTTAGCTCAGTTCTGGGCATCTTTGAAAGTCCTATACAAACTTGTTCTTACATAGTAACTTGCAACTTTGAATGAGAATGTGCTTGCTTACAGCAACGTGCTATATGTTCTGAATGCCCGAATTGGGAATCTGTGTCAAAACTTTGTTAGGAATTATGTGATCCTTACTAGCTGGAAGTAAGGGAGTTGGGGCATGAAGTTATTTCTAGGAGTTGGAGACATACCCACTTTAGCTCAGTTCTGGGCATCTTTGAAATACCTATAGAAACATGTTCCTACATAATAACTTGCAACTTTGAATGAGAATGTGCTTGCTTAAAGCAACGTGCTATATGTTCTGAATGCCCGAATTGGGAATCTGTGTCAAAACTTTGTTAGGAATTATGTGATCCTTACTAGATGAAAGTAAGGGAGATGGGGCATGAAGTTATTTCTAGGAGTTGGAGACATACAACGTTTAGTTCAGTTTTGGGCATGTTTGAAATACCTATACAAACTTGTTCCTACATAGTAACTTGCAACTTTGAATGAGAATGTGCTTGCTTACAGCAACGTGCTACATGTTCTGAATGCCCGAATTGGGAAGGTGTGTCAAAACTTTTTTAGGAATTATGTGATCCTTACTAGCTGGAAGTAAGGGAGTTGGGGCATGAAGTTATTTCCAGGAGTTGGAGACATACCAAGTTTAGCTCAGTTCTGGGCATCTTTGAAATACCTATACAAACTTGTTCCTACATAGTAACTTGCAACTTTGAATGAGAATGTGCTTGCTTACAGCAACGTGCTATATGTTTGGAATGCCCGAACTGGGAATCTGTGTCAAAATTTGTTAGGAATTATGTGATCCTTACTAGCTGGAAGTAAGGGAGTTGGGGCGTGAAGTTATTTCTACGAGTTGGAGACATACCAAGTATAGCTCAGTTCTGGCATCTTTGAAAGTCCTATACAAACTTGTTCCTACATAGTAACTTGAAACTTTGAATGAGAATGTGCTTGCTTTAAGCAACGTGTTACATGTTCTGAATGCCCGAATTGGGAATCTGTGTCAAAACTTTCTTAGAAATTATGTGATCCTTTCTAGATGGAAGTAAGGGAGATGGGGCACGAAGTTATTTCTAGGAGTTGGAGACATACAACTCTTAGCTCAGTTCCGGGCATCTTTGAAATACCTATACAAACTTGTTCCTACATAGTAACTTGCAACTTTGAATGAGAATGTGCTTGCTTACAGCAACGTGCTATATGTTCTGAATGCCCGAATTGGGAATCTGTGTCAAAACTTTGTTAGGAATTATGTGATCCTTACTAGCTGGAAGCAAGGGAATTGGGGCATGAAGTTATTTCTAGGAGTTGGAGACATACAACGTTTAGCTCAGTTCTGGGCATCTTTGAAATACCTATACAAAATTGTTCCTACATAGTAACTTGCAACTTTGAATGAGAATGTGCTTGCTTACAGCAACGTGCTATATGTTCTGAATGCCCGAATTGGGAATCTGTGTCAAAACTTTGTTAGCAATTATGTGATCCTTAATAGCTGGAAGTAAGAGAGATGGGGCATGAAGCTATTTCTAGGACTTGGAGACATACCAAGTTTAGCTCAGTTCTGGGCAACTTAGAAACACCTATACAAACTTGTTCCTACATAGTAACTCGCAACTTTGAATGAGAATGTGCTTGCTTACAGCAACGTGCTATATGTTCTGAATGCCCGAATTGGGAATCTGTGTCAAAACTTTCTTAGAAATTATGTGATCCTTTCTAGATGCAAGTAAGGGAGATGGGGCATGAAGTTATTTCTAGGAGTTGGAGACATACAACTCTTAGCTCAGTTCCGGGCATCTTTGAAATACCTATACAAACTTGTTCCTACATAGTAACTTGCAACTTTGAATGAGAATGTGCTTGCTTACAGCAACGTGCTATATGTTCTGAATGCCCGAATTGGGAATCTGTGTCAAAACTTTGTTAGGAATTATGTGATCCTTACTAGCTGGAAGTAAGGGAGAGGGGGCATGAAGTTATTTCTAGGAGTTGGAGACACACCAAGTTTAGCTCAGTTCTGGGCATCTTTGAAATACCTATACAAACTTTTTCCTACATAGTAACTTGCAACTTTGAATGAGAATGTGCTTGCTTACAACAACGTGCTATATGTTCTGAATGCCCGAATTGGGAATCTGTGTCAAAACTTTGTTAGGAATTATGTGATCCTTACTAGCTGGAAGTAAGGGAGAGGGGGCATGAAGTTATTTCTAGGAGTTGGAGACATACAACGTTTAGCTCAGTTCTGGGCATCTTTGAAATACCTATACAAACTTGTTCCTACATAGTAACTTGCATCTTTGAATGAGAATGTGCTTGCTTACAGCAACGTGCTATATATTCTGAATGCCCGAATTGGGAACCTGTGTCAAAACTTTGTTAGGAATTATGTGATCCTTACTAGCTGGAAGTAAGGGAGATGGGGCATGAAGTTATTTCTAGGAGTTGGAGACATACCAAGTTTAGCTCAGTTCTGGGCATCTTTGAAATACCTATACAAACTTGTTCCTACATAGTAACTTGCAACTTTGAATGAGAATGTGCTTGCTTAAAGCAACGTTTTATATGTTCTGAATGCCCGAATTGGGAATCTGTGTCAAAACTTTGTTAGGAATTATGTGATCCTTACTAGCTGGAAGTACGGGAGATGGGGCATGAAGTTATTTCTAGGAGTTGGAGACATACCAAGTTTAGCTCAGTTCTGGGCATCTTTGAAATACCTATACAAACTTGTTCCTACATAGTAAGTTGCAACTTTGAATGAGAATGTGCTTGCTTACAGCAACGTGCTATATGTTCTGAATGCCCGAATTGGGAATCTGTGTCAAAACTTTGTTAGGAATTATGTGATCCTTACTAGATGGAAGTAAGGGAGATGGGGCATGAAGTTATTTCTAGGAGTTGGAGACATACAACGTTTAGCTCAGTTCTGGGCATCTTTGAAATACCTATACAAACTTGTTCCTACATAGTAACTTGCAACTTTGAATGAGAATGTGCTTGCTTACAGCAACGTGCTATATGTTCTGAATGCCCGAATTGGGAATCTGTGTCAAAACATTGTTAGGAATTATGTGATCCTTACTAGCTGGAAGTAAGGGAGATGGGGCATGAAGTTATTTCTAGAAGTTGGAGACATACCCACTTTAGCTCAGTTCTGGGCATCTTTGAAAGTCCTATACAAACTTGTTCCTACATAGTAACTTGCAACTTTGAATGAGAATGTGCTTGCTTACAGCAACGTGCTATATGTTCTGAATGCCCTAATTGGGAATCTGTGTCAAAACTTTGTTAGGAATTATGTGATCCTTACTAGCTGGAGGTAAGGGAGATGGCGCATGAAGTTATTTATAGGAATAGGAGACATACCCACTTACCCTCAGTTCTTGGCATCTTTGAAATACCTATAGAAACTTGTTCCTACATAGTAACTTGCTACTTGGAATGAGAATGTGCTTGCTTAAAGGAACGTGCTACATGTTCTCATTGCCCAGTTGGGAATCTGCGTCAAATCTTTCTTAGTAATTATGTGATCCTTACTAGATGGAAGTAAGGGATAAGGGGCATGAAGTTATTTCTAGGAGTTGGAGACATACATACTTTAGCTCAGTACTGGGCATCTTTGAAATACCTATAGAAACTTGTTCCTTCATAGTAACTGGCTACTTGGAAAGAGAAAGTGCTTGCTTAAAGCAACGTGCTATATGTTCTGAATGCCAGAATTGGGAATCTGTGTCAAAACTTTGTTAGGAATTATGTGATCCTTACTAGCTGGAAGGAAGGGAGATGGGGCATGAAGTTATTTCTAGGAGTTGGAGACATACCAAGTTTAGCTCAGTTCTGGGCATCTTTGAAATACCAATACAAACTTGTTCCTACATAGTAACTTGCAACTTTGAATGAGAATGTGCTTGCTTACAGCAACGTGCTATATGTTCTGAATGCCCGAATTGGGAATCCGTGTCAAAAATTTGTTTGAAATTATGTGATCCTTACTAGCTGGAAGTAAGGGAGATGGAGCATGAAGTTATTTCTAGGAGTTGAAGACATACCAAGTTTAGCTCAGTTCTGTGCATCTTTGAAATACCTATACAAATTTGTTCCTACATAGTAACTTGCAACTTTGAATGAGAATGTGCTTGCTTACAGCAACGTGCTATATGTTCTGAATGCCCGAATAGGGAATCTGTGTCAAATCTTTGTTAGGAATTATGTGATCCTTACTCCCTGGAAGTAAGGGAGATGGAGCATGAAGTTATTTCTAGGAGTTGGAGACATAACCACTTTAGCTCAATTCTGGGCATCTTTGAAATACCTATACAAACTTGTTCCTACATAGTAACTTGCAACTTTGAATGAGAATGTGCTTGCTTACAGCAACGTGCTATATGTTCTGAATGACGAATTGGGAATCTGTTCAAAACTTTGTTAGGAATTATGTGATCCTTACTAGCTGGAAGTAAGGGAGTTTGGACATGAAGTTATTTCTAGGAGTTGGAGACATACCAAGTTTAGCTCAGTTCTGGGCATCTTTGAAGTACCTATACAAACTTGTTGCTACATAGTAACTTGCATCTTTGAATGAGAATGTGCTTTATTACATCAACGTGCTATTTGTTCTGAATGCCCGAATTGGGAATCTGTGTCAAAACTTTGTTAGGAATTATGTGATCCTTACTAGCTGGAAGCAAGGGAGATGCGGATTGAAGTTATTTCTAGGAGTTGGAGACATACCAAGTTTAGCTCAGTTCTGGGCATCTTTGAAAGTCCTATACAAAATTGTTCCTACAGAGTAACTTGCAACTTTGAATGAGAATGTGCTTGCTTACAGCAACGTGCTATATGTTCTGAAGCCCGAATTGGGAATCTGTGTCAAATCTTTGTTAGGAATTATGTCATCCTTACTAGCTGAAAGAAAGGGAGTTGCGGAATGAAGTTATTTCTAGGAGTTGGAGACATACGAAGTTTAGCTCAGTTCTGGGCATCTTTGAAATACCTATACAAACTTGGTCCTACATAGTAACTTGCATCTTTGAATGAGAATGTGGTTGCTTACAGCAACGTGCTATATGTTCTGAATGCCCGAAATGGGAATCTGTGTCGAATCTTTGTTAGGAATTATGGGATCCTTACTTGCTGGAAGCAAGGGAGATGGGGCATTAAGTTATTACTGGGAGTTGGAGACATACCAAGTTAACCTCAGTTCTGGGCATCTTTGAATGTCCTTTACAAACTTGTTCCTACATAGTAACTTGCAAATTTGAATGAGAATGTGCTTGCTTACAGCAACGTGCTTTATGTTCTGAATGCCCGAATTGGGAATCTGTGTCAAAACTTTGTTAGGAATTATGTGATCCTTACTAGATGGAAGTAAGGGAGATGGGGCATGAAGTTATTTCTAGAGTTGGGAGACATACCAAGTTTAGCTCAGTTCTGGGCATCTTTGAAATACCTATACAAACTTGTTCCTACATAGTAACCTGCAACTTTGAATGAGAATGTGCTTGCTTATAGCAACGTGGTATATGTTCTGAATGTCCGAATTGGGAATCTGTGTCAAAACTTTGTTAGGAATTATGTGATCCTACTAGCTGGAAGTAAGGGAGATGGGGCATGAAGTTATTTCTAGGAGTTGGAGACATCCCAAGTTTAGCTCAGTTCTGGGCATCTTTGAAAGTCCTATACAAACTTGTTCTTACATAGTAACTTGCAACTTTGAATGAGAATGTGCTTGCTTACAGCAACGTGCTATATGTTCTGAATGCCCGAATTGGGAATCTGTGTCAAAACTTTGTTAGGAATTATGTGATCCTTACTAGCTGGAAGTAAGGGAGTTGGGGCATGAAGTTATTTCTAGGAGTTGGAGACATACCCACTTTAGCTCAGTTCTGGGCATCTTTGAAATACCTATAGAAACATGTTCCTACATAATAACTTGCAACTTTGAATGAGAATGTGCTTGCTTAAAGCAACGTGCTATATGTTCTGAATGCCCGAATTGGGAATCTGTGTCAAAACTTTGTTAGGAATTATGTGATCCTTACTAGATGAAAGTAAGGGAGATGGGGCATGAAGTTATTTCTAGGAGTTGGAGACATACAACGTTTAGTTCAGTTTTGGGCATGTTTGAAATACCTATACAAACTTGTTCCTACATAGTAACTTGCAACTTTGAATGAGAATGTGCTTGCTTACAGCAACGTGCAACATGTTCTGAATGCCCGAATTGGGAAGGTGTGTCAAAACTTTTTTAGGAATTATGTGATCCTTACTAGCTGGAAGTAAGGGAGTTGGGGCATGAAGTTATTTCCAGGAGTTGGAGACATACCAAGTTTAGCTCAGTTCTGGGCATCTTTGAAATACCTATACAAACTTGTTCCTACATAGTAACTTGCAACTTTGAATGAGAATGTGCTTGCTTACAGCAACGTGCTATATGTTTGGAATGCCCGAACTGGGAATCTGTGTCAAAATTTGTTAGGAATTATGTGATCCTTACTAGCTGGAAGTAAGGGAGTTGGGGCGTGAAGTTATTTCTACGAGTTGGAGACATACCAAGTATAGCTCAGTTCTGGCATCTTTGAAAGTCCTATACAAACTTGTTCCTACATAGTAACTTGAAACTTTGAATGAGAATGTGCTTGCTTTAAGCAACGTGTTACATGTTCTGAATGCCCGAATTGGGAATCTGTGTCAAAACTTTCTTAGAAATTATGTGATCCTTACTAGCTGGAAGCAAGGGAATTGGGGCATGAAGTTATTTCTAGGAGTTGGAGACATACAACGTTTAGCTCAGTTCTGGGCATCTTTGAAATACCTATACAAAATTGTTCCTACATAGTAACTTGCAACTTTGAATGAGAATGTGCTTGCTTACAGCAACGTGCTATATGTTCTGAATGCCCGAATTGGGAATCTGTGTCAAAACTTTGTTAGCAATTATGTGATCCTTAATAGCTGGAAGTAAGAGAGATGGGGCATGAAGCTATTTCTAGGACTTGGAGACATACCAAGTTTAGCTCAGTTCTGGGCAACTTAGAAACACCTATACAAACTTGTTCCTACATAGTAACTCGCAACTTTGAATGAGAATGTGCTTGCTTACAGCAACGTGCTATATGTTCTGAATGCCCGAATTGGGAATCTGTGTCAAAACTTTCTTAGAAATTATGTGATCCTTTCTAGATGCAAGTAAGGGAGATGGGGCATGAAGTTATTTCTAGGAGTTGGAGACATACAACTCTTAGCTCAGTTCCGGGCATCTTTGAAATACCTATACAAACTTGTTCCTACATAGTAACTTGCAACTTTGAATGAGAATGTGCTTGCTTACAGCAACGTGCTATATGTTCTGAATGCCCGAATTGGGAATCTGTGTCAAAACTTTGTTAGGAATTATGTGATCCTTACTAGCTGGAAGTAAGGGAGAGGGGGCATGAAGTTATTTCTAGGAGTTGGAGACACACCAAGTTTAGCTCAGTTCTGGGCATCTTTGAAATACCTATACAAACTTGTTCCTACATAGTAACTTGCAACTTTGAATGAGAATGTGCTTGCTTACAACAACGTGCTATATGTTCTGAATGCCCGAATTGGGAATCTGTGTCAAAACTTTGTTAGGAATTATGTGATCCTTACTAGCTGGAAGTAAGGGAGAGGGGGCATGAAGTTATTTCTAGGAGTTGGAGACATACAACGTTTAGCTCAGTTCTGGGCATCTTTGAAATACCTATACAAACTTGTTCCTACATAGTAACTTGCATCTTTGAATGAGAATGTGCTTGCTTACAGCAACGTGCTATATATTCTGAATGCCCGAATTGGGAACCTGTGTCAAAACTTTGTTAGGAATTATGTGATCCTTACTAGCTGGAAGTAAGGGAGATGGGGCATGAAGTTATTTCTAGGAGTTGGAGACATACCAAGTTTAGCTCAGTTCTGGGCATCTTTGAAATACCTATACAAACTTGTTCCTACATAGTAACTTGCAACTTTGAATGAGAATGTGCTTGCTTAAAGCAACGTTTTATATGTTCTGAATGCCCGAATTGGGAATCTGTGTCAAAACTTTGTTAGGAATTATGTGATCCTTACTAGCTGGAAGTACGGGAGATGGGGCATGAAGTTATTTCTAGGAGTTGGAGACATACCAAGTTTAGCTCAGTTCTGGGCATCTTTGAAATACCTATACAAACTTGTTCCTACATAGTAAGTTGCAACTTTGAATGAGAATGTGCTTGCTTACAGCAACGTGCTATATGTTCTGAATGCCCGAATTGGGAATCTGTGTCAAAACTTTGTTAGGAATTATGTGATCCTTACTAGATGGAAGTAAGGGAGATGGGGCATGAAGTTATTTCTAGGAGTTGGAGACATACAACGTTTAGCTCAGTTCTGGGCATCTTTGAAATACCTATACAAACTTGTTCCTACATAGTAACTTGCAACTTTGAATGAGAATGTGCTTGCTTACAGCAACGTGCTATATGTTCTGAATGCCCGAATTGGGAATCTGTGTCAAAACTTTGTTAGGAATTATGTGATCCTTACTAGCTGGAAGTAAGGGAGATGGGGCATGAAGTTATTTCTAGAAGTTGGAGACATACCCACTTTAGCTCAGTTCTGGGCATCTTTGAAAGTCCTATACAAACTTGTTCCTACATAGTAACTTGCAACTTTGAATGAGAATGTGCTTGCTTACAGCAACGTGCTATATGTTCTGAAGGCCCGAATTGGGAATCTGTGTCAAAACTTTGTTAGGAACTATGTGATCCTTAGTAGCTGGAAGTAAGGGAGAAGGGGCATGAAGTTATTTCTAGGAGTTGGAGACATACAACGTTTAGCTCAGTTCTGGGAATCTTTGAAATACCTATACAAACTTGTTCCTACATAGTAACATGCAACTTTGAATGAGAATGTGCTTGCTTACAGCAACGTGCTATATGTTCTGAATGCCAGAATTGGGAATCTGTGTCAAAACTTTGTTAGGAATTATGTGATCCTTAGTAGCTGGAAGTACGGGAGATGGGGCATGAAGTTATTTCTAGGAGTTGGAGACATACCAAGTTTAGCTCAGTTCTGGGCATCTTTGAAATACCTATACAAACTTGTTCCTACATAGTAACTTGCAACTTTGAATGAGAATGTGCTTGCTTACAGCAACGTGCTATATGTTCTGAATGCCCGAATTGGGAATCTGTGTCAAAACTTTGTTAGGAATTATGTGATTCTTACTAGATGGAAGTAAGGGAGATGGGGCATGAAGTTATTTCTAGGAGTTGGAGACATACAACGTTTAGCTCAGTTCTGGGCATCTTTGAAATACCTATACAAACTTGTTCCTACATAGTAACTTGCAACTTTGAATGAGAATGTGCTTGCTTACAGCAACGTGCTATATGTTCTGAATGCCCGAATTGGGAATCTGTGTCAAAACTTTGTTAGGAATTATGTGATCCTTACTAGCTGGAAGTAAGGGAGATGGGGCATGAAGTTATTTCTGGAGTTGGAGACATACCAAGTTTAACTCAGTTCTGGGCATCTTTGAAATACCTATACAAACTTGTTCCTACATAGTAACTTGCAACTTTGAATGAGAATGTGCTTGCATACAGCAACGTGCTATATGTTCTGAATGTCCGAATTGGGAATCTGTGTCAAAACTTTGTTAGGAATTATGTGATCCTTACTAGCTGGAAGTAAGGGAGATGGGGCATGAAGTTATTTCCAGGAGTTGGCGACATACCAAGTTTAGCTCACTTCTGGGCATCTTTGAAATACCTATACAAACTTGTTCCTACATAGTAACTTGCAACTTTGAATGAGAATGTGCTTGCTTACAGCAACGTGCTATATGTTCTGAATGCCCGAATTGGGAATCTGTGTCAAAAATTGTTAGGAATTATGTGATCCTTAATAGCTGGAAGTACGGGAGATGGGGCATGAAGTTATTTCTAGGAGTTGGAGACATACAACGTTTAGCTCAGTTCTGGGCATCTTTGAAATACCTATACAAACTTGTTCCTACATAGTAACTTGCAACTTTGAATGAGAATGTGCTTGCTTACAGCAACGTGCTACATGTTCTAAATGCCCGAATTGGGAATCTGTGTCAAAACTTTGTTAGGAATTATGTGATCCTTACTAGCTGGAAGTAAGGGAGATGGGGCATGAAGTTATTTCTAGGAATTGGAGACATACAACGTTTAGCTCAGTTCTGGGCATCTATGAAATACGTATACAAACTTGTTCCTACATAGTAACTTGCAACTTTGAATGAGAATGTGCTTGCTTACAGCAACGTGCTATATGTTCTGAATGCCCGAATTGGGAATCTGTGTCAAAAGTTTGTTAGGAATTATGTGATCCTTACTAGCTGGAAGTAAGGGACAAGGAGCATGAATTTATTTCTAGGAGTTGGAGACATACAACGTTTAGCTCAGTTCTGGGCATCTTTGAAATACCTATACAAACTTGTTCCTACATAGTAACTTGCAACTGTGAATGAGAATGTGCTTGCTTACATCAACGTGCTATATGTTCTGAATGCCCGAAATGGGAATCTGTGTCAAAACTTTGTTAGGAGTATTATGTTATCCTTACTAGCTGGAAGTAAGGGAGATGGGGCATGAAGTTATTTCTATGAGTTGGAGACATACCCACTTTAGCTCAGTTCTGGGCATCTTTGAAAGTCCTATACAAACTTGTTCCTACATAGTAACTTGCAACTTTGAATGAGAATGTGCTTGCTTACAGCAACGTGCTATATGTTCTGAATGCCCGAATTGGGAATCTGTGTCACAAATTTGTTAGAAATTATGTGATCCTTACTAGCTGGAAGTAAGGGAGATGGGGCATGAAGTTATTTCTAGGAGTTGGAGACATACCAAGTTTAGCTCAGTTCTGGGCATCTTTGAAATACCTATACAAACTTGTTCCTACATAGTATCTTGCAACTTTGAATGAGAATGTGCTTGCTTACTGCAACGTGCTACATGTTCTGAATGCCCGAATTGGGAATCTGTGTCAAATCTTTGTTAGGTATTATGTGATCCTTACTAGCTGGAAGTAAGGGAGATGGGGCATGTAGTTATTTCTAGGAGTTGGAGACATACCAAGTTTAACTCAGTTCTGGGCATCTTTGAAATACCTATACAAACTTGTTCCTACACAGTAACTTGCAACTTTGAAAGAGAATGTGCTTGCTTATAGCAACGTGCTATGTTCTGAATGCCCGATTTGGGATTCTGTGTCAAAACTTTGTTAGGAATTATGCGATCCTTACTAGCTGGAAGTAAGGGAGATGGGGCATGAAGTTATTTCTAGGATTTGGAGACATACCAAGTTTAGCTCAGTTCTGGGAATCTTTGAAATACCTATACAAACTTGTTCCTATATAGTAACTTGCAACTTTGAATGAGAATGTGCTTGCTTACTGCAACGTGCTATATGTTCTGAATGCCCAAATTGGGAATCTGTCTCAAAACTTTGTTAGGAATTATGTGATCCTTACTAGCTGGAAGTAAGGGAGATGGGGCATGAAGTTATTTCTAGGAGTTGGAGACATACCAAGTTTACCTCAGTTCTGGGCATCTTTGAAATACCTATACAAACTTGTTCCTACATAGTAACTTGCAACTTTGAATGAGAATGTGCTTGCTTACAGCAACGTGCTGTATGTTCTGAATGCCCGAATTGGGAATCTGTCTCAAAACTTTGTTAGGAATTATGTGATCCTTACTAGCTGGAAGTAATGGAGATGGGGCATGAAGATATTTCTAGGAGTTGGAGACATACAACGTTTAGCTCAGTTCTGGGCATCTTTGAAATACCTATACAAACTTGTTCCTACATAGTAACTTGCAACTTTGTATGAGAATGTGCTTGCTTACAGCAACGTGCTATATGTTCTGAATGCCCGAATTGCGAAACTGTGTCAAATCTTTGTTAGGAATTATGTGATCCTTACTAGCTGGAAGTAAGGGAGATGGGGCATGAAGTTATTTCTATGAGTTGGAGACATACCCACTTTACCTCAGTTCTGGGCATCTTTGAAAGTCCTATACAAAATGGTTCCTACATAGTAACTTGCAACTTTGAATGAGAATGTGCTTGCTTACAGCAACGTGCTATATGTTCTGAATGCCCGAATTGGGAATCTGTGTCAAAAGTTTGTTAGGAATTATGTGCTCCTTACTAGCTGGAAGTGAGGGAGATGGGGCATGAAGTTATTTCTAGGAGTTGGAGACATACAACGTTATCTCAGTTCTGGGCATCTTTGAAATACCTATACAGACTTGTTCCTACATAGTAACTTGCAACTTTGAATGAGAATGTGCTTGCTTACAGCAACGTGCTATATGTTCTTAATGCCCGAATTGGGAATCTGTGTCAAATCTTTGTTAGGAATTATGTGATCCTTACTAGCTGGAAGTAAGGGAGATGGGGCATGAAGTTATTTCCAGGAGTTGGCGACATACCAAGTTTAGCTCACTTCTGGGCATCTTTGAAATACCTATACAAACTTGTTCCTACATAGTAACTTGCAACTTTGAATGAGAATGTGCTTGCTTACAGCAACGTGCTATATGTTCTGAATGCCCGAATTGGGAATCTGTGTCAAAACTTTGTTAGGAATTATGTGATCCTTAATAGCTGGAAGTACGGGAGATGGGGCATGAAGTTATTTCTAGGAGTTGGAGACATACAACGTTTAGCTCAGTTCTGGGCATCTTTGAAATACCTATACAAACTTGTTCCTACATAGTAACTTGCAACTTTGAATGAGAATGTGCTTGCTTACAGCAACATGCTACATGTTCTAAATGCCCGAATTGGGAATCTGTGTCAAAACTTTGTTAGGAATTATGTGATCCTTACTAGCTGGAAGTAAGGGAGATGGGGCATGAAGTTATTTCTAGGAGTTGGAGACATACCAAGTTTAGCTCAGTTCTGGGAATCTTTGAACTACCTATACAAACTTGTTCCTACATAGTAAGTTGCAACTTTGAATGAGAATGTGCTTGCTAACAGCAACGTGCTATATGTTCTGAATGCCCGAATTGGGAATCTGTGTCACAAATTTGTTAGAAATTATGTGATCCTTACTAGCTGGAAGTAAGGGAGATGGGGCATGAAGTTATTTCTAGGAGTTGGAGACATACCAAGTTTAGCTCAGTTCTGGGCATCTTTGAAATACCTATACAAACTTGTTCCTACATAGTATCTTGCAACTTTGAATGAGAATGTGCTTGCTTACAGCAACGTGCTACATGTTCTGAATGCCCGAATTGGGAATCTGTGTCAAATCTTTGTTAGGTATTATGTGATCCTTACTAGCTGGAAGTAAGGGAGATGGGGCATGTAGTTATTTCTAGGAGTTGGAGACATACCAAGTTTAACTCAGTTCTGGGCATCTTTGAAATACCTATACAAACTTGTTCCTACACAGTAACTTGCAACTTTGAAAGAGAATGTGCTTGCTTATAGCAACGTGCTATGTTCTGAATGCCCGATTTGGGATTCTGTGTCAAAACTTTGTTAGGAATTATGCGATCCTTACTAGCTGGAAGTAAGGGAGATGGGGCATGAAGTTATTTCTAGGATTTGGAGACATACCAAGTTTAGCTCAGTTCTGGGAATCTTTGAAATACCTATACAAACTTGTTCCTATATAGTAACTTGCAACTTTGAATGAGAATGTGCTTGCTTACTGCAACGTGGTATATGTTCTGAATGCCCAAATTGGGAATCTGTCTCAAAACTTTGTTAGGAATTATGTGATCCTTACTAGCTGGAAGTAAGGGAGATGGGGCATGAAGTTATTTCTAGGAGTTGGAGACATACCAAGTTTACCTCAGTTCTGGGCATCTTTGAAATACCTATACAAACTTGTTCCTACATAGTAACTTGCAACTTTGAATGAGAATGTGCTTGCTTACAGCAACGTGCTGTTTGTTCTGAATGCCCGAATTGGGAATCTGTCTCAAAACTTTGTTAGGAATTATGTGATCCTTACTAGCTGGAAGTAATGGAGATGGGGCATGAAGATATTTCTAGGAGTTGGAGACATACAACGTTTAGCTCAGTTCTGGGCATCTTTGAAATACCTATACAAACTTGTTCCTACATAGTAACTTGCAACTGTGAATGAGAATGTGCTTGCTTACATCAACGTGCTATATGTTCTGAATGCCCGAAATGGGAATCTGTGTCAAAACTTTGTTAGGAGTATTATGTGATCCTTACTAGCTGGAAGTAAGGGAGATGGGGCATGAAGTTATTTCTATGAGTTGGAGACATACCCACTTTAGCTCAGTTCTGGGCATCTTTGAAAGTCCTATACAAACTTGTTCCTACATAGTAACTTGCAACTTTGAATGAGAATGTGCTTGCTTACAGCAACGTGCTATATGTTCTGAATGCCCGAAATGGGAATCTGTGTCAAAACTTTGTTAGGAATTATGTGATCCTTACTAGCTGGAAGTAAGGGAGACGGGGCATGAAGTTATTTCTAGGAGTTGGAGACATACAACGTTTAGCTCAGTTCTGGGCATCTTTGAAATACCTATACAAACTTGTTCCTACATAGTAACTTGCAACTTTCAATGAGAATGTGCTTGCTTACAGCAACGTGCTATATGTTCTGAATGCCCGAATTGGGAATCTGTGTCAAAACTTTTTTAGGAATTATGTGATCCTTACTAGCTGGAAGTAAGGGAGATGGGGCATGAAGTTATTTCTAGGAGTTGGAGACATACCAAGTATAGCTCAGTTCTGGGCATCTTTGAAATACCTATACAAACTTGTTCCTACATAGTAAGTTGCAACTTTGAATGAGAATGTGCTTGCTTACAGCAACGTGCTATATGTTCTGAATGCCCGAATTGGGAATCTGTGTCAAAACTTTGTTAGAAATTATGTGATCCTTACTAGCTGGAAGTAAGTGAGATGGGGCATGAAGTTATTTCTAGGAGTTGGAGACATACCAAGTTTAGCTCAGTTCTGGGCATCTTTGAAATACCTATACAAACTTGTTCCTACATAGTATCTTGCAACTTTGAATGAGAATGTGCTTGCTTACAGCAACGTGCTACATGTTCTGAATGCCCGAATTGGGAATCTGTGTCAAATCTTTGTTAGGTATTATGTGATCCTTACTAGCTGGAAGTAAGGGAGATGGGGCATGTAGTTATTTCTAGGAGTTGGAGACATACCAAGTTTAACTCAGTTCTGGGCATCTTTGAAATACCTATACAAACTTGTTCCTACACAGTAACTTGCAACTTTGAAAGAGAATGTGCTTGCTTACAGCAACGTGCTATGTTCTGAATGCCCGATTTGAGATTCTGTGTCAAAACTTTGTTAGGAATTATGCGATCCTTACTAGCTGGAAGTAAGGGAGATGGGGCATGAAGTTATTTCTAGGATTTGGAGACATACCAAGTTTAGCTCAGTTCTGGGAATCTTTGAAATACCTATACAAACTTGTTCCTATATAGTAACTTGCAACTTTGAATGAGAATGTGCTTGCTTACTGCAACGTGCTATATGTTCTGAATGCCCAAATTGGGAATCTGTGTCAAAACATTGTTAGGAATTATGTGATCCTTACTAGCTGGAAGTAAGGGAGATGGGGCATGAAGTTATTTCTAGGAGTTGGAGACATACCAAGTTTACCTCAGTTCTGGGCATCTTTGAAATACCTATACAAACTTGTTCCTACATAGTAACTTGCAACTTTGAATGAGAATGTGCTTGCTTACAGCAACGTGCTGTATGTTCTGAATGCCCGAATTGGGAATCTGTCTCAAAACTTTGTTAGGAATTATGTGATCCTTACTAGCTGGAAGTAATGGAGATGGGGCATGAAGATATTTCTTGGAGTTGGAGACATACAACGTTTAGCTCAGTTCTGGGCATCTTTGAAATACCTATACAAACTTGTTCCTACATAGTAACTTGCAACTTTGAATGAGAATGTGCTTGCTTACAGCAACGCGCTATATGTTCTGAATGCCCGAATTGGGAATCTGTGTCAAAACTTTGTTAGGAATATTATGTGATCCTTACTAGCTGGAAGTAAGGGAGATGAGGCATGAAGTTATTTCTATGAGTTGGAGACATACCCACTTTACCTCAGTTCTGGGCATCTTTGAAAGTCCTATACAAAATGGTTCCTACATAGTAACTTGCAACTTTGAATGAGAATGTGCTTGCTTACAGCAACGTGCTATATGTTCTGAATGCCCGAATTGGGAATCTGTGTCAAAAGTTTGTTAGGAATTATGTGATCCTTACTAGCTGGAAGTGAGGGAGATGGGGCATGAATTTATTTCTAGGAGTTGGAGACATACAACGTTATCTCAGTTCTGGGCATCTTTGAAATACCTATACAAACTTCTTCCTACATAGATACTTGCAACTTTGAATGAGAATGTGCTTGCTTACAGCAACGTGCTATATGTTCTGAATGCCCGAATTGGGAATCTGTGTCAAAACTTTGTTAGGAATTATGTGATCCTTACTAGCTGGAAGTAAGGGAGATGGGGCATGAAGTTATTTCTGGGAGTTGGAGACATACAATGTTTAGCTCAGTTCTTGGCATCTTTGAAATACCTATACAAACTTGTTCCTACATAGTAACTTGCAACTTTGAATGAGAATGTGCTTGCTTACAGCAACGTGCTATATGTTCTGAATGCCCGAATTGGGAATCTGTGTCAAAACTTTGTTAGAAATTATGTGATCATTACTAGCTGGAAGTAAGGGACATGGAGCATGAATATATTTCTAGGAGTTGGAGACATACAACGTTTAGCTCAGTTCTGGGCATCTTTGAAATACCTATACAAACTTGTTCCTACATAGTAACTTGCAACTTTGAATGAGAATGTGCTTGCTTACAGCAACGTGCTATATGTTCTGAATGCCCGAATTGGGAATCTGTGTCAAAACTTTGTTAGGAATTATGTGATCCTTACTAGCTGGAAGTAAGGGAGATGGGGCATGAAGTTATTTCTAGGAGTTGGAGACATACCAAGTTTAGCTCAGTTCTGGGCATCTTTGAAATACCTATACAAACTTGTTCCTACATAGTAAGTTGCAACTTTGAATGAGAATGTGCTTGCTTACAGCAACGTGCTATATGTTCTGAATGCCCGAATTGGGAATCTGTGTCAAAACTTTGTTAGAAATTATGTGATCCTTACTAGCTGGAAGTAAGTGAGATGGGGCATGAAGTTATTTCTAGGAGTTGGAGACATACCAAGTTTAGCTCAGTTCTGGGCATCTTTGAAATACCTATACAAACTTGTTCCTACATAGTATCTTGCAACTATGAATGAGAATGTGCTTGCTTACAGCAACGTGCTACATGTTCTGAATGCCCGAATTGGGAATCTGTGTCAAATCTTTGTTAGGTATTATGTGATCCTTACTAGCTGGAAGTAAGGGAGATGGGGCATGTAGTTATTTCTAGGAGTTGGAGACATACCAAGTTTAACTCAGTTCTGGGCATCTTTGAAATACCTATACAAACTTGTTCCTACACAGTAACTTGCAACTTTGAAAGAGAATGTGCTTGCTTACAGCAACGTGCTATGTTCTGAATGCCCGATTTGGGATTCTGTGTCAAAACTTTGTTAGGAATTATGCGATCCTTACTAGCTGGAAGTAAGGGAGATGGGGCATGAAGTTATTTCTAGGATTTGGAGACATACCAAGTTTAGCTCAGTTCTGGGAATCTTTGAAATACCTATACAAACTTGTTCCTATATAGTAACTTGCAACTTTGAATGAGAATGTGCTTGCTTACTGCAACGTGCTATATGTTCTGAATGCCCAAATTGGGAATCTGTGTCAAAACTTTGTTAGGAATTATGTGATCCTTTCTAGCTGGAAGTAAGGGAGATGGGGCATGAAGTTATTTCTAGGAGTTGGAGACATACCAAGTTTACCTCAGTTCTGGGCATCTTTGAAATACCTATACAAACTTGTTCCTACATAGTAACTTGCAACTTTGAATGAGAATGTGCTTGCTTACAGCAACGTGCTGTATGTTCTGAATGCCCGAATTGGGAATCTGTCTCAAAACTTTGTTAGGAATTATGTGATCCTTACTAGCTGGAAGTAATGGAGATGGGGCATGAAGATATTTCTAGGAGTTGGAGACATACAACGTTTAGCTCAGTTCTGGGCATCTTTGAAATACCTATACAAACTTGTTCCTACATAGTAACTTGCAACTTTGAATGAGAATGTGCTTGCTTACAGCAACGCGCTATATGTTCTGAATGCCCGAATTGGGAATCTGTGTCAAAACTTTGTTAGGAATATTATGTGATCCTTACTAGCTGGAAGTAAGGGAGATGGGGCATGAAGTTATTTCTATGAGTTGGAGACATACCCACTTTACCTCAGTTCTGGGCATCTTTGAAAGTCCTATACAAAATGGTTCCTACATAGTAACTTGCAACTTTGAATGAGAATGTGCTTGCTTACAGCAACGTGCTATATGTTCTGAATGCCCGAATTGGGAATCTGTGTCAAAAGTTTGTTAGGAATTATGTGATCCTTACTAGCTGGAAGTGAGGGAGATGGGGCATGAATTTATTTCTAGGAGTTGGAGACATACAACGTTATCTCAGTTCTGGGCATCTTTGAAAAACCTATACAAACTTGTTCCTACATAGATACTTGCAACTTTGAATGAGAATGTGCTTGCTTACAGCAACGTGCTATATGTTCTGAATGCCCGAATTGGGAATCTGTGTCAAAACTTTGTTAGGAATTATGTGATCCTTACTAGCTGGAAGTAAGGGAGATGGGGCATGAAGTTACTTCTAGGAGTTGGAGACATACAATGTTTAGCTCAGTTCTTGGCATCTTTGAAATACCTATACAAACTTGTTCCTACATAGTAACTTGCAACTTTGAATGAGAATGTGCTTTCTTACAGCAACGTGCTATATGTTCTGAATGCCCGAATTGGGAATCTGTGTCAAAACTTTGTTAGAAATTATGTGATCATTACTAGCTGGAAGTAAGGGACATGGAGCATGAATATATTTCTAGGAGTTGGAGACATACAACGTTTAGCTCAGTTCTGGGCATCTTTGAAATACCTATACAAACTTGTTCCTACATAGTAACTTGCAACTTTGAATGAGAATGTGCTTGCTTACAGCAACGTGCTATATGTTCTGAATGCCCGAATTGGGAATCTGTGTCAAAACTTTGTTAGGAATATTATGTGATCCTTACTAGCTGGAAGTAAGGGAGATGGGGCATGAAGTTATTTCTAGGAGTTGGAGACATACCAAGTTTAGCTCAGTTCTGGGCATCTTTGAAATACCTATACAAACTTGTTCCTACATAGTAACTTGCAACTTTTAATGAGAATGTGCTTGCTTACAGCAACGTGCCTTATGTTCTGAATGCCCGAATTGGGAATCTGTGTCAAAACTTTGTTAGAAATTATGTGATCCTTACTAGATGGAAGTAGGGGAGATGGGGCATGAAGTTATTTCTAGGAGTTGGAGACATACCAAGTTTAGCTCAGTTCTGGGCATCTTTGAAATACCTATACAAACTTGTTCCTACATAGGAACTTGCAACTTTGAATGAGAATGTGCTTGCTTACAACAACGTGCTATATGTTCTGAATGCCCGAATTGGGATTCTGTGTCAAAACTTTGTTAGGAATATTATGTGATCCTTACTAGCTGGAAGTAAGGGAGATGGGGCATGAAGTTATTTCTATGAGTTGGAGACATACCCACTTTAGCTCAGTTCTGGGCATCTTTGAAAGTCCTATACAAACTTGTACCTCCATAGTAACTTGCAACTTTGAATGAGAATGTGCTTGCTTACAGCAACGTGCTATATGTTCTGAATGCCCGAATTGGGAATCTGTGTCAAAACTTTGTTAGGAATTATGTGATCCTTACTAGCTGGAAGTAAGGGAGATGGGGCATGAAGTTATTTCTAGGAGTTGGAGACATACCAAGTTTAGCTCAGTTCTGGGCATCTTTGAAATACCTATACAAACTTGTTCCTACATAGTAACTTGCAAGTTTGAATGAGAATGTGCTTGCTTAGTGCAACGTGCTATATGTTCTGAATGCCCGAATTGGGAATCTGTGTCCAAACTTTGTTAGAAATTATGTGATCATTACTAGCTGGAAGTAAGGGACATGGAGCATAAATTTATTTCTAGGAGTTTGAGACATACAACGTTTAGCTCAGTTCTGGGCATCTTTGAAATACCTATACAAACTTGTTCCTACATAGTAACTTGCAACTTTGAATGAGAATGTGCTTGCTTACAGCAACGTGCTATATGTTCTGAATGCCCGAATTGGGAATCTGTGTCAAAACATTGTTAGGAATTATGTGATCCTTACTAGCTGGAATTAAGGGAGATGGGGCATGAAGTTATTTCTAGGAGTTGGAGACACACAACGTTTAGCTCAGTTCTGGGCATCTTTAAAATACATATACAAACTTGTTCCTACATAGTAACTTGCAACTTTAATGAGAATGTGCTTGCTTACAGCAACGTGCTATATGTTCTGAATGCCCGAATTGGGAATCTGTGTGAAAACTTTGTTAGGAATTATGTGATCCTTACTAACTGGAAGTTAGGGAGATGGGGCATGAAGTTATTTCTAGGAGATGGAGACATACAACGTTTAGCTCAGGTCTGGGCATCTTTGAAATACCTATACAAACTTGTTCCTACATAGTAACTTTCAACTTTGAATGAGAATGTGCTTGCTTACAGCAACGTGCTATATGTTCTGAATGCCCGAATTGGGAATCTGTGTCAAAACTTTGTTAGGAATTATGTGATCCTTACTAGCTGGAAGAAAGGGAGATGGGGCATGAAGTTATTTCTAGGAGTTGAAGACATACCAAGTTTAGCTCAGTTCTGGGCATCTTTGAAATACCTATACAAACTTGTTCCTACATAGTATCTTGCAACTTTGAATGAGAATGTGCTTGCTTACAGCAACGTGCTATATGTTCTGAATACCCGAATTTGGAATCTGTGTCAAAACTTTGTTAGAAATTATGTGATCCTTACTAGATGGAAGTAAGGGAGATGGGGCATGAAGTTATTTCTAGGAGTTGGAGACATACCAAGTTTAGCTCAGTTCTGGGCATCTTTGCAATACGTATACAAAGTTGTTCCTACATAGTAACTTGCAACTTTGAATGAGAATGAGCTTGCTTACAGCAACGTGCTATATGTTCTGAATGCCCGAATTGTGAATCTGTGTCAAAACTTTGTTAGGAATTATGTGATCCTTACTAGCTGGAAGTAACAGCGATGGGGCATGAAGTTATTTCTAGGAGTAGGAGACATACAACGTTTAGCTCAGTTCTGGGCATCTTTGAAATACCTATACAAACTTGTTCCTACATAGTAACTTGCAACTTTGAATGAGAATGTGCTTGCTTACAGCAACGTGCTATATGTTCTGAATGCCCGAATTGGGAATCTGTGTCAAAACTTTGTTAGAAATTATGTGATCCTTACTAGATGGAAGTAAGTGACATGGAGCATGAAGTCATTTCTAGGTGTTGGAGACCTACAACGATTAGCTCAGTTCTGGGCATCTTTGAAATACCTATACAAACTTGTTCCTACATAGTAACTTGCAACTTTGAATGAGAATGTGCTTGCTTACAGCAACGTGCTATATGTTCTGAATGCCCGAATTGGGAATCTGTGTCAAATCTTTGTTAGGAATTATGTGATCCTTACTAGATGGAAGTAAGTGACATGGAGCATGAAGTCATTTCTAGGTGTTGGAGACATACAACGTTTAGCTCAGTTCTGGGCATCTTTGAAATACCTATACAAACTTGTTCCTACATAGTAACTTGCAACTTTGTATGAGAATGTGCTTGCTTACAGCAACGTGCTATATGTTCTGAATGCCCGAATTGGGAAACTGTGTCAAATCTTTGTTAGGAAATATGTGATCCTTACTAGCTGGAAGTAAGGGAGATGGGGCATGAAGTTATTTCTATGAGTTGGAGACATACCCACTTTACCTCAGTTCTGGGCATCTTTGAAAGTCCTATACAAAATGGTTCCTACATAGTAACTTGCAACTTTGAATGAGAATGTGCTTGCTTACAGCAACGTGCTATATGTTCTGAATGCCCGAATTGGGAATCTGTGTCAAAAGTTTGTTAGGAATTATGTGATCCTTACTAGCTGGAAGTGAGGGAGATGGGGCATGAAGTTATTTCTAGGAGTTGGAGACATACAACGTTATCTCAGTTCTGGGCATCTTTGAAATACCTATACAAACTTGTTCCTACATAGTAACTTGCAACTTTGAATGAGAATGTGCTTGCTTACAGCAACGTGCTATATGTTCTTAATGCCCGAATTGGGAATCTGTGTCAAAACTTTGTTAGGAATTATGTGATCCTTACTAGCTGGAAGTAAGGGAGATGGGGCATGAAGTTATTTCTAGGAGTTGGAGACATACAATGTTTAGCTCAATTCTGGGCATCTTTGAAATACCTATACAAACTTGTTCCTACACAGTAACTTGCAACTTTGAATGAGAATGTGCTTGCTTACAGCAACGTGCTATATGTTCTGAATGCCCGAATTGGGAATCTGTGTCAAAACTTTGTTAGAAATTATGTGATCATTACTAGCTGGAAGTAAGGGACATGGAGCATGAATATATTTCTAGGAGTTGGAGACATACAACGTTTAGCTCAGTTCTGGGCATCTTTGAAATACCTATACAAACTTGTTCCTACATAGTAACTTGCAACTTTGAATGAGAATGTGCTTGCTTACAGCAACGTGCTATATGTTCTGAATGCCCGAATTGGGAATCTGTGTCAAAACTTTGTTAGGAATATTATGTGATCCTTACTAGCTGGAAGTAAGGGAGATGGGGCATGAAGTTATTTCTATGAGTTGGAGACATACCCACGTTAGCTCAGTTCTGGGCATCTTTGAAAGTCCTATACAAACTTGTTCCTACATAGCAACTTGCAACTTTGAATGAGAATGTGCTTGCTTACAGCAGCGTGCTATATGTTCTGAATGCCGGGATTGGGAATCTGTGTCAAAACTTTCTCAGGAATTATGTGATCCTTACTAGCTGTAAGTAAGGGAGTTGGGGCATGAAGTTATTTCTAGGAGATGGACACATGCCAAGTTTAGCACAGTTCTGGGCATCTTTGAAATACCTATACAAACTTGTTCCTACATAGTAACTTGCAACTTTGAATGAGAATATGCTTGCTTACAGCAACGTGCTACATGTTCTGAATGCACGAAATGGGAATCTGTGTCAAATGTATGTTAGGAATTATGTGATCCTTACTAGCTGCAAGTAAGGGAGATGGGGCATGAAGTTATTTCTAGGAGTTGGACACATACCAAGTTTAGCTCAGTTCTGGGCATCTTTGAAATACCTATACAAACTTGTTCCTACATAGTAACTTGCAACTTTGACTGAGAATGTGCTTGCTTAGAGCAACGTGCTATATGTTCTGAATGCCCGAATTGGGAATCTGTGTCAAAACTTTGTTAGAAATTATGTGATCCTTACTAGCTGGAAGTAAGGGAGATGGGGCATGAAGTTATTTCTAGGAGTTGGAGACATACAACGTTTAGCTCAGTTCTGGGCATCTTTGAAATACCTATATAAACTTGTTCCTACATAGTAACTTGCAACTTTGAATGAGAATGTGCTTGCTTACAGCAACGTGCTATATGTTCTGAATGCCCGAATTGGGAATCTGTGTCAAAACTTTGTTAGAAATTATTTAATCCTTATTAGATGGAAGTAAGTGACATGGAGCATGAAGTTATTTCTAGGAGTTGGAGACATACAACGTTTAGCTCAGTTCTGGGCATCTTTGAAATACCTATACAAACTTGTTCCTACATAGTAACTTGCAACTTTGAATGAGAATGTGCTTGCTTACAGCAACATGCTACATGTTCTGAATGCCCGAATTGGGAATCTGTGTCAAAACTTTGTTAGGAATTTTGTGATCCTTACTAGCTGGAAGTAAGGGAGATGGGGCATGAAGTTATTTCTAGGAGTTGGAGACATACAACGTTTAGCTCAGTTCTGGGCATCTTTGAAATACCTATACAAACTTGTTCCTACATAGTAACTTGCAACTTTGAATGAGAATGTGCTTGCTTACAGCAACGTGCTATATGTTCTGAATGCCCGAATTGGGAATCTGTGTCAAAACTTTGTTAGGAATTATGTGATCCTTTCTAGCTGGAAGTAAGGGAGATGGGGCATGAAGTTATTTCTAGGAGTTGGAGACATACCAAGTTTAGCTCAGTTCTGGGCATCTTTGAAATACCTATACAAACTTGTTCCTACATAGTAACTTGCAACTTTTAATGAGAATGTGCTTGCTTACAGCAACGTGCCTTATGTTCTGAATGCCCGAATTGGGAATCTGTGTCAAAACTTTGTTAGAAATTATGTGATCCTTACTAGATGGAAGTAGGGGAGATGGGGCATGAAGTTATTTCTAGGAGTTGGAGACATACCAAGTTTAGCTCAGTTCTGGGCATCTTTGAAATACCTATACAAACTTGTTCCTACATAGTAACTTGCAACTTTGAATGAGAATGTGCTTGCTTACAGCAACGTGCTATATGTTCTGAATGCCCGAATTGGGAATCTGTGTCAAAATTTTGTTAGAAATTATGTGATCCTTACTAGATGGAAGTAAGGGAGATGGGGCATGAAGTTATTTCTAGGAGTTGGAGACATACAAAGTTTAGCTCAGTTCTGGGCATCGTTGAAATACCTATACAAACTTGTTCCTATATAGTAACTTGCAACTTTGAATGAGAATGTGCTTGCTTACAGCAACGTGCTATATGTTCTGAATGCCCGAATTGAGAATCTGTGTCAAAACTTTGTTAGGAATTATGTGATCCTTACTAGCTGGAAGTAAGGGAGATGGGGCATGAAGTTATTTCTAGGAGTTGGCGACATACAACGTTTAGCTAAGTTCTGGGCATCTTTGAAATACCTATACAAACTTGTTCCTACATAGTAACTTGCAACTTTGAATGAGAATGTGCTTGCTTACAGCAACGTGTTATATGTTCTGAATGCCCGAATTGGGAATCTGTGTCAAAACTTTGTTAGGAATTATGTGATCCTTACTAGCTGGAGGTAAGGGAGATGGGGCATGAAGTAATTTCTAGGAGTTGGAGACGTACCAAGTTTAGCTCAGTTCTGGGCATCTTTGAAATACCTATACAAACTTGTTCCTACATAGTAACTTGCAACTTTGAATGAGAATGTGCTTGCTTACAGCAACGTGCTATATGTTCGAAATGCCCGAATTGGGAATCTGTGTCAAAACTTTGTTAGAAATTATGTGATCCTTACTAGCTGGAAGTAAGGGAGACGGGTCATGAAGTTATTTCTATGAGTTGGAGACATACCAAGTTTAACTCAGTTCTGGGCATCTTTGAAATACCTATACAAACTTGTTCCTACATAGTAACTTGCAACTTTGAATGAGAATGTGCTTGCTTACAGCAACGTGCTATATGTTCTGAATGTCCGAATTGGGAATCTGTGTCAAAACTTTGTTAGGAAATATGTGATCCTTACTAGCTGGAAGTAAGGGAGATGGGGCATGAAGTTATTTCTAGGAGTTGGCGACATACCAAGTTTAGCTCACTTCTGGGCATCTTTGAAATACCTATACAAACTTGTTCCTACATAGGAACTTGCAACTTTGAATGAGAATGTGCTTGCTTACAGCAACGTGCTATATGTTCTGAATACCCGAATTGGGAATCTGTGTCAAAACTTTGTTAGGAATTATGTGATCCTTACTAGCTGGAAGTACGGGAGATGGGGCATGAAGTTATTTCTAGGAGTTGGAGACATACAACGTTTAGCTCAGTTCTGGGCATCTTTGAAATACCTATACAAACTTGTTCCTACATAGTAACTTGCAACTTTGAATGAGAATGTGCTTGCTTACAGCAACGTGCTACATGTTCTAAATGCCCGAATTGGGAATCTGTGTCAAAACTTTGTTAGGAATTATGTGATCCTTACTAGCTGGAAGTAAGGGAGATGGGGCATGA
The DNA here is from genome assembly GCF_020826845.1 of Diceros bicornis minor. Taxonomy (NCBI): domain Eukaryota; kingdom Metazoa; phylum Chordata; class Mammalia; order Perissodactyla; family Rhinocerotidae; genus Diceros; species Diceros bicornis. The sequence continues at coordinate 2,196,437 of NW_026691542.1, forward strand.
AGTTATTTCTAGGAATTGGAGACATACAACGTTTAGCTCAGTTCTGGGCATCTATGAAATACGTATACAAACTTGTTCCTACATAGTAACTTGCAACTTTGAATGAGAATGTGCTTGCTTACAGCAACGTGCTATATGTTCTGAATGCCCGAATTGGGAATCTGTGTCAAAAGTTTGTTAGGAATTATGTGATCCTTACTAGCTGGAAGTAAGGGACATGGAGCATGAATTTATTTCTAGGAGTTGGAGACATACAACGTTTAGCTCAGTTCTGGGCATCTTTGAAATACCTATACAAACTTGTTCCTACATAGTAACTTGCAACTGTGAATGAGAATGTGCTTGCTTACATCAACGTGCTATATGTTCTGAATGCCCGAAATGGGAATCTGTGTCAAAACTTTGTTAGGAATATTATGTGATCCTTACTAGCTGGAAGTAAGGGAGATGGGGCATGAAGTTATCTCTATGAGTTGGAGACATACCCACTTTAGCTCAGTTCTGGGCATCTTTGAAAGTCCTATACAAACTTGTTCCTACATAGTATCTTGCAACTTTGAATGAGAATGTGCTTGCTTACAGCAACGTGCTATATGTTCTGAATGCCCGAAATGGGAATCTGTGTCAAAACTTTGTTAGGAATTATGTGATCCTTACTAGCTGGAAGTAAGGGAGACGGGGCATGAAGTTATTTCTAGGAGTTGGAGACCTACAACATTTAGCTCAGTTCTGGGCATCTTTGAAATACCTATACAAACTTGTTCCTACATAGAATCTTGCAACTTTGAATGAGAATGTGCTTGCTTACAGCAACGTGCTACATGTTCTGAATGCCCAAATTGGGAATCTGTGTCAAATCTTTGTTAGGTATTATGTGATCCTTACTAGCTGGAAGTAAGGGAGATGGGGCATGTAGTTATTTCTAGGAGTTGGAGACATACCAAGTTTAACTCAGTTCTGGGCATCTTTGAAATACCTATACAAACTTGTTCCTACACAGTAACTTGCAACTTTGAATGAGAATGTGCTTGCTTACAGCAACGTGCTATGTTCTGAATGCCCGATTTGGGATTCTGTGTCAAAACTTTGTTAGGAATTATGTGATCCTTACTAGCTGGAAGTAAGGGAGATGGGGCATGAAGTTATTTCTAGGATTTGGAGACATACCAAGTTTAGCTCAGTTCTGGGAATCTTTGAAATACCTATACAAACTTGTTTCTATATAGTTACTTGCAACTTTGAATGAGAATGTGCTTGCTTACTGCAACGTGCTATATGTTCTGAATGCCCAAATTGGGAATCTGTGTCAAAACTTTGTTAGGAATTATGTGATCCTTACTAGCTGGAAGTAAGGGAGATGGGGCATGAAGTTATTTCTAGGAGTTGGAGACATACCAAGTTTACCTCAGTTCTGGGCATCTTTGAAATACCTATACAAACGTGTTCCTACATAGTAACTTGCAACTTTGAATGAGAATGTGCTTGCTTACAGCAACGTGCTGTATGTTCTGAATGCCCGAATTGGGAATCTGTCTCAAAACTTTGTTAGGAATTATGTGATCCTTACTAGCTGGAAATAAGGGAGATGGGGCATGAAGATATTTCTAGGAGTTGGAGACATACAACGTTTAGCTCAGTTCTGGGCATCTTTGAAATACCTATACAAACTTGTTCCTACATAGTAACTTGCAACTTTGAATGAGAATGTGCTTGCTTACAGCAACGCGCTATATGTTCTGAATGCCCGAATTGGGAATCTGTGTCAAAACTTTGTTAGGAATATTATGTGATCCTTACTAGCTGGAAGTAAGGGAGATGGGGCATGAAGTTATTTCTTGGAGTTGGAGACATACAACGTTTAGCTCAGTTCTGGGCATCTTTAAAATACATATACAAACTTGTTCCTACATAGTAACTTGCAACTTTAATGAGAATGTGCTTGCTTACAGCAACGTGCTATATGTTCTGAATGCCCGAATTGGGAATCTGTGTGAAAACTTTGTTAGGAATTATGTGATCCTTACTAACTGGAAGTTAGGGAGATGGGGCATGAAGTTACTTCTAGGAGATGGAGACATACAACGTTTAGCTCAGGTCTGGGCATCTTTGAAATACCTATACAAACTTGTTCCTACATAGTAACTTGCAACTTTGAATGAGAATGTGCTTGCTTACAGCAACGTGCTATATGTTCTGAATGCCCGAATTGGGAATCTGTGTCAAAACTTTGTTAGGAATTATGTGATCCTTACTAGCTGGAAGAAAGGGAGATGGGGCATGAAGTTATTTCTAGGAGTTGAAGACATACCAAGTTTAGCTCAGTTCTGGGCATCTTTGCAATACGTATACAAAGTTGTTCCTACATAGTAACTTGCAACTTTGAATGAGAATGAGCTTGCTTACAGCAACGTGCTATATGTTCTGAATGCCCGAATTGGGAATCTGTGTCAAAACTTTGTTAGGAATTATGTGATCCTTACTAGCTGGAAGTAACAGAGATGGGGCATGAAGTTATTTCTAGGGGTAGGAGACATACAACGTTTAGCTCAGTTCTGGGCATCTTTGAAATACCTATACAAACTTGTTCCTTCATAGTAACTTGCAACTTTGAAGGAGAATGCGCTTGCCTACAACAACGTGCTATATGTTCTGAATGCCCGAATTGGGAATCTGTGTCAAAACTTTGTTAGGGATTATGTGATCCTTACTAGCTGGAAGTAAGTGAGATGGGGCATGAAGTTATTTCTAGGAGTTGGAGACATACCAAGATTAGCTCAGTTCTGGGCATCTTTGAAATACCTATACAAACTTGTTCCTACATAGTAACTTGCAACTTTGAATGAGAATGTGCTTGCTTACAGCAACGTGCTATATGTTCTGAATGCCCGAATTGGGAATCTGTGTCAAAACTTTGTTAGAAATTATGTGATCCTTACTAGATGGAAGTAAGTGACATGGAGCATGAAGTCATTTCTAGGTGTTGGAGACCTACAACGTTTAGCTCAGTTCTGGGCATCTTTGAAATACCTATACAAACTTGTTCCTACATAGTAACTTGCAACTTTGAATGAGAATGTGCTTGCTTACAGCAACGTGCTATATGTTCTGAATGCCCGAATTGGGAATCTGTGTCAAATCTTTGTTAGGAATTATGTGATCCTTACTAGATGGAAGTAAGGGACATGGAGCATGAAGTCATTTCTAGGTGTTGGAGACATACAACGTTTAGCTCAGTTCTGGGCATCTTTGAAATACCTATACAAACTTGTTCCTACATAGTAACTTGCAACTTTGTATGAGAATGTGCTTGCTTACAGCAACGTGCTATATGTTCTGAATGCCCCAATTGGGAAACTGTGTCAAATCTTTGTTAGGAATTATGTGATCCTTACTAGCTGGAAGTAAGGGAGATGGGGCATGAAGTTATTTCTGTGAGTTGGAGACATACCCACTTTACCTCAGTTCTGGGCATCTTTGAAAGTCCTATACAAAATGGTTCCTACATAGTAACTTGCAACTTTGAATGAGAATGTGCTTGCTTACAGCAACGTGCTATATGTTCTGAATGCCCGAATTGGGAATCTGTGTCAAAACTTTGTTAGGAATTATGTGATCCTTTCTAGATGAAAGTAAGGGAGATGGGGCATGAAGTTATTTCTAGGAGTTGGAGACATACAATGTTTAGCTCAATTCTGGGCATCTTTGAAATACCTATACAAACTTGTTCCTACACAGTAATTTGCAACTTTGAATGAGAATGTGCTTGCTTACAGCAACGTGCTATATGTTCTGAATGCCCGAATTGGGAATCTGTGTCAAAACTTTGTTAGAAATTATGTGATCATTACTAGCTGGAAGTAAGGGACATGGAGCATGAATATATTTCTAGGAGTTGGAGACATACAACGTTTAGCTCAGTTCTGGGCATCTTTGAAATACCTATACAAACTTGTTCCTACATAGTAACTTGCAACTTTGAATGAGAATGTGCTTGCTTACAGCAACGTGCTATATGTTCTGAATGCCCGAATTGGGAATCTGTGTCAAAACTTTGTTAGGAATATTATGTGATCCTTACTAGCTGGAAGTAAGGGAGATGGGGCATGAAGTTATTTCTATGAGTTGGAGACATACCCACGTTAGCTCAGTTCTGGGCATCTTTGAATGTCCTATACAAACTTGTTCCTACATAGCAACTTGCAACTTTGAATGAGAATGTGCTTGCTTACAGCAACGTGCTATATGTTCTGAATGCCGGGATTGGGAATCTGTGTCAAAACTTTCTCAGGAATTATGTGATCCTTACTAGCTGTAAGTAAGGGAGTTGGGGCATGAAGTAATTTCTAGGAGTTGGAGACATACAACGTTTAGCTCAGTTCTGGGCATCTTTGAAATACCTATATAAACTTGTTCCTACATAGTAACTTGCAACTTTGAATGAGAATGCGCTTGCTTACAGCAACGTGCTATATGTTCTGAATGCCCGAATTGGGAATCTGTGTCAAAACTTTGTTAGAAATTATGTGATCCTTACTAGCTGGAAGTAAGGGAGATGGGGCATGAAGTTATTTCTAGGAGTTGGAGACATACAACGTTTAGCTCAGTTCTGGGCATCTTTGAAATACCTATACAAACTTGTTCCTACATAGTAACTTGCAACTTTGAATGAGAATGTGCTTGCTTACAGCAACGTGCTATATGTTCTGAATGCCCGAATTGGGAATCTGTGTCAAAACTTTGTTAGGAATTATGTGATCCTTACTAGCTGGAAGTAAGGGAGATGGGTCATGAAGTCATTTCTAGGAGTTGGAGACATACAACGTTTAGCTCAGTTCTGGGCATCTTTAAAATACATATACAAACTTGTTCCTACGTAGTAACTTGCAACTTTAATGAGAATGTGCTTGCTTACAGCAACGTGCTATATGTTCTGAATGCCCGAATTGGGAATCTGTGTGAAAACTTTGTTAGGAATTATGTGATCCTTACTAACTGGAAGTTAGGGAGATGGGGCATGAAGTTATTTCTAGGAGATGGAGACATACAACGTTTAGCTCAGGTCTGGGCATCTTTGAAATACCTATACAAACTTGTTCCTACATAGTAACTTGCAACTTTGAATGAGAATGTGCTTGCTTACAGCAACGTGCTATATGTTCTGAATGCCCGAATTGGGAATCTGTGTCAAAACTTTGTTAGGAATTATGTGATCCTTACTAGCTGGAAGTAAGGGAGATGGGGAATGAAGTTATTTCTAGGAGTTGGAGACATACAACGTTTAGCTCAGTTCTGGGCATCTTTGAAATACCTGTACAAACTTGTTCCTACATAGTAACTTGCAACTTTGAATGAGAATGTGCTTGCTTACAGCAACGTGCTATATGTTCTGAATGCCCGAATTGGGAATCTGTGTCAAAACTTTGTTAGAAATTATGTGATCCTTACTAGATGGAAGTAAGGGAGATGGGGCATGAAGTTATTTCTAGGAGTTGGAGACATACAAAGTTTAGCTCAGTTCTGGGCATCTTTGAAATACCTATACAAACTTGTTCCTATATAGTAACTTGCAACTTTGAATGAGAATGTGCTTGCTTACAGCAACGTGCTATATGTTCTGAATGCCCGATTTGAGAATCTGTGTCAAAACTTTGTTAGGAATTATGTGATCCTTACTAGCTGGAAGTAAGGGAGATGGGGCATGAAGTTATTTCTAGGAGTTGGAGACATACAACGTTTAGCTCAGTTCTGGGCATCTTTGAAATACCTATACAAACTTGTTCCTACATAGTAACTTGCAACTTTGAATGAGAATGTGCTTGCTTACAGCAACGTGTTATATGTTCTGAATGCCCGAATTGGGAATCTGTGTCAAAACTTTGTTAGGAATTATGTGATCCTTACTAGCTGGAGGTAAGGGAGATGGGGCATGAAGTAATTTCTAGGAGTTGGAGACATACCAAGTTTAGCTCAGTTCTGGGCATCTTTGAAATACCTATACAAACTTGTTCCTACATAGCAACTTGCAACTTTGAATGAGAATGTGCTTGCTTACAGCAACGTGCTATATGTTCTGAATGCCCGAATTGGGAATCTGTGTCAAAATTTGTTAGAAATTATGTGATCCTTACTAGATGGAAGTAAGGGAGATGGAGCATGAAGTTATTTCTAGGAGTTGGAGACATACCAAGTTTAGCTCAGTTCTGGGCATCTTTGAAATACCTATACAAACTTGTTCCTACATAGTAACTTACAACTTTGAATGAGAATGTGTTTGCTTACAGAAACGTGCTATATGTTCTGAATGCCCGAATTGGGAATCTGTGTCAAAAGTTTGTTAGGAATATTATGTGATCCTTACTAGCTGGAAGTAAGTGAGATGGGGCGTGAAGTTATTTCTAGGAGTTGGAGACATACAACGTTTAGCTCAGTTCTGGGCATCTTTGAAATACCTATACAAACTTGTTCCTACATAGTAACATGCAACTTTGAATGAGAATGTGCTTGCTTACAGCAACGTGCTATATGTTCTGAAAGCCCGAATTGGGAATCTGTGTCAAAAATTGTTAGAAATTTTGTGATCCTTACTAGATGGAAGTAAGGGCGATGGGGCATGAAGTTATTTCTAGGAGTTGGAGACATACCAAGTTTAGCTCAGTTCTGGGCATCTTTGAAATACCTATACAAACTTGCTCCTACATAGTAACTTGCAACTTTGAATGAGAATGTGCTTGCTTACAGCAACGTGCTATATGTTCTGAATGCCCGAATTGGGAATCTGTGTCAAACCTTTCTTAGGAATATTATGTGATCCTTACTATCTGGAAGTAAGGGAGATGGGGCATGAAGTTTTTTCTAGGAGTTGGAGACATACCCACTTTAGCTCAGTTCTGGGCATCTTTGAAAGTCCTATACACACTTGTTCCTAGATAGTAACTTGCAACTTTGAATGAGAATGTTCTTGCTTACAGCAACGTGCTATATGTTCTGAATGCCCGAATTGGGAATCTGTGTCAAAACTTTGTTAGAAATTATGTGATCCTTACTAGATGGAAGTAAGGGACATGGAGCATGAAGTCATTTCTAGGTGTTGGAGACATACAACGTTTAGCTCAGTTCTGGGCATCTTTGAAATACCTATACAAACTTGTTCCTACATAGTAACTTGCAACTTTGTATGAGAATGTGCTTGCTTACAGCAACGTGCTATATGTTCTGAATGCCCGAATTGGGAAACTGTGTCAAATCTTTGTTAGGAATTATGTGATCCTTACTAGCTGGAAGTAAGGGAGATGGGGCATGAAGTTATTTCTGTGAGTTGGAGACATACCCACTTTACCTCAGTTCTGGGCATCTTTGAAAGTCCTATACAAAATGGTTCCTACATAGTAACTTGCAACTTTGAATGAGCATGTGCTTGCTTACAGCAACGTGCTATATGTTCTGAATGCCCGAATTGGGAATCTGTGTCAAAACTTTGTTAGGAATTATGTGATCCTTACTAGATGGAAGTAAGGGAGATGGGGCATGAAGTTATTTCTAGGAGTTGGAGACATACAACTTTTAGCTCAGTTCTGGGCATCTTTGAAATAGCTATACAAACTTGTTCCTACATAGTAACTTGCAACTTTGAATGAGAATGTGCTTGCTTACAGCAACGTGGTATATGTTCTGAATACCCGAATTGGGAATCTGTGTCAAAACTTTGTTAGGAATTATGTGATTCTTACTAGCTGGAAGTAAGGGAGATGGGGCATGAAGATATTTCTAGGAGTTGGAGACATACCCACTTTAGCTCAGTTCTGGGCATCTTTGAAATACCTATACAAACTGGTTCCTACATAGTAACTTGCAACTTTTAATGAGAATGTGCTTGCTTACAGCAAATTTCTATGTGTTCTGAATGCCCGAATTGGGAGTCTGTGTCAAAACTTTGTTAGGAATTATGTGATCCGTACTAGATGGAAGTAAGGGAGATGGGGCATGAAGTTATTTCTAGGAGTTGGAGACAGACCCAATTTAGCTCAGTTCTGGGCATCTTTGAAATACCTATACAAACTTGTTCCTACATAGTAACTTGCAACTTTGAATGATAATGTGCTTGCTTACAGCAACGTGCTATATGTTCTGAATGCCCGAATTGGGAATTTGTGTCAAAATTTTGTTAGGAATTATGTGATCCTTACTAGCTGCAAGAAAGGGAGATGGGGCATGAAGTTATTCTAGGAGTTGGAGACATACCAAGTTTAGCTCAGTTCTGGGCATCTTTGAAATACCTATACAAACTTGTTGCTACATAGTAACTTGGAACTTTGAATGAGAATGTGCTTGCTTACAGCAACTTGCTATATGTTCTGAATGCCCGAATTGGGAATCTGTGTCAAATCTTTGTTAGGAATTATGTGATCCTTACTAGCTGGAAGTAAGGGAGTTGGGGCATGAAGTTATTTCTAGGAGTTGGAGACATACCAAGTTTAGCTCAGTTCTGGGCATCTTTGAAAAACCTATACAAACTTGTTCCTACATAGTAACTTGCAACTTTGAATGAGAATATGCTTGCTTACATCAAATTTCTATATGTTCTGAATGCCCGAATTGGGAATCTGTGTCAAAACTTTGTTAGGAATTATGTGATCCTTTCTAGCTGGAAGTAAGGGAGATGGGGCATGAAGTTATTTCTAGGAGGTGGAGACAAACCAAGTTTAGCTCAGTTCTGAGCATCTTTGAAATACCTATACAAACTTGTTCCTACATAGTAACTTGCAACATTGAATGAGAATGTGCTTGCTTACAGCAACGTGCTATATGTTCTGAATGCCCGAATTGGGAATCTGTGTCAAAACTTTGTTAGGAATTATGTGATCCTTACTAGCTGGAAGTAAGGGAGATGGGGCATGAAGTTATTTCTAGGAGTTGAACACAAACCAAATTTAGCTCAGTTCTGGGCATCTTTGAAATACCTATACAAACTTGTTCCTACATAGTAACTTGCAACATTTAATAAGAATGTGCTTGCTTACAGCAACGTGCTATATGTTCTGAATGCCCGAATTGGGAATCTGTGTCAAAACTTTGTTAGAAATTATGTGATCCTTACTAGATGGAAGAAAGGGACATGGAGCATGAAGTTATTTCTAGGAGTTGGAGACATACAACGTTTAGCTCAGTTCTGGGCATCTTTGAAATACCTATACAAACTTGTTCCTACATAGTAACTTGCAACTTTGAATGAGAATGTGCTTGCTTACAGCAACGTGCTATATGTTCTGAATGCCCGAATTGGGTATCTGTGTCAAAACTTTGTTAGGAATTATGTGATCCTTACTAGCTGGAAGTTAGGGAGATGGGGCATGAAGTTATTTCTAGGAGTTGGAGACATACCCACTTTAGCTCAGTTCTGGGCATCTTTGAAATACCTATACAAACTTGTGCCTACATAGTAACTTGCAACTTTGAATGAGAATGTGCTTGCTTACAGCAACGTGCTATATGTTCAGAATGCCCGAATTGGGAATCTGTGTCAAAACTTTGTTAGGAATTATGTGATCCTTACTAGCTGGAAGTAAGGGACATGGAGCATGAATTTATTTCTAGGAGTTGGAGACATACCAAGTTTAGCTCAGTTCTGGGCATCTTTGAAATACCTATACAAACTTGTTCCTACATAGTAACTTGCAACTTTGAATGAGAATGTGCTTGCTTACAGAAACGTGCTATATGTTCTGAATGCCAGAATCGGGAATATGTGTCAAAACTTTGTTAGGAATTATGTGATCCTTACTAGCTGGAAGTAAGGGAGATGGGACATGAAGTTATTTCTAGGAGTTGGAGACATACCAAGTTTAGCTCAGTTCTGGGCATCTTTGAAATACCTATACAAACTTGTTCCTACATAGTAACTTGCAACTTTGAATGAGAATATGCTTGCTTACAGAAACGTGCTATATGTTCTGAATGCCCGAACTGGGAATCTGTGTCAAAACTTTGTTAGGAATTATGTGATCCTTACTAGCAGGAAGTAAGCGAGATGGGGTATGAAGATATTTCCAGGAGTTGGAGACATACGCACTTTAGCTCAGTTCTGGGCATCTTTGAAATACCTATACAAACTTGTTCCTACATAGTAACTTGCAACTTTGAATGAGAATGTGCTTGCTTACAGCAAATTTCTATATGTTCTGCATGCCCGAATTGGGAGTCTGTGTCAAAACTTTGTTAGGAATTATGTGATCCTTACTAGATGGAAGTAAGGGAGATGGGGCATGAAGTTATTTCTAGGAGTTGGAGACATACCCACTTTAGCTCAGTTCTGGGCATCTTTGAAATACCTATACAAACTTGTTCCTACATAGTAACTTGCAACTTTGAATGAGAATGTGCTTGCTTACAGCAACGTGCTATATGTTCTGAATGCCCGAATTGGGAATCTGTGTCAAAAGTTTGTTAAGAATTATGTGATCCTTACTAGCTGGAAGTAAGGGAGATGGGGCATGAAGTTATTTCTAGGAGTTGGAGACATACCCACTTTAGCTCAGTTCTGGGCATCTTTGAAATACCTATACAAACTTGTTCCTACATAGTAACTTGCATCTTTGAATGAGAATGTGCTTGCTTACAGCAACGTGCTATAAATTCTGAATGCCCGAATTGGGAATCTGTGTCAAATCTTTGTTAGGAATTATGTGATCCTTACTAGCTGGACGTAAGTGAGATGAGGCATGAAGTTATTTCTAGGAGTTGGAGACATACAACGTTTAGCTCAGATCTTTGCATCTTTGAAATACCTATACAAACTTGTTCCTACATAGTAACTTGCAACTTTGAATGAGAATGTGCTTGCTTACAGCAACGTGCTATATGTTCTGAATGCCCGAATTGGGAATCTGTGTCAAAACTTTGTTAGAAATTATGTGATCCTTACTAGCTGGAAGTTAGGGAGATGAGGCATGAAGTTATTTCTAGGAGTTGGAGACATACCAAGTTTAGCTCAGTTCTGGGCATCTTTGAAATACCTATACAAACTTGTTCCTACATAGTAACTTGCAACTTTGAATGAGAATGTGCTTGCTTACAGCAACGTGCTATATGTTCTGAATGCCCGAATTGGGAATCTGTGTCAAAACTTTGTTAGGAATTATGTGATCATTATTAGCTGGAAGTAAGGGAGATGGGGCATGAAGTTATTTCTAGGAGTTGGAGACATACCAAGTTTAGCTCAGTTCTGGGCATCTTTGAAATACCTATACAAACTTGTTCCTACATAGTAACTTGCAACTTTGAATGAGAATGTGCTTGCTTACAGCAACGTGCTATATGTTCTGAATGCCCGAATTGGGAATCTGTGTCAAATCTTTGTTAGGAATTATGTGATGCTTACTAGCTGGTAGTAAGGGAGATGGGGCATGAAGTTATTTCTAGGAGTTGCAGACATACCCACTTTAGCACAGTTCTGGGCATCTTTGAAATACCTATACAAACTTGTTCCTACATAGTAACTTGCAACTTTGAATGAGAATGTGCTTGCTTACAGCAACGTGCTATATGTTCTGAATGCCCGAATTGGGAATCTGTGTCAAAAATTTGTTAGGAATTATGTGATCCTTACTAGCTGGAAGTAAGTGAGATGGGGCATGAAGTTATTCTAGGAGTTGGAGACATACCAAGTTTAGCTCAGTTCTGGGCATCTTTGAAATACCTATACAAACTTGTTGCTGCATAGTAACTTGCAAGTTTGAATGAGAATGTGCTTGCTTACAGCAACGTGCTATATGTTCTGAATGCCCGAATTGGGTATCTGTGTCAAATCTTTGTTAGGAATTATGTGATCCTTACTAGCTGGAAGTAAGGGAGTTGGGGCATGAAGTTATTTCTAGGAGTTGGAGACATACCAAGTTTAGCTCAGTTCTGGGCGTCTTTGAAATACCTATACAAACTTGTTCCTACATAGTAACTTGCAACTTTGCATGAGAATGTGCTTGCTTACATCAAATTTCTATATGTTCTGAATGCCCGAATTGGGAATCTGTGTCAAAACTTTGTTAGGAATTATGTGATCCTTACTAGCTGGAAGTAAGTGAGATGGGGCATGAAGTTATTTCTAGAAGTTGGAGACATACAACTTTTAGCTCAGTTCTGGGCATCTTTGAAATAGCTATACAAACTTGTTCCTACATAGTAACTTGCAACTTTGAATGAGAATGTGCTTGCTTACAGCAACGTGGTATATGTTCTGAATACCCGAATTGGGAATCTGTGTCAAAACTTTGTTAGGAATTATGTGATTCTTACTAGCTGGAAGTAAGGGAGATGGGGCATGAAGATATTTCTAGGAGTTGGAGACATACCCACTTTAGCTCAGTTCTGGGCATCTTTGAAATACCTATACAAACTTGTTCCTACATAGTAACTTGCAACTTTTAATGAGAATGTGCTTGCTTACAGCAAATTTCTATGTGTTCTGAATGCCCGAATTGGGAGTCTGTGTCAAAACTTTGTTAGGAATTATGTGATCCGTACTAGATGGAAGTAAGGGAGATGGGGCATGAAGTTATTTCTAGGAGTTGGAGACAGACCCAATTTAGCTCAGTTCTGGGCATCTTTGAAATACCTATACAAACTTGTTCCTACATAGTAACTTGCAACTTTGAATGATAATGTGCTTGCTTACAGCAACGTGCTATATGTTCTGAATGCCTGAATTGGGAATTTGTGTCAAAATTTTGTTAGGAATTATGTGATCCTTACTAGCTGCAAGAAAGGGAGATGGGGCATGAAGTTATTCTAGGAGTTGGAGACATACCAAGTTTAGCTCAGTTCTGGGCATCTTTGAAATACCTATACAAACTTGTTGCTACATAGTAACTTGGAACTTTGAATGAGAATGTGCTTGCTTACAGCAACTTGCTATATGTTCTGAATGCCCGAATTGGGAATCTGTGTCAAATCTTTGTTAGGAATTATGTGATCCTTACTAGCTGGAAGTAAGGGAGTTGGGGCATGAAGTTATTTCTAGGAGTTGGAGACATACCAAGTTTAGCTCAGTTCTGGGCATCTTTGAAATACCTATACAAACTTGTTCCTACATAGTAACTTGCAACTTTGAATGAGAATATGCTTGCTTACATCAAATTTCTATATGTTCTGAATGCCCGAATTGGGAATCTGTGTCAAAAATTTGTTAGGAATTTTGTGATCCTTACTAGCTGGAAGTAAGGGAGATGGGGCATGAAGTTATTTCTAGGAGTTGGAGACATACCCAATTAACACAGTTCTGGGCATCTTTGAAATAGCTATACAAACTTGTTCCTACATAGTAACTTGCAACTTTGAATGAGAATGTGCTTGCTTACAGCAACGTGCTATATGTTCTGAATGCCCGAATTGGGAATCTGTGTCAAAAATTTGTTAGGAATTATGTGATACTTACTAGCTGGAAGTAAGTGCGATGGGGTATGAAGGTATTTCTAGGAGTTGGAGACATACCAAGTTTAGCACAGTTCGGGGCATCTTTGAAATACCTATACAAACTTGTTCCTACATAGTAACTTGCAACTTTGAATGAGAATGTGCTTGCTTACAGCAACGTGCTATATGTTCTGAATGCCCGAATTGGGAGTCTATGTCAAAACATTGTTAGGAATTATGTGATCCTTACTAGCTGGAAGTAAGGGAGATGGGGCATGAAGTTATTTCTATGAGTTGGAGACATACCAAGTTTAGCTCAGTTCTGGGCATCTTTGAAATACCTATACAAACTTGTTCCTACATAGTAACTTGCAACTTTGAATGAGAATGTGCTTGCTTACAGCAACGTGCTATATGTTCTGAATGCCCGAATTGGGAATCTGTGTCAAAACTTTGTTAGGAATTATGTGATCATTATTAGCTGGAAGTAAGGGAGATGGGGCATGAAGTTATTTCTAGGAGTTGGAGACATACCAAGTTTAGCTCAGTTCTGGGCATCTTTGAAATACCTATACAAACTTGTTCCTACATAGTAACTTGCAACTTTGAATGAGAATGTGCTTGCTTACAGCAACGTGCTATATGTTCTGAATGCCCGAATTGGGAATCTGTGTCAAATCTTTGTTAGGAATTATGTGATCCTTACTAGCTGGTAGTAAGGGAGATGGGGCATGAAGTTATTTCTAGGAGTTGCAGACATACCCACTTTAGCACAGTTCTGGGCATCTTTGAAATACCTATACAAACTTGTTCCTACATAGTAACTTGCAACTTTGAATGAGAATGTGCTTGCTTACAGCAACGTGCTATATATTCTGAATGCCCGAATTGGGAATCTGTGTCAAAACTTTGTTAGGAATTATGTGATGCTTACTAGCTGGAAGTAAGGGAGATGGGGCATGTAGTTATTTCTAGGAGTTGCAGACATACCCACTTTAGCTCAGTTCTGGGCATCTTTGAAATACCTATACAAACTTGTTCCTACATAGTAACTTGCAACTTTGAATGAGAATGTGCTTGCTTACAGCAACGTGCTATATGTTCTGAATGCCCGAATTGGGAATCTGTGTCAAAAATTTGTTAGGAATTATGTGATCCTTACTAGCTGGAAGTAAGTGAGATGGGGCATGAAGTTATTCTAGGAGTTGGAGACATACCAAGTTTAGCTCAGTTCTGGGCATCTTTGAAATACCTATACAAACTGGTTGCTACATAGTAACTTGCAAGTTTGAATGAGAATGTGCTTGCTTACAGCAACGTGCTATATGTTCTGAATGCCCGAATTGGGTATCTGTGTCAAATCTTTGTTAGGAATTATGTGATCCTTACTAGCTGGAAGTAAGGGAGTTGGGGCATGAAGTTATTTCTAGGAGTTGGAGACATACCAAGTTTAGCTCAGTTCTGGGCATCTTTGAAATACCTATACAAACTTGTTCCTACATAGTAACTTGCAACTTTGCATGAGAATGTGCTTGCTTACATCAAATTTCTATATGTTCTGAATGCCCGAATTGGGAATCTGTGTCAAAACTTTGTTAGGAATTATGTGATCCTTACTAGCTGGAAGTAAGGGAGATGGGGCATGAAGTTATTTCTAGAAGTTGGAGACATACAACTTTTAGCTCAGTTCTGGGCATCTTTGAAATAGCTATACAAACTTGTTCCTACATAGTAACTTGCAACTTTGAATGAGAATGTGCTTGCTTACAGCAACGTGGTATATGTTCTGAATACCCGAATTGGGAATCTGTGTCAAAACTTTGTTAGGAATTATGTGATTCTTACTAGCTGGAAGTAAGGGAGATGGGGCATGAAGATATTTCTAGGAGTTGGAGACATACCCACTTTAGCTCAGTTCTGGGCATCTTTGAAATACCTATACAAACTTGTTCCTACATAGTAACTTGCAACTTTTAATGAGAATGTGCTTGCTTACAGCAAATTTCTATGTGTTCTGAATGCCCGAATTGGGAGTCTGTGTCAAAACTTTGTTAGGAATTATGTGATCCGTACTAGATGGAAGTAAGGGAGATGGGGCATGAAGTTATTTCTAGGAGTTGGAGACAGACCCAATTTAGCTCAGTTCTGGGCATCTTTGAAATACCTATACAAACTTGTTCCTACATAGTAACTTGCAACTTTGAATGATAATGTGCTTGCTTACAGCAACGTGCTATATGTTCTGAATGCCTGAATTGGGAATTTGTGTCAAAATTTTGTTAGGAATTATGTGATCCTTACTAGCTGCAAGAAAGGGAGATGGGGCATGAAGTTATTCTAGGAGTTGGAGACATACCAAGTTTAGCTCAGTTCTGGGCATCTTTGAAATACCTATACAAACTTGTTGCTACATAGTAACTTGGAACTTTGAATGAGAATGTGCTTGCTTACAGCAACTTGCTATATGTTCTGAATGCCCGAATTGGGAATCTGTGTCAAATCTTTGTTAGGAATTATGTGATCCTTACTAGCTGGAAGTAAGGGAGTTGGGGCATGAAGTTATTTCTAGGAGTTGGAGACATACCAAGTTTAGCTCAGTTCTGGGCATCTTTGAAATACCTATACAAACTTGTTCCTACATAGTAACTTGCAACTTTGAATGAGAATATGCTTGCTTACATCAAATTTCTATATGTTCTGAATGCCCGAATTGGGAATCTGTGTCAAAACTTTGTTAGGAATTTTGTGATCCTTACTAGCTGGAAGTAAGGGAGATGGGGCATGAAGTTATTTCTAGGAGTTGGAGACATACCCAATTAACACAGTTCTGGGCATCTTTGAAATAGCTATACAAACTTGTTCCTACATAGTAACTTGCAACTTTGAATGAGAATGTGCTTGCTTACAGCAACGTGCTATATGTTCTGAATGCCCGAATTGGGAATCTGTGTCAAAAATTTGTTAGGAATTATGTGATACTTACTAGCTGGAAGTAAGTGCGATGGGGTATGAAGGTATTTCTAGGAGTTGGAGACATACCAAGTTTAGCACAGTTCGGGGCATCTTTGAAATACCTATACAAACTTGTTCCTACATAGTAACTTGCAACTTTGAATGAGAATGTGCTTGCTTACAGCAACGTGCTATATGTTCTGAATGCCCGAATTGGGAGTCTATGTCAAAACATTGTTAGGAATTATGTGATCCTTACTAGCTGGAAGTAAGGGAGATGGGGCATGAAGTTATTTCTATGAGTTGGAGACATACCAAGTTTAGCTCAGTTCTGGGCATCTTTGAAATACCTATACAAACTTGTTCCTACATAGTAACTTGCAAATTTGAATGAGAATGTGCTTGCTTACAGCAACGTGCTATATGTTCTGAATGCCCGAATTGGGAATCTGTGTCAAAACTTTGTTAGGAATTATGTTATCCTTACTAGATGGAAGTAAGGGAGATGCGGTATGAAGATATTTCTATGGGTTGGAGACATACCCACTTTAGCTCAATTTTGGGCATCTTTGAAATACCTATACAAACTTGTTCCTACATAGTAACTTGCAATTTTGAATGAGAATGTGCTTGCTTACAGCAACGTGCTATATGTTCTGAATGCCCGAATTGGGAATCTGTGTCAAAACTTTGTTAGGAATTATATGATCCTTACTAGCTGGAAGTAAGGGAGATGGGGCATGAAGTTATTTCTAGGAGTTGCAGACATACCCACTTTAGCTCAGTTCTGGGCATCTTTGAAATACCTATACAAACTTTTTCCTACATAGTAACTTGCAACTTTGAATGAGAATGTGCTTGCTTACAGCAACGTGCTATACGTTCTGAATGCCCGAATTGGGTATCTGTGTCAAAACTTTGTTAGGAATTATGTGATCCTTACTAGATGGAAGGGAGATGGGGCATGAAGATATTTCTAGGAGTTGGAGACATACCCACTTTAGCTCAGTTCTGGGCATCATTGAAATACCTATACAAACTTGTTCCTACATAGTAACTTGCAACTTTGAATGAGAATGTGCTTGCTTACAGCAAATTTCTATATGTTCTGAATGCCCGAATTGGGAGTCTGTGTCAAAACTTTGTTAGGAATTATGTGATCCTTTCTAGCTTGAAGTAAGTGAGATGGGGCATGAAGTTATTTCTAGGAGTTGGAGACATACAACGTTTAGCTCAGTTCTGGGCATCTTTGAAATACCTATATAAACTTGTTCCTACATAGTAACTTGAAACTTTGAATGAGAATGTGCTTGCTTACAGCAACGTGCTATATGTTCTGAATGCCCGAATTGGGAATCTGTGTCAAAACTTTGTTAGAAATTATTTAATCCTTATTAGATGGAAGTAAGTGACATGGAGCATGAAGTTATTTCTAGGAGTTGGAGACATACAACGTTTAGCTCAGTTCTGGGCATCTTTGAAATACCTATACAAACTTGTTCCTACATAGTAACTTGCAACTTTGAATGAGAATGTGCTTGCTTACAGCAACATGCTACATGTTCTGAATGCCCGAATTGGGAATCTGTGTCAAAACTTTGTTAGGAATTTTGTGATCCTTACTAGCTGGAAGTAAGGGAGATGGGGCATGAAGTTATTTCTAGGAGTTGGAGACATACAACGTTTAGCTCAGTTCTGGGCATCTTTGAAATACCTATACAAACTTGTTCCTACATAGTAACTTGCAACTTTGAATGAGAATGTGCTTGCTTACAGCAACGTGCTATATGTTCTGAATGCCCGAATTGGGAATCTGTGTCAAAACTTTGTTAGGAATTATGTGATCCTTTCTAGCTTGAAGTAAGGGAGATGGGGCATGAAGTTATTTCTAGGAGTTGGAGACATACCAAGTTTAGCTCAGTTCTGGGCATCTTTGAAATACCTATACAAACTTGTTCCTACATAGTAACTTGCAACTTTTAATGAGAATGTGCTTGCTTACTGCAACGTGCCTTATGTTCTGAATGCCCGAATTGGGAATCTGTGTCAAAACTTTGTTAGAAATTATGTGATCCTTACTAGATGGAAGTAGGGGAGATGGGGCATGAAGTTATTTCTAGGAGTTGGAGACATACCAAGTTTAGCTCAGTTCTGGGCATCTTTGAAATACCTATACAAACTTGTTCCTACATAGGAACTTGCAACTTTGAATGAGAATGTGCTTGCTTACAACAACGTGCTATATGTTCTGAATGCCCGAATTGGGATTCTGTGTCAAAACTTTGTTAGGAATATTATGTGATCCTTACTAGCTGGAAGTAAGGGAGATGGGGCATGAAGTTATTTCTATGAGTTGGAGACATACCCACTTTAGCTCAGTTCTGGGCATCTTTGAAAGTCCTATACAAATTTGTTCCTACATAGTAACTTGCAACTTTGAAAGAGAATGTGCTTGCTTACAGCAACGTGCTATATGTTCTGAATGCCCGAATTGGGAATCTGTGTCAAAACTTTGTTAGGAATTATGTGATCCTTACTAGCTGGAAGTAAGGGAGATGGGGCATGAAGTTATTTCTAGGAGTTGCAGACATACCCACTTTAGCTCAGTTCTGGGCATCTTTGAAATACCTATACAAACTTGTTCCTACATAGTAACTTGCAACTTTGAATGAGAATGTGCTTGCTTACAGCAACGTGCTATACGTTCTGAATGCCCGAATTGGGTATCTGTGTCAAAACTTTGTTAGGAATTATGTGATCCTTACTAGATGGAAGGGAGATGGGACATGAAGATATTTCTAGGAGTTGGAGACATACCCACTTTAGCTCAGTTCTGGGCATCTTTGAAATACCTATACAAACTTGTTCCTACATAGTAACTTGCAACTTTGAATGAGAATGTGCTTGCTTACAGCAAATTTCTATATGTTCTGAATGCCCGAATTGGGAGTCTGTGTCAAAACTTTGTTAGGAATTATGTGATCCTTTCTAGCTTGAAGTAAGTGAGATGGGGTATGAAGTTATTTCTAGGAGTTGGAGACATACAACGTTTAGCTCAGTTCTGGGCATCTTTGAAATACCTATATAAACTTGTTCCTACATAGTAACTTGCAACTTTGAATGAGAATGTGCTTGCTTACAGCAACGTGCTATATGTTCTGAATGCCCGAATTGGGAATCTGTGTCAAAACTTTGTTAGAAATTATTTAATCCTTATTAGATGGAAGTAAGTGACATGGAGCATGAAGTTATTTCTAGGAGTTGGAGACATACAACGTTTAGCTCAGTTCTGGGCATCTTTGAAATACCTATACAAACTTGTTCCTACATAGTAACTTGCAACTTTGAATGAGAATGTGCTTGCTTACAGCAACATGCTACATGTTCTGAATGCCCGAATTGGGAATCTGTGTCAAAACTTTGTTAGGAATTTTGTGATCCTTACTAGCTGGAAGTAAGGGAGATGGGGCATGAAGTTATTTCTAGGAGTTGGAGACATACAACGTTTAGCTCAGTTCTGGGCATCTTTGAAATACCTATACAAACTTGTTCCTACATAGTAACTTGCAACTTTGAATGAGAATGTGCTTGCTTACAGCAACGTGCTATATGTTCTGAATGCCCGAATTGGGAATCTGTGTCAAAACTTTGTTAGGAATTATGTGATCCTTTCTAGCTTGAAGTAAGGGAGATGGGGCATGAAGTTATTTCTAGGAGTTGGAGACATACCAAGTTTAGCTCAGTTCTGGGCATCTTTGAAATACCTATACAAACTTGTTCCTACATAGTAACTTGCAACTTTTAATGAGAATGTGCTTGCTTGCAGCAACGTGCCTTATGTTCTGAATGCCCGAATTGGGAATCTGTGTCAAAACTTTGTTAGAAATTATGTGATCCTTACTTGATGGAAGTAGGGGAGATGGGGCATGAAGTTATTTCTAGGAGTTGGAGACATACCAAGTTTAGCTCAGTTCTGGGCATCTTTGAAATACCTATACAAACTTGTTCCTACATAGGAACTTCCAACTTTGAATGAGAATGTGCTTGCTTACAACAACGTGCTATATGTTCTGAATGCCCGAATTGGGATTCTGTGTCAAAACTTTGTTAGGAATATTATGTGATCCTTACTAGCTGGAAGTAAGGGAGATGGGGCATGAAGTTATTTCTATGAGTTGGAGACATACCCACTTTAGCTCAGTTCTGGGCATCTTTGAAAGTCCTATACAAATTTGTTCCTACATAGTAACTTGCAACTTTGAATGAGAATGTGCTTGCTTACAGCAACGTGCTATATGATCTGAATGCCCGAATTGGGAATCTGTGTCAAAACTTTGTTAGGAATTATGTGATCCTTACTAGCTGGAAGTAAGGGAGATGGGGCATGAAGTTATTTCTAGGAGTTGGAGACATACCAAGTTTAGCTCAGTTCTGGGCATCTTTGAAATACCTATACAAACTTGTTCCTACATAGTATCTTTCAAGTTTGAATGAGAATGTGCTTGCTTAGTGCAACGTGCTATATGTTCTGAATGCCCGAATTGGGAATCTGTGTCAAAACTTTGTTAGAAATTATGTGATCCTTACTAACTGGAAGTTAGGGAGATGGGGCATGAAGTTATTTCTAGGAGATGGAGACATACAACGTTTAGCTCAGGTCTGGGCATCTTTGAAATACCTATACAAACTTGTTCCTACATAGTAACTTGCAACTTTGAATGAGAATGTGCTTGCTTACAGCAACGTGCTATATGTTCTGAATACCCGAATTTGGAATTTGTGTCAAAACTTTGTTAGAAATTATGTGATCCTTACTAGATGGAAGTAAGGGAGATGGGGCATGAAGTTATTTCTAGGAGTTGGAGACATACCAAGTTTAGCTCAGTTCTGGGCATCTTTGCAATACGTATACAAAGTTGTTCCTACATAGTAACTTGCAACTTTGAATGAGAATGAGCTTGCTTACAGCAACGTGCTATATGTTCTGAATGCCCGAAATGGGAATCTTTGTCAAAACTTTGTTAGGAATTATGTGATCCTTACTAGCTGGAAGTAACAGAGATGGGGCATGAAGTTATTTCTAGGAGTAGGAGACATACAACATTTAGCTCAGTTCTGGGCATCTTTGAAATACCTATACAAACTTGTTCCTTCATAGTAACTTGCAACTTTGAAGGAGAATGTGCTTGCCTACAACAACGTGCTATATGTTCTGAATGCCCGAATTGGGAATCTGTGTCAAAACTTTGTTAGGGATTATGTGATCCTTACTAGCTGGAAGTAAGGGACATGGAGCATGAAGTCATTTCTAGCTGTTGGAGACATACAACGTTTAGCTCAGTTCTGGGCATCTTTGAAATACCTATACAAACTTGTTCCTACATAGTAACTTGCAACTTTGTATGAGAATGTGCTTGCTTACAGCAACGTGCTATATGTTCTGAATGCCCGAATTGGGAAACTGTGTCAAATCTTTGTTAGGAATTATGTGATCCTTACTAGCTGGAAGTAAGGGAGATGGGGCATGAAGTTATTTCTATGAGTTTGAGACATACCCACTTTACCTCAGTTCTGGGCATCTTTGAAAGTCCTATACAAAATGGTTCCTACATAGTAACTTGCAACTTTGAATGAGAATGTGCTTGCTTACAGCAACGTGCTATATGTTCTGAATGCCCGAATTGGGAATCTGTGTCAAAAGTTTGTTAGGAATTATGTGATCCTTACTAGCTGGAAGTGAGGGAGATGGGGCATGAAGTTATTTCTAGGAGTTGGAGACATACAACGTTATCTCAGTTCTGGGCATCTTTGAAATACCTATACAAACTTGTTCCTACATAGTAACTTGCAACTTTGAATGAGAATGTGCAAGCTTACAGCAACGTGCTATGTGTTCTGAATGCCCGAATTGGGAATCTGTGTCAAAACTTTGTTAGGAATTATGTGATCCTTACTAGCTGGAAGTAAGGGAGATGGGGCATGAAGTTATTTCTAGGAGTTGGAGACATACAATGTTTAGCTCAGTTCTGGGCATCTTTGAAATACCTATACAAACTTGTTCCTACACAGTAATTTGCAACTTTGAATGAGAATGTGCTTGCTTACAGCAACGTGCTATATGTTCTGAATGCCCGAATTGGGAATCTGTGTCAAAACTTTGTTAGAAATTATGTGATCATTACTAGCTGGAAGTAAGGGACATGGAGCAGGAATATATTTCTAGGAGTTGGAGACATACAACGTTTAGCTCAGTTCTGGGCATCTTTGAAATACCTATACAAACTTGTTCCTACATAGGAACTTGCAACTTTGAATGAGAATGTGCTTGCTTACAGCAACGTGCTATATGTTCTGAATGCCCGAATTGGGAATCTGTGTCAAAACTTTGTTAGGAATATTATGTGATCCTTACTAGCTGGAAGTAAGGGAGATGGGGCATGAAGTTATTTCTATGAGTTGGAGACATACCCACGTTAGCTCAGTTCTGGGCATCTTTCAAAGTCCTATACAAACTTGTTCCTACATAGCAACTTGCAACTTTGAATGAGAATGTGCTTGCTTACAGCAACGTGCTATATGTTCTGAATGCCGGGATTGGGAATCTGTGTCAAAACTTTCTCAGGAATTATGTGATCCTTACTAGCTGTAAGTAAGGGAGTTGGGGCATGAAGTTATTTCTAGGAGATGGACACATACCAAGTTTAGCACAGTTCTGGGCATCTTTGAAATACCTATACAAACTTGTTCCTACATAGTAACTTGCAACTTTGAATGAGAATATGCTTGCTTACAGCAACGTGCTACATGTCCTGAATGCACGAAATTGGAATCTGTGTCAAATGTATGTTAGGAATTATGTGATCCTTACTAGCTGCAAGTTAGGGAGATGGGGCATGAAGTTATTTCTAGGAGTTGGACACATACCAAGTTTAGCTCAGTTCTGGGCATCTTTGAAATACCTATACAAACTTGTTCCTACATAGTAACTTGCAACTTTGACTGAGAATGTGCTTGCTTAGAGCAACGTGCTATATGTTCTGAATGCCCGAATTGGGAATCTGTGTCAAAACTTTGTTAGGAATTATGTGATCCTTACTAGCTGGAAGTAAGGGAGATGGGGCATGAAGTTATTTCTAGGAGTTGGAGACATACAACGTTTAGCTCAGTTCTGGGCATCTTTGAAATACCTATATAAACTTGTTCCTACATAGTAACTTGCAACTTTGAATGAGAATGTGCTTGCTTACAGCAACGTGCTATATGTTCTGAATGCCCGAATTGGGAATCTGTGTCAAAACTTTGTTAGAAATTATTTAATCCTTATTAGATGGAAGTAAGTGACATGGAGCATGAAGTTACTTCTAGGAGTTGGAGACATACAACGTTTAGCTCAGTTCTGGGCATCTTTGAAATACCTATACAAACTTGTTCCTACATAGTAACTTGCAACTTTGAATGAGAATGTGCTTGCTTACAGCAACATGCTACATGTTCTGAATGCCTGAATTGGGAATCTGTGTCAAAACTTTGTTAGGAATTTTGTGATCCTTACTAGCTGGAAGTAAGGGAGATGGGGCATGAAGTTATTTCTAGGAGTTGGAGACATACAACGTTTAGCTCAGTTCTGGGCATCTTTGAAATACCTATACAAACTTGTTCCTACATAGTAACTTGCAACTTTGAATGAGAATGTGCCTGCTTACAGCAACGTGCTATATGTTCTGAATGCCAGAATTGGGAATCTGTGTCAAAACTTTGTTAGGAATTATGTGATCCTTTCTAGCTGGAAGTAAGGGAGAATGGGGCATGAAGTTATTTCTAGGAGTTGGAGACATACCAAGTTTAGCTCAGTTCTGGGCATCTTTGAAATACCTATACAAACTTGTTCCTACATAGTAACTTGCAACTTTGAATGAGAATGTGCTTGCTTACAGCAACGTGCCTTATGTTCTGAATGCCCGAATTGGGAATCTGTGTCAAAACTTTGTTAGAAATTATGTGATCCTTACTAGATGGAAGTAGGGGAGATGGGGCATGAAGTTATTTCTAGGAGTTGGAGACATACCAAGTTTAGCTCAGTTCTGGGCATCTTTGAAATACCTATACAAACTTGTTCCTACATAGGAACTTGCAACTTTGAATGAGAATGTGCTTGCTTACAACAACGTGCTATATGTTCTGAATGCCCGAATTGGGATTCTGTGTCAAAACTTTGTTAGGAATATTATGTGATCCTTACTAGCTGGAAGTAAGGGAGATGGGGCATGAAGTTATTTCTATGAGTTGGAGACATACCCACTTTAGCTCAGTTCTGGGCATCTTTGAAAGTCCTATACAAACTTGTTCCTACATAGTAACTTGCAACTTTGAATGAGAATGTGCTTGCTTACAGCAACATGCTACATGTTCTGAATGCCCGAATTGGGAGTCTGTGTCAAAACTTTGTTAGGAATTATGTGATCCGTACTAGATGGAAGTAAGGGAGATGGGGCATGAAGTTATTTCTAGGAGTTGGAGACAGACCCAATTTAGCTCAGTTCTGGGCATCTTTGAAATACCTATACAAACTTGTTCCTACATAGTAACTTGCAACTTTGAATGATAATGTGCTTGCTTACAGCAACGTGCTATATGTTCTGAATGCCCGAATTGGGAATTTGTGTCAAAATTTTGTTAGGAATTATGTGATCCTTACTAGCTGCAAGAAAGGGAGATGGGGCATGAAGTTATTCTAGGAGTTGGAGACATACCAAGTTTAGCTCAGTTCTGGGCATCTTTGAAATACCTATACAAACTTGTTGCTACATAGTAACTTGGAACTTTGAATGAGAATGTGCTTGCTTACAGCAACTTGCTATATGTTCTGAATGCCCGAATTGGGAATCTGTGTCAAATCTTTGTTAGGAATTATGTGATCCTTACTAGCTGGAAGTAAGGGAGTTGGGGCATGAAGTTATTTCTAGGAGTTGGAGACATACCAAGTTTAGCTCAGTTCTGGGCATCTTTCAAATACCTATACAAACTTGTTCCTACATAGTAACTTGCAACTTTGAATGAGAATATGCTTGCTTACATCAAATTTCTATATGTTCTGAATCCCCGAATTGGGAATCTGTGTCAAAACTTTGTTAGGAATTTTGTGATCCTTACTAGCTGGAAGTAAGGGAGATGGGGCATCAAGTTATTTCTAGGAGTTGGAGAGATACCCAATTAACACAGTTCTGGGCATCTTTGAAATAGCTATACACACTTGTTCCTACATAGTAACTTGCAACTTTGAATGAGAATGTGCTTGCTTACAGCAACGTGCTATATGTTCTGAATGCCCGAATTGGGAATCTGTGTCAAAAATTTGTTAGGAATTATGTGATACTTACTAGCTGGAAGTAAGTGCGATGGGGTATGAAGGTATTTCTAGGAGTTGGAGACATACCAAGTTTAGCACAGTTCGGGGCATCTTTGAAATACCTATACAAACTTGTTCCTACATAGTAACTTGCAACTTTGAATGAGAATGTGCTTGCTTACAGCAACGTGCTATATGTTCTGAATGCCCGAATTGGGAGTCTATGTCAAAACATTGTTAGGAATTATGTGATCCTTACTAGCTGGAAGTAAGGGAGATGGGGCATGAAGTTATTTCTAGGAGTTGGAGACATACCAAGTTTAGCTCAGTTCTGGGCATCTTTGAAATACCTATACAAACTTGTTCCTACATAGTAACTTGCAAATTTGAATGAGAATGTGCTTGCTTACAGCAACGTGCTATATGTTCTGAATGCCCGAATTGGGAATCTGTGTCAAAACTTTGTTAGGAATTATGTTATCCTTACTAGATGGAAGTAAGGGAGATGCGGTATGAAGATATTTCTATGGGTTGGAGACATACCCACTTTAGCTCAATTTTGGGCATCTTTGAAATACCTATACAAACTTGTTCCTACATAGTAACTTGCAATTTGAATGAGAATGTGCTTGCTTACAGCAACGTGCTATATGTTCTGAATGCCCGAATTGGGAATCTGTGTCAAAACTTTGTTAGGAATTATGTGATCCTTACTAGCTGGAAGTAAGGGAGATGGGGCATGAAGTTATTTCTAGGAGTTTGAGACATATCAAGTTTAGCTCAGTTCTGGGCATCTTTGAAATACCTATACAAACTTGTTCCTACATAGTAACTTGCAAGTTTGAATGAGAATGTGCTTGCTTAGTGCAACGTGCTATATGTTCTGAATGCCCGAATTGGGAATCTGTGTCAAAACTTTGTTAGAAATTATGTGATCATTACTAGCTGGAAGTAAGGGACATGGAGCATAAATTTATTTCTAGGAGTTGGAGACATACAACGTTTAGCTCAGTTCTGGGCATCTTTGAAATACCTATACAAACTTGTTCCTACATAGTAACCTGCAACTTTGAATGAGAATGTGCTTGCTTACAGCAACGTGCTATATGTTCTGAATGCCCGAATTGGGAATCTGTGTCAAAACATTGTTAGGAATTATGTGATCCTTACTAGCTGGAAGTAAGGGAGATGGGGCATGAAGTTATTTCTAGGAGTTGGAGACATACAACGTTTAGCTCAGTTCTGGGCATCTTTAAAATACATATACAAACTTGTTCCTACATAGTAACTTGCAACTTTAATGAGAATGTGCTTGCTTACAGCAACGTGCTATATTTTCTGAATGCCCGAATTGGGAATCTGTGTGAAAACTTTGTTAGGAATTATGTGATCCTTACTAACTGGAAGTTAGGGAGATGGGGCATGAAGTTATTTCTAGGAGATGGAGACATACAACGTTTAGCTCAGGTCTGGGCATCTTTGAAATACCTATACAAACTTGTTCCTACATAGTAACTTTCAACTTTGAATGAGAATGTGATTGCTTACAGCAACGTGCTATATGTTCTGAATGCCCGAATTGGGAATCTGTGTCAAAACTTTGTTAGGAATTATGTGATCCTTACTAGCTGGAAGAAAGGGAGATGGGGCATGAAGTTATTTCTAGGAGTTGAAGACATACCAAGTTTAGCTCAGTTCTGGGCATCTTTGAAATACCTATACAAACTTGTTCCTACATAGTAACTTGCAACTTTGAATGAGAATGTGCTTGCTTACAGCAACGTGCTATATGTTCTGAATACCCGAATTTGGAATTTGTGTCAAATCTTTGTTAGAAATTATGTGATCCTTACTAGATGGAAGTAAGGGAGATGGGGCATGAAGTTATTTCTAGGAGTTGGAGACATACCAAGTTTAGCTCAGTTCTGGGCATCTTTGCAATACGTATACAAAGTTGTTCCTACATAGTAACTTGCAACTTTGAATGAGAATGAGCTTGCTTACAGCAACGTGCTATATGTTCTGAATGCCCGAAATGGGAATCTTTGTCAAAACTTTGTTAGGAATTATGTGATCCTTACTAGCTGGAAGTAACAGAGATGGGGCATGAAGTTATTTCTAGGAGTAGGAGACATACACGTTTAGCTCAGTTCTGGGCATCTTTGAAATACCTATACAAACTTGTTCCTTCATAGTAACTTGCAACTTTGAAGGAGAATGTGCTTGCCTACAACAACGTGCTATATGTTCTGAATGCCCGAATTGGGAATCTGTGTCAAAACTTTGTTAGGGATTATGTGATCCTTACTAGCTGGAAGTAAGGGACATGGAGCATGAAGTCATTTCTAGCTGTTGGAGACATACAACGTTTAGCTCAGTTCTGGGCATCTTTGAAATACCTATACAAACTTGTTCCTACATAGTAACTTGCAACTTTGTATGAGAATGTGCTTGCTTACAGCAACGTGCTATATGTTCTGAATGCCCGAATTGGGAAACTGTGTCAAATCTTTGTTAGGAATTATGTGATCCTTACTAGCTGGAAGTAAGGGAGATGGGGCATGAAGTTATTTCTATGAGTTTGAGACATACCCACTTTACCTCAGTTCTGGGCATCTTTGAAAGTCCTATACAAAATGGTTCCTACATAGTAACTTGCAACTTTGAATGAGAATGTGCTTGCTTACAGCAACGTGCTATATGTTCTGAATGCCCGAATTGGGAATCTGTGTCAAAAGTTTGTTAGGAATTATGTGATCCTTACTAGCTGGAAGTGAGGGAGATTTGGCATGAAGTTATTTCTAGGAGTTGGAGACATACAACGTTATCTCAGTTCTGGGCATCTTTGAAATACCTATACAAACTTGTTCCTACATAGTAACTTGCAACTTTGAATGAGAATGTGCTTGCTTACAGCAACGTGCTATGTGTTCTGAATGCCCGAATTGGGAATCTGTGTCAAAACTTTGTTAGGAATTATGTGATCCTTACTAGCTGGAAGTAAGGGAGATGGGGCATGAAGTTATTTCTAGGAGTTGGAGACATACAATGTTTAGCTCAGTTCTGGGCATCTTTGAAATACCTATAAAAACTTGTTCCTACACAGTAATTTGCAACTTTGAATGAGAATGTGCTTGCTTACAGCAACGTGCTATATGTTCTGAATGCCCGAATTGGGAATCTGTGTCAAAACTTTGTTAGAAATTATGTGATCATTACTAGCTGGAAGTAAGGGACATGGAGCAGGAATATATTTCTAGGAGTTGGAGACATACAACGTTTGGTCAGTTCTGGGCATCTTTGAAATACCTATACAAACTTGTTCCTACATAGTAACTTGCAACTTTGAATGAGAATGTGCTTGCTTACAGCAACGTGCTATATGTTCTGAATGCCCGAATTGGGAATCTGTGTCAAAACTTTGTTAGGAATATTATGTGATCCTTACTAGCTGGAAGTAAGGGAGATGGGGCATGAAGTTATATCTATGAGTTGGAGACATACCCACGTTAGCTCAGTTCTGGGCATCTTTGAAAGTCCTATACAAACTTGTTCCTACATAGCAACTTGCAACTTTGAATGAGAATGTGCTTGCTTACAGCAACGTGCTATATGTTCTGAATGCCGGGATTGGGAATCTGTGTCAAAACTTTCTCAGGAATTATGTGATCCTTACTAGCTGTAAGTAAGGGAGTTGGGGCATGAAGTTATTTCTAGGAGATGGACACATACCAAGTTTAGCACAGTTCTGGGCATCTTTGAAATACCTATACAAACTTGTTCCTACATAGTAACTTGCAACTTTGAATGAGAATATGCTTGCTTACAGCAACGTGCTACATGTCCTGAATGCACGAAATGGGAATCTGTGTCAAATGTATGTTAGGAATTATGTGATCCTTACTAGCTGGAAGTAAGGGAGATGGGGCATGAAGTTATTTCTAGGAGTTGGAGACATACAACGTTTAGCTCAGTTCTGGGCATCTTTGAAATACCTATATAAACTTGTTCCTACATAGTAACTTGCAACTTTGAATGAGAATGTGCTTGCTTACAGCAACGTGCTATATGTTCTGAATGCCCGAATTGGGAATCTGTGTCAAAACTTTGTTAGAAATTATTTAATCCTTATTAGATGGAAGTAAGTGACATGGAGCATGAAGTTATTTCTAGGAGTTGGAGACATACAACGTTTAGCTCAGTTCTGGGCATCTTTGAAATACCTATACAAACTTGTTCCTACATAGTAACTTGCAACTTTGAATGAGAATGTGCCTGCTTACAGCAACGTGCTATATGTTCTGAATGCCAGAATTGGGAATCTGTGTCAAAACTTTGTTAGGAATTATGTGATCCTTTCTAGCTGGAAGTAAGGCAGAATGGGGCATGAAGTTATTTCTAGGAGTTGGAGACATACCAAGTTTAGCTCAGTTCTGGGCATCTTTGAAATACCTATACAAACTTGTTCCTACATAGTAACTTGCAACTTTGAATGAGAATGTGCTTGCTTACAGCAACGTGCCTTATGTTCTGAATGCCCGAATTGGGAATCTGTGTCAAAACTTTGTTAGAAATTATGTGATCCTTACTAGATGGAAGTAGGGGAGATGGGGCATGAAGTTATTTCTAGGAGTTGGAGACATACCAAGTTTAGCTCAGTTCTGGGCATCTTTGAAATACCTATACAAACTTGTTCCTACATAGGAACTTGCAACTTTGAATGAGAATGTGCTTGCTTACAACAACGTGCTATATGTTCTGAATGCCCGAATTGGGATTCTGTGTCAAAACTTTGTTAGGAATATTATGTGATCCTTACTAGCTGGAAGTAAGGGAGATGGGGCATGAAGTTATTTCTATGAGTTGGAGACATACCCACTTTAGCTCAGTTCTGGGCATCTTTGAAAGTCCTATACAAACTTGTTCCTACATAGTAACTTGCAACTTTGAATGAGAATGTGCTTGCTTACAGCAACGTGCTATATGTTCTGAATGCCCGAATTGGGAATCTGTGTCAAAACTTTGTTAGGAATTATGTGATCCTTACTAGCTGGAAGTAAGGGAGATGGGGCATGAAGTTATTTCTAGGAGTTGGAGACATACCAAGTTTAGCTCAGTTCTGGGCATCTTTGAAATACCTATACAAACTTGTTCCTACATAGTAACTTGCAAGTTTGAATGAGAATGTGCTTGCTTAGTGCAATGTGCTATATGTTCTGAATGCCCGAATTGGGAATCTGTGTCAAAACTTTGTTAGAAATTATGTGATCATTACTAGCTGGAAGTAAGGGACATGGAGCATAAATTTATTTCTAGGAGTTGGAGACATACAACGTTTAGCTCAGTTCTGGGCATCTTTGAAATACCTATACAAACTTCTTATTACATAGTAACTTTCAACTTTGAATGAGAATGTGCTTGCATACAGCAACGTGCTATATGTTCTGAATGCCCGAATTGGGAATCTGTGTCAAAACATTGTTAGGAATATTATGTGCTCCTTACTAGCTGGAAGTAAGGGAGATGGGGCATGAAGTTATTTCTATGAGTTGGAGACATACCCACTTTAGCTCAGTTCTGGGCATCTTTGAAAGTCCTATACAAACTTGTTCCTACATTGTAACTTGCAACTTTGAATGAGAATGTGCTTGCTTACAGCAACGTGCTATATGTTCTGAATGCCCGAATTGGGAATCTGTGTCAAAACTTTGTTAGGAATTATGTGATCCTTACTAGCTGGAAGTAAGGGAGATGGGGCATGAAGTTATTTCTAGGAGTTGGAGACATACAACGTTTAGCTCAGTTCTGGGCATCTTTGAAATACCTATATAAACTTGTTCCTACATAGTAACTTGCAACTTTGAATGAGAATGTGCTTGCTTACAGCAACGTGCTATATGTTCTGAATGCCCGAATTGGGAATCTGTGTCAAAACTTTGTTAGAAATTATGTGATCCTTACTAGATGGAAGTAAGTGACATGGAGCATGAAGTTATTTCTAGGAGTTGGAGACATACAACGTTTAGCTCAGTTCTGGGCATCTTTGAAATACCTATACAAACTTGTTCTTACATAGTAACTTGCAACTTTGAATGAGAATGTGCTTGCTTACAGCAACGTGCTGTATGTTCTGAATGCCCGAATTGGGAATCTGTGTCAAAACTTTGTTAGGAATTATGTGATCCTTACTAGCTGGAAGTTAGGGAGATGGGGCATGAAGTTATTTCTAGGAGATGGAGACATACCCACTTTAGCTCAGTTCTGGGCATCTTTGAAATACCTATACAAACTTGTGCCTACATAGTAACTTGCAACTTTGAATGAGAATGTGCTTGCTTACAGCAACGTGCTATATGTTCTGAATGCCCGAATTGGGAATCTGTGTCAAAACTTTGTTAGGAATTATGTGATCCTTACTAGCTGGAAGTAAGGGACATGGAGCATGAATTTATTTCTAGGAGTTGGAGACATACCAAGTTTAGCTCAGTTCTGGGCATCTTTGAAATACCTATACAAACTTGTTCCTACATAGTAACTTGCAACTTTGAATGAGAATGTGCTTGCTTACAGAAACGTGCTATATGTTCTGAATGCCAGAATCGGGAATATGTGTCAAAACTTTGTTAGGAATTATGTGATCCTTACTAGCTGGAAGTATGGGAGATGGGACATGAAGTTATTTCTAGGAGTTGGAGACATACCAAGTTTAGCTCAGTTCTGGGCATCTTTGAAATACCTATACAAACTTGTTCCTACATAGTAACTTGCAACTTTGAATGAGAATGTGCTTGCTTACAGCAACGTGCTATATGATCTGAATGCCCGAATTGGGAATCTGTGTCAAAACTTTGTTAGGAATTATGTGATACTTACTAGCTGGAAGTAAGGGAGATGGGGCATGAAGATATTTCTAGGAGTTGGAGACATACCCACTTTAGCTCAGTTCTGGGCATCTTTGAAATACCTATACAAACTTGTTCCTACATAGGAACTTGCAACTTTGAATGACAATGTGCTTGCTTACAGCAAATTTCTATATGTTCTGCATGCCCGAATTGGGAGTCTGTGTCAAAACTTTGTTAGGAATTATGTGATCCTTACTAGATGGAAGTAAGGGAGATGGGGCATGAAGTTATTTCTAGGAGTTGGAGACATACCCACTTTAGCTCAGTTCTGGGCATCTTTGAAATAGCGATACAAACTTGTTCCTACATAGTAACTTGCAACTTTGAATGAGAATGTGCTTGCTTACAGCAACGTGCTATATGTTCTGAATGCCCGAATTGGGAATCTGTGTCAAAAGTTTGTTAAGAATCATGTGATCCTTACTAGCTGGAAGTAAGGGAGATGGGGCATGAAGTTATTTCTAGGAGTTGGAGACATACCCACTTTAGCTCAGTTCTGGGCATCTTTGAAATACCTATACAAACTTGTTCCTACATAGTAACTTGCATCTTTGAATGAGAATGTGCTTGCTTACAGCAACGTGCTATAAGTTCTGAATGCCCGAATTGGGAATCTGTGTCAAATCTTTTTTAGGAATTATGTGATCCTTACTAGCTGGAAGTAAGTGAGATGAGGCATGAAGTTATTTCTAGGAGTTGGAGACATACAACGTTTAGCTCAGTTCTGGGCATCTTTGAAATACCTATACAAACTTGTTCCTACATAGTAACTTGCAACTTTGAATGAGAATGTGCTTGCTTACAGCAACGTGCTATATGTTCTGAATGCCCGAATTGGGAATCTGTGTCAAAACTTTGTTAGAAATTATGTGATCCTTACTAGCTGGAAGTTAGGGAGATGGGGCATGAAGTTATTTCTAGGAGTTGGAGACATACCAAGTTTAGCTCAGTTCTGGGCATCTTTGAAATACCTATACAAACTTGTTCCTACATAGTAACTTGCAACTTTGAATGAGAATGTGCTTGCTTACAGCAACGTGCTATATGTTCTGAATGCCCGAATTGGGAATCTGTGTCAAAACTTTGTTAGGAATTATGTGATCATTATTAGCTGGAAGTAAGGGAGATGGGGCATGAAGTTATTTCTAGGAGTTGGAGACATACCAAGTTTAGCTCAGTTCTGGGCATCTTTGAAATACCTATACAAACTTGTTCCTACATAGTAACTTGCAACTTTGAATGAGAATGTGCTTGCTTACAGCAACGTGCTATATGTTCTGAATGCCCGAATTGGGAATCTGTGTCAAATCTTTGTTAGGAATTATGTGATCCTTACTAGCTGGTAGTAAGGGAGATGGGGCATGAAGTTATTTCTAGGAGTTGCAGACATACCCACTTTTGCTCAGTTCTGGGCATCTTTGAAATACCTATAAAAACTTGTTCCTACATAGTAACTTGCAACTTTGAATGAGAATGTGCTTGCTTACAGCAACGTGCTATATGTTCTGAATGCCCGAATTGGGAATCTGTGTCAAAACTTTGTTAGGAATTATGTGATCCTTACTAGCTGGAAGTAAGGGAGATGGGGCATGAAGTTATTCTAGGAGTTGGAGACATACCAAGTTTAGCTCAGTTCTGGGCATCTTTGAAATACCTATACAAACTTGTTGCTACATAGTAACTTGCAAGTTTGAATGAGAATGTGCTTGCTTACAGCAACGTGCTATATGTTCTGAATGCCCGAATTGGGTATCTGTGTCAAATCTTTGGTAGGAATTATGTGATCCTTACTAGCTGGAAGTAAGGGAGTTGGGGCATGAAGTTATTTCTAGGAGTTGGAGACATACCAAGTTTAGCTCAGTTCTGGGCATCTTTGAAATACCTATACAAACTTGTTCCTACATAGTAACTTGCAACTTTGCATGAGAATGTGCTTGCTTACATCAAATTTCTATATGTTCTGAATGCCCGAATTGGGAATCTGTGTCAAAACTTTGTTAGGAATTATGTGATCCTTACTAGCTGGAAGTAAGGGAGATGGGGCATGAAGTTATTTCTAGGAGTTGGAGACATACAACTTTTAGCTCAGTTCTGGGCATCTTTGAAATAGCTATACAAACTTGTTCCTACATAGTAACTTGCAACTTTGAATGAGAATGTGCTTGCTTACAGCAACGTGGTATATGTTCTGAATACCCGAATTGGGAATCTGTGTCAAAAGTTTGTTAAGAATTATGTGATCCTTACTAGCTGGAAGTAAGGGAGATGGGGCATGAAGTTATTTCTAGGAGTTGGAGACATACCCACTTTAGCTCAGTTCTGGGCATCTTTGAAATAGCTATACAAACTTGTTCCTACATAGTAACTTGCAACTTTGAATGAGAATGTGCTTGCTTACAGCAACGTGCTATATGTTCTGAATGCCCGAATTGGGAATCTGTGTCAAATCTTTGTTATCAATTATGTGATCCTTACTAGCTGGAAGTAAGTGAGATGAGGCATGAAGTTATTTCTAGGAGTTGGAGACATACAACGTTTAGCTCAGTTCTGGGCATCTTTGAAATACCTATACAAACTTGTTCCTACATAGTAACTTGCAACTTTGAATGAGAATGTGCTTGCTTACAGCAACGTGCTATATGTTCTGAATGCCCGAATTGGGAATCTGTGTCAAAACTTTGTGAGGAATTATGTGATCCTTACTAGCTGGAAGTAAGGGAGATGGGGCATGAAGTTATTTCTAGGAGATGGAGACATACCAAGTTTAGCTCAGTTCTGGGCATCTTTCAAATACCTATACAAACTTGTTCCTACATAGTAACATGCAACTTTGAATGAGAATGTGCTTGCTTACAGCAAATTTCTATATGTTCTGAATGCCCGAATTGGGATTCTGTGTCAAAACTTTGTTAGGAATTATGTGATCCTTACTAGATGGAAGTAAGGGAGATGGGGCATGAAGTTATTTCTATGAGTTGGAGACATACGCACTTTAGCTCAGTTCTGGGCATCTTTGAAATAGCTATACTAACTTGTTCCTAATAGTAACTTGCAACTTTGAATGAGAATGTGCTTGCTTAAAGCAACGTGCTATATGTTCTGAATGCCCGAATTGGGAATCTGTGTCAAAACTTTGTTAGGAATTATGTGATCCTTACTAGCTGGAAGTAAGGGAGATGGGGCATGAAGTTGTTTCTAGGAGTTGGAGACATACCCACTTTCGCTCAGTTCTGGGCATCTTTGAAATACCTATACAAACTTGTTCCTACATAGTAACTTGCATCTTTGAATGAGAATGTGCTTGCTTACAGCAACGTGCTATATGTTCTGAATGCCCGAATTGGGAATCTGTGTCAAAACTTTGTTAGGAATTAGGTGATCCTTACTAGCTGGAAGTAAGTGAGATGAGGCATGAAGTTATTTCTAGGAGTTGGAGACATACAACGTTTAGCTCAGTTCTGGGCATCTTTGAAATACCTATACAAACTTGTTCCTACATAGTAACATGCAAATTTGAATGAGAATGTGCTTGCTTACAGCAACGTGTTATATGTTCTGAATGCCAGAATTGGGAAACTGTGTCAAAACTTTGTTAGGAATTATGTGATCCTTACTAGCTGAAAGTTAGGGAGATGGGGCATGAAGTTATTTCTAGGAGTTGGAGACATACAACGTTTAGCTCAGTTCTGAGCATCTTTGAAATACCTATACAAACTTGTTCCTACATAGTAACTTGCAACTTTGAATGAGAATGTGCTTGCTTACAGCAACGTGCTATATGTTCTGAATGACCGAAATGGGAATCTGTGTCAAAACTTTGTTAGGAATTATGTGATCCTTACTAGCTGGAAGTAAGGGAGAAGGGGCATGAAGTTATTTCTAGGAGTTGGAGACATACCAAGTTTAGCTCAGTTCTGGGCATCTTTGAAATACCTATACAAACTTGTTCCTACATAGTAACTTGCAACTTTGAATGAGAATGTGCTTGCTTACAGCAACGTGCTATATATTCTGAATGCCCGAATTGGGAATCTGTGTCAAAACTTTGTTAGGAATTATGTGATCCTTACTAGCTGGTAGTAAGGGAGATGGGGCATGAAGTTATTTCTAGGAGTTGCAGACATACCCACTTTAGCTCAGTTCTGGGCATCTTTGAAATGCCTATACAAACTTGTTCCTACATAGTAACTTGCAACCTTGAATGAGAATGTGCTTGCTTACATCAAATTTCTATATGTTCTGAATGCCCGAATTGGGAATCTGTGTCAAAACTTTGTTAGGAATTATGTGATCCTTACTAGCTGGAAGTTAGGGAAATGGGGCATGATGTTACTTCTAGGAGTTGGAGACATACAACGTTTAGCTCAGTTCTGAGCATCTTTGAAATACCTATACAAACTTGTTCCTACATAGTAACTTGCAACTTTGAATGAGAATGTGCTTGCTTACAGCAACGTGCTATATGTTCTGAATGACCGAATTGGGAATCTGTGTCAAAACTTTGTTAGGAATTATGTGATCCTTACTAGCTGGAAGTAAGGGAGATGGGGCATGAAGTTATTTCTAGGAGTTGGAGACATACCAAGTTTAGCTCAGTTCTGGGCATCTTTGAAATACCTATACAAACTTGTTCCTACATAGTAAATTGTAACTTTGAATGAGAATGTGCTTGCCTACAGCAACGTGCTATATGTTCTGAATGCCCGAATTGGGAATCTGTGTCAAAACTTTGTTAGGAATTATGTGATCCTTACTAGCTGGAAGTAAGGGAGATGGGGCATGAAGTTATTTCTAGGAGTTGGAGACATACCAAGTTTAGCTCAGTTCTGGACATCTTTGAACTACCTATACAAACTTGTTCATACATAGTAACTTGCAACTTTGAATGAGAATGTGCTTGCTTACAGCAACGTGCTATATGTTCTGAATGCCTGAATTGCGAATCTATGTCAAAACTTTGTTAGGAATTATGTGATCCTTACTAGCTGGAAGTAAGGGAGATGCGGTATGAAGACATTTCTATGGGTTGGAGACATACCCACTTTAACTCAATTCTGGGCATCTTTGAAATACCTATACAAACTTGTTCCTACATAGTAACTTGCAATTTTGAATGAGAATGTGCTTGCTTACAGCAACGTGCTATATGTTCTGAATGCCCGAATTGGGAATCTGTGTCAAAACTTTGTTAGGAATTATGTGATCCTTACTAGCTGGAAGTAAGGGAGATGGGGCATGAAGTTATTTCTAGGAGTTGGAGACATACCAAGTTTAGCTCAGTTCTGGGCATCTTTGAAATTGCTATACAAACTTGTTCCTACATAGTAACTTGCAACTTTGAATGAGAATGTGCTTGCTTACAGCAACGTGCTATATGTTCTGAATGCCCGAATTGGGTATCTGTGTCAAATCTTTGTTAGGAATTATGTGATCCTTACTAGCTGGAAGTAAGGGAGATGGGGCATGAAGTTATTTCTAGGAGTTGGAGACATACCCACTTTAGCTCAGTTCTGGGCATCTTTGAAATACCTATACAAACTTGTTCCTACATAGTAACTTGCAAAATTGAATGAGAATGTGCTTGCTTACAGCAAATTTCTATATGTTCTTAATGCCCGAATTGGGAGTCTGTGTCAAAACTTTGTTAGGAATTATGTGATCCTTAGTAGATGGAAGTAAGTGAGATGGGTTATGAAGGTATTTCTAGGAGTTGGAGACATACCAAGTTTAGCAGAGTTCGGGACATCTTTGAAATACCTATACAAACTTGTTCCTACATAGTAACTTGCAACTTTGAATGAGAATGTGCTTGCTTACAGCAACGTGCTATATATTCTGAATGCCCGAATTGGGAATCTGTGTCAAAACTTTGTTAGGAATTATGTGATCCTTACTAGCTGGTAGTAAGGGAGATGGGGCATGAAGTTATTTCTAGGAGTTGCAGACATACCCACTTTAGCTCAGTTCTGGGCATCTTTGAAATACCTATACAAACTTGTTCCTACATAGTAACTTGCAACATTGAATGAGAATGTGCTTGCTTACAGCAACGTGCTATATGTTCTGAATGCCCGAATTGGGAATCTGTGTCAAAACTTTGTTAGGAAATATGTGATCCTTACTAGCTGGAAGTAAGGGAGATGGGGCATGAAGTTATTTCTAGGAGTTGGAGACATACCAAGTTTAGCTCAGTTCTGGGCATCTTTCAAATACCTATACAAACTTGTTCCTACATAGTAACATGCAACTTTGAATGAGAATGTGCTTGCTTACAGCAAATTTCTATATGTTCGGAATGCCCGAATTGGGAGTCTGTGTCAAAACTTTGTTAGGAATTATGTGATCCTTACTAGCTGGAAGTAAGGGAGATGGGGCATGAAGTTATTTCTAGGAGTGGAGACATACCCACTTTAGCTCAGTTCTGGGCATCTTTGAAATAGCTATACTCACTTGTTCCTAATAGTAACTTGCAACTTTGAATGAGAATGTGCTTGCTTACAGCAACGTGCTATATATTCTGAATGCCCGAATTGGGAATCTGTGTCAAAAGTTTGTTAGGAATTATGTGATCCTTACTAGCTGGAAGTAAGGGAGATGGGGCATGAAGTTGTTTCTAGGAGTTGGAGACATACCCACTTAAGCTCAGTTCTGGGCATCTTTGAAATACCTATACAAACTTGTTCCTACATAGTAACTTGCATCTTTGAATGAGAATGTGCTTGCTTAGAGCAACGTGCTATATGTTCTGAATGCCCGAATTGGGAATCTGTGTCAAATCTTTGTTATGAATTATGTGATCCTTACAAGCTGGAAGTAAGTGAGATGAGGCATGAAGTTATTTCTAGGAGTTGGAGACACACAACGTTTAGCTCAGTTCTGGGCATCTTTGAAATACCTATACAAACTTGTTCCTACATAGTAACTTGCAACTTTGAATGAGAATGTGCTTGC
Source organism: Diceros bicornis minor (assembly GCF_020826845.1). Lineage (NCBI taxonomy): Eukaryota > Metazoa > Chordata > Mammalia > Perissodactyla > Rhinocerotidae > Diceros > Diceros bicornis. The sequence continues at coordinate 2,235,992 of NW_026691542.1, forward strand.
TTACAGCAACGTGCTATATGTTCTGAATGCCCTAATTGGGAATCTGTGTCAAAACTTTGTTAGGAATTATGTGATCCTTACTAGCTGAAAGTTAGGGAGATGGGGCATGAAGTTATTTCTAGGAGTTGGAGACATACAACGTTTAGCTCAGTTCTGAGCATCTTTGAAATACCTATACAAACTTGTTCCTACATAGTAACTTGCAACTTTGAATGAGAATGTGCTTGCTTACAGCAACGTGCTATATGTTCTGAATGACCGAATTGGGAATCTGTGTCAAAACTTTGTTAGGAATTATGTGATCCTTACTAGCTGGAAGTAAGGGAGATGGGGCATGAAGTTATTTCTAGGAGTTGGAGACATACCAAGTTTAGCTCAGTTCTGGGCATCTTTGAAATACCTATACAAACTTGTTCCTACATAGTAACTTGCAACTTTGAATGAGGATGTGCTTGCTTACAGCAACGTGCTATATATTCTGAATTCCCGAATTGGGAATCTGTGTCAAAACTTTGTAAGGAATTATGTGATCTTTACTAGCTGGAAGTAAGGGAGATGGGGCATGAAGTTATTTCTAGGAGTTGGAGACATACGCACTTTAGCTCAGTTCTGGGCATCTTTGAAATACCTATACAAACTTGTTCCTACATAGTAACTTACAACTTTGAATGAGAATGTGCTTGCTTACAGCAACGTGCTATATGTTCTGAATGCCCGAATTGGGAGTCTATGTCAAAACTTTGTTACGAATTATGTGATCCTTACTAGCTGGAAGTAAGGGAGATGGGGCATGAAGTTATTTCTAGGAGTTGGAGACATACCCACTTTAGCTCAGTTCTGGGCATCTTTGAAATAGCTATACTAACTTGTTCCTAATAGTAACTTGCAACTTTGAATGAGAATGTGCTTGCTTACAGCAACGTGCTATATGTTCTGAATGCCCGAATTGGGAATCTGTGTCAAAAATTTGTTAGGAAATATGTGATCCTTACAAGCTGGAAGTAAGGGAGATGGGGCATGAAGTTGTTTCTAGGAGTTGGAGACATACCCACTTTCGCTCAGTTCTGGGCATCTTTGAAATACCTATACAAACTTGTTCCTACATAGTAACTTGCATCTTTGAATGAGAATGTGCTTGCTTACAGCAACGTGCTATATGTTCTGAATGCCCGAATTGGGAATCTGTGTCAAATCTTTGTTATGAATTATGTGATCCTTACTAGCTGGAAGTAAGTGAGATGAGGCATGAAGTTATTTCTAGGAGTTGGAGACATAAAACGTTTAGCTCAGTTCTGGGCATCTTTGAAATACCTATACAAACTTGTTCCTACATAGTAACTTGCAACTTTGAATGAGAATGTGCTTGCTTACAGCAACGTGGTATATGTTCTGAATGCCCGAATTGGGAATCTGTGCCAAAACTTTGTTAGGAATTATGTGATCCTTACTAGCTGTAAGGAAGGGAGATGCGGTATGAAGATATTTCTATGGGTTGGAGACATACCCACTTTAGCTCAATTCTGGGCATCTTTGAAATACCTATACAAACTTGTTCCTACATAGTAACTTGCAACTTTGAATGAGAATGTGCTTGCTTACAGCAACGTGCTATATGTTCTGAATGCCCGAATTGGGAATCTGTGTCAAAATTTTGTTAGGAATTATGTGATCCTTACTAGCTGGAAGTAAGGGAGAAGGTGTATGAAGATATTTCTAGGAGTTGGAGACATACCCACTTTAGCTCAGTTCTGGGCATCTTTGAAATACCTATACAAACTTGTTCCTACATAGTAACTTGCAACTTTGAATGAGAATGTGCTTGCTTACAGCAACGTGCTATATGTTCTGAATGCCTGAATTGGGAGTCTGTGTCCAAACTTTGTTAGGAATTATGTGATCCTTACTAGATGGAAGTAAGGGAGATGGGGCATGAAGTTATTTCTAGGAGTTGGAGACATACCCACTTTAGCTCAGTTCTGGGCATTTTTGAAATACCTATACAAACTTGTTAATACATAGTAACTTGCAACTTTGAATGAGAATGTGCTTGTTTACAGCAACGTGCTATATGTTCTGAATGCCCGAATTGGGAATCTGTGTCAAAACTTTTTTAGAAATTATGTGATCCTTACTAGCTGGAAGTAAGGGAGATGGGGCATGAAGTTATTTCTAGGAGTTGGAGACATACAACGTTTAGCTCAGTTCTGGGCATCTTTGAAATACCTATACAAACATGTTCCTACATAGTAACTTGCAACTTTGAATGAGAATGTGATTGCTTACAGCAACGTGCTATATGTTCTGAATGCCCGAATTGGGAATCTGTGTCAAAACTTTTTTAGGAATTATGTGATCCTTACTAGCTGGAAGTAAGGGAGACGGGGTATGAAGATATTTCTATGGGTTGGAGACATGCACACTTTAGCTCATTTCTGGGCATCTTTGAAATACCTATACAAACTTGTTCCTACATAGTAACTTTCAACTTTGAATGAGAATGTGCTTGCTTACAGCAACGTGCTATATGTTCTGAATGCCCGAATTGGGAATCTGTGTCAAAACTTTGTTAGGAATTAGGTGATCCTTACTAGCTGGAAGTAAGGGAGATGGGACATGAAGTTATTTCTAGGAGTTGGTGACATACCAAGTTTAGCTCAGTTCTGGGCATCTTTGAAATACCTATACAAACTTGTTCCTACATAGTAACTTGCAACTTTGAATGAGAATGTGCTTGCTTACAGCAACGTGCTATATGTTCTTAATGCCCGAATTGGGTATGTGTGTCAAAACTTTGTTAGGAATTATGTGATCCTTACTTGATGGAAGTAAGGGAGATGGGGCATGAAGTTATTTCTAGGAGTTGGAGACATACCCACTTTAGCTCTGTTCTGGGCATCTTTGAAATACCTATACATACTTGTTCCTAGAAAGTAACTTGCAACTTTGAATGAGAATGTGCTTGCTTACAGCAACGTGCTATATGTTCTGAATGCCCAAATTGGGTATGTGTGTCAAAACTTATTTAGGAATTATGTGATCCTTACTAGCTGGAAGTAAGGGAGATGGGGCTTGAAGTTATATCTAGGAGTTGGAGACATACAAGGTTTAGCTCAGTTCTGGGCATCTTTGAAATACCTATACAAACTTGTTCCTCCACATTAACTTGCAACTTTGAATGAGAATGTGCTTGCTTACAGCAAATTTCTATATGTTCTGAATGCTCGAATTGGGAATCTGTGTCAAATCTTTGTTAGGAATTATGTGATCCTTACTAGATGGAAGTAAAGGAGATGGGGCAAGAAGATATTTCTAGGAGTTGGAGACATACCCACTTTAGCTCGGTTCTGGGCATCTTTAAAATACCTATAAAAACTTGTTCCTACATAGTAACTTCCAACTTTGAATGAGAATGTGCTTGCTTACAGCAACGTGCTATGTGTTCTGAATGCCCGAATTGGGAGTCTATGTCAAAACTTTGTTAGGAATTATGTGATCCTTACTAGCTGGAAGTAAGGGAGATGGGGCATGAAGTTATTTCTAGGAGTTGGAGACATACCCACTTTAGCTCAGTTCTGGGCATCTTTGAAATACCTATACATACTTGTTCCTACATAGTAACTTGCAACTTTGAATGAGAATGTGCTTGCTTACAGCAACGTGCTATATGTTCTGAATGCCGGATTTGGGAAACTGTGTCAAAACTTTGTTAGTAATTATGTGATCCTTACTAGCTGGAAGTAAGGGAGATGGGGCATGAAGTTATTTCTAGGAGTTGGAGACATACCAAGTTTAGCTCAGTTCTGGGCATCTTTGAAATACCTATACAAACTTGTTCCCACATAGTAACTTGCAACTTTGAATGAGAATGTGCTTGCTTACAGCAACGTGCTATATGTTCTGAATGCCCGAATTGGGAATCTGTGTCAAAACTTTGTTAGGAATTATGTGATCCTTACTAGCTGGAAGTAAGGGAGATGGGGCATGAAGCTATTTCTAGGAGTTGGAGACATACCCACTTTAGCTCAGTTCTGGACATCTTTGAAATACCGATACAAACTTGTTCCTACATAGTAACTTGCAACTTTTAATGAGAATGTGCTTGCTTACAGCAACGTGCTATATATTCTGAATGCCCGAATTGGGAATCTGTGTCAAAACTTTGTTAGGAATTATGTGATCCTTACTAGCTGGAAGGAAGGGAGATGGGGCATGAAGTTATTTCTAGGAGTTGGACACATACCAAGTTTAGCAGAGTTCTGGGCATCTTTGAAATACCTATACAAACTTGTTCCTACATAGTAACTTGCAACTTTGAATGAGAATGTGCTTGCTTACAGCAACGTGCTATATGTTCTGAATGCCCGAATTGGGAATCTGTGTCAAAACTTTGTTAGGAATTATGTGATCCTTACTAGCTGGAAGTAAGGGAGATGGGGCATGAAGTTATTTCTAGGAGTTGGAGACATACAACGTTTAGATCAGTTCTGGGCATCTTTGAAATACCTATACAAACTTGTTCCTACATAGTAACTTGCAACTTTGAATGAGAACGTGCTTGCTTACAGCAACGTGCTATATGTTCTGAATGCCCGAATTGGGAATCTGTTTCAAAACATTGTTAGAAATTATGTGATCCTTACTAGCTGGTAGTAAGGGAGATGGGGCATGAAGTTATTTCTAGGAGTTGGAGACATACAACGTTTAGCTCAGTTCTGGGCATCTTTCAAATACCTATACAAACTTGTTCCTACATAGTAACATGCACCTTTGAATGAGAATGTGCTTGCTTACAGCAAATTTCTATATGTTCTGAATGCCCGAATTGGGAATCTGTGTCAAAATTTTGTTAGGAATTATGTGATCCTTACTAGCTGGAAGTAAGGGAGATGGGGTATGAAGATATTTCTAGGGGTTGGAGACCTACCCACTTTAGCTCAGTTCTGGGCATCTTTGAAATACCTATACAAACTTGTTCCTACATAGTAACTTGCAACTTTGAATGAGAATGTGCTTGCTTACAGCAACGTGCTATATGTTCTGAATGCCCGAATTGGGAGTCTGTGTCAAATCATTGTTAGGAATTATGTGATCCTTACTAGATGGAAGTAAGGGAGATGGGGCATGAAGTTATTTCTAGGAGGTGGAGACATACCCAATTGAGCTCAGATCTGGGCATCTTTGAAATACCTATACAAACTTGTTCCTACATAGTAACTTGCAACTTTGAATGAGAATGTGCTTGCTTACAGCAACGTGCTATATGTTCTAAATGCCCGACTTGGGAATCTGTGTCAAAACTTTGTTAGGAATTATGTGATCCTTACTAGCTGGAAGTAAGGGAGATGGGGTATGAACATATTTCTAGGAGTTGGAGACATACACACTTTAGCTCAGTTCTGGGCATCTTTGAAATACCTATAGAAACTTCTTCCTACATAGTAACTTGCTACTTGGAATGAGAAAGTGCTTGCTTAAAGCAACGTGCTACACGTTCTGAATGCCCGAATTGGGAATCTGTGTCAATACATTGTTAGGAATTATGTGATCCTTACTAGCTGGAAGTAAGGGAGATGGGGCATGAAGTTATTTCTAGAGGTTGGAGACATACAACGTTTAGCTCAGTTCTGGGCATCTTTGAAATACCTATATAAACTTGTTCCTACATAGTAACTTGCAACTTTGAATGAGAATGTACTTGCTTACAGCAACGTGCTATATGTTCTGAATGCCCGAATTGGGAATCTGTGTCAAACTATGTTAGGAATTATGTGATCCTTACTAGCTGGAAGTAAGGGAGATGGGGCATGAAGTTATTTCCAGGAGTTGGAGACATAGCAAGTTTAGCTCAGTTCTGGGCATCTTTGAAATACCTATACAAACTTGTTCCTACATAGTAACTTGCAACTTTGAATGAGAATGTGTTTGCTTACAGCAACGTGCTATATGACCTGAATGCCCGAATTGGGAATCTGTGTCAAAACTTTGTTAGGAATTATGTGATCCTTACTAGATGAAAGTAAGGGAGATGGGGCATGAAGTTATTTCTAGGAGTTGGAGACATACACAATTTAGCTCAGTTCTGGGCATCTTTGAAATACCTATACAAACTTCTTCCTACATAGTAACTTGCTACTTGGAATGAGAAAGTGCTTGCTTAAAGCAACGTGCTACACGTTCTGAATGCCCGAATTGGGAATCTGTGTCAAAACTTTGTTAGAAATTATGTGATCCTTACTAGCTGGAAGTAAGTGAGATGGGGCATGAAGTTATTTCTAGGAGTTGGAGACATACCATGTTTACCTCAGTTCTGAGCATCTTTGTAAGTCCTATACAAACTTGTTCCTACATAGTAACTTGCAACTTTGAATGAGAATGTGCTTGCTTACAGCAACGTGCTATATGTTCTGAATGCCCGAATTGGGAATCTGTGTCAAAACTTTGTTACGGATTATGTGATCCTTACTAGCTGGAAGTAAGGGAGATGTGGCTTGAAGTTATTTCTAGGAGTTGGAGACATACAACGTTTAGCTCAGTTCTGGGCATCTTTGAAATACCTATACAAACTTGTTCCTACATAGTAACTTGCAACTTTGAATGAGAATGTGCTTGCTTACAGCAACGTGCTATATGTTCTGAATGCCCGAATTTGGAATCTGTGTCAAAACTTTGTTAGGAATTATGTGATCCTTACTAGCTGGAAGTAAGGGAGATGGGTCATGAAGTTATTTCTAGGAGTTGGAGACATACCAAGTTTAGCTCAGTTCTGGGCATCTTTGAAATACCTATACAAACTTGTTCCTACATAGTAACTTGCAACTTTGAATGAGAATGTGCTTGCTTACAGCAACGTGCTATATGTTCTGAATTCCCGAATTTGGAATCTGTGTCAAAACTTTGTTAGGAATTATGTGATCCTTACTAGCTGGAAGTAAGGGAGATGGGGCATGATGTTATTTCTAGGAGTTGGAGACATACCAAGTTTAGCTCAGTTCTGGGCATCTTTCAAATACCTATACAAACTTGTTTCTTCATAGTAACTTGCAACTTTGAATGAGAATGTGCTTGCTTACAGCAACGTGCTATATGTTCTGAATGCCCTAATTGGGAATCTGTTTCAAAAATTTGTTAGGAATTATGTGATCCTTACTAGCTGGAAGTAAGGCAGACGGGGCATGAAGTTATTTCTAGGAGTTGGAGACATACCAAGTTTAGCTCACTTCTGGGAATATTTGAAATACCTATACAAACTTGTTCCTACATAGTAACTTGCAACTTTGAATGAGAATGTGCTTGCTTACAGCAACGTGCTATATGTTCTGAATGTCCGAATTGGGAATCTGTGTCAAAACTTTGTTAGGAATTATGTGATCCTTACTAGCTGGAAGTAAGGGAGTTGGGGCATGAAGTTATTTCTAGGAGTTGGACACATACCAAGTTTAACACAGTTCTGGGCATCTTTGAAATACCTATACAAACTTGTTCCTACATAGTAACTTGCAACTTTGAATGAGAATGTGCTTGCTTACAGCAACGTACTATATGTTCTGAATGCTCGAATTGGGAATCTGTGTCAAAACTTTGTTAGGAATTATGTGATCCTTACTAGCTGGAAGTAAGGGAGATGGGGCATGAAGTTATTTCTAGGAGTTGGAGACATACCCACTTTAGCTCAGTTCTGGGCATCTTTGAAATACCTATACAAACTTGTTCCTACATAGTAACTTGCAACTTTGAATGAGAATATGCTTGCTTACAGCAACGTGCTATATGTTCTGAATGCCCGAATTGGGAATCTGTGTCAAAACTTTGTTAGGATTTATGTGATCCTTACTAGCTGGAAGTAAGGGAGATGGGGTATGAAGTTATTTCTAGGAGTTGGAGACATACCAATTTTAGCACAGTTCGGGGCATCTTTGAAATACCTATACAAACTTGTTCCTACATAGTAACTTGCAACTTTGAATGAGAATGTGCTTGCTTACAGCAACGTGCTATATGATCTGAATGCCCGAATTGGGAATCTGTGTCAAAACTTTGTTAGGAATTATGTGATCCTTTCTAGCTGGAAGTTAGAGAGATGGGGCATGAAGTTATTTCTAGGAGTTGGAGACATACAACGTTTAGCTCAGTTCTGGGCATCTTTGAAATACCTATACAAACTTGTTCCTACATAGTAACTTGCATCTTTGAATGAGAATGTGCTAGCTTACAGCAACGTGCTATATGTTCTGAATGCCCGAATTGGAAATCTGTGTCAAAACTTTGTTAGAAATTATGTGATCCTTACTAGCTGGAAGTAAGGGAGATGGGGCATGAAGTTATTTCTAGGAGTTGGAGACATACCATGTTTACCTCAGTTCTGAGCATCTTTGAAAGTCCTATACAAACTTGTTCCTACATAGTAACTTGCAACTTTGAATGAGAATGTGCTTGCTTACAGCAACGTGCTATATGTTCTGAATGCCCGAATTGGGAAACTGTGTCAAAAGTTTGTTAGGAATTATGTGATCCTTACTAGCTGAAAGTAATGGAGATGTGGCATGAAGTTATTTCTATGAGTTGGAGACATACCAAGTTTAGCTCAGTTCTGGGAATCTTTGAAATACCTATACAAACTTGTTCCTACATAGTAACTTGAAACTTTGAATGAGAATGTGCTTGCTTACAGCAACATGCAATATGTTCGGAATGCCCGAATTGGAAATCTGTTTCAAAACTTTGTTAGAAATTATGTGATCCTTACTAGCTGGAAGTAAGGGAGATGGGGCATGAAGTTATTTCTAGGAGTTAGAGTCATACCATGTTTAGCTCAGTTCTGGGCATCTTTGAAAGTCCTATACAAACTTGTTTCTACATAGTAACTTGCAACTTTGAATGAGAATGTGCTTGCTTACAGCAACGTGCTATATGTTCTGAATGCCCGAATTGGGAATTGTGTCAAAACTTTGTTAGGAATTATGTGATCCTTACTAGCTGGAAGTAAGGGAGATGGGGCTTGAAGTTATTTCTAGGAGTTGGAGTCATACAACGTTTAGCTCAGTTCTGGGCATCTTTGAAATACCTATACAAACTTGTTCCTACATAGTAACTTGCAACTTTGAATGAGAATGTGCTAGCTTACAGCAACGTGCTATATGTTCTGAATGCCCGAATTGGGAATCTGTGTCAAAAGTTTGTTAGGAATTATGTGATCCTTACTAGCTGGAAGTAAGGGAGATGGGGCATGAAGTTATTTCTAGGAGTTGGAGACATACCAAGTTTAGCTCAGTTCTGGGCATCTTTGAAATACCTATACAAACTTGTTCCTACATAGTAACTTGCAACTTTGAATGAGAATGTGCTTGCTTTCAGCAACGTGCTATATGTTCTGAATGCCCGAATTGGGAATCTGTGTCAAAACTTTGTTAGAAATTATGTGATCCTTACTAGCTGGCAGTAAGGGAGATGGGGCATGAAGTTATTTCTAGGAGTTGGAGTCATACCATGTTTAGCTCAGTTCTGGGCATCTTTGAAATACGTATACAAACTTGTTAATACATAGTAACTTGCAACTTTGAATGAGAATGTGCTTGCCTTCAGCAACGTGCTATATGTTCTGAATGCCCGAATTGGGAATCTGTGTCAAAACTTTGTTAGAAATTATGTGATCCTTACTAGCTGGAAGTAAGGGAGATGGGGCATGAAGTTATTTCTAGGAGTTGGAGTCATACCATGTTTAGCTCAGTTCTGGGCATCTTTGAAAGTCCTATACAAACTTGTTCCTACATAGTAATTTGCAACTTTGAATGAGAATGTGCTTGCTTACAGCAAAGTGCTATATGTTCTGAATGCCCGAATTGGGAATCTGTGTCAAAATTTTGTTAGGAATTATGTGATCCTTACTCGCTGGAAGTAAGGGAGATGAGGCATGAAGTTATATGTAGGAATTGAAGACATACCAAGTTTAGCTCAGTTCTGGGCATCTTTGAAATACCCATACAAACTTGTTCCTACATAGTAACTTGCAACTTTGAATGAGAATGTGCTTGCTTACAGCAACGTGCTATATGTTCTGAATGCCCGAATTGGGAATCTGTGTCAAACTATGTTAGGAATTATGTGATCCTTACTAGCTGGAAGTAAGGGAGATGGGGCATGAAGTTATTTCTAGGAGTTGGAGACATAGCAAGTTTAGCTCAGTTCTGGGCATCTTTGAAATACCTATACAAACTTGTTCCTACATAGTAACTTGCAACTTTGAATGAGAATGTGTTTGCTTACAGCAACGTGCTATATGTTCTGAATGCCCGAATTGGGAATCTGTGTCAAAACTTTGTTAGGAATTATGTGATCCTTACTAGATGAAAGTAAGGGAGATGGGGCATGAAGTTATTTCTAGGAGTTGGAGACATACACACTTTAGCTCAGTTCTGGGCATCTTTGAAATACCTATACAAACTTCTTCCTACATAGTAACTTGCTACTTGGAATGAGAAAGTGCTTGCTTAAAGCAACGTGCTACACGTTCTGAATGCCCGAATTGGGAATCTGTGTCAAAACTTTGTTAGGAATTATGTGATCCTTACTAGCTGGAAGTAAGTGAGATGGGGCATGAAGTTATTTCTAGGAGTTGGAGACATACCATGTTTACCTCAGTTCTGAGCATCTTTGTAAGTCCTATACAAACTTGTTCCTACATAGTAACTTGCAACTTTGAATGAGAATGTGCTTGCTTACAGCAACGTGCTATATGTTCTGAATGCCCGAATTGGGAATCTGTGTCAAAACTTTGTTACGGATTATGTGATCCTTACTAGCTGGAAGTAAGGGAGATGTGGCTTGAAGTTATTTCTAGGAGTTGGAGACATACAACGTTTAGCTCAGTTCTGGGCATCTTTGAAATACCTATACAAACTTGTTCCTACATAGTAACTTGCAACTTTGAATGAGAATGTGCTTGCTTACAGCAACGTGCTATATGTTCTGAATGCCCGAATTGGGAATCTGTGTCAAAACTTTGTTAGGAATTATGTGATCCTTACTAGCTGGAAGTAAGGGAGATGGGTCATGAAGTTATTTCTAGGAGTTGGAGACATACCAAGTTTAGCTCAGTTCTGGGCATCTTTGAAATACCTATACAAACTTGTTCCTACATAGTAACTTGCAACTTTGAATGAGAATGTGCTTGCTTACAGCAACGTGCTATATGTTCTGAATGCCCGAATTTGGAATCTGTGTCAAAACTTTGTTAGGAATTATGTGATCCTTACTAGCTGGAAGTAAGGGAGATGGGGCATGAAGTTATTTCTAGGAGTTGGAGACATACCAAGTTTAGCTCAGTTCTGGGCATCTTTCAAATACCTATACAAACTTGTTTCTTCATAGTAACTTGCAACTTTGAATGAGAATGTGCTTGCTTACAGCAACGTGCTATATGTTCTGAATGCCCGAATTGGGAATCTGTTTCAAAACTTTGTTAGGAATTATGTGATCCTTACTAGCTGGAAGTAAGGCAGACGGGGCATGAAGTTATTTCTAGGAGTTGGAGACATACCAAGTTTAGCTCACTTCTGGGAATATTTGAAATACCTATACAAACTTGTTCCTACATAGTAACTTGCAACTTTGAATGAGAATGTGCTTGCTTACAGCAACGTGCTATATGTTCTGAATGTCCGAATTGGGAATCTGTGTCAAAACTTTGTTAGGAATTATGTGATCCTTACTAGCTGGAAGTAAGGGAGTTGGGGCATGAAGTTATTTCTAGGAGTTGGACACATACCAAGTTTAACACAGTTCTGGGCATCTTTGAAATACCTATACAAACTTGTTCCTACATAGTAACTTGCAACTTTGAATGAGAATGTGCTTGCTTACAGCAACGTGCTATATGTTCTAAATGCTCGAATTGGGAATCTGTGTCAAAACTTTGTTAGGAATTATGTGATCCTTACTAGCTGGAAGTAAGGGAGATGGGGCATGAAGTTATTTCTAGGAGTTGCAGACATACCCACTTTAGCTCAGTTCTGGGCATCTTTGAAATACCTATACAAACTTGTTCCTACATAGTAACTTGCAACTTTGAATGAGAATGTGCTTGCTTACAGCAACGTGCTATATGTTCTGAATGCCCGAATTGGGAATCTGTGTCAAAACTTTGTTAGGAATTATGTGATCCTTACTTGGTGGAAGTAAGGGAGATGGGGCTTGAAGTTATTTCTAGGAGTTGGAGACATACAACGTTTAGCTCAGTTCTGAGCATCTTTGAAATACCTATACAAACTTGTTCCTACATAGTAACTTGCAACTTTGAATGAGAATGTGCTTGCTTACAGCAACGTACTATATGTTATGAATGCCCGAATTGGGAATCTGTGTCAAAAGTTTGTTAGTTATTATGTAAGCCTTACTAGCTGGAAGTAAGGGAGATGGGGCATGAAGTTATTTCTAGGAGTTGGAGACATACCAAGTTTAGCTCAGTTCTGAGCATCTTTGAAATACCTATACAAACTTGTTCCTACATAGTAACTTGCAACTTTGAATGAGAATGTGCTTGCTTACAGCAACGTGCTATATATTCTGAATGCCCGAATTGGGAATCTGTGTCAAAACTTTGTTAGGAATTATGTGATCCTTACTAGCTGGAAGTACGTGAGATGGGGCATGAAGTTATTTCTAGGAGTTGGAGACATACCAAGTTTAGCTCAGTTCTGGGCATCTTTGAAATACCTATACAAACTTGTTGCTACATAGTAACTTGCAACTATGAATGAGAATGTGCTTGCTTACAGCAACGTGCTATATGTTCTGAATGCCGGAATTGGGAAACTGTTTCAAAAAATTGTTAGAAATTATGAGATCCTTGCTAGATGGAAGTAAGGGAGATGGGGCATGAAGTTATTTCTAGGAGTTGGAGAAGTACCAAGTTTAGCTCAGTTCTGGGCATCTGTGAAATACCTATACAAACTTGTTCCTACATAGTAACTTGCAACATTGAATGAGAATGTGCTTGCTTACAGCAACGTGCTATATGTTCTGAATGCCCGAATTCCGAATTGGGAATCTGTGTCAAAACTTTGTTAGGAATTATGTGATCCTTACAAGCTGGAAGTTAGGGAGATGGGGCATGAAGTTATTTCTAGGAGTTGGAGACATACCAAGTTTAGTTCAGTTCTGGGCATCTTTGAAATACCTATACAAACTTGTTCCTACATAGTGACTTGCAACTTTGAAGGAGAATGTGCTTGCTTACAGCAACGTGCTATATGTTCTGAATGCCCGAATTGGGAATCTGTGTCAAAACTTTGTTAGGAATTATGTGATCCTTACTAGCTGGAAGTAAGGGAGATGGGGCATGAAGTTATTTCTAGGAGTTGGAGACATACCAAGTTTAGCTCAGTTCTGGGCATCTTTGAAATACCTATACAAACTTGTTCCTACATAGTAACTTGCAACTTTGAATGAGAATGTGCTTGCTTACAGCAACGTGCTATACGTTCTGTATGCCCGAATTGGGAATCTGTGTCAAAACTTTGTTAGGAATTATGTGATCCTTACTGGCTGGAAGAAAGGGAGATGGAGCATGAAGTTATTTGTAGGATTTGGAGACATACCAAGTTTAGCTCAGTTCTCAGCATCTTTGAAATACCTATACAAACTTGTTCCTACATAGTAACTTGCAACTATGAATGAGAATGTGCTTGCTTACAGCAATGTGCTATATGTTCTGAATGCCCGAATTGGGAATCTGTGTCAAATCTTTGTTAGCAATTATGTGATCCTTACAAGCTGGAAGTAATGGAGATGGGGCATGAAGTTATTTCTACGAGTTGGAGACATACAACCTTTAGCTCAGTTCTGGGCATCTTTGAAATACCTAAACAAATTTGTTCCTACATAGTAACTTGCAACTTTGAATGAGAATGTGCTTGCTTACAGCAATGTGCTATATGTTCTGAATGCCCGAATTGGGAATCTGTGTCAAAACTTTGTTAGGAATTATGTGATCCTTACTAGCTGGAAGTAAGGGAGATGGGGCATGAAGTTATTACTAGGAGTTGGAGACATACAAAGTTTATCTCAGTTTTGGGCATCTTTGAAATACCTATACAAACTTGTTCCTACATAGTAACTTGCAACTTTGAATGAGAATGCGCTTGCTTACAGCAACGTGCTATATGTTCTGAATGCCCGAATTGGGAATCTGTGTCAAAACTTTCTTAGGAATTATGTGATCCTTACTAGTTGGAAGTAAGAGAAATGGGGCATGAAGTTATTTCTAGGAGTTGGAATCATACAACGTTTAGCTCAGTTCTGGGCATCTTTGAAATACCTATACAAACTTGTTCCTACATAGTAACTTGTAACTTTGAATGAGAATGTGCTTGCTTACAGCAACGTGCTATATGTTCAGAATGCCCGAATTGTGAATCTGTGTCAAAACTTTTTTATGAATTATGTGATCCTTACTAGCTGGAAGTAAGGGAGATGGGGCATGAAGTTATTTCTAGGAGTTGGAGACATAGCAAGTTTAGCTCAGTTCTGGGCATCTTTGAAATACCTATATAAACTTGTTCCTACATAGTAACTTGCAACTTTGAATGAGAATGTGCTTGCTTACAGCAACGTGCTATATGTTCTGAATGCCCGAATTGGGAATCTGTGTCAAAACTTTCTTAGGAATTATGTGATCCTTACTAGCTGGAAGTAAGGGAGTTGGGGCATGAAGTTATTTCTAGGAGTTAGAGAAATACCAAGTTTAGCTCAGTTCTGGGAATCTTTGAAATACCTATACAAACTTGTTCCTACATAGTAACTTGCAACTTTGAATGAGAATGTGCTTGCTTACAGCAACGTGCTATATGTTCTGAATGCCCGAATATGGAATCTGTGTCAAAACTTTGTTAGGAATTATGTGATCCTTACTAGCTGGAAGTAAGGGAGATGGGGCATGATGTTATTTGTAGGAGTTGGAGACATACCAAATTTAGCTCAGTTCTGGGCATCTTTGAAATACCTATAGAAACTTGTTCCTACATAGTAACTTGCAACTTTGAATGAGAATGTGCTTGCTTACAGCAACGTGCTATATGTTCGGAATGCCCAAATTGGGAATCTGTGGCAAAACATTGTTAGGAATTATGTGATCCTTATTAGCTGGAAGTAATGGAGATGGGGCATGAAGTTATTTCTAGGAGTTTGAGACATACCTAGTTTAGCTCAGTTCTGGGCATCTTTGAAATACCTATACAAACTTGTTCCTACATAGTAACTTGCAACATTGAATGAGAATGTGCTTGCTTACAGCAACGTGCTATATGTTCTGAATGCCCGAATTGGGAATCTGTGTCAAAACTTTGTTAGGAATTATGTGATCATTACTAGCTGGAAGTAAGGGAGATGGGGCATGAAGTTATTTCTAGGAGTTGGAGACATACAACGTTTAGCTCAGTTCTGGGCATCTTTGAAATACCTATACAAACTTGTTCCTACATAGTAACTTGCAACTTTGAATGAGAATGTGCTTGCTTACAGCAACGTGCTATATGTTCTGAATGCCCGAATTGGGAATATGTGTCAAAACTTTGTTAGGAATTATGTGATCCTTACTAGCTGGAAGTAAGGGAGATGGGGCTTGAAGTTATTTCTAGGAGTTGGAGACATACCAAGTTTAGCTCAGTTCTGGGAATCTTTTAAATACCTATGCAAACTTGTTCCTACATAGTAACTTGCAACTTTGAATGAGAATGTGCTTGCTTACAGCAACGTGCTATATGTTCTGAATGCCCGAATTGGGAATCTGTGTCAAAACTTTGTTAGGAATTATGTGATCCTTACTAGCTGGAAGTAAGGGAGATGGGGCATGAAGTTATTACTAGGAGTTGGAGACATACAAAGTTTATCTCAGTTCTGGGCATCTTTGAAATACCTATACAAACTTGTTCCTACATAGTAACTTGCAACTTTGAATGAGAATGTGCTTGCTTACAGCAACGTGCTATATGTTCTGAATGCCCGAATTGGGAATCTGTGTCAAAACTTTCTTAGGTATTATGTGATCCTTACTAGCTAGAAGTAAGGGAGATGGGGCATGAAGTTATTTCTAGGAGTTGGAGACATACCAAGTTTAGCTCAGTTCTGAGCATCTTTGAAATACCTATATAAACTTGTTCCTACATAGTAACTTGCAACTTTGAATGAGAATGTGCTTGCTTACAGCAACGTGCTATATGTTCTGAATGCCCGAATTGGGAATCTGTGTCAAAACTTTCTTAGGAATTATGTGATCCTTACTAGCTGGAAGTAAGTGAGATGGGGCATGAAGTTATTTCTAGGAGTTGGAGACATACCAAGTTTAGCTCAGTTCTGGGCATCTTTGAAATACCTATACAAACTTGTTCCTACATAATAACTTGCAACTTTGAATGAGAATGTGCTTGCTTACAGCAACGTGCTATATGTTCTGAATGCCCGAATTGGGAAACTGTTTCAAAACTTTGTTAGAAATTATGTGATCCTTACTAGCTGGAAGTAAGTGAGATGTGGCATGAAGTTATTTCTAGGAGTTTGAGACATACCAAGTTTAGCTCAGTTCTGGGCATCTTTGAAATACCTATACAAACTTGTTCCTACATAGTAACTTGCAACATTGAATGAGAATGTGCTTGCTTACAGCAACGTGCTATATGTTCTGAATGCCCGAATTGGGAATCTGTGTCAAAACTTTCTTAGGAATTATGTGATCCTTACTAGTTGGAAGTAAGAGAAATGGGGCATGAAGTTATTTCTAGGAGTTGGAATCATACAACGTTTAGCTCAGTTCTGGGCATCTTTGAAATACCTATACAAACTTGTTCCTACATAGTAACTTGTAACTTTGAATGAGAATGTGCTTCCTTACAGCAACGTGCTATATGTTCAGAATGCCCGAATTGTGAATCTGTGTCAAAACTTTTTTAGGAATTATGTGATCCTTACTAGCTGGAAGTAAGGGAGATGGGGCATGAAGTTATTTCTAGGAGTTGGAGACATAGCAAGTTTAGCTCAGTTCTGGGCATCTTTGAAATACCTATATAAACTTGTTCCTACATAGTAACTTGCAACTTTGAATGAGAATGTGCTTGCTTACAGCAACGTGCTATATGTTCTGAATGCCCGAATTGGGAATCTGTGTCAAAACTTTCTTAGGAATTATGTGATCCTTACTAGCTGGAAGTAAGGGAGTTGGGGCATGAAGTTATTTCTAGGAGTTAGAGAAATACCAAGTTTAGCTCAGTTCTGGGAATCTTTGAAATACCTATACAAACTTGTTCCTACATAGTAACTTGCAACTTTGAATGAGAATGTGCTTGCTTACAGCAACGTGCTATATGTTCTAAATGCTCGAATTGGGAATCTGTGTCAAAACTTTGTTAGGAATTATGTGATCCTTACTAGCTGGAAGTAAGGGAGATGGGGCATGAAGTTATTTCTAGGAGTTGCAGACATACCCACTTTAGCTCAGTTCTGGGCATCTTTGAAATACCTATACAAACTTGTTCCTACATAGTAACTTGCAACTTTGAATGAGAATGTGCTTGCTTACAGCAACGTGCTATATGTTCTGAATGCCCGAATTGGGAATCTGTGTCAAAACTTTGTTAGGAATTATGTGATCCTTACTTGGTGGAAGTAAGGGAGATGGGGCTTGAAGTTATTTCTAGGAGTTGGAGACATACAACGTTTAGCTCAGTTCTGAGCATCTTTGAAATACCTATACAAACTTGTTCCTACATAGTAACTTGCAACTTTGAATGAGAATGTGCTTGCTTACAGCAACGTACTATATGTTATGAATGCCCGAATTGGGAATCTGTGTCAAAAGTTTGTTAGTTATTATGTAAGCCTTACTAGCTGGAAGTAAGGGAGATGGGGCATGAAGTTATTTCTAGGAGTTGGAGACATACCAAGTTTAGCTCAGTTCTGAGCATCTTTGAAATACCTATACAAACTTGTTCCTACATAGTAACTTGCAACTTTGAATGAGAATGTGCTTGCTTACAGCAACGTGCTATATATTCTGAATGCCCGAATTGGGAATCTGTGTCAAAACTTTGTTAGGAATTATGTGATCCTTACTAGCTGGAAGTACGTGAGATGGGGCATGAAGTTATTTCTAGGAGTTGGAGACATACCAAGTTTAGCTCAGTTCTGGGCATCTTTGAAATACCTATACAAACTTGTTGCTACATAGTAACTTGCAACTATGAATGAGAATGTGCTTGCTTACAGCAACGTGCTATATGTTCTGAATGCCGGAATTGGGAAACTGTTTCAAAAAATTGTTAGAAATTATGAGATCCTTGCTAGATGGAAGTAAGGGAGATGGGGCATGAAGTTATTTCTAGGAGTTGGAGAAGTACCAAGTTTAGCTCAGTTCTGGGCATCTGTGAAATACCTATACAAACTTGTTCCTACATAGTAACTTGCAACATTGAATGAGAATGTGCTTGCTTACAGCAACGTGCTATATGTTCTGAATGCCCGAATTCCGAATTGGGAATCTGTGTCAAAACTTTGTTAGGAATTATGTGATCCTTACAAGCTGGAAGTTAGGGAGATGGGGCATGAAGTTATTTCTAGGAGTTGGAGACATACCAAGTTTAGTTCAGTTCTGGGCATCTTTGAAATACCTATACAAACTTGTTCCTACATAGTGACTTGCAACTTTGAAGGAGAATGTGCTTGCTTACAGCAACGTGCTATATGTTCTGAATGCCCGAATTGGGAATCTGTGTCAAAACTTTGTTAGGAATTATGTGATCCTTACTAGCTGGAAGTAAGGGAGATGGGGCATGAAGTTATTTCTAGGAGTTGGAGACATACCAAGTTTAGCTCAGTTCTGGGCATCTTTGAAATACCTATACAAACTTGTTCCTACATAGTAACTTGCAACTTTGAATGAGAATGTGCTTGCTTACAGCAACGTGCTATACGTTCTGTATGCCCGAATTGGGAATCTGTGTCAAAACTTTGTTAGGAATTATGTGATCCTTACTGGCTGGAAGAAAGGGAGATGGAGCATGAAGTTATTTGTAGGATTTGGAGACATACCAAGTTTAGCTCAGTTCTCAGCATCTTTGAAATACCTATACAAACTTGTTCCTACATAGTAACTTGCAACTATGAATGAGAATGTGCTTGCTTACAGCAATGTGCTATATGTTCTGAATGCCCGAATTGGGAATCTGTGTCAAATCTTTGTTAGCAATTATGTGATCCTTACAAGCTGGAAGTAATGGAGATGGGGCATGAAGTTATTTCTACGAGTTGGAGACATACAACCTTTAGCTCAGTTCTGGGCATCTTTGAAATACCTAAACAAATTTGTTCCTACATAGTAACTTGCAACTTTGAATGAGAATGTGCTTGCTTACAGCAATGTGCTATATGTTCTGAATGCCCGAATTGGGAATCTGTGTCAAAACTTTGTTAGGAATTATGTGATCCTTACTAGCTGGAAGTAAGGGAGATGGGGCATGAAGTTATTACTAGGAGTTGGAGACATACAAAGTTTATCTCAGTTTTGGGCATCTTTGAAATACCTATACAAACTTGTTCCTACATAGTAACTTGCAACTTTGAATGAGAATGCGCTTGCTTACAGCAACGTGCTATATGTTCTGAATGCCCGAATTGGGAATCTGTGTCAAAACTTTCTTAGGAATTATGTGATCCTTACTAGTTGGAAGTAAGAGAAATGGGGCATGAAGTTATTTCTAGGAGTTGGAATCATACAACGTTTAGCTCAGTTCTGGGCATCTTTGAAATACCTATACAAACTTGTTCCTACATAGTAACTTGTAACTTTGAATGAGAATGTGCTTGCTTACAGCAACGTGCTATATGTTCAGAATGCCCGAATTGTGAATCTGTGTCAAAACTTTTTTATGAATTATGTGATCCTTACTAGCTGGAAGTAAGGGAGATGGGGCATGAAGTTATTTCTAGGAGTTGGAGACATAGCAAGTTTAGCTCAGTTCTGGGCATCTTTGAAATACCTATATAAACTTGTTCCTACATAGTAACTTGCAACTTTGAATGAGAATGTGCTTGCTTACAGCAACGTGCTATATGTTCTGAATGCCCGAATTGGGAATCTGTGTCAAAACTTTCTTAGGAATTATGTGATCCTTACTAGCTGGAAGTAAGGGAGTTGGGGCATGAAGTTATTTCTAGGAGTTAGAGAAATACCAAGTTTAGCTCAGTTCTGGGAATCTTTGAAATACCTATACAAACTTGTTCCTACATAGTAACTTGCAACTTTGAATGAGAATGTGCTTGCTTACAGCAACGTGCTATATGTTCTGAATGCCCGAATATGGAATCTGTGTCAAAACTTTGTTAGGAATTATGTGATCCTTACTAGCTGGAAGTAAGGGAGATGGGGCATGATGTTATTTGTAGGAGTTGGAGACATACCAAATTTAGCTCAGTTCTGGGCATCTTTGAAATACCTATAGAAACTTGTTCCTACATAGTAACTTGCAACTTTGAATGAGAATGTGCTTGCTTACAGCAACGTGCTATATGTTCGGAATGCCCAAATTGGGAATCTGTGGCAAAACATTGTTAGGAATTATGTGATCCTTATTAGCTGGAAGTAATGGAGATGGGGCATGAAGTTATTTCTAGGAGTTTGAGACATACCTAGTTTAGCTCAGTTCTGGGCATCTTTGAAATACCTATACAAACTTGTTCCTACATAGTAACTTGCAACATTGAATGAGAATGTGCTTGCTTACAGCAACGTGCTATATGTTCTGAATGCCCGAATTGGGAATCTGTGTCAAAACTTTGTTAGGAATTATGTGATCATTACTAGCTGGAAGTAAGGGAGATGGGGCATGAAGTTATTTCTAGGAGTTGGAGACATACAACGTTTAGCTCAGTTCTGGGCATCTTTGAAATACCTATACAAACTTGTTCCTACATAGTAACTTGCAACTTTGAATGAGAATGTGCTTGCTTACAGCAACGTGCTATATGTTCTGAATGCCCGAATTGGGAATATGTGTCAAAACTTTGTTAGGAATTATGTGATCCTTACTAGCTGGAAGTAAGGGAGATGGGGCTTGAAGTTATTTCTAGGAGTTGGAGACATACCAAGTTTAGCTCAGTTCTGGGAATCTTTTAAATACCTATGCAAACTTGTTCCTACATAGTAACTTGCAACTTTGAATGAGAATGTGCTTGCTTACAGCAACGTGCTATATGTTCTGAATGCCCGAATTGGGAATCTGTGTCAAAACTTTGTTAGGAATTATGTGATCCTTACTAGCTGGAAGTAAGGGAGATGGGGCATGAAGTTATTACTAGGAGTTGGAGACATACAAAGTTTATCTCAGTTCTGGGCATCTTTGAAATACCTATACAAACTTGTTCCTACATAGTAACTTGCAACTTTGAATGAGAATGTGCTTGCTTACAGCAACGTGCTATATGTTCTGAATGCCCGAATTGGGAATCTGTGTCAAAACTTTCTTAGGTATTATGTGATCCTTACTAGCTAGAAGTAAGGGAGATGGGGCATGAAGTTATTTCTAGGAGTTGGAGACATACCAAGTTTAGCTCAGTTCTGAGCATCTTTGAAATACCTATATAAACTTGTTCCTACATAGTAACTTGCAACTTTGAATGAGAATGTGCTTGCTTACAGCAACGTGCTATATGTTCTGAATGCCCGAATTGGGAATCTGTGTCAAAACTTTCTTAGGAATTATGTGATCCTTACTAGCTGGAAGTAAGTGAGATGGGGCATGAAGTTATTTCTAGGAGTTGGAGACATACCAAGTTTAGCTCAGTTCTGGGCATCTTTGAAATACCTATACAAACTTGTTCCTACATAATAACTTGCAACTTTGAATGAGAATGTGCTTGCTTACAGCAACGTGCTATATGTTCTGAATGCCCGAATTGGGAAACTGTTTCAAAACTTTGTTAGAAATTATGTGATCCTTACTAGCTGGAAGTAAGTGAGATGTGGCATGAAGTTATTTCTAGGAGTTTGAGACATACCAAGTTTAGCTCAGTTCTGGGCATCTTTGAAATACCTATACAAACTTGTTCCTACATAGTAACTTGCAACATTGAATGAGAATGTGCTTGCTTACAGCAACGTGCTATATGTTCTGAATGCCCGAATTGGGAATCTGTGTCAAAACTTTCTTAGGAATTATGTGATCCTTACTAGTTGGAAGTAAGAGAAATGGGGCATGAAGTTATTTCTAGGAGTTGGAATCATACAACGTTTAGCTCAGTTCTGGGCATCTTTGAAATACCTATACAAACTTGTTCCTACATAGTAACTTGTAACTTTGAATGAGAATGTGCTTCCTTACAGCAACGTGCTATATGTTCAGAATGCCCGAATTGTGAATCTGTGTCAAAACTTTTTTAGGAATTATGTGATCCTTACTAGCTGGAAGTAAGGGAGATGGGGCATGAAGTTATTTCTAGGAGTTGGAGACATAGCAAGTTTAGCTCAGTTCTGGGCATCTTTGAAATACCTATATAAACTTGTTCCTACATAGTAACTTGCAACTTTGAATGAGAATGTGCTTGCTTACAGCAACGTGCTATATGTTCTGAATGCCCGAATTGGGAATCTGTGTCAAAACTTTCTTAGGAATTATGTGATCCTTACTAGCTGGAAGTAAGGGAGTTGGGGCATGAAGTTATTTCTAGGAGTTAGAGAAATACCAAGTTTAGCTCAGTTCTGGGAATCTTTGAAATACCTATACAAACTTGTTCCTACATAGTAACTTGCAACTTTGAATGAGAATGTGCTTGCTTACAGCAACGTGCTATATGTTCTGAATGCCCGAATATGGAATCTGTGTCAAAACTTTGTTAGGAATTATGTGATCCTTACTAGCTGGAAGTAAGGGAGATGGGGCATGATGTTATTTGTAGGAGTTGGAGACATACCAAATTTAGCTCAGTTCTGGGCATCTTTGAAATACCTATAGAAACTTGTTCCTACATAGTAACTTGCAACTTTGAATGAGAATGTGCTTGCTTACAGCAACGTGCTATATGTTCGGAATGCCCAAATTGGGAATCTGTGGCAAAACTTTGTTAGGAATTATGTGATCCTTATTAGCTGGAAGTAATGGAGATGGGGCATGAAGTTATTTCTAGGAGTTTGAGACATACCTAGTTTAGCTCAGTTCTGGGCATCTTTGAAATACCTATACAAACTTGTTCCTACATAGTAACTTGCAACATTGAATGAGAATGTGCTTGCTTACAGCAACGTGCTATATGTTCTGAATGCCCGAATTGGGAATCTGTGTCAAAACTTTGTTAGGAATTATGTGATCCTTACTAGCTGGAAGTAAGGGAGATGGGGCATGAAGTTATTTCTAGGAGTTGGAGACATACAACGTTTAGCTCAGTTCTGGGCATCTTTGAAATACCTATACAAACTTGTTCCTACATAGTAACTTGCAACTTTGAATGAGAATGTGCTTGCTTACAGCAACGTGCTATATGTTCTGAATGCCCGAATTGGGAATATGTGTCAAAACTTTGTTAGGAATTATGTGATCCTTACTAGCTGGAAGTAAGGGAGATGGGGCTTGAAGTTATTTCTAGGAGTTGGAGACATACCAAGTTTAGCTCAGTTCTGGGAATCTTTTAAATACCTATGCAAACTTGTTCCTACATAGTAACTTGCAACTTTGAATGAGAATGTGCTTGCTTACAGCAACGTGCTATATGTTCTGAATGCCCGAATTGGGAATCTGTGTCAAAACTTTGTTAGGAATTATGTGATCCTTACTAGCTGGAAGTAAGGGAGATGGTGCATGAAGTTATTACTAGGAGTTGGAGACATACCAAGTTTATCTCAGTTCTGGGCATCTTTGAAATACCTATACAAACTTGTTCCTACATAGTAACTTGCAACTTTGAATGAGAATGTGCTTGCTTACAGCAACGTGCTATATGTTCTGAATGCCCGAATTGGGAATCTGTGTCAAAACTTTCTTAGGTATTATGTGATCCTTACTAGCTAGAAGTAAGGGAGATGGGGCATGAAGTTATTTCTAGGAGTTGGAGACATACCAAGTTTAGCTCAGTTCTGGGCCTCTTTGAAATACCTATATAAACTTGTTCCTACATAGTAACTTGCAACTTTGAATGAGAATGTGCTTGCTTACAGCAACGTGCTATATGTTCTGAATGCCCGAATTGGGAATCTGTGTCAAAACTTTCTTAGGAATTATGTGATCCTTACTAGCTGGAAGTAAGTGAGATGGGGCATGAAGTTATTTCTAGGAGTTGGAGACATACCAAGTTTAGCTCAGTTCTGGGCATCTTTGAAATACCTATACAAACTTGTTCCTACATAATAACTTGCAACTTTGAATGAGAATGTGCTTGCTTACAGCAACGTGCTATATGTTCTGAATGCCCGAATTGGGAAACTGTTTCAAAACTTTGTTAGAAATTATGTGATCCTTACTAGCTGGAAGTAAGTGAGATGTGGCATGAAGTTATTTCTAGGAGTTTGAGACATACCAAGTTTAGCTCAGTTCTGGGCATCTTTGAAATACCTATACAAACTTGTTCCTACATAATAACTTGCAACATTGAATGAGAATGTGCTTGCTTACAGCAACGTGCTATATGTTCTGAATGCCCGAATTGGGAATCTGTGTCAAAACTTTGTTAGGAATTATGTGATCCTTACTAGCTGGAAGTAAGGGAGATGGGGCATGAAGTTATTTCTAGGAGTTGGAGACATACCAAGTTTAGCTCAGTTCTGGGCATCTTTGAAATACTTTTACAAACTTGTTCCTACATATAACTTGCAACTTTGAATGAGAATGTGCTTGCTTACAGCAACGTACTATATGTTCTGAATGCCGGAATTGGGAATCTGTGTCAACACATTGTTAGGAATTATGTGATCCTTACTAGCTGGAAGTAAGGGAGATGGGGCTTGAAGTTATTTCTAGGAGTTGGAGACATACCAAGTTTAGCTCAGTTCTGGGCATCTTTGAAATACCTATACAAACTTGTTCCTACATAGTAACTTGCAACTTTGAATGAGAATGTGCTTGCTTACAGCAACGTGCTATATGTTCTGAATGCCCGAATTGGGAATCTGTGTCAAAACTTTGTTAGGAATTATGTGATCCTTACTAGCTGGAGTAAGGGAGGTGGGGCTTGAAGTTATTTCTAGGAGTTGGAGACATACCAAGTTTAACTCAGTTCTGGGCATCTTTGAAATACCTATACAAACTTGTTCCTACATAGTAACTTGCAACTTTGAATGAGAATGTGCTTGCTTACAGCAACGTACTATATGTTCTGAATGCCCGAATTGGGAATCTGTGTCAAATGTTTGTTAGTAATTATGTGATCCTTACTAGCTGGAAGTAAGGGAGATGGTGCATGAATTTATTTCCAGGAGGTGGAGACATACCAAGTTTAGCTCAGTTCTGGGCATCTTTGAAATACCTATACAAACTTGTTCCTACATAGTAACTTGCAACTTTGAATGAGAATGTGCTTGCTTACAGCAACGTGCTATATGTTCTGAATGCCCGAATTGGGAATCTGTGTCAAAACTTTGTTAGGAATTATGTGATCCTTACTAGCTGGAAGTAAGGGAGATGGGGCATGAAGTTATTTCTAGGAGTTGGAGACATAGCAAGTTTAGCTCAGTTCTGGGCATCTTTGAAATACCTATACAAACTTGTTCCTACATAGTAACTTGCAACTTTGAAGGAGAATGTGCTTGCTTACAGCAACGTGCTATATTTTCTGAATGCCCGAATTGGGAATCTGTTTCAAAACTTTGTTAGAATTTATGTGATCCTTACTAGCTGGAAGTAAGGGAGATGGGGCATGAAGTTATTTCTAGGAGTTGGAGACATACAACGTTTAGCTCAGTTCTGGGAATCTTTGAAATACCTATACAAACTTGTTCCTACGTAGTAACTTGCAACTTTGAATGAGAATGTGCTTGCTTACAGCAACGTGCTATATGTTCTGAATGCCCGAATTGGGAATCTGTGTCAAAACTTTGTTAGAAATTATGTGATCCTTACTAGCTGGAAGTAAGGGAGATGGGGCATGAAGTTATTTCTAGGAGTTGGAGTCATACCATGTTTAGCTCAGTTCTGGGCATCTTTGAAAGTCCTATACAAACTTGTTTCTACATAGTAACTTTTAACTTTGAATGAGAATGTGCTTGCTTACAGCAAATTTCTATATGTTCTGAATGCCCGAATTGGGAATCTGTGTCAAAACTTTGTTAGGAATTATGTGATCCTTACTAGCTGGAAGTAAGGGAGATGGGGCATGAAGTTATTTCTAGGAGTTGGAGACATATCCACTTTAGCTCAGTTCTGGGCATCTTTGAAATACCTATACAAACTTGTTCCTACATAGTAACTTGCAACTTTGAAGGAGAATGTGCTTGCTTACAGCAACGTGCTATATGTTCTGAATGCCCGAATTGGGAATCTGTGTCAAAACTTTGTTAGGAATTATGTGATCCTTACTAGCTGGAAGTAAGGGAGATGGGGCATGAAGTTATTTCTAGGAGTTGGAGACATACCAAGTTTAGCTCAGTTCTGGGCATCTTTGAAATACCTATACGAACTTGTTCCTACATAGTAACTTGCAACTTTGAATGAGAATGTGATTGCTTACAGCAACGTGCTATATGTTCTGAATGCCCGAATTGGGAATCTGTGTCAAATCTTGCTTAGGAATTATGTGATCCTTACTAGCTGGAAGTAAGGGAGATGGGGCATGAAGTTATTTCTAGGAGTTGGAGTCATACCATGTTTAGCTCAGTTCTGGACATCTTTGAAAGTCCTATACAAACTTGTTTCTACATAGTATCTTGTAACATTGAATGAGAATGTGCTTGCTTACAGCAAATTTCTATATGTTCTGAATGCCTGAATTGGGATTTGTGTCAAAACTTTGTTAGGAATTATGTGATCCTTACTAGCTTGAAGTAAGGGAGATGGGGCTTGAAGTTATTTCTAGGAGTTGGAGACATACAACTTTTAGCTCAGTTCTGGGCATCTTTGAAAGTCCTATACAAACTTGTTCCTACATAGTAACTTGCAACCTGAATGAGAATGTGCTTGCTTACAGCAACGTGCTATATGTTCTGAATGCCCGAATTGGGAATCTGTGTCAAAACTTTGTTAGGAATTATGTGATCCTTACTAGCTGGAATTAAGGGAGATGGGGCATGAAGTTATTTGTAGGAGTTGGAGACATACCAAGTTTAGCTCAGTTCTGGGCATCGTTGAAATAGCTATACAAACTTGTTCCTACATAGTATCTTGCAACTTTGAATGAGAATGTGCTTGCTTACAGCAACGTGCTATATGTACTGAATGCCCGAATTGGGAATCTGTGTCAAAACTTTGTTAGGAATTATGTGATCGTTACAAGCTGGAAGTAAGGGAGATAGGGCAGGAAGTTATTTCTAGGAGTTGGAGACATACCAAGTTTAACTCAGTTCTGGGCATCTTTGAAATAAATATACAAACTTGTTCCTACATAGTAACTTGCAACTTTGAATGAGAATGTGCTTGCTTACAGCAACGTGCTATATGTTCTGAATGCCCGAATTGGGAATCTGTGTCAAAACTTTGTTAGGAATTATGTGATCCTTACTAGCTGGAAGTAAGGGAGATGGGGCATGAAGTTATTTCTAGGAGTTGGAGACATACCAAGTTTAGCTCAGTTCTGGGCATCTTTGAAATACCTATAGGAACTTGTTCCTACATAGTAACTTGCAACTTTGAATGAGAATGTGATTGCATACAGCAACGTGCTATATGTTCTGAATGCCCGAATTGGGAATCTGTGTCAAAACTTTCTTAGGAATTATGTGATCTTTACTAGCTGGAAGTAAGGGAGTTGGGGCATGAAGTTATTTCTAGGAGTTAGAGAAATGCCAAGTTTAGCTCAGTTCTGGGAATCTTTGAAATACCTATACAAACTTGTTCCTACATAGTAACTTGCAACTTTGAATGAGAATGTGCTTGCTTACAGCAACGTGCTATATGTTCTGAATGCCCGAATTGGGAATCTGTGTCAAAACTTTGTTAGAAATTATGTGATCCTTACTAGCTGGAAGTAAGGGAGATGGGGCATGAAGTTATTTCTAGGAGTTGGAGACATACCATGTTTAGCTCAGTTCTGGGCATCTTTGAAAGTCCTATACAAACTTGTTTCTACATAGTAACTTGTAACTTTCAATGAGAATGTGCTTGCTTACAGCAAATTTCTATATGTTCTGAATGCCCAAATTGGGAATTGTGTCAAAACTTTGTTAGGAATTATGTGATCCTTACTAGCTTGAAGTAAGGGAGATGGGGTTTGAAGTTATTTCTAAGAGTTGGAGACATACAACGTTAACTCAGTTCTGGGCATCTTTGAAAGTCCTATACAAACTTGTTCCTACATAGTAACTTGCGACTTTGAATGAGAATGTGCTTGCTTACAGCAACGTGCTATATGTTCTGAATGCCCGAATTGGGAATCTGTGTCAAAACTTTGTTAGGAATTATGTGATCCTTACTAGCTGGAAGTAAGGGAGATGGGGCATGAAGTTATTTCTAGGAGTTGGAGACATACCAAGTTTAGCTCAGTTCTGGGCATCTTTGAAATACCTATACAAACTTGTTCCTACATAGTAACTTGCAACTTTGAATGAGAATGTGCTTGCTTACAGCAACGTGCTATATGTTCTGAATGCCCGAATTGGGAAACTGTGTCAAAACTTTGTTAGGAATTATGTGATCCTTACTAGCTGGAAGTAATGGAGATGGGGCAGGAAGATATTTGTAGGAGTTGGAGACATACCAAGTTTAGCTCAGTTCTGGGCATCTTTGAAAGTCCTATACAAACTTGTTCCTACATAGTAACTTGCAACTTTGAATGAGAATGTGCTTGCTTACAGCAACGTGCTATATGTTCTGAATGCCCGAATTGGGAATCTGTGTCAAAACTTTGTTAGGAATTATGTGATCCTTACTAGCTGGAAGTAAAGGAGATGGGGCATGAAGTTATTTCTAGGAGTTGGAGACATACCCACTTTAGCTCAGTTCTGGGCATCTTTGAAATACCTATACAAACTTGTTCCTACATAGTAACTTGCAACTTTGAAGGAGAATGTTCTTGCTTACAGCAACGTGCTATATGATCTGAATGCCCGAATTGGGAATCTGTGTCAAAACTTTGTTAGGAATTATGTGATCCTTACTAGCTTGAAGTAAGGGAGATGGGGCATGAAGTTATTTCTAGGAGTTGGAGACATACCAAGTTTAGCTCAGTTCTGGGCATCTTTGAAATACTTATACGAACTTGTTCCTACATAGTAACTTGCAACTTTGAATGAGAATGTGATTGCATACAGCAACGTGCTATATGTTCTGAATGCCCGAATTGGGAATCTGTGTCAAATCTTTCTTAGGAATTATGTGATCCTTACTAGCAGGAAGTAAGGGAGTTGGGACATGAAGTTATTTCTAGGAGTTAGAGAAATGCCAAGTTTAGCTCAGTTCTGGGAATCTTTGAAATACCTATACAAACTTGTTCCTACATAGTAACTTGCAACTTTGAATGAGAATGTGCTTGCTTACAGCAACGTGCTATATGTTCTGAATGCCCGAATTGGGAATCTGTTTCAAAACTTTGTTAGAAATTATGTGATCCTTACTAGCTGGAAGTAAGGGAGATGGGGCATGAAGTTATTTCTAGGAGTTGGAGACATACAACGTTTAGCTCAGTTCTGGGAATCTTTGAAATACCTATACAAACTTGTTCCTACGTAGTAACTTGCAACTTTGAATGAGAATGTGCTTGATTACAGCAACGTGCTATATGTTCTGAATGCCCGAATTGGGAATCTGTGTCAAAACTTTGTTAGAAATTATGTGATCCTTACTAGCTGGAAGTAAGGGAGATGGGGCATGAATTTATTTCTAGGAGTTGGAGTCATACCATGTTTAGCTCAGTTCTGGGCATCTTTGAAAGTCCTATACAAACTTGTTTCTACATAATAACTTGTAACTTTGAATGAGAATGTGCTTGCTTACAGCAAATTTCTATATGTTCTGAATGCCCGAATTGGGAATTGTGTCAAAACTTTGTTAGGAATTATGTGATCCTTACTAGCTGGAAGTAAGGGAAATGGGGCTTGAAGTTATTTCTAGGAGTTGGAGACATACAACGTTTAGCTCAGTTCTGGGCATCTTTGAAAGTCCTATACAAACTTGTTCCTACATAGTAACTTGCAACCTGAATGAGAATGTGCTTGCTTACAGCAACGTGCTATATGTTCTGAATGCCCGAATTGCGAATCTGTGTCAAAACTTTGTTAGGAATTATGTGATCCTTAATAGCTGGAAGTAAGGGAGATGGGGCATGAAGTTCTTTCTAGGATTTGGAGACATACCAAGTTTAGCTCAGTTCTGGGCATCTTTGAAATACCTATACAAACTTGTTCCTACATAGTAACTTGCAACTGTGAATGAGAATGTGTTTGCTTTCAGCAACGTGCTATATGTTCTGAATGCCCGAATTGGGAATCTGTGTCAAAACTTTGTTTGGAATTATGTGATCCTTACTAGATGGAAGTAAGGGAGATGGGGCATGAAGTTATTTCTAGGAGTTGGAGTCATACAACGTTTAGCTCAGTTCTGGGCATCTTTGAAATACCTATACAAACTTGTTCCTACATAGTAACTTGCAACTTTGAATGAGAATGTGCTTGCTTTCAGCAACGTGCTATATGTTCTGAATGCCCGAATTGGGAATCTGTGTCAAAACTTTGTTAGGAATTATGTGATCCTTACTAGCTGGAAGTAAGGGAGATGGGGCATGAAGTTATTTCTAGGAGTTGGAGACATACCAAGTTTAGCTCAGTTCTGGGCATCTTTGAAATACCTATACAAACTTGTTCCTACATAGTAACTTGCAACTTTGAATGAGAATGTGCTTGCTTACAGCAACGTGCTATATGTTCTGAATGCCCGAATTGGAAATCTGTGTCAAAACTTTGTTAGGAATTATGTGATCCTTACTAGCTGGAAGTAAGGGAGATGGGGCATGAAGTTATTTGTAGGAGTTGGAGACATACCAAGTTTAGCTCAGTTCTGGGCATCGTTGAAATAGCTATACAAACTTGTTCCTACATAGTAACTTGCAACTTTGAATGAGAATGTGCTTGCTTACAGCAACGTGCTATATGTTCTGAATGCCCGAATTGGGAATCTGTGTCAAAACTTTGTTAGGAATTATGTGATCCTTACAAGCTGGAAGTAAGGGAGATAGGGCAGGAAGTTATTTCTAGCAGTTGGATACATACCAAGTTTAACTCAGTTCTGGGCATCTTTGAAATACCTATAGAAACTTGTTCCTACATAGTAACTTGCAACTTTGAATGAGAATGTGCTTGCTTACAGCAACGTGCTATATGTTCTGAATGCCCGAATTGGGAATCTGTGTCAAAAGTTTGTTAGGAATTATGTGATCCTTAGTAGCTGGAAGTAAGGGAGATGGGGCATGAAGTTATTTCTAGGAGTTGGAGACATACCAAGTGTAGCTCAGTTCTGGGCATCTTTGAAATACCTATACAAACTTGTTCCTACATAGTAACTTGCAACTTTGAATGAGAATGTGATTGCATACAGCAACGTGCTATATGTTCTGAATGCCCGAATTGGGAATCTGTGTCAAAACTTTCTTAGGAATTAGGTGATCTTTACTAGCTGGAAGTAAGGGAGTTGGGGCATGAAGTTATTTCTAGGAGTTAGAGAAATGCCAAGTTTAGCTCAGTTCTGGGAATCTTTGAAATACCTATACAAACTTGTTCCTACATAGTAACTTGCAACTTTGAATGAGAATGTGCTTTCTTACAGCAACGTGCTATATGTTCTGAATGCCCGAATTGGGAATCTGTGTCAAAACTTTGTTAGAAATTATGTGATCCTTACTAGCTGGAAGTAAGGGAGATGGGGCATGAAGTTATTTCTAGGAGTTGGAGACATACCATGTTTAGCTCAGTTCTGGGCATCTTTGAAAGTCCTATACAAACTTGTTTCTACATAGTAACTTGTAACTTTCAATGAGAATGTGCTTGCTTACAGCAAATTTCTATATGTTCTGAATGCCCAAATTGGGAATTGTGTCAAAACTTTGTTAGGAATTATGTGATCCTTACTAGCTTGAAGTAAGGGAGATGGGGTTTGAAGTTATTTCTAAGAGTTGGAGACATACAACGTTAACTCAGTTCTGGGCATCTTTGAAAGTCCTATACAAACTTGTTCCTACATAGTAACTTGCGACTTTGAATGAGAATTTGCTTGCTTACAGCAACGTGCTATATGTTCTGAATGCCCGAATTGGGAATCTGTGTCAAAAGTTTTTTAGGAATTATGTGATCCTTACTAGCTGGAAGTAAGGGAGATGGGGCATGAAGTTATTTCTAGGAGTTGGAGACATACCAAGTTTAGCTCAGTTCTGGGCATCTTTG
Source organism: Diceros bicornis minor (assembly GCF_020826845.1). Classification (NCBI taxonomy): domain Eukaryota; kingdom Metazoa; phylum Chordata; class Mammalia; order Perissodactyla; family Rhinocerotidae; genus Diceros; species Diceros bicornis. Next base: position 2,268,534 of record NW_026691542.1, read on the forward strand.
AAATACCTATACAAACATGTTCCTACATAGTAACTTGCAACTTTGAATGAGAATGTCTTTGCTTTCAGCAACGTGCTATATGTTCTGAATGCCCGAATTGGGAATCTGTGTCAAAACTTTGTTAGGAATTATGTGATCCTTACTAGCTGGAAGTAAGGGAGATGGGGCATGAAGTTATTTGTAGGAGTTGTAGACATACCAAGTTTAGCTCAGTTCTGGGCATCGTTGAAATAGCTATACAAACTTGTTCCTACATAGTAACTTGCAACTTTGAATGAGAATGTGCTTGCTTACAGCAACGTGCTATATGTTCTGAATGCCCGAATTGGGAATCTGTGTCAAAACTTTGTTAGGAATTATGTGATCCTTACTAGCTGGAAGTAAGGGAGATGGGGCATGAAGTTATTTCTAGGAGTTGGAGACATACCAAGTTTAGCTCAGTTCTGGGCATCTTTGAAATACCTATACAAACTTGTTCCTACATAGTAACTTGCAACTTTGAATGAGAATGTGCTTGCTTACAGCAACGTGCTATATGTTCTGAATGCCCGAATAGGGAATCTGTGTCAAAACTTTGTTAGAAATTATGTGATCCTTACTAGCTGTAAGTAAGGGAGATGGGGCATGAAGTTATTTCTAGGAGTTGGAGTCATACCATGTTTAGCTCAGTTCTTGGCATCTTTGAAAGTCCTATACAAACTTGTTTCTACATAGTAACTTGCAACTTTGAATGAGAATGTGCTTGCTTACAGCAAATTTCTATATGTTCTGAATGCCCGAATTGGGAATCTGTGTCAAAACTTTGTTAGGAATTATGTGATCCTTACTAGCTGGAAGTAAGGGAAATGGGGCTTGAAGTTATTTCTAGGAGTTGGAGACATACAACGTTTAGCTCAGTTCTGGGCATCTTTGAAAGTCCTATACAAACTTGTTCCTACATAGTAACTTGCAACCTGAATGAGAATGTGCTTGCTTACAGCAACGTGCTATATGTTCTGAATGCCCGAATTGGGAATCTGTGTCAAAAGTTTGTTAGGAATTATGTGATCCTTAATAGCTGGAAGTAAGGGAGATGGGGCATGAAGTTCTTTCTAGGATTTTGAGACATACCAAGTTTAGCTCAGTTCTGGGCATCTTTGAAATACCTATACAAACTTGTTCCTACATAGTAACTTGCAACTGTGAATGAGAATGTGTTTGCTTTCAGCAACGTGCTATATGTTCTGAATGCCCGAATTGGGAATCTGTGTCAAAACTTTGTTTGGAATTATGTGATCCTTACTAGATGGAAGTAAGGGAGATGGGGCATGAAGTTATTTCTAGGAGTTGGAGTCATAAAACGTTTAGCTCAGTTCTGGGCATCTTTGAAATACCTATACAAACTTGTTCCTACATAGTAACTTGCAACTTTGAATGAGAATGTGCTTGCTTTCAGCAACGTGCTATATGTTCTGAATGCCCGAATGGGGAATCTGTGTCAAAACTTTGTTAGGAATTATGTGATCCTTACTAGCTGGAAGTAAGGGAGATGGGGCATGAAGTTATTTCTAGGAGTTGGAGACATACCAAGTTTAGCTCAGTTCTGGGCATCTTTGAAATACCTATACAAACTTGTTCCTACATAGTAACTTGCAACTTTGAATGAGAATGTGCTTGCTTACAGCAACGTGCTATATGTTCTGAATGCCCGAATTGGAAATCTGTGTCAAAACTTTGTTAGGAATTATGTGATCCTTACTAGCTGGAAGTAAGGGAGATGGGGCATGAAGTTATTTGTAGGAGTTGGAGACATACCAAGTTTAGCTCAGTTCTGGGCATCGTTGAAATAGCTATACAAACTTGTTCCTACATAGTAACTTGCAACTTTGAATGAGAATGTGCTTGCTTAAACCAACGTGCTATATGTTCTGAATGCCCGAATTGGGAATCTGTGTCAAAACTTTGTTAGGAATTATGTGATCCTTACAAGCTGGAAGTAAGGGAGATAGGGCAGGAAGTTATTTCTAGCAGTTGGAGACATACCAAGTTTAACTCAGTTCTGGGCATCTTTGAAATACCTATAGAAACTTGTTCCTACATAGTAACTTGCAACTTTGAATGAGAATGTGCTTGCTTACAGCAACGTGCTATATGTTCTGAATGCCCGAATTGGGAATCTGTGTCAAAAGTTTGTTAGGAATTATGTGATCCTTAGTAGCTGGAAGTAAGGGAGATGGGGCATGAAGTTATTTCTAGGAGTTGGAGACATACCAAGTGTAGCTCAGTTCTGGGCATCTTTGAAATACCTATACAAACTTGTTCCTACATAGTAACTTGCAACTTTGAATGAGAATGTGATTGCATACAGCAACGTGCTATATGTTCTGAATGCCCGAATTGGGAATCTGTGTCAAAACTTTCTTAGGAATTATGTGATCTTTACTAGCTGGAAGTAAGGGAGTTGGGGCATGAAGTTACTTCTAGGAGTTAGAGAAATGCCAAGTTTAGCTCAGTTCTGGGAATCTTTGAAATACCTATACAAACTTGTTCCTACATAGTAACTTGCAACTTTGAATGAGAATGTGCTTGCTTACAGCAACGTGCTATATGTTCTGAATGCCCGAATTGGGAATCTGTGTCAAAACTTTGTTAGAAATTATGTGATCCTTACTAGCTGGAAGTAAGGGAGATGGGGCATGAAGTTATTTCTAGGAGTTGGAGACATACCATGTTTAGCTCAGTTCTGGGCATCTTTGAAAGTCCTATACAAACTTGTTTCTACATAGTAACTTGTAACTTTCAATGAGAATGTGCTTGCTTACAGCAAATTTCTATATGTTCTGAATGCCCAAATTGGGAATTGTGTCAAAACTTTGTTAGGAATTATGTGATCCTTACTAGCTTGAAGTAAGGGAGATGGGGTTTGAAGTTATTTCTAAGAGTTGGAGACATACAACGTTAACTCAGTTCTGGGCATCTTTGAAAGTCCTATACAAACTTGTTCCTACATAGTAACTTGCGACTTTGAATGAGAATTTGCTTGCTTACAGCAACGTGCTATATGTTCTGAATGCCCGAATTGGGAATCTGTGTCAAAAGTTTTTTAGGAATTATGTGATCCTTACTAGCTGGAAGTAAGGGAGATGGGGCATGAAGTTATTTCTAGGAGTTGGAGACATACCAAGTTTAGCTCAGTTCTGGGCATCTTTGAAATACCTATACAAACTTGTTCCTACATAGTAACTTGCAACTTTGAATGAGAATGTCTTTGCTTTCAGCAACGTGCTATATGTTCTGAATGCCCGAATTGGGAATCTGTGTCAAAACTTTGTTAGGAATTATGTGATCCTTACTAGCTGGAAGTAAGGGAGATGCGGCATGAAGTTATTTGTAGGAGTTGTAGACATACCAAGTTTAGCTCAGTTCTGGGCATCGTTGAAATAGCTATACAAACTTGTTCCTACATAGTAACTTGCAACTTTGAATGAGAATGTGCTTGCTTACAGCAACGTGCTATATGTTCTGAATGCCCGAATTGGGAATCTGTGTCAAAACTTTGTTAGGAATTATGTGATCCTTACTAGCTGGAAGTAAGGGAGATGGGGCATGAAGTTATTTCTAGGAGTTGGAGACATACCAAGTTTAGCTCAGTTCTGGGCATCTTTGAAATACCTATACAAACTTGTTCCTACATAGTAACTTGCAACTTTGAATGAGAATGTGCTTGCTTACAGCAACGTGCTATATGTTCTGAATGCCCGAATTGGGAATCTGTTTCAAAACTTTGTAAGAAATTATGTGATCCTTACTAGCTGGAAGTAAGGGAGATTGGGCATGAAGTTATTTATAGGAGTTGGAGACATACAACGTTTAGCTCAGTTCTGGGCATCTTTGAAATACCTATACAAACTTGTTCCTACATAGTAACTTGCAACTTTGAATGAGAATGTGCTTGCTTACAGCAACGTGCTATATGTTCTGAATGCCGAATTGGGAATCTGTGTCAAAACTTTGTTAGGAATTATGTGATCCTTACTAGCTGTAAGTAAGGGAGATGGGGCATGAAGTTATTTCTAGGAGTTGGAGTCATACCATGTTTAGCTCAGTTCTTGGCATCTTTGAAAGTCCTATACAAACTTGTTTCTACATAGTAACTTGCAACTTTGAATGAGAATGTGCTTGCTTACAGCAAATTTCTATATGTTCTGAATGCCCGAATTGGGAATCTGTGTCAAAACTTTGTTAGGAATTATGTGATCCTTACTAGCTGGAAGTAAGGGAAATGGGGCTTGAAGTTATTTCTAGGAGTTGGAGACATACAACGTTTAGCTCAGTTCTGGGCATCTTTGAAATACCTATACAAACTTGTTCCTACATAGTAACTTGCAACTTTGAATGAGAATGTTCTTGCTTACAGCAACGTGCTATATGTTCTGAATGCCCGAATTGGGAATCTGTGTCAAAACTTTGTTAGGAATTATGTGATCCTTACTAGCTGGAAGTAAGGGAGATGGGGCATGAAGTTATTTCTAGGAGTTGGAGACATACACACTTTAGCTCAGTTCTGAGCATCTTTGAAATACCTATACAAACTTGTTCCTACATAGTAACTTGTAACTTTGAAGGAGAATGTGCTTACTTACAGCAACGTGCTATATGTTCTGAATGCCCGAATTGGGAATCTGTGTCAAAACTTTGTTAGGAATTATGTGATTCTTACTAGCTGGAAGTAAGGGAGATGGGGCATGAAGTTATTTCTAGGAGTTGGAGACATACCAAGTTTAGCTCAGTTCTGGGAATCTTTGAAATACCTATACGAACTTGTTCCTACATAGTAACTTGCAACTTTTAATGAGAATGTCATTGCATACAGCAACGTGCTATATGTTCTGAATGTCCGAATTGGGAATCTGTCTCAAAACTTTGTTAGAAATTATGTGATCCTTACTAGCTGGAAGTAAGGGAGATGGGGCATGAAGTTATTTCTAGGAGTTGGAGACATACAACGTTTAGCTCAGTTCTGGGAATCTTTGAAATACCTATACAAACTTGTTCCTACGTAGTAACTTGCAACTTTGAATGAGAATGTGCTTGATTACAGCAACGTGCTATATGTTCTGAATGCCCGAATTGGGAATCTGTGTCAAAACTTTGTTAGGAATTATGTGATCCTTACTAGCTGGAAGTAAGGGAGATGGGGCATGAAGTTACTCTAGGAGTTGGAGTCATACCATGTTTAGCTCAGTTCTGGGCATCTTTGAAAGTCCTATACAAACTTGTTTCTACATAGTAACTTGTAACTTTGAATGAGAATGTGCTTGCTTACAGCAAATTTCTATATGTTCTGAATGCCCGAATTGGGAATTGTGTCAAAACTTTGTTAGAAATTATGTGATCCTTACTAGCTAGAAGTAAGGGAGATGGGGCTTGAAGTTATTTCTAGGTATTGGAGACATACAACATTTAGCTCAGTTCTGGGCATCTTTGAAAGTCCTATACAAACTTGTTCCTACATAGTAACTTGCAACCTGAATGAGAATGTGCTTGCTTACAGCAACGTGCTATATGTTCTGAATGCCCGAATTGGGAATCTGTGTCAAAAGTTTGTTAGGAATTATGTAATCCTTACTAGCTGGAAGTAAGGGTGATGGGGCATGAAGTTAATTCTAGGAGCTGGAGACATAGCAAGTTTAGCTCAGTTCTGGGCATCTTTGAAATACCTATACAAACTAGTTCCTACATAGTAACTTGCAACTTTGAATGAGAATGTGCTTGCTTTCAGCAACGTGCTATATGTTCTGAATGCCCGAATTGGGAATCTGTGTCAAAACTTTGTTAGGAATTATGTGATCATTACTAGCTGGAAGTAAGGGAGATGGGGCATGAAGTTATTTCTAGGAGTTGGAGACATACCAAGTTTAGCTCAGTTCTGGGCATCTTTGAAATACCTATACAAACTTGTTCCTACATAGTAACTTGCAACTTTGAATGAGAATGTGCTTGCTTACAGCAACGTGCTATATGTTCTGAATGCCCGAATTGGGAATCTGTTTCAAAACTTTGTTAGTAATTATGTGATCCTTACTAGCTGGAAGTAATTGAGTTGGGGCATGAAGATATTTCTAGGAGTTGGACACATACCAAGTTTAGCTCAGTTCTGGGCATCTTTGAAATACCTATACAAACTTGTTCCTACGTAGTAACTTGCAACTTTGAATGAGAATGTGCTTGCTTACAGCAACGTGCTACATGTTCTGAATGCCCGAATTGGGAATCTGTGTCAAAACTTTGTTAGGAATTATGTGATCCTTACTCGCTGGAAGTAAGTGAGATCGGGCATGAAGTTATATCTGGGAGTTGGAGACATACAACGTTTAGCTCAGTTCTGGGCATCTTTGAAATACCTATACAAACTTGTTCCTACATAGTAACTTGCAACTTTGAATGAGAATGTGCTTGCTTACAGCAACGTGCTATATGTTCTGAATGCCCGAATTGGGAATCTGTGTCAAAACTTTGTTAGGAATTATGTGATCCTAACTAGCTGGAGTAAGGGAGATGGGGCATGAAGTTATTTCTAGGAGTTGGAGACATACAACGTTTGGCTCAGTTCTGGGCATCTTAGAAATAACTATACAAACTTGTTCCTACATAGTAACTTGCAACTTTGAATGAGAATGTGCTTGCTTACAGCAACGTGCTATATGTTCTGAATGCCCGAATTGGGAATCTGTGTCAAAACTTTGTTAGAAATTATGTGATCCTTACTAGATGGAAGTAAGAGAGATGGGGCATGAAGTTATTTCTAGGAGTTGTACACATACCAAGTTTAGCTCAGTTCTGGGCATCTTTGAAATACCTATACAAACTTGTTCCTACATAGTAACTTGCTACTTGTAAAGAGAAAGTGCTTGCTTAAAGCAACATGCTATATGTTCTGAATGCCCGAATTGGGAATCGGTGTCAAAACTTTGTTAGGAATTATGTGATCCTTACCAGCTGGAAGAAAGGGAGATGGGGCATGAAGTTATTTCTAGGAGTTGGAGACATGCAACGTTTAGCTCAGTTCTGGGCATCTTTGAAATACCTATACAAACTTGTTCCTACATAGTAACTTGCAACTTTGAATGAGAATGTGCTTGCTTACAGCAATGTGCTATATGTTCTGAATGCCCGAATTGGGAATCTGTGTCAAAACTGTGTTAGGAATTATGTGATCCTTACTAGCTGGAAGTAAGGGAGATGGGGCATGAAGTTATTTCTAGGTGTTGGAGACATACCAAGTTTAGCACAGTTCTGGGCATCTTTGAAATACCTATACAAACTTGTTCCTATATTGTAACTTGCAACTTTGAATGAGAATGTGCTTGCTTACAGCAACGTGCTATATGTTCTGAATGCCCGAATTGGGAATCTGTGTCAAAACTTTGTTAGGAATTATGTGATCCTTACTAGATGGAAGTAAGAGAGATGGGGCATGATGTTATTTCTAGGAGCTGGAGACATACAACGTTTAGCTCAGTTCTGGGCATCTTTGAAATACCTATACAAACTTGTTCCTACATAGTAACTTGCAACTTTGAATGAGAATGTGCTTGCTTACAGCAACTTGCTATATGTTCTGAATGCCCGAATTGGGAATCTGTGTCAAAACTTTGTTAGGAATTATGTGATCCTTACTAGCTGGAAGTAAGGGAGATGGGGCATGAAGTTATTTCTAGGAGTTGGAGACATACCAAGATTAGCTCAGTTCTGGGCATCTTTGAAATACCTATACAAACTTGTTCCTACATAGTAACTTGCTACTTGTAAAGAGAAAGTGCTTGCTTAAAGCAACATGCTATATGTTCTGAATGCCCGAATTGGGAATCGGTGTCAAAACTTTGTTAGGAATTATGTGATCTTTACCAGCTGGAATTAAAGGAGATGGTGCATGAAGTTATTTCTAGGAGTTGGAGACACACAACGTTTAGCTCAGTTCTGGGCATCTTTGAAATACCTATGCAAACTTGTTCCTACATAGTAACTTGCAACTTTGAATGAGAATGTGCTTGCTTACAGCAACGTGCTATATGTTCTGAATGCCCGAATTGGGAATCTGTGTCAAAACTTTGTTAGCAATTATGTGATCCTTAATAGCTGGAATAAGGGAGATGGGGCATGAAGTTATTTCTAGGAGTTTTACACATACCAAGTTTAGCTCAGTTCTGGGCATCTTTGAAATACCTATACAAAACTTGTTCCTACATAATAACGTGCAAATTTGAATGAGAATGTGCTTGCTTACAGCAACGTGCTATATGTTCTGAATGCCCGAATTGGGAATCTGTGTCAAAACTTTGTTAGAAATTATGTGATCCTTACTAGATGGAAGTAAGGGAGATGGGGCATGAAGTTATTTCTAGGAGTTGGAGACATACAACGTTTAGCTCAGTTCTGGGCATCTTTGAAATACTTATACAAACTAGTTCCTACATAGTAACTTGCAACTTTGAATGAGAATGTGCTTGCTTACAGCAACGTGCTATATGTTCTGAATGCCCGAATTGGGAATCTGTGTCAAAACTTTGTTAGAAATTATGTGATCCTTAATAGATGGAAGTAAGGGAGATGGCACATGAAGTTATTTGTAGGAGTTGGAGACATACAGCGTTTAGCTCAGTTCTGGGCATCTTTGAAATACCTATACAAACTTGTTCCTACATAGTAACTTGCAACTTTGAATGAGAATGTGCTTGCTTACAGCAACGTGCTATATGTTCTGAATGCCCGAATTGGGAATCTGTGTCAAAACTTTGTTAGGAATTATGTGATCCTTACTAGCTGGAAGTAAGTGAGATGGGGCATGAAGTTTTTTCTAGGAGTTGGAAACATATCAAGTTTAGCTCAGTTCTGGGCATCTTTGAAATACCTATACAAACTTGTTCCTACATAGTAACTTGCAACTTTGAATGAGAATGTGCTTGCTTACAGCAAAGTGCTATATGTTCGGAATGCCCGAATTGGGAATCTGTGTCAAAAGTTTGTTAGAAATTATGTGATCCTTACTAGCTGGAAGTAAGGGAGATGGGGCATGAAGTTATTTCTAAGAGTTGGAGACATACCATATTTAGCTCAGTTCTGGGCATCTTTGAAATACCTATACAAACTTGTTCCTACATAGTAACTTGCAACTTTGAATGAGAATGTGCTTGCTTACAGCAACGTGCTATATGTTCTGAATGCCCGAATTGGGAATCTGTGTCAAAATTTTGTTAGAAATTATGTGATCCTTACTAGCTGGAAGTAAGGGAGATGGGGCATGAAGTTATTTCTAGGAGTTGGAGACATACAACGTTTAGCTGAGTTCTGGGCATCTTTGAAATACCTATACACTCTTGTTCCTACATAGTAACTTGCAACTTTGAATGAGAATGTGCTTGCTTACAGCAACGTGCTATATGTTCTGAATGCCCGAATTGGGAATCTGTGTCAAAACTTTGTTAGGAATTATGTGATCCTTACTAGCTGGAAGTAAGGGAGATGGGGCATGAAGATATTTCTAGGAGTTGTACACATACCAAGTTTAGCTCAGTTCTGGGCATCTTTGAAATACCTATACAAAACTTGTTCCTACATAATAACTTGCAACTTTGAATGAGAATGTGCTTGCTTACACCAACGTGCTATATGTACTGAATGCCCGAATTGGGAATCTGTGTCAAAACTTTGTTAGGAATTATGTGATCCTTACTAGCTGGAAGTAAGGGAGATGGGGCATGATGTTATATTTGGGAGGTGGAGACATACAACGTTTAGCTAAGTTCTGGGCATCTTTGAAATACCTATACAAACTTGTTCCTACATAGTAACTTGCAACTTTGAATGAGAATGTGCTTGCTTACAGCAACGTGCTATATGTTCTGAATGCCCGAATTGGGAATCTGTGTCAAAACTTTGTTAGGAATTATGTGATCCTTACTAGCTGGAAGTAAGGGAGATGGGGCATGAAGTTATTTCTAGGAGTTGGAGACATACCAAATTTAGCTCAGTTCTGGGCATCTTTGAAATACCTATACAAACTTGTTCCTACATAGTAACTTGCAACTTTGAATGAGAATGTGCTTGCTTACAGCAACGTGCTATATGTTCTGAATGCCCGAATTGGGAATCTGTGTCAAAACTTTGTTAGGAATTATGTGATCCTTACTAGCTGGAAGTAATTGAGTTGGGGCATGAAGTTATTTCTAGGAGTTGGACACATACCAAGTTTAGCTCAGTTCTGGGCATCTTTGAAATACCTATACAAACTTGTTCCTACGTAGTACCTTGCAACTTTGAATGAGAATGTGCTTGCTTACAGCAACGTGCTACATGTTCTGAATGCCCGAATTGGGAATCTGTGTCAAAACTTTGTTAGGAATTATGTGATCCTTACTCGCTGGAAGTAAGGGAGATGGGGCATGAAGATATATCTGGGAGTTGGAGACATACAACGTTTAGCTAAGTTCTGGGCATCTTTGAAATACCTATACAAACTTGTTCCTACATAGTAACTTGCAACTTTGAATGAGAATGTGCTTGCTTACAGCAACGTGCTATATGTTCTGAATGCCCGAATTGGGAATCTGTGTCAAAACTTTGTTAGGAATTATGTGATCCTAACTAGCTGGAGTAAGGGAGATGGGGCATGAATTTATTTATAGGAGTTGGAGACATACAACGTTTGGCTCAGTTCTGGGCATCTTAGAAATAACTATACAAACTTGTTCCTACATAGTAACTTGCAACTTTGAATGAGAATGTGCTTGCTTACAGCAACGTGCTATATGTTCTGAATGCCCGATTTGGGAATCTGTGTCAAAACTTTGTTAGAAATTATGTGATCCTTACTAGTTGGAAGTAAGGGAGATGGGGCATGAAGTTATTTGTAGGAGTTGGAGACATACAACGTTTAGCTGAGTTCTGGGCATCTTTGAAATACCTATACAAACTTGTTCCTACATAGTAACTTGCAACTTTGAATGAGAATGTGCTTGCTTACAGCAACGGGCTATATGTTCTGAATGCCCGAATTGGGAATCTGTGTCAAAATTTTCTTAGAAATTATGTGATCCTTACTAGATGGAAGTAAGGGAGATGGGGCATGAAGTTATTTCTAGGAGTTGGAGACATACACACTTTAGCTCAGTTCTGGGCATCTTTGAAATACCTATAGAAACTTCTTCCTACATAGTAACTTGCTGCTTGGAATGAGAAAGTGCTTGCTTAAAGCAACGTGCTACACGTTCTGAATGCCCGAATTAGGAATCTGTGTCAAAACTTTGTTAGAAATTATGTGATCCTTACTAGCTGGAAGTAAGGGAGATGGGGCATGAAGTTATCTCTAGGAGTTGGAGACATACCAAGTTTAGCACAGTTCGGGGCATCTTTGAAATACTTATACAAACTTGTTCCGTCATAGTAACTTGCAACTTTGAATGAGAATGTGCTTGCTTACAGCAACGTGCTATATGTTCTGAATGCCCGAATTGGGAATCTGTGCCAAACTTTGTTAGGAATTATGTGATCCTTACTAGCTGGAAGTAAGGGAGATGGGGCATGAAGTTATTTCTAGGAGTTGGAGACAAAAGAAGTTTAGCTCAGTTCTGGGCATCTTTGAAATACCTATACAAACTTGTTCCTACATAGTAACTTGCAACTTTGAATGAGAATGTGCTTGCTTACAGCAACTTGCTATATGTTCTGAATGCCCGAATTGGGAATCTGTGTCAAAACTTTGTTAGAAATTATGTGATCCTTACTAGCTGGAAGTAAGGGATGTGGGGCATGAATTTATTTCTAGGAGTTGGAGAGATACCCACTTTAGCTCAGTTCTGGGCATCTTTGAAATACCTATACAAACTTGTTCCTACATAGTAACTTGCAACTTTGAATGAGAATGTGCTTGCTTACAGCAACGGGCTATATGTTCTGAATGCCCGAATTGGGAATCTGTGTCAAAACTTTGTTAGAAATTATGTGATCCTTACTAGCTGGAAGTAAGGGAGATGGGGCATGAAGTTCTTTCTATTAGTTGGACACATACCAAGTTTAGCTCAGTTCTGGGCATCTTTGAAATACCTATACAAACTTGTTCCTACATAGTAACTTGCAACATTGAATGAGAATGTGCTTGCATACAGCAACGTGCATTATGTTCTGAATGATCGAATTGGGAATCTGTGTCAAAACTTTGTTAGGAATTATGTGATCCTTACTAGCTGGAAGTAAGGGAGATGGGGCATGAAGTTATTTCTAGGAGTTGGAGACATACCAAGTTTAGCTCAGTTCTGGGCATCTTTGAAATACCTATACAAACTTGTTCCTACATAGTAACTTGCAACTTTGAATGAGAATGTGCTTGCTTACAGCAACGTGCTATATGTTCTGAATGCCCGAATTGGGAATCTGTGTCAAAATTTTCTTAGAAATTATGTGATCCTTACTAGATGGAAGTAAGGGAGATGGGGCATGAAGTTATTTCTAGGAGTTGGAGACATACACACTTTAGCTCAGTTCTGGGCATCTTTGAAATACCTATAGAAACTTCTTCCTACATAGTAACTTGCTGCTTGGAATGAGAAAGTGCTTGCTTAAAGCAACGAGGTACAGGTTCTGAATGCCCGAATTAGGAATCTGTGTCAAAACTTTGTTAGAAATTATGTGATCCTTACTAGCTGGAAGTAAGGGAGATGGGGCATGAAGTTATCTCTAGGAGTTGGAGACATACCAAGTTTAGCACAGTTCGGGGCATCTTTGAAATACGTATACAAACTTGTTCCGTCATAGTAACTTGCAACTTTCAATGAGAATGTGCTTGCTTAAAGCAACGTGCAATATGTTCTGAATGCCCGAATTGGGAATCTGTGTCAAAACTTTGTTAGGAATTATGTGATCCTTACTAGCTGGAAGTAAGGGAGATGGGGCATGAAGTTATTTCTAGGAGTTGGAGACATTCCAAGTTTAGCTCAGTTCTGGGCATCTTTGAAATACCTATACACACTTGTTCCTACATAGTAACTTACAACTTTGAATGAGAATGTGCTTTCTTACAGCAACGTGCTATATGTTCTGAATGCCCGAATTGGGAATCTGTGTCAAAACTTTGTTAGGAATTATGTGATCCTTACTAGGTGGAAGTAAGGGAGTTGGGGCATGAAGTTATTTCTAGGAGTTGGAGACATACCATGTTTAGCTCAGTTCTGGGCATCTTTGAAAGTTCTATACAAACTTGTTCCTACATAGTAACTTGCAACTTTGAATGAGAATGTGCTTGCTTACAGCAACGTGCTACATGTTCTGAATGCCCGAATTGGGAATCTGTGTCAAAACTTTGTTAGGAATTATGTGATCCTTACTAGCTGGAAGTAAGGTAGTTGGGGCATAATGTTATTTCTGGGAGTTGGAGTCATAGCAAGTTTAGCTCAGTTCTGGGCATCTTTGAAATACCTATACAAACTTGTTCCTACATAGTAACTTGCAACTTTGAATGAGAATGTGCTTGCTTACAGCAACGTGCTATATGTTCTGAATGCTCGTATTGGGAATCTGTGTCAAAACTTTGTTAGGAATTATGTGATCCTTACTAGCTGTAAGTAAGTGAAATGGGGCATGAAGTTATTTCTAGGAGTTGGAGACGTACCCACTTTAGCTCAGTTCTGGGAATCTTTTAAATACCTATACAAACTTGTTCCTACATAGTAACTTGCAACTTTGAATGAGAATGTGCTTGCTTACAGCAACGTGCTACATGTTCTGAATGCCCGAATTGGGAATCTGTGTCAAAACTTTGTTAGGAATTATGTGATCCTTACTAGCTGGAAGTAAGGGAGATGGGGCATGAAGTTATTTCTAGGAGTTGGAGACAGACCCAGTTTAGCTCAATTCTGGGCATCTTTGAAATACCTATGCAAACTTGTTCCTACATAGCAACTTGCATCTTTGAATGAGAATGTGCTTGCTTACAGCAACGTGCTATATGTTCTGAATGCCCGAATTGGGAATCTGTGTCAAAACTTTGTTAGGAATTATGTGATCCTTACTAGATGGAAGTAAGGGAGATGGGGCATGAAGTTATTTCTAGGAGTTGGAGACATACCATGTTTAGCTCAGTTCTGGGCATCTTTGAAATACCTATACAAACTTGTTCCTACATAGTAACTTGCAACTTTGAATGAGAATGTGCTTGCTTACAGCAACGTGCTATATGTTCTGAATGCCAGAATTGGGAATCTGTGTCAAAACTTTGTTAGGAATTATGTGATCCTTACTAGCTGGAAGTAAGGGAGATGGGGCATGCAGTTATTTCTAGGAGTTGGAGACATAGGAAGTTTAGCGCAGTTCTGGGCATCTTTGAAACACATATGCAAACTTGTTCCTACATAGTAACTTGCAACTTTGAATGAGAATGTGCTTGCTTACAGCAACGTGCTATATGTTCTGAATGCCCGAATTGGGAATCTGTGTCAAAACTTTGTTAGAAATTATGTGATCCTTACTAGCTGGAAGTAAGGGACATGGAGCATGAAGTTATTTCTAGGAGTTGGAGACATACCAAGTTTAGCTCAGTTCTAGGCATCTTTGAAATACCTATACAAACTTGTTCCTACATAGTAACTTGCAACTTTGAATGAGAATGTGCTTGCTTACAGCAAATTTCTATATGTTCTGAATGCCCGAATTGGGAATCTGTGTCAAAAATTTCTTAGAAATTATGTGATCCTTACTACATGGAAGTAAGGGAGATGGGGCATGAAGTTATTTCTAGGAGTTGGAGACATACACACTTTAGCTCAGTTCTGGGCATCTTTGAAATACCTATAGAAACTACTTCCTACATAGTAACTTGCAACTTGGAATGAGAAAGTGCTTGCTTAAAGCAACGTGCTACACGTTCAGAATGCACGAATTAGGAATCTGTGTCAAAAATTTGTTAGAAATTATGTGATCCTTACTAGTTGTAAGTAAGGGAGATGGGGCATGAAGTTATTTCTAGGAGTTGGAGACATACCAAGTTTAGCTCAGTTCTGGGCATCTTTGAAAGTCCTATACAAACTTGTTCCTACATAGTAACTTGCAACTTTGAATGAGAATGTGCTTGCTTACAGCAACGTGCTTTATGTTTTGAATGCCCGAATTGTGAATCTGTGTCAAAATTTGTTAGGAAATATGTTATCCTTACTAGCTGGAAGTAAGTTAGTTGGGGCATAAATTTATTTCTAGGAATTGGAGTAATAGCAAGTTTAGCTCAGTTCTGGGCATCTTTGAAATACCTATACAAACTTGTTCCTACATAGTAACTTGCAAATTTGAATGAGAATGTGCTTGCTTACAGCAACGTGCTATATGTTCTGAATGCCCGTATTGGGAATTTGTGTCAAAACTTTGTTAGGAATTATGTGATCCTTACTAGCTGGAAGTAAGGGAGATGGGGCATGAAGTTATTTCTAGGAGTTGGAGACATTCCAAGTTTAGCTCAGTTCTGGGCATCTTTGAAATACCTATACAAACTTGTTCCTACATAGTAACTTACAACTTTGAATGAGAATGTGCTTTCTTACAGCAACGTGCTATATGTTCTGAATGCCCGAATTGGGAATCTGTGTCAAAACTTTGTTAGGAATTATGTGATCCTTACTAGGTGGAAGTAAGGGAGTTGGGGCATGAAGTTATTTCTAGGAGTTGGAGACATACCATGTTTAGCTCAGTTCTGGGCATCTTTGAAAGTCCTATACAAACTTGTTCCTACATAGTAACTTGCAACTTTGAATGAGAATGTGCTTGCTTACAGCAACGTGCTTTATGTTCTGAATGCCCGAATTGGGAATCTGTGTCAAAATTTTGTTAGGAATTATGTGATCCTTACTAGCTGGAAGTAAGGTAGTTGGGGCATAAAGTTATTTCTAGGAGTTGGAGTCATAGCAAGTTTAGCTCAGTTCTGGGCATCTTTGAAATACCTATACAAACTTGTTCCTACATAGTAACTTGCAACTTTGAATGAGAATGTGCTTGCTTACAGCAACGTGCTATATGTTCTGAATGCTCGTATTGGGAATCTGTGTCAAAACTTTGTTAGGAATTATGGGATCCTTACTAGCTGGAAGTAAGGGAAATGGGGCATGAAGTTATTTCTAGGAGTTGGAGACATACCCACTTTAGCTCAGTTCTGGTAATCTTTGAAATACCTATACAAACTTGTTCCTACATAGTAACTTGCAACTTTGAATGAGAATGTGCTTGCTTACAGCAACGTGCTATATGTTCTGAATGCCCGAATTGTAAATCTGTGTCAAAACTTTGTTAGGAATTATGTGATCCTTACTAGATGGAAGTAAGGGAGATGGGGCATGAAGTTATTTCTAGGAGTTGGAGACATACCACGTTTAGCTCAGTTCTGGGCATCTTTGAAATACCTATACAAACTTGTTCCTACATAGTAACTTGCAACATTGAATGAGAATGTGCTTGCTTACAGCAACGTGCTATATGTTCTGAATGCCCGAATTGGGAATCTGTGTCAAAACTTTGTTAGGAATTATGTGATCCTAACTAGCTGGAAGTAAGGGAGATGGGGCATGAAGTTATTTCTAGGAGTTGGAGACATAGCAAGTTTAGCTCAGTTCTGGGCATCTTTGAAATACCTATGCAAACTTGTTCCTACATAGTAACTTGCAACTTTGAATGAGAATGTGCTTGCTTACAGCAACGTGCTATATGTTCTGAATGCCCGAATTGGGAATCTGTGTCAAAACTTTGTTAGAAATTATGTGATCCTTACTAGCTGGTAGAAAGGGACATGGAGCATGAAGTTATTTCTAGGAGTTGGAGACATACCAAGTTTAGCTCAGTTCTGGGCATCTTTGAAATACCTATACAAACTTGTTCCTACATAGTAACTTGCAACTTTGAATGAGAATGTGCTTGCTTACAGCAAATTTCTATATGTTCTGAATGCCCGAATTGGGAATCTGTGTCAAAAATTTCTTAGAAATTATGTGATTCTTACTACATGGAAGTAAGGGATATGGGGCATGAAGTTATTTCTAGGAGTTGGAGACATACCAAGTTTAGCTCAGTTCTGGGCATCTTTGAAATACCTATACAAACTTGTTCCTACATAGTAACTTGCAACTTTTAATGAGAATGTTCTTGCTTACAGCAACGTGCTATATGTTCTGAATGCCCGAATTGGGAATCTTTGTCAAAACATTGTTAGGAATTATGTGATCCTTACTAGATGGAAGTAAGGCAGATGGGGTATGAAGATATTTCTAGGAGTTGGAGACATACCCACTTTAGCTCAGTTCTGGGCATCATTGAAACACCTATACAAACTTGTTCCTACATAGTAACTTGCAACTTTGAATGAGAATGTGCTTGCTAACAGCAACGTGCTATATGTTCTGAATGCCCAAATTGGGAGTCTGTTTCAAAAATTTGTTAGGAATTATGTGATCCTTACTAGATGGAAGTAAGGGAGATGGGGCATGAAGGTATTTCTAGGAGTTGGAGACATACCAAGTTTAGCTCAGTCCTGTGCATCTTTGAAATACCTATACAATCTTGCTCCTACATAGTAACCTGCATCTTTCAATGAGAATGTGCTTGCTTACAGCAACGTGCTATATGTTCTGAATGCCCGAATTGGGAATCTGTGTCAAAACTTTGTTAGGAATTATGTGATCCTTACTAGCTGGAAGTAAGGGAGATGGGGCATGAAGTTATTTCTAGGAGTTGGAGAAGAAACAAGTTTAGCTGAGTTCTGGGCATCTTTGAAATACCTATACAAACTTGTTCCTACATAGTAACTTGCAACTTTGAAAGAGAATGTGCTTGCTTACAGCAACTTGCTATATGTTCTGAATGCCCGAATTGGGAATCTGTGTCAAAACTTTGTTAGAAATTATGTGATCCTTACTAGCTGGAAGTAAGGGATGTGGGGCATGAATTTATTTCTTGGAGTTGGAGAGATACCCACTTTAGCTCAGTTCTGGGCATCTTTGAAATACCTATACAAACTTGTTCCTACATAGTAACTTGCAACTTTGAATGAGAATGTGCTTGCTTACAGCAACGGGCTATATGTTCTGAATGCCCGAATTGGGAATCTGTGTCAAAACTTTGTTAGGAATTATGTGATCCTTACTAGCTGGAAGTAAGGGAGATGGGGCATGAAGTTATTTCTAGGAGTTGGAGACATTACAAGTTTAGCTCAGTTCTGGGCATCTTTGAAATACCTATACAAACTTGTACCTACATAGTAACTTGCAACTTTGAATGAGAATGTGCTTGCTTACAGCAACGTGCTATATGTTCTGAATGCCCGAATTGGGAATCTGTGTCAAAACTTTGTTAGGAATTATGTGATCCTTACTAGCTGGAAGTAAGGGAGTTGCGGCATGAAGTTATTTCTAGGAGTTGGACACATACCATGTTTAGCACAGTTCTGGGCATCTTTGAAATACTTATACAAACTTGTTCCTACATAGTAACTTGCAACTTTGAATGAGAATGTTCTTGCTTACAGCAACGTGCTATATGTTCTGAATGCCCGAATGGGGAATCTGTGTCAAAACTTTGTTAGGAATTATGTAATCCTTACTAGGTGGAAGTAAGGGAGATGGGGCATGAAGATATTTCTAGGAGTTTGAGACATACCCACTTTAGCTCAGTTCTGGGCATCTTTGAAATACCTATACAAACTTGTTCCTACATAGTAACTTGCAACTTTGAATGAGAATGTGCTTGCTTACAGCAACGTGCCATATGTTCTGAATGCCCGAATGGGGAATCTGTGTCAAAACTATGTTAGGAATTATGTAATCCTTACTAGGTGGAAGTAAGGGGGATGGGGCATGAACTTATTTCTCGGAGTTGGAGACACACAACGTTTAGCTCAGTTCTGGGCATCTTTGAAAGTCCTATACAAACTTGTTCCTACATAGTAACTTGCATCTTTGAATGAGAATGTGCTTGCTTACAACAACGTGCTATATGTTCTGAATGCCCGAATTGGGAATCTGTGTCAAAATTTTGTTAGGAATTATGTGACCCTTACTAGCTGGAAGTAAGGGAGATGGGGCATGAAGTTATATCTGCGAGTTGGAGACATACATCGTTTAGCTCAGTTCTGGGCATCTTTGAAATAGCTATACAAACTTGTTCCTACATAGTAACTTGCAACTTTGAATGAGAATGTGCTTGCTTAGAGCAACGTGCTAAATGTTCTGAATGCCCGAATTGGGAATCTGTGTCAAAACTTTGTTAGGAATTATGTGATCCTTACTAGCTGGAAGTAAGGGAGATGGGGCATGAAGTTATTTCTAGGAGTTGGAGACAGTACAAGTTTAGCTCAGTTCTGGGCATCTTTGAAATACCTATACAAACTTGTACCTACATAGTAACTTGCAACTTTGAATGAGAATGTGCTTGCTTACAGCAACGTGCTATATGTTCTGAATGCCCGAATTGGGAATCTGTGTCAAAACTTTGTTAGGAATTATGTGATCCTTACTAGCTGGAAGTAAGGGAGATGGGGCATGAAGTTATTTCTAGGAGTTGGAGACATACCAAGTTTAGCTCAGTTCTGGGCATCTTTGAAATACCTATTCAAACTTTTTGCTACATAGTAACTTGCAACTGTGAATGAGAATGTGCTTGCTTACAGCAACGTGCTATATGTTCTGAATGCCCGAATTGGGAATCTGTGTCAAAACTTTGTTAGGAATTATGTGATCCTTACTAGCTGGAAGTAAGGGAGATGGGGCATGAAGTTATTTCTAGGAGTTGGACACATACCAAGTTTAGCTCAGTTCTGGGCTTCTTTGAAATACCTATACAAACTTGTTCCTACATAGTAACTTGCAACATTGAATGAGAATATGCTTGCTTACAGCAACGTGCTATATGTTCTGAATGCCCGAATTGGGAATCTGTGTCAAAACTTTGTTAGGAATTATGTGATCCTTACTAGCTGGAAGTAAGGGAGATGGGGCATGAAGTTATTTCTAGGAGTTGGAGACATACAACGTTTAGCTCAGTTGTGGGCATCTTTTAAATACCTATACAAACTTGTTCCTACATAGTAACTTGCAACTTTGAATGAGAATGTGCTTGCTTACAGCAACGTGCTATATGTTCTGAATGCCCGAATTGGGAATCTGTGTCAAATCTTTGTTAGGAATTATGTGATCCTTACTAGCTGGAGGTAATGGAGATGGGGCATGAAGTTATTTCAAGGAGTTGGACACATACCAAGTTTAGCTCAGTTCTGGGCATCTTTGAAAGTCCTATACAAACTTGTTCCTACATAGTAACTTGCAACTTTGAATGAGAATGTTCTTGCTTACAGCAACGTGCTATATGATCTGAATGCCTGAATGGGGAATCTGTGTCAAAACTTTGTTAGGAATTATGTAATCCTTACTAGGTGGAAGTAAGGGAGATGGGGCATGAAGTTATTTCTAGGAGTTGGAGACATACCAAGTTTAGCTCAGTTCTGGGCATCTTTGAAATACCTATACAAACTTGTTCCTACATAGTAACTTGCAACTTTGAATGAGAATGTGCTTGCTTACAGCAACGTGCTATATGTTCTGAATGCCCGAATGGGGAATCTGTGTCAAAACTTTGTTAGGAATTATGTAATCCTTACTAGGTGGAAGTAAGGGAGATGGGGCATGAAGTTATTTCTAGGAGTTGGAGACATACAACGTTTAGCTCAGTTCTGGGCATCTTTGAAAGTCCTATACAAACTTGTTCCTACATAGTAACTTGCATCTTTGAATGAGAATGTGCTTGCTTACAGCAATGTGCTATATGTTCTGAATGCCCGAATTGGGAATCTGTGTCAAAAGTTTGTTAGGAATTATGTGACCCTTACTAGCTGGAAGTAAGGGAGATGGGGCATGAAGTTATATCTGAGATTTGGAGACATACAACGTTTAGCTCAGTTCTGGGCATCTTTGAAATACCTATACAAACTTGTTCCTACATAGTAACTTGCAACTTTGAATGAGAATGTGCTTGCTTACAGCAACGTTCTAAATGTTCTGAATGCCCGAATTGGGAATCTGTGTCAAAACTTTGTTAGGAATTATGTGATCCTTACTAGCTGGAAGTAAGGGAGATGGGGCATGAAGTTATTTCTAGGAGTTGGAGACATACAAATTTTAGCTCAGTTCTGGGCATCTTTGAAATACCTATATAAACTTGTTCCTACATAGTAACTTGCAACTTTGAATGAGAATGTGCTTGCTTACAGCAACGTGCTATATGTTCTGAATGCCCGAATTGGGAATCTGTGTCAAAACTTTGTTAGGAATTATGTGATCCTTACTAGCTGGAAGTAAGGGAGATGGGGCATGAAGTTATTTCTAGGAGTTGGAGACATACCAAGTTTAGCTCAGTTCTGGGCATCTTTGAAATACCTATACAAACTTGTTCCTACATAGTAACTTGCAACTTTGAATGAGAATGTGCTTGCTTACAGCAACGTGCTATATGTTCTGAATGCCCGAATTGGGAATCTGTGTCAAAACTTTGTTAGGAATTATGTGATCCTTACTAGCTGGAAGTAAGGGAGATGGGGCATGCAGTTATTTCTAGGAGTTGGAGACATAGGAAGTTTAGCTCAGTTCTGGGCATCTTTGAAACACCTATGCAAACTTGTTCCTACATAGTAACTTGCAACTTTGAATGACAATGTGCTTGCTTACAGCAACGTGCTATATGTTCTGAATGCCCGAATTGGGAATCTGTGTCAAAATTTTGTTAGAAATTATGTGATCCTTACTAGCTGGAAGTAAGGGACATGGAGCATGAAGTCATTTCTAGGAGTTGGAGACATACCAAGTTTAGCTCAGTTCTGGGCATCTTTGAAATTCCTATACAAACTTGTTCCTACATAGTAACTTGCAACTTTGAATGAGAATGTGCTTGCTTACAGCAAATTTCTATATGTTCTGAATGCCGAATTGGGAATCTGTGTCAAAAATTTCTTAGAAATTATGTGATCCTTACTAGATGGAAGTAAGGGAGATGGGGCATGAAGTTATTTCTAGGAGTTGGAGACATACACACTTTAGCTCAGTTCTGGGCATCTTTGAAATACCTATAGAAACTACTTCCTACATAGTAACTTGCTACTTGGAATGAGAAAGTGCTTGCTTAAAACAACGTGCTACACGTTCAGAATGCCCGAATTAGGAATCTGTGTCAAAACATTGTTAGAAATTATGTGATCCTTACTAGTTGTAAGTAAGGGAGATGGGGCATGAAGTTATTTCTAGGAGTTGGAGACATACCAAGTTTAGCACAGTTCTGGGCATCTTTGAAATACCTATACAAACTTGTTCCTACATAGTAACTTGCAACTTTGAATGAGAATGTGCTTGCTTACAGCAACGTGCTATATGTTCTGAATGCCCGAATTGGGAATCTGTGTCAAAACTTTGTTAGGAATTATGTGATCCTTACTAGCTGGAAGTAAGGGAGATGGGGCATGAAGTTATTTCTAGGAGTTGAGACATTCTAAGTTTGTCTCAGTTCTGGGCATCTTTGAAATACCTATACAAACTTGTTCCTACATAGTAACTTACAACTTTAAATGAGAATGTGCTTTCTTACAGCAACGTGCTATATGTTCTGAATGCCCGAATTGGGAATCTGTGTCAAAACTTTGTTAGCAATTATGTTATCCTTACTAGCTGGAAGTAAGGGAGTTGGGGCATGAAGTTATTTCTAGGATTTGGAGACATACCAAGTTTAGCTCAGTTCTGGGCATCTTTGAAAGTCCTATACAAACTTGTTCCTACATAGTAACTTGCAACTTTGAATGAGAATGTGCTTGCTTACAGCAACGTGCTTTATGTTCTGAATGCTCGAATTGGGAATCTGTGTCAAAATTTTGTTAGGAAATATGTGATCCTTACTAGCTGAAAGCAAGGTAGTTGTGGCATAATGTTATTTCTAGGAGTTGGAGTAATAGCAAGTTTAGCTCAGTTCTGGGCATCTTTGAAATACCTATACAAACTTGTTCCTACATAGTAACTTGCAACTTTGAATGAGAATGTGCTTGCTTACAGCAACGTGCTATATGTTCTGAATGCCCGTATTGGGAATCTGTGTCAAAATTTTGTTAGGAATGATGTGATCCTTACTAGCTGGAAGTAAGGGAGATGGGGCATGATGTTATTTCTAGGAGTTGGAGACATACCCACTTTAGCTCAGTTCTGGGCATCTTTGAAATACCTATACAAACTTGTTCCTACATAGTAACTGGCAACTTTGAATGAGAATGTGCTTGCTTACAGCAACGTGCTACATGTTCTGAATGCCCGAATTGGGAATCTGTGTCAAAACTTTGTTAGGAATTATGTGATCCTTACTAGATGGAAGTAAGGGAGATGGGGCATGAAGTTATTTCTAGGAGTTGGAGACAAACCAAGTTTAGCTCAGTTCTGGGCATCTTTGAAATACCTATACAAACTTGTTCCTACATAGTAACTTGCAACTTTGAATGAGAATGTGCTTGCTTACAGCAACGTGCTATATGTTCTGAATGCCCTAATTGGGAATCTGTGTCAAAACTTTGTTAGGAATTATGTGATCCTAACTAGCTGGAAGTAAGGGAGATGGGGCATGAAGTTATTTCTAGGAGTTGGAGACATAGCAAGTTTAGCTCAGTTCTGGGCATCTTTGAAATACCTATGCAAACTTGTTCCTACATAGTAACTTGCAACTTTGAATGAGAATGTGCTTGCTTACAGCAACGTGCTATATGTTCTGAATGCCCGAATTGGGAATCTGTGCCAAAACTTTGTTAGAAATTATGTGATCCTTACTAGCTGGTAGTAAGGGACATGGAGCATGAAGTTATTTCTAGGAGTTGGAGACATACCAAGTTTAGCTCAGTTCTGGGCATCTTTGAAATACCTATACAAACTTGTTCCTACATAGTAACTTGCAACTTTGAATGAGAATGTGCTTGCTTACAGCAAAATTCTATATGTTCTGAATGCCCGAATTGGGAATCTGTGTCAAAAATTTCTTAGAAATTATGTGATACTTACTACATGGAAGTAAGGGAGATGGGGCATGAAGATATTTCTAGGAGTTGGAGACATACCAAGTTTAGCTCAGTTCTGGGCATCTTTGAAATACCTATACAAACTTGTTCCTACATAGTAACTTGCAACTTTGAATGAGAATGTGCTTGCTTACAGCAACGTGCTATATGTTCTGAATGCCCGAATTGGGAATCTTTGTCAAAACATTGTTAGGAATTATGTGATCCTTACTAGATGGAAGTTAGGCAGATGGGGTATGAAGATATTTCTAGGAGTTGGAGACATACCCACTTTAGCTCAGTTCTGGGCATCATTGAAACACCTATACAAACTTGTTCCTACATAGTAACTTGCAACTTTGAATGAGAATGTGCTTGCTTACAGCAACGTGCTATATGTTCTGAATGCCCAAATTGGGAGTCTGTGTCAAAACTTTGTTAGGAATTATGTGATCCTTACTAGATGGAAGTAAGGGAGATGGGGCATGAAGTTATTTCTAGGAGTTGGAGACATACCAAGTGTAGCTCAGTCCTGTGCATCTTTGAAATACCTATACAAACTTGTTCCTACATAGTAACCTGCATCTTTCAATGAGAATGTGCTTGCTTACAGCAACATGCTATATGTTCTGAATGCCCGAATTGGGAATCTGTGTCAAAACTTTGTTAGGAATTATTTGATCCTTACTAGCTGGAAGTAAGGGAGATGGGCATGATGTTATTTCTAGGAGTTGGAGACAAAACAAGTTTAGCTCAGTTCTGGGCATCTTTGAAATACCTATACAAACTTGTTCCTACATAGTAACTTGCAACTTTGAATGAGAATGTGCTTGCTTACAGCAACTTGCTATATGTTCTTAATGCCCGAATTGGGAATCTGTGTCAAAACTTTGTTAGAAATTATGTGATCCTTACTAGCTGGAAGTAAGGGATGTGGGGCCTGAATTTATTTCTATGAGTTGGAGAGATACCCACTTTAGCTCAGTTCTGGGCATCTTTGAAATACCTATACAAACTTGTTCCTACATAGTAACTTGCAACTTTGAATGAGAATGTGCTTGCTTACAGCAACGGGCTATATGTTCTGAATGCCCGAATTGGGAATCTGTGTCAAAACTTTGTTAGGAATTATGTGATCCTTACTAGCTGCAGGTAAGGGAGATGGGGCATGAAGTTATTTCTAGGAGTTGGAGACATTACAGGTTTAGCTCAGTTCTGGGCATCTTTGAAATACCTATACAAACTTGTACCTACATAGTAACTTGCAACTTTGAATGAGAATGTGCTTGCTTAAAGCAACGTGCTATATGTTCTGAATGCCCGAATTGGGAATCTGTGTCAAAACTTTGTTAGGAATTATGTGATCCTTACTAGCTGGAAGTAAGGGAGTTGCGGCATGAAGTTATTTCTAGGAGTTGGACACATACCATGTTTAGCACAGTTCTGGGCATCTTTGAAATACTTATACAAACTTGTTCCTACATAGTAACTTGCAACTTTGAATGAGAATGTTCTTGCTTACAGCAACGTGCTATATGTTCTGAATGCCCGAATGGGGAATCTGTGTCAAAACTTTGTTAGGAATTATGTACTCCTTACTAGGTGAAAGTAAGGGAGATGGGGCATGAAGTTATTTCTAGGAGTTTGAGACATACCCACTTTAGCTCAGTTCTGGGCATCTTTGAAATACCTATACAAACTTGTTCCTACATAGTAACTTGCAACTTTGAATGAGAATGTGCTTGCTTACAGCAACGTGCTATATGTTCTGAATGCCCGAATTGGGAATCTGTGTCAAAACTTTGATAGGAATTATGTAATCCTTACTAGCTGGAAGTAAGGGAGATGGGGCATGAAGTTATTTCTAGGAGTTGGAGACATACCAAGTTTAGCTCAGTTCTGGGCATTTTTGAAATACCTATACAAACTTGTTCCTACATAGTAACTTGCAACTTTGAATGAGAATGTGCTTGCTTACAGCAACGTGCTATATGTTCTGAATGCCCGAATTGGGAAACTGTGTCAAAACTTTGTTAGGAATTATGTGATCCTAACTAGCTGGAAGTAAGGGAGATGGGGCATGAAGTTATTTCTAGGAGTTGGAGACCTAGCAAGTTTAGCTCAGTTCTGGGCATCTTTGAAATACCTATGCAAACTTGTTCCTACATAGTAACTTGCAACTTTGAATGAGAATGTGCTTGCTTACAGCAACGTGCTATATGTTCTGAATGCCCGAATTGGGAATCTGTGTCAAAACTTTGTTAGAAATTATGTGATCCTTACTAGCTGGTAGTAAGGGACATGGAGCATGAAGTTATTTCTAGGAGTTGGAGACATACCAAGTTTAGCTCAGTTCTGGGCATCTTTGAAATACCTATACAAACTTGTTCCTACATAGTAACTTGCAACTTTGAATGAGAATGTGCTTGCTTACAGCAAATTTCTATATGTTCTGAATGCCCGAATTGGGAATCTGTGTCAAAAATTTCTTAGAAATTATGTGATCCTTACTACATGGAAGTAAGGGATATGGGGCATGAAGTTATTTCTAGGAGTTGGAGACATACCAAGTTTAGCTCAGTTCTGGGCATCTTTGAAATACCTATACAAACTTGTTCCTACATAGTAACTTGCAACTTTTAATGAGAATGTGCTTGCTTTCAGCAACGTGCTATATGTTCTGAATGCCCGAATTGGGAATCTTTGTCAAAACATTGTTATGAATTATGTGATCCTTACTAGATGGAAGTAAGGCAGATGGGGTATGAAGATATTTCTAGGAGTTTGAGACATACCCACTTTCGCTCAGTTCTGGGCATCATTGAAACACCTATACAAACTTGTTCCTACATAGTAACTTGCAACTTTGAATGAGAATGTGCTTGCTTACAGCAACGTGCTATATGTTCTGAATGCCCAAATTGGGAGTCTGTTTCAAAAATTTGTTAGGAATTATGTGATCCTTACTAGATGGAAGTAAGGGAGATGGGGCATGAAGTTATTTCTAGGAGTTGGAGACATACCAAGTTTAGCTCAGTCCTGTGCATCTTTGAAATACCTATACAATCTTGCTCCTACATAGTAACCTGCATCTTTCAATGAGAATGTGCTTGCTTACAGCAACGTGCTATATGTTCTGAATGCCCGAATTGGGAATCTGTGTCAAAACTTTGTTAGGAATTATGTGATCCTTACTAGCTGGAAGTAAGGGAGATGGGGCATGAAGTTATTTCTAGGAGTTGGAGACAAAACAAGTTTAGCTCAGTTCTGGGCATCTTTGAAATACCTATACAAACTTGTTCCTACATAGTAACTTGCAACTTTGAATGAGAATGTGCTTGCTTACAGCAACGTGCTATATGTTCTGAATGCCCGAATTGGGAATCTGTGTCAAAACTTTGTTAGGAATTATGTGATCCTTACTAGCTGGAAGTAAGGGAGATGCGGCATGAAGTTATTTCTAGGAGTTGGACACATACCATGTTTAGCACAGTTCTGGGCATCTTTGAAATACTTATACAAACTTGTTCCTACATAGTAACTTGCAACTTTGAATGAGAATGTGCTTGCTTACAACAACGTGCTATATGTTCTGAATGCCCGAATTGGGAATCTGTGTCAAAAGTTTGTTAGGAATTATGTGACCCTTACTAGCTGGAAGTAAGGGAGATGGGGCATGAAGTTATATCTGCGAGTTGGAGACATACATCGTTTATCTCAGTTCTGGGCATCTTTGAAATAGCTATACAAACTTGTTCCTACATAGTAACTTGCAACTTTGAATGAGAATGTGCTTGCTTACAGCAACGTGCTAAATGTTCTGAATGCCCGAATTGGGAATCTGTGTCAAAACTTTGTTAGGAATTATGTGATCCTTACTAGCTGGAAGTAAGGGAGATGGGGCATGAAGTTATTTCTAGGAGGTTGAGACATACAACTTTTAGCTCAGTTCTGGGCATCTTTGAAATACCTATATAAACTTGTTCCTACATAGTAACTTGCAACTTTGAATGAGAATGTGCTTGCTTACAGCAACGGGCTATATGTTCTGAATGCCCGAATTGGGAATCTGTGTCAAAACTTTGTTAGGAATTATGTGATCCTTACTAGCTGGAAGTAAGGGAGATGGGGCATGAAGTTATTTCTAGGAGTTGGAGACATACAACGTTTAGCTCAGTTGTGGGCATCTTTTAAATACCTATACAAACTTGTTCCTACATAGTAACTTGCAACTTTGAATGAGAATGTGCTTGCTTACAGCAACGTGCTATATGTTCTGAATGCCCGAATTGGGAATCTGTGTCAAATCTTTGTTAGGAATTATGTGATCCTTACTAGCTGGAGGTAATGGAGATGGGGCATGAAGTTATTTCAAGGAGTTGGACACATACCAAGTTTAGCTCAGTTCTAGACATCTTTGAAAGACCTATACAAACTTGTTCCTACATAGTAACTTGCAACTTTGAATGAGAATGTTCTTGCTTACAGCAACGTGCTATATGTTCTGAATGCCCGAATTGGTAATCTGTGTCAAATCTTTGTTAGGAATTATGTGATCCTTACTAGCTGGAAGTAAGCTAGTTGGGGCATTAAGTTATTTCTAGGAGTTGGAGACATAGCAAGTTTAGCTCAGTTCTGGGCATCATTGAAATACCTATACAAACTTGTTCCTACATAGTAACTTCCAACTTTGAATGAGAATGTGCTTGCTTACAGCAACGTGCTATATGTTCTGAATGCCCGAATGGGGAATCTGTGTCAAAATTTTGTTAGGAATTATGTAATCCTTACTAGGTGTAAGTAAGGGAGATGGGGCATGAAGTTATTTCTAGGAGTTGGAGACATACCCACTTTAACTCAGTTCTGGGCATCTTTGAAAGTCCTATACAAACTTGTTCCTACATAGTAACTTGAAACTTTGAATGAGAATGTGCTTGCTTACAGCAACGTGCTATATGTTCTGAATGCCCGAATTGGGAATCTGTGTCAAAACTTTGTTAGAAATTATGTCATCCTTACTAGGTGGAAGTAAGGGAGATGGGGCATTAAGTTATTTCTAGGAGATTGGCACATAGCAAGTTTAGCACAGTTCTGGGCATCTTTGAAATACCTATACAAACTTGTTCCTACATAGTAACTTGCAACTTTGAATGAGAATGTGCTTTGCTTACAGCAACGTGCTATATGTTCTGAATGCCCGAATTGGGAATTGTGTCAAAAATTTGTTAGGAATTATGTGATCCTTACTAGCTGGAAGAAAGGGAGATGGGGCATGAAGTTATTTCTAGGAGTTGGAGACATACCAAGTTTAGCTCAGTTCTGGGCATCTTTGAAAGTCCTATACAAACTTGTTCCTACATGGTAACTTGCATCTTTGAATGAGAATGTGCTTGCTTACAGCAACGTGCTATATGTTCTGAATGCCCGAATTGGGAATCTGTGGCAAAACTTTGTTAGGAATTATATGACCCTTTCTAGCTGGAAGTAAGGGAGATGGGGCATGAAGTTATTTCTAGGAGTTGGAGACATACAACGTTTAGCTCAGTTCTGAGCATCTTTGAAATACCTATACAAACTTGTTCCTACATAGTAACTTGCAACTTTGAATGAGAATGTGCTTGCTTACAGCAACGTGCTACATGTTCTGAATGCCCGAATTGGGAATCTGTGTCAAAACTTTGTTAGGAATTATGTGATCCTTAGTAGCTGGAAGTAAGGGAGATGGGGCATGAAGTTATTTCTAGGAATTGGACACATACCAAGTTTAGCTCAGTTCTGGGCTTCTTTGAAATACCTATACAAACTTGTTCCTACTTAGTAACTTGCAACTTTGAATGAGAATGTGCTTGCTTACAGCAACGTGCTATATGTTCTGAATGATCGAATTGGGAATCTGTGTCAAAACTTTGTTAGGAATTATGTGATCCTTACTAGCTGGAAGTAAGGGAGATGGGGCATGAAGTTATTTCTAGGAGTTGGAGACATACCAAGTTTAGCTCAGTTCTGGGCATCTTTGAAATACCTATACAAACTTGTTCCTACATAGTAACTTGCAACTGTGAATGAGAATGTGCTTGCTTACAGCAACGTGCTATATGTTCTGAATGCCCGAATTGGGAATCTGTGTCAAAACTTTGTTAGGAATTATGTGATCCTTACTAGCTGGAAGTAAGGGAGATGGGGCATGAAGTTATTTCTAGGAGTTGGACACATACCAAGTTTAGCTCAGTTCTGGGCATCTTTGAAATACCTATACAAACTTGTTCCTACATAGTAACTTGCATCATTGAATGAGAATGTGGTTGCTTACAGCAACGTGCTATATGTTCTGAATGATCGAATTGGGAATCTGTGTCAAAACTTTGTTAGGAATTATGTGATCCTTACTAGCTGGAAGTAAGGGAGATGGGGCATTAAGTTATTTCTTGGAGTTGGAGACATACCAAGTTTAGCTCAGTTCTGGGCATCTTTGAAATACCTATACAAACTTGTTCCTACATAGTAACTTGCAACTGTGAATGAGAAGGTGCTTGCTTACAGCAACGTGCTATATGTTCTGAATGCCCGAATTGGGAATCTATGTCTAAAATTTCTTAGAAATTATGTGATCCTTACTAGATGGAAGTAAGGGAGATGGGGCATGAAGTTATTTCAAGGAGTTGGAGACATACAACATTTAGCTCAGTTCTGGGCATCTTTGAAATACCTATAGAAACTTCTTCCTACATAGTAACTTGCTACTTGGAATGAGAAAGTGCTTGCTTAAAGCAACGTGCTACACGTTCTGAATGCCCGAAGTAGGAATCTGTGTCAAAACTTTGTTAGAAATTATGTGATCCTTACTAGCTGGAAGTAAGGGAGATGGGGCATGAAGTTATCTCTAGGAGTTGGAGACATACCAAGCTTAGCACAGTTCGGGGCATCTTTGAAATACCTATACAAACTTGTTCCTACATAGTAACTTGCAACTTTGAATGAGAATGTGCTTGCTTACAGCAACGTGCTATATGTTCTGAATGCCCGAATTGGGAATCTGTGTCAAAACTTTGTTAGGAATTATGTGATCCTTACTAGCTGGAAGTAAGGGAGATGGGGCATGAAGTTATTTCTAGGAGTTGGAGACATTCCAAGTTTAGCTCAGTTCTGGGCATCTTTGAAATACCTATACAAACTTGTTCCTACATAGTAACTTACAACTTTGAATGAGAATGTGCTTTCTTACAGCAACGTGCTATATGTTCTGAATGCCCGAATTGGGAATTTGTGTCAAAACTTTGTTAGGAATTATGTGATCCTTACTAGGTGGAAGTAAGGGAGTTGGGGCATGAAGTTATTTCTAGGAGTTGGAGACATACCAAGTTGAGCTCAGTTCTGGGCATCTTTGAAAGTCCTATACAAACTTGTTCCTACATAGTAACTTGCAACTTTGAATGAGAATGTGCTTGCTTACAGCAACGTGCTATATGTTCTGAATGCCCGTATTGGGAATCTGTGTCAAAACTTTGTTAGGAATTATGTGATCCTTACTAGCTGGAAGTAAGGGAAATGGGGCATGAAGTTATTTCTAGGAGTTGGAGACATACCCACTTTAGCTCAGTTCTGGGAATCTTTGAAATACCTATACAAACTTGTTCCTACATAGTAACTTGCAACTTTGAATGAGAATGTGCTTGCTTACAGCAACGTGTTACATGTTCTGAATGCCCGAATTGGGAATCTGTGTCAAAACTTTGTTAGGAATTATGTGATCCTTACTAGCTGGAAGTAAGGGAGATGGGGCATGAAGTTATGTCTAGGAATTGGAGACATACCCAGTTTAGCTCAGTTCTGGGCATCTTTGAAA
The DNA here is from genome assembly GCF_020826845.1 of Diceros bicornis minor. Lineage (NCBI taxonomy): Eukaryota > Metazoa > Chordata > Mammalia > Perissodactyla > Rhinocerotidae > Diceros > Diceros bicornis. The sequence continues at coordinate 2,300,444 of NW_026691542.1, forward strand.
TACCTATACAAACTTGTTCCTACATAGCAACTTGCATCTTTGAATGAGAATGTGCTTGCTTACAGCAACGTGCTATATGTTCTGAATGCCCGAATTGGGAATCTGTGTCAAAACTTTGTTAGGAATTATGTGATCCTTACTAGATGGCAGTAAGGGAGATGGGGCATGAAGTTATTTCTAGGAGTTGGAGACATACCAAGTTTAGCTCAGTTCTGGGCATCTTTGAAATACCTATACAAACTTGTTCCTACATAGTAACTTGCAACTTTGAATGAGAATGTGCTTGCTTACAGCAACGTGCTATATGTTCTGAATGCCCGAATTGGGAATCTGTGTCAAATCTTTGTTAGGAATTATGTGATCCTTACTAGCTGGAAGTAAGGGAGATGGGGCATGCAGTTATTTCTAGGAGTTGGAGACATAGGAAGTTTAGCTCAGTTCTGGGCATCTTTGAAACACCTATGCAAACTTGTTCCTACATAGTATCTTGCAACTTTGAATGAGAATGTGCTTGCTTACAGGTACGTGCTATATGTTCTGAATGCCCGAATTGGGAATCTGTGTCAAAACTTTGTTAGAAATTATGTGATCCTTACTAGCTGGAAGTAAGGGACATGGAGCATGAAGTTATTTCTAGGAGTTGGAGACATACAAAGTTTAGCTCAGTTCTGGGCATCTTTGAAATACCTATACAAACTTGTTCCTACATAGTAACTTGCAACTTTGAATGAGAATGTGCTTGCTTACAGCAAATTTCTCTATGTTCTGAATGCCCGAATTGGGAATCTGTGTCAAAAATTTCTTAGAAATTATGTGATCCTTACTACATGGATGTAAGGGAGATGGGGCATGAAGTTATTTCTAGGAGTTGGAGACATACCAAGTTTAGCTCAGTTCTGGGCATCTTTGAAATACCTATACAAACTTGTTCCTACATAGTAACTTGCAACTTTGAATGAGAATGTGCTTGCTTACAGCAACGTGCTATATGTTCTGAATGCCCGAATTGGGAATCTGTGTCAAAACTTTGTTAGGAATTATGTGATCCTTACTAGATGGAAGTAAGGCAGATGTTGTATGAAGATATTTCTAGGAGTTGGAGACATACCAAGTTTAGCTTAGTTCTGGACATCTTTGAAATAACTATACAAACTTGTTCCTACATAGTAACTTGCATCTTTGAATGAGAATGTGCTTGCTTACAGCAACGTGCTATATGTTCTGAATGACCGAATTGGGAATCTGTGTCAAAACTTTGTTAGGAATTATGTGATCCTTACTAGCTGGAAGTAAGGGAGTTGGGGCATGAAGTTATTTCTAGGAGTTGGAGACATACCAAGTTTAGCTCAGTTCTGGGCATCTTTGAAAGTCCTATACAAACTTGTTCCTACATAGTAACTTGCAACGTTGAATGAGAATGTGCTTGCTTACAGCAACGTGCTATATGTTCTGAATGCCCGAATTGGGAATCTGTGTCAAAACTTTGTTAGGAATTATGTGATCCTTACTAGCTGGAAGTAAGGGAGATGGGGCATGAAGTTATTTCTAGGAGTTGGAGACATTCCAAGTTTAGCTCAGTTCTGGGCATCATTGAAATACCTATACAAACTTGTTCCTACATAGTAACTTGCAACTTTGAATGAGAATGTGCTTGCTTACAGCAACGTTCTATATGTTCTGAATGCCCGAATTGGGAATCTGTGTCAAAACTTTGTTAGGAATTATGTGAGCCTTGCTAGCTGGAAGTAAGGGAGATGGGGCATGAAGTTATTTCTAGGAGTTGGAGACATACAACGTTTAGCTCAGTTCTGAGCATCTTTGAAATACCTAAACAAACTTGTTCCTACATAGTAACTTGCAACTTTGAATGAGAATATGCTTGCTTACAGCAACGTGCTATATGTTCTGAATGCCCGAATTGGGAATCTGTGTCAAAACTTTGTTAGAAATTATGTGATCCTTACTAGATGGAAGTAAGGGAGATGGGGCATGAAGTTACTTCTAAGTGTTGGAAACATACAACGTTTAGCTCAGATCTGGGCATCATGGAAATACCTATACAAACTTGTTCCTACATAGTAACTTGCAACTTTGAATGAGAATGTGCTTGCTTACAGCAACGTGCTATATGTTCTGAATGCCCGAATTGGGAATCTGTGTCAAAACTTTGTTAGAAATTATGTGATCCTTACTAGCTGGAACTATGGGAGATGGGGCCTCAAGTTATTTCTAGGAGTTGGAGACATGCAACGTTTAGCTCAGTTCTGGGCATCTTTGAAATGCCTATACAAACTTGTTCCTACATAGTAACTTGCAACTTTGAATGAGAATGTGCTTGCTTACAGCAACGTGCTATATGTTCTGAATGCCCGATTGGGAATCTGTGTCAAAACTTTGTTCGGAATTATGTGATCCTTACTAGCTGGAAGTAAGGGATATGGGGCATGAAGATATTTCTAGGAGTTGGAGACATACCAAGTTTAGCTCACTTCTGGGCATCTTTGAAATACCTATACAAACTTGTTCCTACATAGTAACTTGCAACTTTGAATGAGAATGTGCTTGCTTACAGCAACGTGCTATATGTTCTGAATGCCCGAATTGGGAATCTGTGTCAAAACTTTGTTAGGAATTTTGTGATCCTTACTAGCTGGAAGTAAGGGAGATGGGGCATGAAGTTATTTCTAGGAGTTGGAGACATACAACGTTTAGCTCAGTTCTGGGCATCTTTGAAATACCTATACAAACTTGTTCCTATTTAGTAACTTGCAACTTTGAATGAGAATGTGCTTACTTACAGCAACGTGCTATATGTTCTGAATACCCGAATTGGGAATCGGTGTCAAAACTTTGTTAGGAATTATGTGATCCTTACTAAATGGAAGTAAGGGAGATGGGGCATGAAGTTATTTCTAGGAGTTGGAGACATACAACATTTAGCTCAGTTCTGGGCATCTTTGAAATACCTATACAAACTTGTTCCTACATAGTAACTTGCAAATTTGAATGAGAATGTGCTTGCTTACAGCAACGTGCTATATGTTCTGAATGCCCGTTTGGGAATCTGTGTCAAAACTTTGTTAGGAATTATGCGAACCTTACTAGCTGGAAGTAAGGGAGATGGGGCATGAAGTTATTTCTAGGAGTTGGAGACATACCAAGTTTCGCTCAGTTCTGGGCATCTTTGAAATACCTATACAAACTTGTTCCTACATAGTAACTTGCAACTTTGAATGAGAATGTGCTTGCTTACAGCAACGTGCTATATGTTCCAAATGCCCGAATTGGGAATCTGAGTCAAAACTTTGTTAGGAATTGTGTGAGCCTTACTAGCTGGAAGTAAGGGAGATGGGGCATGAAGTTATTTCTAGGAGTTGGAGACATACAACTTTTAGCTCAGTTCTGAGCATCTTTGAAATACCTATACAAACTTGTTCCTACATAGTAACTTGCAACTTTGAATGAGAATGTGCTTGCTTACAGCAACGTGCTATATGTTCTGAATGCCCGAATTGGGAATCTGTGTCAAAACTTTGTTAGGAATTATGTGATCCTTAGTAGCTGGAGTAACGGAGATGGGGCATGAAGTTATTTCTAGGAGTTGGAGACATAACAAGTTTAGCTCAGTTCTGGGCATCTTTGAAATACCTATACAATCTTGTTCCTACATAGTAACTTGCATCTTTGAATGAGAATGTGCTTGCTTACAGCAACGTGCTATATGTTCTGAATGCCCGAATTGGGAATCTGTGTCAAAACTTTGTTAGGAATTATGTGATCCTTACTAGCTGGAAGTAAGTGAGATGGGGCATGAAGTTATTTCTAGGAGTTGGAGAAATACAACGTTTAGCTCAGTTCTGGGCATCTTTGAAAGTCCTATACAAACTTGTTCCTACATAGAAACTTGCAACTTTGAATGAGAATGTGCTTGCTTACAGCAACGTGCTATATGTTCTGAATGCCAGAATTGGGAATCTGTGTCAAAACTTTGTTAGGAATTATGTGAGCCTTACTAGCTGGAAGTAAGGGAGATGGGGCATGAAGTTATTTCTAGGAGTTGGAGACATACCAAGTTTAGCTCAGTTCTGAACATCTTTGAAATACCTATACAAACTTGTTCCTACATAGTAACTTGCAACTTTGAATGAGAATGTGCTTGCTTACAGCAACGTGCTATATGTTCTGAATGCCCGAATTGGGAATCTGTGTCAAAACTTTGTTAGAAATTATGTGATCCTTACTAGATGGAAGTAAGGGAGATGGGGCATGAAGTTATATCTAGGAGTTGGAAACATACAACATTTAGCTCAGTTCTGGGCATCTTTGAAATACCTATAGAAACTTCTTCCTACATAGTAACTTGCAACTTTGAATGAGAATGTGCTTGCTTACAGCAACGTGCTATATGTTCTGAATGCCGGAATTGGGAATCTGTGTCAAAACTTTGTTAGGAATTATGTGATCCTTACTAGCTGGAAGTAAGGGAGATGGGGCATGAAGTTATTTCTAGGAGTTGGAGACATACCAAGTTTAGCTCAGTTCTGGGCATCTTTGAAATACCTATACAAACTTGTTCCTACATAGTAACTTGCAACTTTGAATGAGAATGTGCTTGCTTACAGCAACGTGCTATATGTTCTGAATGCCCGAATTGGGAATCTGTGTCAAAACTTTGTTAGGAATTATGTGATCCTTACTAGCTGGAAGTAAGGGAGATGGGGCATGAAGTTATTTCTAGGAGTTGGAGAAATACAACGTTTAGCTCAGTTCTGGGCATCTTTGAAAGTCCTATACAAACTTGTTCCTACATAGTAACTTGCAACTTTGAATGAGAATGTGCTTGCTTACAGCAACGTGCTATATGTTCTGAATGCCCGAATTGGGAATCTGTGTCAAAACTTTGTTAGGAATTATGTGAGCCTTACTAGCTGGAAGTAAGGGAGATGGGGCATGAAGTTATTTCTAGGAGTTGGAGACATACCTAGTTTAGCTCAGTTCTGAGCATCTTTGAAATACCTATACAAACTTGTTCCTACATAGTAACTTGCAACTTTGAATGAGAATGTGCTTGCTTACAGCAACGTGCTATATGTTCTGAATGCCCGAATTGGGAATCTGTGTCAAAATTTTGTTAGAAATTATGTGATCCTTACTAGATGGAAGTAAGGGAGATGGGGCATGAAGTTATATCTAGGAGTTGGAAACATACAACATTTAGCTCAGTTCTGGGCATCTTTGAAATACCTATAGAAACTTCTTCCTACATAGTAACTTGCAACTTTGAATGAGAATGTGCTTGCTTACAGCAACGTGCTATATGTTCTGAATGCCCGAATTGGGAATCTGTGTCAAAACTTTGTTAGGAATTATGTGATCCTTACTAGCTGGAAGTAAGGGAGATGGGGCATGAAGTTATTTCTAGGAGTTGGAGACATACCAAGTTTAGCTCAGTTCTGGGCATCTTTGAAATACCTATACAAACTTGTTCCTACATAGTAACTTGGAACTTTGAATGAGAATGTGCTTGCTTACAGCAACGTGCTATATGTTCCGAATGCCCGAATTGGGAATCTGAGTCAAAACTTTGTTAGGAATTGTGTGAGCCTTACTAGCTGGAAGTAAGGGAGATGGGGCATGAAGTTATTTCTAGGAGTTGGAGACATACAACTTTTAGCTCAGTTATGAGCATCTTTAAAATACCTATACAAACTTGTTCCTACATGGTAACTTGCAACTTTGAATGAGAATGTGCTTGCTTACAGCAACGTGCTATATGTTCTGAATCCCCGAATTGGGAATCTGTGTCAAAACTTTGTTAGGAATTATGTGATCCTTAGTAGCTGGAGTAACGGAGATGGGGCATGAAGTTATTTCTAGGAGTTGGAGACATACCAAGTTTAGCTCAGTTCTGGGCATCTTTGAAATACCTATACAAACTTGTTCCTACATAGTAACTTGCATCTTTGAATGAGAATGTGCTTGCTTACAGCAAGGTGCTATATGTTCTGAATGCCCGAATTGGGAATCTGTGTCAAAACTTTGTTAGGAATTATGTGATCCTTACTAGCTGGAAGTAAGGGAGATGGGGCATGAAGTTATTTCTAGGAGTTGGAGAAATACAACGTTTAGCTCAGTTCTGGGCATCTTTGAAAGTCCTATACAAACTTGTTCCTACATAGTAACTTGCAACTTTGAATGAGAATGTGCTTGCTTACAGCAACGTGCTATATGTTCTGAATGCCCGAATTGGGAATCTGTGTCAAAACTTTGTTAGGAATTATGTGAGCCTTACTAGCTGGAAGTAAGGGAGATGGGGCATGAAGTTATTTCTAGGAGTTGGAGACATACCTAGTTTAGCTCAGTTCTGAGCATCTTTGAAATACCTATACAAACTTGTTCCTACATAGTAACTTGCAACTTTGAATGAGAATGTGCTTGCTTACAGCAACGTGCTATATGTTCTGAATGCCCGAATTGGGAATCTGTGTCAAAATTTTGTTAGAAATTATGTGATCCTTACTAGATGGAAGTAAGGGAGATGGGGCATGAAGTTATATCTAGGAGTTGGAAACATACAACATTTAGCTCAGTTCTGGGCATCTTTGAAATACCTATAGAAACTTCTTCCTACATAGTAACTTGCAACTTTGAATGAGAATGTGCTTGCTTACAGCAACGTGCTATATGTTCTGAATGCCCGAATTGGGAATCTGTGTCAAAACTTTGTTAGGAATTATGTGATCCTTACTAGCTGGAAGTAAGGGAGATGGGGCATGAAGTTATTTCTAGGAGTTGGAGACATACCAAGTTTAGCTCAGTTCTGGGCATCTTTGAAATACCTATACAAACTTGTTCCTACATAGTAACTTGGAACTTTGAATGAGAATGTGCTTGCTTACAGCAACGTGCTATATGTTCCGAATGCCCGAATTGGGAATCTGAGTCAAAACTTTGTTAGGAATTGTGTGAGCCTTACTAGCTGGAAGTAAGGGAGATGGGGCATGAAGTTATTTCTAGGAGTTGGAGACATACAACTTTTAGCTCAGTTATGAGCATCTTTGAAATACCTATACAAACTTGTTCCTACATGGTAACTTGCAACTTTGAATGAGAATGTGCTTGCTTACAGCAACGTGCTATATGTTCTGAATGCCCGAATTGGGAATCTGTGTCAAAACTTTGTTAGGAATTATGTGATCCTTAGTAGCTGGAGTAACGGAGATGGGGCATGAAGTTATTTCTAGGAGTTGGAGACATACCAAGTTTAGCTCAGTTCTGGGCATCTTTGAAATACCTATACAAACTTGTTCCTACATAGTAACTTGCATCTTTGAATGAGAATGTGCTTGCTTACAGCAACGTGCTATATGTTCTGAATGCCCGAATTGGGAATCTGTGTCAAAACTTTGTTAGGAATTATGTGATCCTTACTAGCTGGAAGTAAGGGAGATGGGGCATGAAGTTATTTCTAGGAGTTGGAGAAATACAACGTTTAGCTCAGTTCTGGGCATCTTTGAAAGTCCTATACAAACTTGTTCCTACATAGTAACTTGCAACTTTGAATGAGAATGTGCTTGCTTACAGCAACGTGCTATATGTTCTGAATGCCCGAATTGGGAATCTGTGTCAAAACTTTGTTAGGAATTATGTGAGCCTTACTAGCTGGAAGTAAGGGAGATGGGGCATGAAGTTATTTCTAGGAGTTGGAGACATACCAAGTTTAGCTCAGTTCTGAGCATCTTTGAAATACCTATACAAACTTGTTCCTACATAGTAACTTGCAACTTTGAATGAGAATGTGCTTGCTTACAGCAACGTGCTATATGTTCTGAATGCCCGAATTGGGAATCTGTGTCAAAATTTTGTTAGAAATTATGTGATCCTTACTAGATGGAAGTAAGGGAGATGGGGCATGAAGTTATATCTAGGAGTTGGAAACATACAACATTTAGCTCAGTTCTGGGCATCTTTGAAATACCTATAGAAACTTCTTCCTACATAGTATCTTGCAACTTTGAATGAGATTGTGCTTGCTTACAGCAACGTGCTATATTTTCTGAATGCCCGAATTGGGAATCTGTGTCAAAACTTTGTTAGGAATTATGTGATCCTTACTAGCTGGAAGTAAGGGAGATGGGGCATGAAGTTATTTCTAGGAGTTGGAGACATACCAAGTTTAGCTCAGTTCTGGTCATCTTTGAAATACCTATACAAACTTGTTCCTACATAGTAACTTGCAACTTTGAATGAGAATGTGCTTGCTTACAGCAACGTGCTATATGTTCTGAATGCCCGAATTGGGAATCTGTGTCAAAACTTTGTTAGGAATTATGTGATCCTTACTAGCTGGAAGTAAGGGAGATGGGCCATGAAGTTATTACTAGGAGTTGGAGACATACCAAGTTTAGCTCAGTCTGGGCATCTTTGAAATACCTATACAAACTTGTTCCTACATAGTAACTTGCAACTTTGAATGAGAATGTGCTTGCTTACAGCAACGTGCTATATGTTCTGAATGCCCGAATTGGGAATCTGTTTCAAAACTTTGTAAGAAATTATGTGATCCTTACTAGCTGGAAGTAAGGGAGATTGGGCATGAAGTTATTTATAGGAGTTGGAGACATACAACGTTTAGCTCAGTTCTGGGCATCTTTGAAATACCTATACAAACTTGTTCCTACATAGTAACTTGCAACTTTAAATGAGAATGTGCTTGCTTACAGCAACGTGCTATATGTTCTGAATGCCCGAATTGGAAATCTGTGTCAAAACTTTGTTAGAAATTATGTGATCCTTAATAGATGGAAGTAAGGGAGATGGGGCATGATGTTATTTCTAGGAGTTGGACACATACCAAGTTTAGCTCAGTTCTGGGCATCTTTGAAATACCTATACAAACTTGTTCCTACATAGTAACTTGCAACTTTGAATGAGAATATGCTTGCTTACAGCAACGTGCTATATGTTCTGAATTCCCGAATTGGGAATCTGTGTCAAAACTTTGTTAGAAATTATGTGATCCTTACTAGATGGAAGTAAGGGAGATGGGGCATGAAGTTATTTCTAGGAGTTGGAGACATACCAAGTTTAGCTCAGTTCTGGGCATCTTTGAAATACCTATACAAACTTGTTCCTACATAGTAACTTGCAACTTTGAATGAGAATGTGCTTGCTTACAGCAACGTGCTATAGGTTCTGAATGCCCGAATTGGAAATCTGTGTCAATACTTTGTTAGGAATTATGTGATCCTTAATAGCTGGAGGAAAGGGAGATGGGGCATGAAGTTATTTCTAGGAGTTGCAGACATACAAGTTTAGCTCAGTTCTGGGCATCTTTGAAATACCTATACAAACTTGTTCCTACATAGTAATTTGCAACTTTGAATGAGAATGTTCTTGCTTACAGCAACGTGCTACATGTTCTGAATGCCCGAATTGGGAATCTGTGTCAAAAGTTTGTTAGGAATTATGTGATCCTTACTAGCTGGAAGTAAGGGAGATGGGGCATGAAGTTATTTCTAGGAGTTGGAGACATACCAAGTTTAGCTCAGTTCTGGGAATCTTTGAAATACCTATACAAACTTGTTCCTACATAGTAACTTGCAACTTTGAATGAGAATGTGCTTGCTTACAGCAACTTGCTATATGTTCAGAATGCCCGAATTGGGAATCTGTGTCAAAAGTTTGTTAGGAATTATGTGATCCTTACTAGCTGGAAGTAAGAGAGATAGGGCATGAAGTCATTTCTAGGAGTTGGAGACATACCAAGTTTAGCTCTGTTCTGGGCATCTTTGAAATACCTATACAAACTTGTTCCTACATAGTAACTTGCAACTTTGAATGAGAATGTGCTTGCTTACAGCAACGTGCTATATGTTCTGAAAGCCCGAATTGGAATCTGTGTCAAAACCTTGTTAGGAATTATGTGATCCTTACAAGATGGAAGTAAGTGAGATGGGGCATGAAGATATTTCTAGGACTTGGAGACATACCCACTTTAGCTCAGTTCTGGGCATCTTTGAAAAACCTATACAAACTTGTGCCTACATAGTATCTTGCAACTTTGAATGAGAATGTGCTTGCTTACAGCAACGTGCTATATGTTCTGAATGCCCGAATTGGGAGTCTGTGTCAAAACTTTGTTAGGAATTATGTGATCCTTACTAGCTGGAAATAAGGGAGATGGGGCATGAAGTTTTTTCAAGGAGTTGGAGACATACCAAGTTTAGTTCAGTTCTGGGCATCCTAGAAATACCTATACAAACTTGTTCCTACATAGTAACTTGCAACTTTGAATGAGAATGTGCTTGCTTACAGCAACGTGCTATATGTTCTGAATGCCCGAATTGGGAATCTGTGTCAAAACTTTGTTAGGAATTATGTGATCCTTACTAGCTGGAAGTAAGGGAGATGGGGCATGAAGTTATTTCTAGGAGTTGGAGACATAGCAAGTTTAGCTCTGTTCTGGGCATCTTTGAAATACCTATACAAACTTGTTCCTACATAGGAACTTGCAAGTTTGAATGAGAATGTGCTTGCTTACAGCAACGTGCTATATGTTCTGAATGCCCGAATTGGGAATCTGTGTCAAAACTTTGTTAGGAATTATGTGATCCTTACTAGCTGGAAGTAAGGGAGATGGGGCATGAAGTTATTTCTAGCAGTTGGAGACATGCCAAGTTTAGCTCTGTTCTGGGCATTTTTGACATACCTATACAAACTTGTTCCTACATAGTAACTTCCAACTTTGAATGAGAATATGCTTGCTTACAGCAACGTGCTATATGTTCTGAATGCCCGAATTGGGAATCTGTGTCAAAACTTTGTTAGAAATTATGTGATCCTTACTAGATGGAAGTAAGGGAGATGGGGCATGAAGTTATTTCTAGGAGGTGGAGACATACCAAGTTTAGCTCAGTTCTGGGCATCCTTGAAATACCTATACAAACTTGTTCCTACATAGTAACTTGCAACTTTGAATGAGAATGTGCTTGCTTACAGCAACGTGCTATATGTTCTGAATGGCCGAATTGGGAATCTGTGTCAAAACTTTGTTAGGAATTATGTGATCCTTACTAGCTGGAAGTAAGGGAGATGGGGCATGAAGTTATTTCTAGGAGTTTGAGACATACCAAGTTTAGCTCAGTTCTGGGCATCTTTGAAATACCTATACAAACTTGTTCATACATAGTAACTTCCAACTTTGAATGAGAATGTGCTTGCTTAAAGCAACGTGCTATATGTTCTGAATGCCCGTATTGGGAATCTGTGCCAAAACTTTGTTAGAAATTATGTGATCCTTACTAGATGGAAGTAAGGGACATGGAGCATGAAGTTATTTCTAGGAGTTGGAGACATACAAGGTTTAGCTCAGTTCTGGGCATCTTTGAAATACCTATACAAACTTGTTCCTACATAGTAACTTGCAACTTTGAATGAGAATGTGCTTGCTTACAGCAACGTGCTATATGTTCCGAATGCCCGAATTGTGAATCTGTGTCAAAACTTTGTTAGGAATTATGTGATCCTTACTAGCTGGAAGTAAGGAAGATGGGGCATGAAGTTATTTCTAGGAGTTGGAGACCTACAACGTTTAGCTCAATTCTGGGTATCTTTGAAATACCTATACAAACTTGTTCCTACATAGTAACGTGCAACTTTGAATGAGAATGTGCTTGCTTACAGCAACGTGCTATATGTTCTGAATGCCCGAATTGGGAATATGTGTCAAAACCTTGTTAGGAATTATGTGATCCTTACAAGATGGAAGTAAGGGAGATGGGGCATGAAGATATTTCTAGGACTTGGAGACATACCCACTTTAGCTCAGTTCTGGGCATCTTTGAAAAACCTATACAAACTTGTTCCTACATAGTATCTTACAACTTTGAATGAGAATGTGCTTGCTTACAGCAACGTGCTATATGTTCTGAATGCCCGAATTGGGAGTCTGTGTCAAAACTTTGTTAGGAATTATGTGATCCTTACCAGCTGGAAGTAAGGGAGATGGGGCATGAAGTTATTTCTAGGAGGTGGAGACATACCAAGTTTAGCTCAGTTCTGGGCATCCTTGAAATACCTATACAAACTTGTTCCTACATAGTAACTTGCAACTTTGAATGAGAATGTGCTTGCTTACAGCAACGTGCTATATGTTCTGAATGCCCGAATTGGGAATCTGTGTCAAAACTTTGTTAGGAATTATGTGATCCTTACTAGCTGGAAGTAAGGGAGATGGGGCATGAAGTTATTTCTAGCAGTTGGAGACATACAACGTTTAGCTCTGTTCTGGGCATCTTTGAAATACCTATACAAACTTGTTCCTACATAGTAACTTGCAACTTTGAATGAGAATGTGCTTGCTTACAGCAACGTGCTATATGTTCTGAATGCACAAATTGGGAATCTGTGTCAAAACTTTGTTAGGAATTATGTGATCCTTACTAGCTGGAAGTAAGGGAGATGGGGCATGAAGTTATTTCTAGGAGTTGGAGACATACCAAGTTTAGCTCAGTTCTGGGCATCTTTGAAATACCTATACAAACTTGTTCCTACATAGTAACTTGCAACTTTGAATGAGAATGTGCTTGCTTACAGCAACGTGCTATATGTTCTGAATGCCCGAATTGGGAATCTGTGTCAAAACTTTGTTAGGAATTATGTGATCCTTACTAGCTGGAAGTAAGGGAGATGGGGCATGAAGTTATTTCTAGGAGTTGGAGACATACCAAGTTTAGCTCAGTTCTGGGCATCTTTGAAATACCTATACAAACTTGTTCCTACACAGTAACTTGCCACTTTGAATGAGAATGTGCTTGCTTACAGCAACGTGCTATATGTTCTGAATGCCCGAATTGGGAATCTGTGTCAAAAGTTTGTTAGGAATATTATGTGATCCTTACTAGCTGGAAGTAAGGGAGATGGGGCATGAAGTTATTTCTAGGAGTTGGAGACATACCCACTTTAGCTCAGTTCTGGGCATCTTTGAAAGTCCTATACAAACTTGTTCCTACATAGTAACTTGCAACTTTGAATGAGAATGTGCTTGCTTAGAGCAACGTGCTATATGTTCTGAATTCCCGAATTGGGAATCTGTGTCAAAACTTTGTTAGAAATTATGTGATCCTTACTAGCTGGAAGTAAGGGAGATGGGGCATGAAGTTATTTCTAGGAGTTGGAGACATACCAAGTTTAGCTCAGTTCTGGGCATCTTTGAAATACCTATACAAACTTGTTCCTACATAGTAACTTGCAACTTTGAATGAGAATGTGCTTGCTTACAGCAACGTGCTATATCTTCTGAAGGCCCGAATTGGGAATCTGTGTCAAAACTTTGTTAGGAATTATGTGATCCTTACTAGCTGGAAGTAAGGGAGATGGGGCATGAAGTTATTTCTAGGAGTTGGAGACATACCAAGTTTAGCTCAGTTCTGGGCATCTTTGAAATACCTATACAAACTTGTTCCTACATAGTAACTTGCAAATTTGAATGAGAATGTGCTTGCTTACAGCAACGTGCTATATGTTCTGAATGCCCGAATTGGGAATCTGTGTCAAAACTTTGTTAGGAATTGTGTCATCCTTACTAGCTGGAAGTAAGTAAGATGGGGCATGAAGTTATTTCTAGGAGTTGGAGACATACCAAGTTTAGCTCAGTTCTGGGCATCTTTGAAATACCTATACAAACTTGTTCCTACATAGTAACTTGCAACTTTGAATGAGAATGTGCTTGCTTACAGCAACGTGCTATATGTTCTGAATGCCCGAATTGGGAATCTGTGTCTAAACTTTGTTAGAAATTATGTGATCCTTACTAGATGGAAGTAAGGGAGATGGGGCATGAAGTTATTTCTAGGAGTTGGAGACATACCAAGTTTAGCTCAGTTCTGGGCATCTTTGAAATACCTATACAAACTTGTTCCTACATAGTAACTTGCAACTTTGAATGAGAATGTGCTTGCTTACAGCAACGTGCTATATGTTCTGAATGCCCGAATTGGGAATCTGTGTCAAAAGTTTGTTAGGAATATTATGTGATCCTTACTAGCTGGAAGTAAGGGAGATGGGGCATGAAGTTATTTCTAGGAGTTGGAGACATACCCACTTTAGCTCAGTTTTGGGCATCTTTGAAAGTACTATACAAACTTGTTCCTACATAGTAACTTGCAACTTTGAATGAGAATGTGCTTGCTTACAGCAACGTGCTATATGTTCTGAATGCCCGAATTGGGAATATGTGTCAAAACCTTGTTAGGAATTATGTGATCCTTACAAGATGGAAGTAAGTGAGATGGGGCATGAAGATATTTCTAGGACTTGGAGACATACCCACTTTAGCTCAGTTCTGGGCATCTTTGAAAAACCTATACAAACTTGTTCCTACATAGTATCTTACAACTTTGAATGAGAATGTGCTTGCTTACAGCAACGTGCTATATGTTCTGAATGCCCGAATTGGGAATCTGTGTCAAAACTTTGTTAGAAATTATGTGATCCTTACTAGATGGAAGTAAGGGACATGGAGCATGAAGTTATTTCTTGGAGACGGAGACATACAAAGTTTAGCTCAGTTCTGGGCATCTTTGAAATACCTATACAAACTTGTTCCTACATAGTAACTTGCAACTTTGAATGAGAATGTGCTTGCTTACAGCAACGTGCTATATGTTCCGAATGCCCGAATTGGGAATCTGTGTCAAAACTTTGTTAGGAATTATGTGATCCTTACTAGCTGGAAGTAAGGGAGATGGGACATGAAGTTATTTCTAGGAGTTGGAGACATACCCACATTAGCTCAGTTCTGGGCATCTTTAAAAGTCCTATACAAACTTGTTCCTACATAGTAACTTGCAACTTTGAATGAGAATGTGCTTGCTTAGAGCAACGTGCTATATGTTCTGAATGCCTGAATTGGGAATCTGTGTCAAAACTTTGTTAGGAATTATGTGATCCTTACTAGCTGGAAGTAAGGGAGATGGGGCATGAAGTTATTTCTAGGAGTTGGAGACATAGCAAGTTTAGCTCAGTTCTGGGCATCTTTGAAATACCTATACAAACTTGTTCCTACATAGTATCTTGCAACTTTGAATGAGAATGTGCTTGCTTACAGCAACGTGCTACATGTTCTGAATGCCCGAATTGGGAATCTGTGTCAAAACTTTGTTAGGAATTATATGATCCTTACTAGCTGGAAGTAATTGAGGTGGGGCATGAAGTTATTTCTAGGAGTTGGAGACATACCAAGTTTAGCTCAGTTCTGGGCATCTTTGAAATACCTATACAAACTTGTTCCTACATAGTAACTTGCAACTTTGAATGAGAATGTGCTTGCTTACAGCAACGTGGTATATGTTCTGAGTGCCCGAATTGGGAATCTGTGTCAAATCTTTGTTAGGAATTATGTGATCCTTACTAGCTGGAAGTAAGGGAGATGGGGCATGAAGTTATTTCTAGGAGTTGGAGACATACCAAGTTTAGCTCTGTTCTGGGCATCTTTGAAATATCTATACAAACTTGTTCCTACATAGTAACTTCCAACTTTGAATGAGAATGTGCTTGCTTAAAGCAACGTGGTATATGTTCTGAATGTCCGAATTGGGAATCTGTGTCAAAACTTTGTTAGAAATTATGTGATCCTTACTAGATGGAAGTAAGGGACATGGAGCATGAAGTTATTTCTAGGAGTTGGAGACATACAAGGTTTAGCTCAGTTCTGGGCATCTTTGAAATACCTATACAAACTTGTTCCTACATAGTAACTTGCAACTTTGAATGAGAATGTGCTTGCTTACAGCAACGTGCTATATGTTCCGAATACCCGAATTGTGAATCTGTGTCAAAACTTTGTTAGGAATTATGTGATCCTTACTAGCTGGAAGTAAGGAAGATGGGGCATGAAGTTATTTCTAGGAGTTGGAGACATACAACGTTTAGCTCAGTTCTGGGCATCTTTGAAATACCTATACAAACTTGTTCCTACATAGTAACTTGCAACTTTGAATGAGAATGTGCTTGCTTACAGCAACGTGCTATATGTTCTGAATGCCCGAATTGGGAATATGTGTCAAAACCTTGTTAGGAATTATGTGATCCTTACAAGATGGAAGTAAGGGAGATGGGGCATGAAGATATTTCTAGGAATTGGGAATCTGTGTCAAAACTTTGTTAGAAATTATGTGATCCTTACTAGATGGAAGTAAGGGACATGGAGCATGAAGTTATTTCTAGGAGTTGGAGACATACAAGGTTTAGCTCAGTTCTGGGCATCTTTGAAATACCTATACAAACTTGTTCCTACATAGTAACTTGCAACTTTGAATGAGAATGTGCTTGCTTACAGCAACGTGCTATATGTTCCGAATGCCCGAATTGTGAATCTGTGTCAAAACTTTGTTAGGAATTATGTGATCCTTACTAGCTGGAAGTAAGGAAGATGGGGCATGAAGTTATTTCTAGGAGTTGGAGACATACAACGTTTAGCTCAGTTCTGGGCATCTTTGAAATACCTATACAAACTTGTTCCTACATAGTAACTTGCAAATTTGAATGAGAATGTGCTTGCTTACAGCAACGTGCTATATGTTCTGAATGCCCGAATTGGGAATATGTGTCAAAACCTTGTTAGGAATTATGTGATCCTTACAAGATGGAAGTAAGGGAGATGGGGCATGAAGATATTTCTAGGACTTGGAGACATACCCACTTTAGCTTAGTTCTGGGCATCTTTGAAAAACCTATACAAACTTGTTCCTACATAGTATCTTGCAACTTTGAATGAGAATGTGCTTGCTTACAGCAACGTGCTATATGTTCTGAATGCCCGAATTGGGAGTCTGTGTCAAAACTTTGTTAGGAATTATGTGATCCTTACTAGCTGGAAGTAAGGGAGATGGGGCATGAAGTTATTTCTAGGAGTTGAAGACATACCAAGTTTAGCTCAGTTCTGGGCATCTTTGAAATACCTATACAAACTTGTTCCTACATAGTAACTTGCAACTTTGAATGAGAATGTGCTTGCTTACAGCAACGTGCTATATGTTCTGAATGCCCGAATTGGGAATCTGTGTCAAAACTTTGTTAGGAATTTTGTGATCCTTACTAGCTGGAAGTAAGGGAGATGGGGCATGACGTTATTTCTAGGAGTTCGAGACATACAACGTTTAGCTCTGTTCTGGGCATCTTTGAAATACCTATACAAACTTGTTCCTACATAGTAACTTGCAACTTTGAATGAGAATGTGCTTGCTTACAGCAACGTGCTATATGTTCTGAATGCCCGAATTGGGAATATGTGTCAAAACCTTGTTAGGAATTATGTGATCCTTACAAGATGGAAGTAAGGGAGATGGGGCATGAAGATATTTCTAGGACTTGGAGACATACCCACTTTAGCTCAGTTCTGGGCATCTTTGAAAAACCTATACAAACTTGTTTCTACATAGTAACTTGCAACTTTGAATGAGAATGTGCTTGCTTACAGCAACGTGCTCTATGTTCTGAATGCCCGAATTGGGAATCTGTGTCAAAACTTTGTTAGGAATTATGTGATCCTTACTAGCTGGAAGTAAGGGAGATGGGACATGAAGTTATTTCTAGGAGTTGGAGACATACAACGTTTAGCTCAGTTCTGGGCATCTTTGAAATACCTATACAAACTTGTTCCTTCACAGTAACTTGCAACTTTGAATGAGAGTGTTCTTGCTTACAGCAATGTGCTATATGTTCTGAATGCCCTATTTGGGAATCTGTGTCAAAACTTTGTTAGGAATTATGTGATCCCTACTCGCTGGAAGTAAGGGAGATGGAGCATGAAGTTATTTCTAGGAGTTGGAGACATACCCAGTTTAGCTCAGTTCTGGGCATCTTTGAAATACCTATACATACTTGTTCATACATAGTAACTTGCAACTTTGAATGAGAATGTGCTTGCTTACAGCAACGTGCTCTATGTTCTGAATGCCCGAATTGGGAATCTGTGTCAAAACTTTGTTAGGAATTATGTGATCCTTACTAGCTGGAAGTAAGGGAGATGGGGCATGAAGTTATTTCTAGGAGTTGGCGACATACCAAGTTTAGCTCAGTTCTGGGCATCTTTGAAATACCTATACAAACTTGTTCCTACATAGTAACTTGCAACTTTGAATGAGAATGTGCTTGCTTACAGCAACGTGCTATATCTTCTGAATGCCCGAATTGGGAATCTGTGTCAAATCTTTGTTAGGAATTATGTGATCCTTACTAGCTGGAAGTAAGGGAGATGGGGCATGAAGTTATTTCTAGGAGTTGGAGACATACCAAGTTTAGCTCAGTTCTGGTCATCTTTGAAATACCTATACAAACTTGTTCCTACATAGTAACTTGCAACTTTGAATGAGAATGTGCTTGCTTACAGCAACGTGCTATATGTTCTGAATGACCGAATTGGGAATCTGTGTCAAAACTTTGTTAGGAATTATGTGATCCTTACTAGCTGGAAGTAAGGGAGATGGGGCATGAAGTTATTTCTAGGAGTTGGCGACATACCACGTTTAGCTCACTTCTGGGCATCTTTGAAATACCTATACAAACTTGTTCCTACATAGTAACTTGCAACTTTGAATGAGAATGTGCTTGCTTACAGCAACGTGCTATATGTTCTGAATGCCCGAATTGTGAATCTGTGTCACAACTTTGTTAGGAATTATGTGATCCTTACTAGCTGGAAGTAAGGGAGATGGGGCATGAAGTTATTTCTAGGAGTTGGAGACATACAACGTTTAGCTCAGTACTGGGCGTCTTTGAAATACCTATACAAACTTGTTCCTACATAGTAACTTGCAACTTTGAATGAGAATGTGCTTGCTTACAGCAACGTGCTATATGTTCTGAATGCCCGAATTGGGAATCTGTGTCAAAACTTTGTTAGGAATATTATGTGATCCTTACTAGCTGGAAGTAAGGGAGAGGGGGCATGAAGTTATTTCCAGGAGTGGGACACATACCCACTTTAGCTCAGTTCTGGGCATCTTTGAAAGTCCTATACAAACTTGTTCCTACATAGTAACTTGCAACTTTGAATGAGAATGTGCTTGCTTACAGCAACGTGCTATATGTTCTGAATGCCTGAATTGGGAATCTGTGTCAAAACTTTGATAGGAATTATGTGATCCTTACTAGCTGGAAGTAAGGGAGATGGGGCATGAAGTTATTTCTAGGAGTTGGCAACATACCAAGTTTAGCTCAGTTCTGGGCATCTTTGAAATACCTATACAAACTTTTTCCTACATAGTAACTTGCAACTTTGAATGGGAATGTGCTTGCTTACAGCAACGTGCTATATGTTCTGAATGCCCGAATTGGGAATCTGTGTCAAAACTTTGTTAGGAATTATGTGATCCTTACTAGCTGGAAGTAAGGGAGAGGGGGCATGAAGTTATTTCTAGGAGTTGGAGACATACCAAGTTTTGCTCAGTTCTGGGCATCTTTGAAATACCTATACAAACTTGTTCCTACATAGTAACTTGCAACTTTGAATGAGAATGTGCTTGCTTACAGCAACGTGCTATATCTTCTGAATGCCCGAATTGGGAATCTGTGTCAAATCTTTGTTAGGAATTATGTGATCCTTACTAGCTGGAAGTAAGGGAGATGGGGCATGAAGTTATTTCTAGGAGTTGGAGACATACCAAGTTTAGCTCAGTTCTGGTCATCTTTGAAATACCTATACAAACTTGTTCCTACATAGTAACTTGCAACTTTGAATGAGAATGTGCTTGCTTACAGCAACGTGCTATATGTTCTGAATGACCGAATTGGGAATCTGTGTCAAAACTTTGTTAGGAATTATGTGATCCTTACTAGCTGGAAGTAAGGGAGATGGGGCATGAAGTTATTTCTAGGAGTTGGCGACATACCACGTTTAGCTCACTTCTGGGCATCTTTGAAATACCTATACAAACTTGTTCCTACATAGTAACTTGCAACTTTGAATGAGAATGTGCTTGCTTACAGCAACGTGCTATATGTTCTGAATGCCCGAATTGTGAATCTGTGTCACAACTTTGTTAGGAATTATGTGATCCTTACTAGCTGGAAGTAAGGGAGATGGGGCATGAAGTTATTTCTAGGAGTTGGAGACATACAACGTTTAGCTCAGTACTGGGCGTCTTTGAAATACCTATACAAACTTGTTCCTACATAGTAACTTGCAACTTTGAATGAGAATGTGCTTGCTTACAGCAACGTGCTATATGTTCTGAATGCCCGAATTGGGAATCTGTGTCAAAACTTTGTTAGGAATATTATGTGATCCTTACTAGCTGGAAGTAAGGGAGAGGGGGCATGAAGTTATTTCCAGGAGTGGGACACATACCCACTTTAGCTCAGTTCTGGGCATCTTTGAAAGTCCTATACAAACTTGTTCCTACATAGTAACTTGCAACTTTGAATGAGAATGTGCTTGCTTACAGCAACGTGCTATATGTTCTGAATGCCTGAATTGGGAATCTGTGTCAAAACTTTGATAGGAATTATGTGATCCTTACTAGCTGGAAGTAAGGGAGATGGGGCATGAAGTTATTTCTAGGAGTTGGCAACATACCAAGTTTAGCTCAGTTCTGGGCATCTTTGAAATACCTATACAAACTTTTTCCTACATAGTAACTTGCAACTTTGAATGGGAATGTGCTTGCTTACAGCAACGTGCTATATGTTCTGAATGCCCGAATTGGGAATCTGTGTCAAAACTTTGTTAGGAATTATGTGATCCTTACTAGCTGGAAGTAAGGGAGAGGGGGCATGAAGTTATTTCTAGGAGTTGGAGACAAACCAAGTTTTGCTCAGTTCTGGGCATCTTTGAAATACCTATACAAACTTGTTCCTACATAGTAACTTGCAACTTTGAATGAGAATGTGCTTGCTTACAGTAACGTGCTATATGTTCTGAATGCCCGAATTGTGAATCTGTGTCAAAACTTTGTTAGGAATTATGTGATCCTTACTAGCTGGAAGTAAGGAAGATGGGGCATGAAGTTATTTCTAGGAGTTGGAGACATACAACGTTTAGCTCAGTTCTGGGCATCTTTGAAATACCTATACAAACTTGTTCCTACATAGTAACTTGCAACTTTGAATGAGAATGTGCTTGCTTACAGCAACGTGCTATATGTTCTGAATGCCCGAATTGGGAATATGTGTCAAAACCTTGTTAGGAATTATGTGATCCTTACAAGATGGAAGTAAGGGAGATGGGGCATGAAGATATTTCTAGGAATTGGGAATCTGTGTCAAAACTTTGTTAGAAATTATGTGATCCTTACTAGATGGAAGTAAGGGACATGGAGCATGAAGTTATTTCTAGGAGTTGGAGACATACAAGGTTTAGCTCAGTTCTGGGCATCTTTGAAATACCTATACAAACTTGTTCCTACATAGTAACTTGCAACTTTGAATGAGAATGTGCTTGCTTACAGCAACGTGCTATATGTTCCGAATGCCCGAATTGTGAATCTGTGTCAAAACTTTGTTAGGAATTATGTGATCCTTACTAGCTGGAAGTAAGGAAGATGGGGCATGAAGTTATTTCTAGGAGTTGGAGACATACAACGTTTAGCTCAGTTCTGGGCATCTTTGAAATACCTATACAAACTTGTTCCTACATAGTAACTTGCAACTTTGAATGAGAATGTGCTTGCTTACAGCAACGTGCTATATGTTCTGAATGCCCGAATTGGGAATATGTGTCAAAACCTTGTTAGGAATTATGTGATCCTTACAAGATGGAAGTAAGGGAGATGGGGCATGAAGATATTTCTAGGACTTGGAGACATACCCACTTTAGCTTAGTTCTGGGCATCTTTGAAAAACCTATACAAACTTGTTCCTACATAGTATCTTGCAACTTTGAATGAGAATGTGCTTGCTTACAGCAACGTGCTATATGTTCTGAATGCCCGAATTGGGAGTCTGTGTCAAAACTTTGTTAGGAATTATGTGATCCTTACTAGCTGGAAGTAAGGGAGATGGGGCATGAAGTTATTTCTAGGAGTTGAAGACATACCAAGTTTAGCTCAGTTCTGGGCATCTTTGAAATACCTATACAAACTTGTTCCTACATAGTAACTTGCAACTTTGAATGAGAATGTGCTTGCTTACAGCAACGTGCTATATGTTCTGAATGCCCGAATTGGGAATCTGTGTCAAAACTTTGTTAGGAATTTTGTGATCCTTACTAGCTGGAAGTAAGGGAGATGGGGCATGACGTTATTTCTAGGAGTTCGAGACATACAACGTTTAGCTCTGTTCTGGGCATCTTTGAAATACCTATACAAACTTGTTCCTACATAGTAACTTGCAACTTTGAATGAGAATGTGCTTGCTTACAGCAACGTGCTATATGTTCTGAATGCCCGAATTGGGAATATGTGTCAAAACCTTGTTAGGAATTATGTGATCCTTACAAGATGGAAGTAAGGGAGATGGGGCATGAAGATATTTCTAGGACTTGGAGACATACCCACTTTAGCTCAGTTCTGGGCATCTTTGAAAAACCTATACAAACTTGTTTCTACATAGTAACTTGCAACTTTGAATGAGAATGTGCTTGCTTACAGCAACGTGCTCTATGTTCTGAATGCCCGAATTGGGAATCTGTGTCAAAACTTTGTTAGGAATTATGTGATCCTTACTAGCTGGAAGTAAGGGAGATGGGACATGAAGTTATTTCTAGGAGTTGGAGACATACAACGTTTAGCTCAGTTCTGGGCATCTTTGAAATACCTATACAAACTTGTTCCTTCACAGTAACTTGCAACTTTGAATGAGAGTGTTCTTGCTTACAGCAATGTGCTATATGTTCTGAATGCCCTAATTGGGAATCTGTGTCAAAACTTTGTTAGGAATTATGTGATCCCTACTCGCTGGAAGTAAGGGAGATGGAGCATGAAGTTATTTCTAGGAGTTGGAGACATACCCAGTTTAGCTCAGTTCTGGGCATCTTTGAAATACCTATACATACTTGTTCATACATAGTAACTTGCAACTTTGAATGAGAATGTGCTTGCTTACAGCAACGTGCTCTATGTTCTGAATGCCCGAATTGGGAATCTGTGTCAAAACTTTGTTAGGAATTATGTGATCCTTACTAGCTGGAAGTAAGGGAGATGGGGCATGAAGTTATTTCTAGGAGTTGGCGACATACCAAGTTTAGCTCAGTTCTGGGCATCTTTGAAATACCTATACAAACTTGTTCCTACATAGTAACTTGCAACTTTGAATGAGAATGTGCTTGCTTACAGCAACGTGCTATATCTTCTGAATGCCCGAATTGGGAATCTGTGTCAAATCTTTGTTAGGAATTATGTGATCCTTACTAGCTGGAAGTAAGGGAGATGGGGCATGAAGTTATTTCTAGGAGTTGGAGACATACCAAGTTTAGCTCAGTTCTGGTCATCTTTGAAATACCTATACAAACTTGTTCCTACATAGTAACTTGCAACTTTGAATGAGAATGTGCTTGCTTACAGCAACGTGCTATATGTTCTGAATGACCGAATTGGGAATCTGTGTCAAAACTTTGTTAGGAATTATGTGATCCTTACTAGCTGGAAGTAAGGGAGATGGGGCATGAAGTTATTTTTAGGAGTTGGCGACATACCACGTTTAGCTCACTTCTGGGCATCTTTGAAATACCTATACAAACTTGTTCCTACATAGTAACTTGCAACTTTGAATGAGAATGTGCTTGCTTACAGCAACGTGCTATATGTTCTGAATGCCCGAATTGTGAATCTGTGTCACAACTTTGTTAGGAATTATGTGATCCTTACTAGCTGGAAGTAAGGGAGATGGGGCATGAAGTTATTTCTAGGAGTTGGAGACATACAACGTTTAGCTCAGTACTGGGCGTCTTTGAAATACCTATACAAACTTGTTCCTACATAGTAACTTGCAACTTTGAATGAGAATGTGCTTGCTTACAGCAACGTGCTATATGTTCTGAATGCCCGAATTGGGAATCTGTGTCAAAACTTTGTTAGGAATATTATGTGATCCTTACTAGCTGGAAGTAAGGGAGAGGGGGCATGAAGTTATTTCCAGGAGTGGGAGACATACCCACTTTAGCTCAGTTCTGGGCATCTTTGAAAGTCCTATACAAACTTGTTCCTACATAGTAACTTGCAACTTTGAATGAGAATGTGCTTGCTTACAGCAACGTGCTATATGTTCTGAATGCCTGAATTGGGAATCTGTGTCAAAACTTTGATAGGAATTATGTGATCCTTACTAGCTGGAAGTAAGGGAGATGGGGCATGAAGTTATTTCTAGGAGTTGGCAACATACCAAGTTTAGCTCAGTTCTGGGCATCTTTGAAATACCTATACAAACTTTTTCCTACATAGTAACTTGCAACTTTGAATGGGAATGTGCTTGCTTACAGCAACGTGCTATATGTTCTGAATGCCCGAATTGGGAATCTGTGTCAAAACTTTGTTAGGAATTATGTGATCCTTACTAGCTGGAAGTAAGGGAGAGGGGGCATGAAGTTATTTCTAGGAGTTGGAGACAAACCAAGTTTTGCTCAGTTCTGGGCATCTTTGAAATACCTATACAAACTTGTTCCTACATAGTAACTTGCAACTTTGAATGAGAATGTGCTTGCTTACAGCAACGTGCTATATGTTCTGAATGCCCGAATTGGGAATCTGTGTCAAAACATTGTTAGGAATATTATGTGATCCTTACTAGCTGGAAGTAAGGGAGAGGGGGCATGAAGTTATTTCCAGGAGTGGGACACATACCCACTTTAGCTCAGTTCTGGGCATCTTTGAAAGTCCTATACAAACTTGTTCCTACATAGTAACTTGCAACTTTGAATGAGAATGTGCTTGCTTACAGCAACGTGCTATATGTTCTGAATGCCTGAATTGGGAATCTGTGTCAAAACTTTGATAGGAATTATGTGATCCTTACTAGCTGGAAGTAAGGGAGATGGGGCATGAAGTTATTTCTAGGAGTTGGCAACATACCAAGTTTAGCTCAGTTCTGGGCATCTTTGAAATACCTATACAAACTTTTTCCTACATAGTAACTTGCAACTTTGAATGGGAATGTGCTTGCTTACAGCAACGTGCTATATGTTCTGAATGCCCGAATTGGGAATCTGTGTCAAAACTTTGTTAGGAATTATGTGATCCTTACTAGCTGGAAGTAAGGGAGAGGGGGCATGAAGTTATTTCTAGGAGTTGGAGACAAACCAAGTTTTGCTCAGTTCTGGGCATCTTTGAAATACCTATACAAACTTGTTCCTACATAGTAACTTGCAACTTTGAATGAGAATGTGCTTGCTTACAGCAACGTGCTATATGTTCTGAATGCCCGAATTGTGAATATGTGTCAAAACTTTGTTAGGAATTATGTGATCCTTACTAGCTGGAAGTAAGGAAGATGGGGCATGAAGTTATTTCTAGGAGTTGGAGACATACAACGTTTAGCTCAGTTCTGGGCATCTTTGAAATACCTATACAAACTTGTTCCTACATAGTAACTTGCAACTTTGAATGAGAATGTGCTTGCTTACAGCAACGTGCTATATGTTCTGAATGCCCGAATTGGGAATATGTGTCAAAACCTTGTTAGGAATTATGTGATCCTTACAAGATGGAAGTAAGGGAGATGGGGCATGAAGATATTTCTAGGAATTGGGAATCTGTGTCAAAACTTTGTTAGAAATTATGTGATCCTTACTAGATGGAAGTAAGGGACATGGAGCATGAAGTTATTTCTAGGAGTTGGAGACATACAAGGTTTAGCTCAGTTCTGGGCATCTTTGAAATACCTATACAAACTTGTTCCTACATAGTAACTTGCAACTTTGAATGAGAATGTGCTTGCTTACAGCAACGTGCTATATGTTCCGAATGCCCGAATTGTGAATCTGTGTCAAAACTTTGTTAGGAATTATGTGATCCTTACTAGCTGGAAGTAAGGAAGATGGGGCATGAAGTTATTTCTAGGAGTTGGAGACATACAACGTTTAGCTCAGTTCTGGGCATCTTTGAAATACCTATACAAACTTGTTCCTACATAGTAACTTGCAACTTTGAATGAGAATGTGCTTGCTTACAGCAACGTGCTATATGTTCTGAATGCCCGAATTGGGAATATGTGCCAAAACCTTGTTAGGAATTATGTGATCCTTACAAGATGGAAGTAAGGGAGATGGGGCATGAAGATATTTCTAGGACTTGGAGACATACCCACTTTAGCTTAGTTCTGGGCATCTTTGAAAAACCTATACAAACTTGTTCCTACATAGTATCTTGCAACTTTGAATGAGAATGTGCTTGCTTACAGCAACGTGCTATATGTTCTGAATGCCCGAATTGGGAGTCTGTGTCAAAACTTTGTTAGGAATTATGTGATCCTTACTAGCTGGAAGTAAGGGAGATGGGGCATGAAGTTATTTCTAGGAGTTGAAGACATACCAAGTTTAGCTCAGTTCTGGGCATCTTTGAAATACCTATACAAACTTGTTCCTACATAGTAACTTGCAACTTTGAATGAGAATGTGCTTGCTTACAGCAACGTGCTATATATTCTGAATGCCCGAATTGGGAATCTGTGTCAAAACTTTGTTAGGAATTTTGTGATCCTTACTAGCTGGAAGTAAGGGAGATGGGGCATGACGTTATTTCTAGGAGTTCGAGACATACAACGTTTAGCTCTGTTCTGGGCATCTTTGAAATACCTATACAAACTTGTTCCTACATAGTAACTTGCAACTTTGAATGAGAATGTGCTTGCTTACAGCAACGTGCTATATGTTCTGAATGCCCGAATTGGGAATATGTGTCAAAACCTTGTTAGGAATTATGTGATCCTTACAAGATGGAAGTAAGGGAGATGGGGCATGAAGATATTTCTAAGACTTGGAGACATACCCACTTTAGCTCAGTTCTGGGCATCTTTGAAAAACCTATACAAACTTGTTTCTACATAGTAACTTGCAACTTTGAATGAGAATGTGCTTGCTTACAGCAACGTGCTCTATGTTCTGAATGCCCGAATTGGGAATCTGTGTCAAAACTTTGTTAGGAATTATGTGATCCTTACTAGCTGGAAGTAAGGGAGATGGGACATGAAGTTATTTCTAGGAGTTGGAGACATACAACGTTTAGCTCAGTTCTGGGCATCTTTGAAATACCTATACAAACTTGTTCCTTCACAGTAACTTGCAACTTTGAATGAGAGTGTTCTTGCTTACAGCAATGTGCTATATGTTCTGAATGCCCTAATTGGGAATCTGTGTCAAAACTTTGTTAGGAATTATGTGATCCCTACTCGCTGGAAGTAAGGGAGATGGAGCATGAAGTTATTTCTAGGAGTTGGAGACATACCCAGTTTAGCTCAGTTCTGGGCATCTTTGAAATACCTATACATACTTGTTCATACATAGTAACTTGCAACTTTGAATGAGAATGTGCTTGCTTACAGCAACGTGCTCTATGTTCTGAATGCCCGAATTGGGAATCTGTGTCAAAACTTTGTTAGGAATTATGTGATCCTTACTAGCTGGAAGTAAGGGAGATGGGGCATGAAGTTATTTCTAGGAGTTGGCGACATACCAAGTTTAGCTCAGTTCTGGGCATCTTTGAAATACCTATACAAACTTGTTCCTACATAGTAACTTGCAACTTTGAATGAGAATGTGCTTGCTTACAGCAACGTGCTATATCTTCTGAATGCCCGAATTGGGAATCTGTGTCAAATCTTTGTTAGGAATTATGTGATCCTTACTAGCTGGAAGTAAGGGAGATGGGGCATGAAGTTATTTCTAGGAGTTGGAGACATACCAAGTTTAGCTCAGTTCTGGTCATCTTTGAAATACCTATACAAACTTGTTCCTACATAGTAACTTGCAACTTTGAATGAGAATGTGCTTGCTTACAGCAACGTGCTATATGTTCTGAATGACCGAATTGGGAATCTGTGTCAAAACTTTGTTAGGAATTATGTGATCCTTACTAGCTGGAAGTAAGGGAGATGGGGCATGAAGTTATTTCTAGGAGTTGGCGACATACCACGTTTAGCTCACTTCTGGGCATCTTTGAAATACCTATACAAACTTGTTCCTACATAGTAACTTGCAACATTGAATGAGAATGTGCTTGCTTACAGCAACGTGCTATATGTTCTGAATGCCCGAATTGTGAATCTGTGTCACAACTTTGTTAGGAATTATGTGATCCTTACTAGCTGGAAGTAAGGGAGATGGGGCATGAAGTTATTTCTAGGAGTTGGAGACATACAACGTTTAGCTCAGTACTGGGCGTCTTTGAAATACCTATACAAACTTGTTCCTACATAGTAACTTGCAACTTTGAATGAGAATGTGCTTGCTTACAGCAACGTGCTATATGTTCTGAATGCCCGAATTGGGAATCTGTGTCAAAACTTTGTTAGGAATATTATGTGATCCTTACTAGCTGGAAGTAAGGGAGAGGGGGCATGAAGTTATTTCCAGGAGTGGGAGACATACCCACTTTAGCTCAGTTCTGGGCATCTTTGAAAGTCCTATACAAACTTGTTCCTACATAGTAACTTGCAACTTTGAATGAGAATGTGCTTGCTTACAGCAACGTGCTATATGTTCTGAATGCCTGAATTGGGAATCTGTGTCAAAACTTTGATAGGAATTATGTGATCCTTACTAGCTGGAAGTAAGGGAGATGGGGCATGAAGTTATTTCTAGGAGTTGGCAACATACCAAGTTTAGCTCAGTTCTGGGCATCTTTGAAATACCTATACAAACTTTTTCCTACATAGTAACTTGCAACTTTGAATGGGAATGTGCTTGCTTACAGCAACGTGCTATATGTTCTGAATGCCCGAATTGGGAATCTGTGTCAAAACTTTGTTAGGAATTATGTGATCCTTACTAGCTGGAAGTAAGGGAGAGGGGGCATGAAGTTATTTCTAGGAGTTGGAGACAAACCAAGTTTTGCTCAGTTCTGGGCATCTTTGAAATACCTATACAAACTTGTTCCTACATAGTAACTTGCAACTTTGAATGAGAATGTGCTTGCTTACAGCAACGTGCTACATGTTCTGAATGCCCGAATTGGGAATCTGTGTCAAAACTTTGTTAGGAATTATGTGATCCTTACTAGCTGGAAATAATGGAGATGGGGCATGAAGTTATTTCTAGGAGTTATAGACATACAACGTTTAGCTCAGTTCTGGGCATCTTTGAAATACCTATACAAACTTGTTCCTACATAGTAACTTGCAACTTTGAATGAGAATGTGCTTGCTTACAGCAACGTGCTATATGTTCTGAATGCCCGAATTGGGAATCTGTGTCAAAACTTTGTTAGAAATTATGTGATCCTTACTAGCTGGAAGTACTGGACATGGAGCATGAATTTATTTCTAGGAGTTGGAGACATACAAAGTTTAGCTCAGTTCTGGGCATCTTTGAAATACCTATACAAACTTGTTCCTACATAGTAACTTGCAACTTTGAATGAGAACGTGCTTGCGTACAGCAACGTGCTATATGTTCTGAATGCCCGAATTGGGAATCTGTGTCAAAACTTTGTTAGGAATTATGTGGTCCTTACTAGCTGGAAGTAAGGGAGATGGGGCATGAAGTTATTTCTAGGAGTTGGAGACATACCAATTTTAGCTCAGTTCTGGGCATCTTTGAAATACATATTCAAACTTGTTGCTACATAGTAACTTGCAACCGTGAATGAGAATGTGCTTGCTTACAGCAACGTGGTATATGTTCTGAATGCCCGAATTGGGAATCTGTGTCAAAACTTTGATAGGAATTATGTGATCCTTACTAGCTGGAAGTAAGGGAGATGGGGCGTGAAGTTATTTCTAGAAGTTGGAGACATACCAAGTTTAGCTCAGTTCTGGGCATCTTTGAAATACCTATACAAACTTGTTCCTACACAGTAACTTGCAACTTTGAAAGAGAATGTGCTTGCATACAGCAACGTGCTATGTTCTGAATGCCCGAATTGGGAATCTGTGTCAAAACTTTGTTAGAAAAAATGTAATCCTTACTAGATGGAAGTAAGTGAGATGGAGCATGAAGTTATTTCTAGGAATTGGAGATATACAACGTTTAGCTCAGTACTGGGCATCTTTGAAATACCTATACAAACTTGTTCCTACATAGTAACTTGCAACTTTGAATGAGAATGTGCTTGCTTACAGCAACGTGCTATATGTTCTGAATGCCCGAATTGCGAATCTGTGTCAAAACTTTGTTAGGAATATTATGTGATCCTTACTAGCTGGAAGTAAGGGAGACGGGGCATGAAGTTATTTCTAGGAGTTGGAGACATACCCACTTTAGCTCAGTTCTGGGCATCTTTGAAAGTCCTATACAAACTTGTTCCTACATAGTAACTTGCAACTTTGAATGAGAATGTGCTTGCTTACAGCAACGTGCTATATGTTCTGAATGCCCGATTTGGGAATCTGTGTCAAAACTTTGTTGGGAATTATGTGATCCTTACTAGCTGGAAGTAAGGGAGATGGGGCATGAAGTTATTTCTAGGAGTTGGAGACATACCAAGTTTAGCTCAGTTCTGGGCATCTTTGAAATACCTATACAAACTTGTTCCTACATAGTAACTTGCAACTTTGAATGAGATTGTGCTTGCTTACAGCAACGTGCTACATGTTCTGAATGCCCGAATTGGGAATCTGTGTCTAAACTTTGTTAGGAATTATGTGATCCTTACTAGCTGGAAGTAAGGGAGATGGGGCATGAAGTTATTTCTAGGAGTTGGAGACATACAACGTTTAGCTCAGTTCTGGGCATGTTTGAAATACCTATACAAACTTGTTCCTACACAGTAACTTGCAACTTTGAATGAGAATGTGCTTGCTTACAGCAACGTGCTATATGTTCTGAATGCCCGAATTGGGAATCTGTGTCAAAACTTTGTTAGGAATTATGTGATCCTTACTAGCTGGAAGTAAGGGAGATGGGGCATGAAGTTATTTCTAGGAGTTGGAGACATACCAAGTTTAGCTCAGTTCTGGGCATCTTTGAAATACCTATACTAACTTGTTCCTACACAGTAACTTGCAACTTTGAATGAGAATGTGCTTGCTTACAGCAACGTGCTATATGTTCTGAATGCCCGAATTGGGAATCTGTGTCAAATCTTTGTTAGAAATTATGTGATCCTTACTAGATGGAAGTATGGGACATGGAGCATGAAGTTATTTCTAGGAGTTGGAGACATACAACGTTTAGCTCAGTTCTGGGCATCTTTGAAATACCTATACAAACTTGTTCCTACATAGTAACTTGCAGCTTTGAATGAGAATGTGCTTGCTTACAGCAACGTGCTATATGTTCTGAATGCCCGAATTGGGAATCTGTGTCAAAACTTTGTTAGGAATTATGTGATCCTTACTAGCTGGAAGTAAGGGAGATGGGGCATGAAGTTATTTCTAGGAGTTGGAGACATACCAAGTTTAACTCAGTTCTGGGCATCTTTGAAATACCTATACAAACTTGTTCCTACACAGTAACTTGCAACTTTGAATGAGAATGTGCTTGCATACAGCAACGTGCAATGTTCTGAATGCCCGAATTGGGAATCTGTGTCAAAACTTTGTTAGAAATTATGTGATCCTTACTAGATGGAAGTAAGGGAGATGGGGCATGAAGTTATTTCTAGGAGTTGGAGACATACAACGTTTAGCTCAGTACTGGGCATCTTTGAAATACCTATACAAACTTGTTCCTACATAGTAACTTGAAACTTGGAATGAGAATGTGCTTGCTTACAGCAACGTGCTATATGTTCTGAATGCCCGAATTGGGAATCTGTGTCAAAACTTTGTTAGGAATATTATGTGATCCTTACTAGTTGGAAGTATGGGACATGGAGCATGAAGTTATTTCTAGGAGTTGGAGACATACAACGTTTAGCTCAGTTCTGGGCATCTTTGAAATACCTATACAAACTTGTTCCTACATAGTAACTTGCAACTTTGAATGAGAATGTGCTTGCATACAGCAACGTGCTATGTTCTGAATGCCCGATTTGGGAATCTGTGTCAAAACTTTGTTAGAAATTATGTGATCCTTACTAGATGGAAGTAAGGGAGATGGGGCATGAAGTTATTTCTAGGAGTTGGAGACATACAACGTTTAGCTCAGTACTGGGCATCTTTGAAATACCTATACGAACTTGTTCCTACATAGTAACTTGCAACTTTGAATGAGAATGTGCTTGCTTACAGCAACGTGCTATATGTTCTGAATGCCCGAATTGGGAATCTGTGTCAAAACTTTGTTAGGAATATTATGTGATCCTTACTAGCTGGAAGTAAGGGAGACGGGGAATGAAGTTATTTCTAGGAGTTGGAGACATACCCACTTTAGCTCAGTTCTGGGCATCTTTGAAAGTCCTATACAAACTTGTTCCTACATAGTAACTTGCAACTTTGAATGAGAATGTGCTTGCTTACAGCAACGTGCTATATGTTCTGAATGCCCGATTTGGGAATCTGTGTCAAAACTTTGTTAGGAATTATGTGAACCTTACTAGCTGGAAGTAAGGGAGACGGGGCATGAAGTTATTTCTAGGAGTTGGAGACACACTAAGTTTAGCTCAGTTCTGGGCATCTTTGAAAGTCCTATACAAACTTGTTCCTACATAGTAACTTGCAACTTTGAATGAGAATGTGCTTGCTTACAGCAACGTGCTATATGTTCTGAATGCCCGATTTGGGAATCTGTGTCAAAACTTTGTTAGGAATTATGTGAACCTTACTAGCTGGAAGTAAGGGAGACGGGGCATGAAGTTATTTCTAGGAGTTGGAGACACGCCAAGTTTAGCTCAGTTCTAGGCATCTTTGAAATACCTATACAAACTTGTTCCTACATAGTAACTTGCAACTTTGAATGAGAATGTGCTTGCTTACAGCAAAGTGCTATATGTTCTGAATGCCCGATTTGGGAATCTGTGTCAAAACTTTGTTGGGAATTATGTGATCCTTACTAGCTGGAAGTAAGGGAGATGGGGCATGAAGTTATTTCTAGGAGTTGGAGAGATACCAAGTTTAGCTCAATTCTGGGCATCTTTGAAATACCTATACAAACTTGTTCCTACATTGTAACTTGCAACTTTGAATGAGATTGTGCTTGCTTACAGCAACGTGCTACATGTTCTGAATGCCCGAATTGGGAATCTGTGTCTAAACTTTGTTAGGAATTATGTGATCCTTACTAGCTGTAAGTAAGGGAGATGGGGCATGAAGTTATTTCTAGGAGTTGGAGACATACAACGTTTAGCTCAGTTCTGGGCATGTTTGAAATACCTATACAAACTTGTTCCTACACAGTAACTTGCAACTTTGAATGAGAATGTGCTTGCTTACAGCAACGTGCTATATGTTCTGAATGCCCGAATTGGGAATCTGTGTCAAAACTTTGTTAGGAATTATGTGATCCTTACTAGCTGGAAGTAAGGGAGATGGGGCATGAAGTTATTTCTAGGAGTTGGAGACATACCAAGTTTAGCTCAGTTCTGGGCATCTTTGAAATACCTATACTAACTTGTTCCTACACAGTAACTTGCAACTTTGAATGAGAATGTGCTTGCTTACAGCAACGTGCTATATGTTCTGAATGCCCGAATTGGGAATCTGTGTCAAATCTTTGTTAGAAATTATGTGATCCTTACTAGATGGAAGTATGGGACATGGAGCATGAAGTTATTTCTAGGAGTTGGAGATATACAACGTTTAGCTCAGTTCTGGGCATCTTTGAAATACCTATACAAACTTGTTCCTACATAGTAACTTGCAGCTTTGAATGAGAATGTGCTTGCTTACAGCAACGTGCTATATGTTCTGAATGCCCGAATTGGGAATCTGTGTCAAAACTTTGTTAGGAATTATGTGATCCTTACTAGCTGGAAGTAAGGGAGATGGGGCATGAAGTTATTTCTAGGAGTTGGAGACATACCAAGTTTAACTCAGTTCTGGGCATCTTTGAAATACCTATACAAACTTGTTCCTACACAGTAGCTTGCAACTTTGAATGAGAATGTGCTTGCATACAGCAACGTGCAATGTTCTGAATGCCCGAATTGGGAATCTGTGTCAAAACTTTGTTAGAAATTATGTGATCCTTACTAGATGGAAGTAAGGGAGATGGGGCATGAAGTTATTTCTAGGAGTTGGAGACATACAACGTTTAGCTCAGTACTGGGCATCTTTGAAATACCTATACAAACTTGTTCCTACATAGTAACTTGCAACTTTGAATGAGAATGTGCTTGCTTACAGCAACGTGCTATATGTTCTGAATGCCCGAATTGGGAATCTGTGTCAAAACTTTGTTAGGAATATTATGTGATCCTTACTAGTTGGAAGTATGGGACATGGAGCATGAAGTTATTTCTAGGAGTTGGAGACATACAACGTTTAGCTCAGTTCTGGGCATCTTTGAAATACCTATACAAACTTGTTCCTACATAGTAACTTGCAACTTTGAATGAGAATGTGCTTGCATACAGCAACGTGCTATGTTCTGAATGCCCGATTTGGGAATCTGTGTCAAAACTTTGTTAGAAATTATGTGATCCTTACTAGATGGAAGTAAGGGAGATGGGGCATGAAGTTATTTCTAGGAGTTGGAGACATACAACGTTTAGCTCAGTACTGGGCATCTTTGAAATACCTATACGAACTTGTTCCTACATAGTAACTTGCAACTTTGAATGAGAATGTGCTTGCTTACAGCAACGTGCTATATGTTCTGAATGCCCGAATTGGGAATCTGTGTCAAAACTTTGTTAGGAATATTATGTGATCCTTACTAGCTGGAAGTAAGGGAGACGGGGAATGAAGTTATTTCTAGGAGTTGGAGACATACCCACTTTAGCTCAGGTCTGGGCATCTTTGAAAGTCCTATACAAACTTGTTCCTACATAGTAACTTGCAACTTTGAATGAGAATGTGCTTGCTTACAGCAACGTGCTATATGTTCTGAATGCCCGATTTGGGAATCTGTGTCAAAACTTTGTTAGGAATTATGTGAACCTTACTAGCTGGAAGTAAGGGAGACGGGGCATGAAGTTATTTCTAGGAGTTGGAGACACACCAAGTTTAGCTCAGTTCTAGGCATCTTTGAAATACCTATACAAACTTGTTCCTACATAGTAACTTGCAACTTTGAATGAGAATGTGCTTGCTTACAGCAACGTGCTATAAGTTCTGAATGCCCGATTTGGGAATCTGTGTCAAAACTTTGTTAGGAATTATGTGAACCTTACTAGCTGGAAGTAAGGGAGATGGGGCATGCAGTTATTTCTAGGAGTTGGAGACATACCAAGTTTAGCTCAGTTCTGGGCATCTTTGAAATACCTATACAAACTTGTTCCTACATAGTAACTTGCATCTTTGAATGAGAATGTGCTTGCTTGCAGCAACGTGCTATATGTTCTGAATGCCCGAATTGGGAATTTGTGTCAAAACTTTGTTAGGAATTATGTGATCCTTACTAGCTGGAAGTAAGGGAGATGGGGCATGAAGTTATTTCTAGGAGTTGGAGACATACCCACTTTAGCTCAGTTCTGGGCATCTTTGAAATACCTATACAAACTTGTTCCTATATAGTAACTTGCAACTTTGAATGAGAATGTGCTTGCTTACAGCAACGTGCTATATGTTCTGAATGCCCGAATTGGGAATCTGTGTTAAAACTTTGTTAGGAAATATGTGATCCTTACTAGCTGGAAGTAAGGGAGATGGGGCATGAAGTTATTTCTAGAAGTTGGAGACATACCCACTTTAGCTCAGTTCTGGGCATCTTTGAAAGTCCTATACAAACTTGTTCCTACATACTAACTTGCAACTTTGAATGAGAATGTGCTTGCTTACAGCAACGTGCTATGTGTTCTGAATGCCCGAATTGGGAATCTGTGTCAAAACTTTGTTAGGAATTATGTGATCCTTACTAGCTGGAAGTAAGGGAGATGGGGCATGATGTTATTTCTAGGAGGTGGAGACATACCAAGTTTAGCTCAGTTCTGGGCATCTTTGAAATACCTATACAAACTTGTTCCTACATAGTAACTTGCAACTTTGAATGAGAATGTGCTTGCTTACAGCAACGTGCTATATGTTCTGAATGCCCTAATTGGGAATCTGTGTCAAAACTTTGTTAGGAATTATGTGATCCTTACTAGCTGGAAGTAAGGGAGATGGGGCATGATGTTATTTCTAGGAGGTGGAGACATACCAAGTTTAGCTCAGTTCTGGGCATCTTTGAAATACCTATACAAACTTGTTCCTACATAGTAACTTGCAACTTTGAATGAGAATGTGCTTGCTTACAGCAACGTGCTACATGTTCTGAATGCCCGAATTGGGAATCTGTGTCAAAACTTTGTTAGGAATTATGTGATCCTTACTAGCTGGAAGTAAGGGAGATGGGGCGTGAAGATATTTCTAGAAGTTGGAGACATACCAAGTTTAGCTCAGTTCTGGGCATCTTTGAAATACCTATACAAACTTGCTCCTACATAGTAACTTGCAACTTTGAATGAGAATGTGCTTGCTTACAGCAACGTGCTACATGTTCTGAATGCCCGAATTGGGAATCTGTGTCAAAACTTTGTTAGGAATTATGTGATCCTTACTAGCTGGAAGTAAGGGAGATGGGGCATGAAGTTATTTCTAGGAGTTGGAGACATATCAAGTTTAGCTCAGTTCTGGGCATCTTTGAAATACCTATACAAACTTGTTCCTACATAGTAACTTGCAACATTTAATGAGAATGTGCTTGCTTACAGCAACGTGCTATATGTTCTGAATGCCCGAATTGGGAATCTGTGTCAAAACCTTGTTTGAAATTATGTGATCCTTACTAGATGGAAGTAAGGGACATGGAGCATGAAGTCATGTCTAGGAGTTGGAGACATACAACGTTTAGCTCAGTTCTGGGCATCTTTGAAATACCTATACAAACTTGTTCCTACATAGTAACTTGCAACTTTTAATGAGAATGTGCTTGCTTACAGCAACGCGCTATATGTTCTGAATGCCCGAATTGGCAATCTGTGTCAAAACTTTGTTAGGAATATTATGTGATCCTTACTAGCTGGAAGTAAGGGAGATGGGGCATGAAGTTATTTCTATGAGTTGGAGACATACCCACTTTAGCTCAGTTCTGGGCATCTTTGAAAGTCCTATACAAACTTGTTCCTACATAGTAACTTGCAACTTTGAATGAGAATGTGCTTGCTTACAGCAACGTGCTACATGTTCTGAATGCCCGAATTGGGAATCTGTGTCAAAACTTTGTTAGAAATTATGTGATCCTTACTAGCTGAATGTAAGGGAGATGGGGCATGAAGTTATTTCTAGGAGTTGGAGACATACAACGTTTAGCTCAGTTCTGGGCATCTTTGAAATACCTATACAAACTTGTTCCTACATAATAACTTGCAACTTTGAATGAGAATGTGCTTGCTTACAGCAACGTGCTACATGTTCTGAATGCCCGAATTGGGAATCTGTGTCAAAACTTTGTTAGGAATTATGTGATCCTTACTAGCTGGAAGTAAGGGACATGGAGCATAAATTTATTTCTAGGAGTTGGAGACATACAACGTTTAGCTCAGTTCTGGGCATCTTTGAAATACCTATACAAACTTGTTCCTACATAGTAACTTGCAACTTTGAATGAGAATGTGCTTGCTTACAGCAACGTGCTATATGTTCTGAATGCCCGAATTGGGAAACTGTGTCAAA
The DNA here is from genome assembly GCF_020826845.1 of Diceros bicornis minor. Taxonomy (NCBI): domain Eukaryota; kingdom Metazoa; phylum Chordata; class Mammalia; order Perissodactyla; family Rhinocerotidae; genus Diceros; species Diceros bicornis. Next base: position 2,338,226 of record NW_026691542.1, read on the forward strand.
TCTTTGTTAGGAATTATGTGATCCTTACTAGCTGGAAGTAAGGGAGATGGGGCATGAAGTTATTTCTAGGAGTTGGAGACATACCAAGTTTAGCTCAGTTCTGGGCATCTTTGAAATACCTATACAAACTTGTTCCTACATAGTAACTTGCAACTTTGAATGAGAATGTGCTTGCTTACAGCAACGTGCTATATGTTCTGAATGCCCGAATTGGGAATCTGTGTCAAAACTTTGTTAGGAATATTATGTGATCCTTATTAGCTGGAAGTAAGGGAGATGGGGCATGAAGTTATTTCTAGGAGTTGGAGACATACCCACTTTAGCTCAGTTCTGGGCATCTTTGAAAGTCCTATACAAACTTGTTCCTACATAGTAACTTGCAACTTTGAATGAGAATGTGCTTGCTTACAGCAAGGCGCTATATGTTCTGAAAGCCCGAATTGGGAATCTGTCTCAAAACTTTGTTAGGAATTATGTGATCCTTACTAGCTGGAAGTAAGGGAGATGGGGCATGAAGTAATTTCTAGGAGTTGGAGACATACAACGTTTAGCTCAGTTCTGGGCATCTTTGAAATACCTATACAAACTTGTTCCTACATAGTAACTTGCAACTTTGAATGAGAATGTGCTTGCTTACAGCAACGTGCTATATGTTCTGAATGCCCGAATTGGGAATCTGTGTCAAAACTTTGTTAGGAATTATGTGATCCTTACTAGCTGGAAGTAAGGGAGATGGGGCATGAAGTTATTTCTAGGAGTTGGACACAAACCAAGTTTAGCTCAGTTCTGGGCATCTTTGAAATACCTATACAAACTTGTTCCTAGATAGTAACTTGCAACTGTGAATGAGAATGTGCTTGCTTACAGCAACGTGCTATATGTTCTGAATGCCCGAATTGGGAATCTGTGTCAAAACTTTGTTAGGAATATTATGTGATCCTTACTAGCTGGAAGTAAGGGAGATGGGGCATGAAGTTATTTCTATGAGTTGGAGACATACCCACTTTAGCTCAGTTCTGGGCATCTTTGAAACTCCTATGCAAACTTGTTCCTACATAGTAACTTGCAAGTTTGAATGAGAATGTGCTTGCTTACAGCAACGTGCTATATGTTCTGAATGCCCGAATTGGGAATCTGTGTCAAAACTTTCTCAGGAATTATGTGATCCTTACTAGCTTTAAGTAAGGGAGTTGGGGCATGAAGTTATTTCCAGGAGATGGACACATACCAAGTTTAGCACAGTTCTGGGCATCTTTGAAATACCTATACAAACTTGTTCCTACATAGTAACTTGCAACTTTGAATGAGAATGTGCTTGCTTACAGCAACGTGCTATATGTTCTGAATGCCCGAATTGGGAATCTGTGTCAAAACTTTATTAGAAATTATGTGATCCTTACTAGATGGAAGTAAGGGACATGGAGCATGAAGTCATTTCTAGGAGTTGGAGACATACAACGTTTAGCTCAGTTCTGGGCATCTTTGAAATACCTATACAAACTTGTTCCTACATAGTAACTTGCAACTTTTAATGAGAATGTGCTTGCTTGCAGCCACGCGCTATATGTTCTGAATGCCCGAATTGGGAATCAGTGTCAAAACTTTGTTAGGAATATTATGTGATCCTTACTAGCTGGAAGTAAGGGAGATGGGGCATGAAGTTATTTCTATGAGTTGGAGACATACCCACTTTAGCTCAGTTCTGGGCATCTTTGAAATTCCTATACAAAATGGTTCCTACATAGTAACTTGCAACTTTGAATGAAAATGTGCTTGCTTACAGCAACGTGCTATATGTTCTGAATGCCCGAATTGGGAATCTGTGTCAAAACTTTGTTAGGAATTATGTGATCCTTACTAGCTGGAAGTAAGGGAGATGGGGCATGAAGTTATTTCTAGGAGTTGGAGACATACAACGTTTAGCCCAGTTCTGGGCATCTTTGAAATACCTATACAAACTTGTTCCTACATAGTAACTTGCAAATTTGAATGAGAATGTGCTTGCTTACAGCAACGTGCTATATGTTCTGAATGCCCGAATTGGGAATCTGTGTCAAAACTTTGTTAGAAATTATGTGATCATTACTAGCTGGAAGTAAGGGACATGGAGCATGAAGTTATTTCTAGGAGTTGGAGACATACAACGTTTAGCTCAGTTCTGGGCATCTTTGAAATGCCTGTACAAACTTGTTTGTACATAGTAACTTGCAACTTTGAATGAGAATGTGCTTGCTTACAGCAACTTGCTATATGTTCTGAATGCCCGAATTGGGAATCTGTGTCAAAACTTTGTTAGGAATTATGTGATCCTTACTAGCTGGAAATAAGGGAGACGGGGCATGAAGTTATTTCTAGGAGTTGGAGACATACCAAGTTTAGCTCAGTTCTGGGCATCTTTGAAATACCTATACAAACTTGTTCCTACATAGTAACTTGCAACTTTGAATGAGAATGTGCTTGCTTACAGCAACGTGCTATATGTTCTGAATGCCCGAATTGGGAATCTGTGTCAAAACTTTGTTAGGAATATTATGTGATCCTTTCTAGGTGGAAGTAAGGGAGATGGGGCATGAAGTTATTTCTAGGAGTTGGAGACATACCCACTTTAGCTCAGTTCTGGGCATCTTTGAAAGTCCTATACAAACTTGTTCCTACATAGTAACTTGCAACTTTGAATGAGAATGTGCTTGCTTACAGCAACGTGCTATATGTTCTGAATGCCCGAATTGGGAATCTGTGTCAAAACATTGTTAGGAATATTATGTGATCCTTACTAGCTGGAAGTAAGGGAGATGGGGCATGAAGTTATTTCTATGAGTTGGAGACATACCCACTTTAGCTCAGTCTTGGGCATTTTGAAAGTCCTATACAAACTTGTTCCTACATAGTAACTTGCAACTTTGAATGAGAATGTGCTTGCTTACAGCAACTTGCTATATGTTCTGAATGCCCGAATTGGGAATCTGTGTCAAAACTTTGTTAGGAATTATGTGATCCTTACTATCTGGAAGTAAGGGAGATGGGGCATGAAGTTATTTCTAGGAGTTGGACACATACCAAGTTTAGCTCAGTTCTGGGCATCTTTGAAATACCTATACAAACTTGTTCCTACATAGTAACTTGCATCTTTGAATGAGAATGTGCTTGCTTACAGCAACGTACTATATGTTCTGAATGCCCGAATTGGGAATCTGTGTCAAAACTTTGTTAGGAATTATGTGATCCTTACCAGCTGGAAGTAAGAGAGATGGGGCATGAATTTATTTCTAGGAGTTGGAGACATACAACGTTTAGCTCAGTTCTGGGCATCTTTCAAATACCTATACAAACTTTTTCCTACATTGTAACTTGCAACTTTGAATGAGAATGTGCTTGCTTACAGCAACGTGCTGTATGTTCTGAATGCCCGAATTGGGAATCTGTGTCAAATCTTTGTTAGGAATTATGTGATCCTTACGAGATGGAAGTAAGGGACATGGAGCATGAAGTCATTTCTAGGTGTTGGAGACATACAACGTTTAGCTCAGTTCTGGGCATCTTTGAAATACCTATACAAACTTGTTCCTACATAGTAACTTGCAACTTTGAATGAGAATGTGCTTGCTTACAGCAACGTGCTATATGTTCTGAATGCCCGAATTGGGAATCTGTGTCAAAACTTTGTTAGGAATATTATGTGATCCTTATTAGCTGGAAGAAAGGGAGATGGGGCATGAAGTTATTTCTAGGAGTTGGAGACATACCCACTTTAGCTCAGTTCTGGGCATCTTTGAAAGTCCTATACAAACTTGTTCCTACATAGTAACTTGCAACTTTGAATGAGAATGTGCTTGCTTACAGCAACGTGCTATATGTTCTGAAAGCCCGAATTGGGAATCTGTGTCAAAACTTTGTTAGGAATTATGTGATCCTTACTAGCTGGAAGTAAGGGAGATGGGGCATGAAGTTATTTCTAGGAGTTGGAGACATACAACGTTTAGCTCAGTTCTGGGCATCTTTGAAATACCTATACAAACTTGTTCCTACATAGTAACTTGCAACTTTGAATGAGAATGTGCTTGCTTACAGCAACGTGCTATATGTTCTGAATGCCCGAATTGGGAATCTGTGTCAAAACATTGTTAGGAATTATGTGATCCTTACTAGCTGGAAGTAAGGGAGATGGGGCATGAAGTTATTTCTAGGAGTTGGATACATACCAAGTTTAGCTCAGTTCTGGGAATCTTTGAAAAACCTATACAAACTTGTTCCTACATAGTAACTTGCAACTGTGAATGAGAATGTGCTTGCTTACAGCAACGTGCTATATGTTCTGAATGCCCGAATTGGGAATCTGTGTCAAAACTTTGTTAGGAATATTATGTGATCTTTACTAGCTGGAAGTAAGGGAGATGGGGCATGAAGTTATTTCTATGAGTTGGAGACATACCCACTTTAGCTCAGTTCTGGGCATCTTTGAAAGTCCTATACAAACTTGTTCCTACATAGTAACTTGCAAGTTTGAATGAGAATGTGCTTGCCTACAGCAACGTGCTATATGTTCTGGATGCCCGAATTGGGAATCTGTGTCAAAACTTTCTCAGGAATTATGTGATCCTTACTAGCTGTAAGTAAGGGAGTTGGGGCATGAAGTTATTTCTAGGAGATGGACACATACCAAGTTTAGCACAGTTCTGGGCATCTTTGAAATACCTATACAAACTTGTTCCTACATAGTAACTTGCAACTTTGAATGAGAATGTGCTTGCTTACAGCAACGTGCTACATGTTCTGAATGCAGGAAATGGGTATCTGTGTCAAAACATTGTTAGGAATTATGTGATCCTTACTAGCTGGTAGTAAGGGAGATGGGGCATGAAGTTATTTCTAGGATTTGGACACATACCAAGTTTAGCTCAGTTCTGGGCATCTTTGAAATACCTATACAAACTTGTTCCTACATAGTAACTTGCAACTTTGAATGAGAATGTGCTTGCTTACAGCAACGTGCTATATGTTCTGAATGCCCGAATTGGGAATCTGTGTCAAAACTTTGTTAGGAATTATGTGATCCTTACTAGCTGGAAGTAAGGGAGATGGGGCATGAAGTTATTTCTAGGAGTTGGAGACATACAACGTTTAGCTCAGTTCTGGGCATCTTTGAAATACCTATACAAACTTGTTCCTACATAGTAACTTGCAACTTTGAATGAGAATGCGCTTGCTTACAGCAACGTGCTATATGTTCTGAATGCCCGAATTGGGAATCTGTGTCAAAACTTTGTTAGAAATTATGTGATCCTTACTAGATGGAAGTAAGTGACATGGAGCATGAAGTTATTTCTAGGAGTTGGAGACATACAACGTTTAGCTCAGTTCTGGGCATCTTTGAAATACCTATACAAACTTGTTCCTACATAGTAACTTGCAACTTTGAATGAGAATGTGCTTGCTTACAGCAACGTGATATATGTTCTGAATGCCCGAATTGGGACTCTGTGTCAAAACTTTGTTAGGAATTATGTGATACTTACCAACTGGAAGTAAGGGAGATGGGGCATGAAGTTATTTCTAGGAGTTGGAGACATACAACGTTTAGCTCAGTTCTGGGCATCTTTAAAATACATATAAAAACTTGTTCCTACATAGTAACTTGCAACTTTGAATGAGAATGGGCTTACTTACAGCAACGTGCTATATGTTCTGAATGCCCGAATTGGGAATCTGTGTCAAAACTTTGTTAGGAATTATGTGATCCTTACTAACTGGAAGTTAGGGAGATGGGGCATGAAGATATTTCTAGGAGATGGAGACATACAACGTTTAGCTCACTTCTGGGCATCTTTGAAATACCTATACAAACTTGTTCCTACATAGTAATTTGCAACTTTGAATGAGAATGTGCTTGCTTACAGCAACGTGCTATATGTTCTGAATGCCCGAATTGGGAATCTGTGTCAAAACTTTGTTAGGAATTATGTGATCCTTACTAGCTGGAAGAAAGGGAGATGGGGCATGAAGTTATTTCTAGGAGTTGGAGACATACCAAGTTTAGCTCAGTTCTGATCATCTTTGAAATACCTATACAAACTTGTTCCTACATAGTAACTTGCAACTTTGAATGAGAATGTGCTTGCTTACAGCAACGTGCTATATGTTCTGAATGCCCGAATTGGGAATCTGTGTCAAAACTTTTTTAGGAATATTATGTGATCCTTATTAGCTGGAAGAAAGGGAGATGGGGCATGAAGTTATTTCTAGGAGTTGGAGACATACCCACTTTAGCTCAGTTCTGGGCATCTTTGAAAGTCCTATACAAACTTGTTCCTACAAAGTAACTTGCAACTTTGAATGAGAATGTGCTTGCTTACAGCAACGTGCTATATGTTCTGAAAGCCCGAATTGGGAATCTGTGTCAAAACTTTGTTAGGAATTATGTGATCCTTACTAGCTGGAAGTAAGGGAGATGGGGCATGAAGTTATTTCTAGGAGTTGGAGACATACAACGTTTAGCTCAGTTCTGGGCATCTTTGAAATACCTATACAAACTTGTTCCTACATAGTAACTTGCAACTTTGAATGAGAATGTGCTTGCTTACAGCAACGTGCTATATGTTCTGAATGCCCGAATTGGGAATCTGTGTCAAAACATTGTTAGGAATTATGTGATCTTTACTAGCTGGAAGTAAGGGAGATGGGGCATGAAGTTATTTCTAGGAGTTGGATACATACCAAGTTTAGCTCAGTTCTGGGAATCTTTGAAATACCTATACAAACTTGTTCCTACATAGTAACTTGCAACTGTGAATGAGAATGTGCTTGCTTACAGCAACGTGCTATATGTTCTGAATGCACGAATTGGGAATCTGTGTCAAAACTTTGTTAGGAATATTATGTGATCCTTACTAGCTGGAAGTAATGGAGATGGGGCATGAAGTTATTTCTATGAGTTGGAGACATACCCACTTTAGCTCAGTTCTGGGCATCTTTGAAAGTCCTATACAAACTTGTTCCTACATAGTAACTTGCAAGTTTGAATGAGAATGTGCTTGCTTACAGCAACGTGCTATATGTTCTGAATGCCCGAATTGGGAATCTGTGTCAAAACTTTCTCAGGAATTATGTGATCCTTACTAGCTGTAAGTAAGGGAGTTGGGGCATGAAGTTATTTCTAGGTGATGGACACATACCAAGTTTAGCACAGTTCTGGGCATCTTTGAAATACCTATACAAACTTGTTCCTACATAGTAACTTGCAACTTTGAATGAGAATGTGCTTGCTTACAGCAACGTGCTACATGTTCTGAATGCACGAAATGGGAATCTGTGTCAAAACATTGTTAGGAATTATGTGATCCTTTCTAGCTGGTAGTAAGGGAGATGGGGCATGAAGTTATTTCTAGGATTTGGACACATACCAAGTTTAGCTCAGTTCTGGGCATCTTTGAAATACCTATACAAACTTGTTCCTACATAGTAACTTGCAACTTTGAATGAGAATGTGCTTGCTTACAGCAACGTGCTATATGTTCTGAAAGCCCGAATTGGGAATCTGTGTCAAAACTTTGTTAGAAATTATGTGATCCTTACTAGATGGAAGTAAGTGACATGGAGCATGAAGTTATTTCTAGGAGTTGGAGACATACAACGTTTAGCTCAGTTCTGGGCATCTTTGAAATACCTATACAAACTTGTTCCTACATAGTAACTTGCAACTTTGAATGAGAATGTGCTTGCTTACAGCAACGTGATATATGTTCTGAATGCCCGAATTGGGACTCTGTGTCAAAACTTTGTTAGGAATTATGTGATACTTACCAACTGGAAGTAAGGGAGATGGGGCATGAAGTTATTTCTAGGAGTTGGAGACATACAACGTTTAGCTCAGTTCTGGGCATCTTTAAAATACATATAAAAACTTGTTCCTACATAGTAACTTGCAACTTTGAATGAGAATGGGCTTACTTACAGCAACGTGCTATATGTTCTGAATGCCCGAATTGGGAATCTGTGTCAAAACTTTGTTAGGAATTATGTGATCCTTACTAACTGGAAGTTAGGGAGATGGGGCATGAAGATATTTCTAGGAGATGGAGACATACAACGTTTAGCTCAGTTCTGGGCATCTTTGAAATACCTATACAAACTTGTTCCTACATAGTAACTTGCAACTTTGAATGAGAATGTGCTTGCTTACAGCAACGTGCTATATGTTCTGAATGCCCGAATTGGGAATCTGTGTCAAAACTTTGTTAGGAATTATGTGATCCTTACTAGCTGGAAGAAAGGGAGATGGGGCATGAAGTTATTTCTAGGAGTTGGAGACATACCAAGTTTAGCTCAGTTCTGATCATCTTTGAAATACCTATACAAACTTGTTCCTACATAGTAACTTGCAACTTTGAATGAGAATGTGCTTGCTTACAGCAACGTGCTATATGTTCTGAATGCCCGAATTGGGAATCTGTGTCAAAACTTTGTTATGAATTATGTGATCCTTACTAGCTGAAAGTAAGGGAGATGGGGCATGAAGTTATTTCTAGGAGTTGGAGACATACAACGTTTAGCTCAGTTCTGGGAATCTTTGAAATACCTATACAAACTTGTTCCTACATAGTAACTTGCAACTTTGAATGAGAATGTGTTTGCTTACAGAAACGTGCTATATGTTCTGAATGCCCGAATTGGGAATCTGTGTCAAAAGTTTGTTAGGAATATTATGTGATCCTTACTAGCTGGAAGTAAGTGAGATGGGGCATGAAGTTATTTCTAGGAGTTAGAGACATACCAAGATTAGCTCAGTTCTGGGCATCTTTGAAATACCTATACAAACTTGTTCCTACATAGTAACTTGCAAGTTTGAATGAGAATGTGCTTGCTTACAGCAACGTGCTATATGTTCTGAATGCCCGAATTCGGAATCTGTGTCAAAACTTTCTTAGGAATTATGTGATCCTTACTAGCTGGAAGTAAGGGAGATGGGGCATGAAGTTATTTCTAGGAGTTGGAGACATACAACGTTTAGCTCACTTCTGGGCATCTTTGAAATACCTATACAAACTTGTTCCTACATAGTAGCTTGCAACTTTGAATGAGAATGTGCTTGCTTACAGCAACGTGCTATATGTTCTGAATGCCCGAATTGGGAATCTGTGTCAAAACATTGTTAGGAATTATGTGATCTTTACTAGCTGGAAGTAAGGGAGATGGGGCATGAAGTTATTTCTAGGAGTTGGATACATACCAAGTTTAGCTCAGTTCTGGGAATCTTTGAAATACCTATACAAACTTGTTCCTACATAGTAACTTGCAACTTTGAATGAGAATGTGCTTGCTTACAGCAACGTGCTATATGTTCTGAATGCACGAATTGGGAATCTGTGTCAAAACTTTGTTAGGAATATTATGTGATCCTTACTAGCTGGAAGTAATGGAGATGGGGCATGAAGTTATTTCTATGAGTTGGAGACATACCCACTTTAGCTCAGTTCTGGGCATCTTTGAAAGTCCTATACAAACTTGTTCCTACATAGTAACTTGCAAGTTTGAATGAGAATGTGCTTGCTTACAGCAACGTGCTATATGTTCTGAATGCCCGAATTGGGAATCTGTGTCAAAACTTTCTCAGGAATTATGTGATCCTTACTAGCTGTAAGTAAGGGAGTTGGGGCATGAAGTTATTTCTAGGTGATGGACACATACCAAGTTTAGCACAGTTCTGGGCATCTTTGAAATACCTATACAAACTTGTTCCTACATAGTAACTTGCAACTTTGAATGAGAATGTGCTTGCTTACAGCAACGTGCTACATGTTCTGAATGCACGAAATGGGAATCTGTGTCAAAACATTGTTAGGAATTATGTGATCCTTTCTAGCTGGTAGTAAGGGAGATGGGGCATGAAGTTATTTCTAGGATTTGGACACATACCAAGTTTAGCTCAGTTCTGGGCATCTTTGAAATACCTATACAAACTTGTTCCTACATAGTAACTTGCAACTTTGAATGAGAATGTGCTTGCTTACAGCAACGTGCTATATGTTCTGAAAGCCCGAATTGGGAATCTGTGTCAAAACTTTGTTAGAAATTATGTGATCCTTACTAGATGGAAGTAAGTGACATGGAGCATGAAGTTATTTCTAGGAGTTGGAGACATACAACGTTTAGCTCAGTTCTGGGCATCTTTGAAATACCTATACAAACTTGTTCCTACATAGTAACTTGCAACTTTGAATGAGAATGTGCTTGCTTACAGCAACGTGATATATGTTCTGAATGCCCGAATTGGGACTCTGTGTCAAAACTTTGTTAGGAATTATGTGATACTTACCAACTGGAAGTAAGGGAGATGGGGCAAGAAGTTATTTCTAGGAGTTGGAGACATACAACGTTTAGCTCAGTTCTGGGCATCTTTGAAATACCTATACAAACTTGTTCCTACATAGTAACTTGCAACTTTGAATGAGAATGGGCTTACTTACAGCAACGTGCTATATGTTCTGAATGCCCGAATTGGGAATCTGTGTCAAAACTTTGTTAGGAATTATGTGATCCTTACTAACTGGAAGTTAGGGAGATGGGGCATGAAGATATTTCTAGGAGATGGAGACATACAACGTTTAGCTCAGTTCTGGGCATCTTTGAAATACCTATACAAACTTGTTCCTACATAGTAACTTGCAACTTTGAATGAGAATGTGCTTGCTTACAGCAACGTGCTATATGTTCTGAATGCCCGAATTGGGAATCTGTGTCAAAACTTTGTTAGGAATTATGTGATCCTTACTAGCTGGAAGAAAGGGAGATGGGGCATGAAGTTATTTCTAGGAGTTGGAGACATACCAAGTTTAGCTCAGTTCTGATCATCTTTGAAATACCTATACAAACTTGTTCCTACATAGTAACTTGCAACTTTGAATGAGAATGTGCTTGCTTACAGCAACGTGCTATATGTTCTGAATGCCCGAATTGGGAATCTGTGTCAAAACTTTGTTATGAATTATGTGATCCTTACTAGATGGAAGTAAGTGACATGGAGCATGAAGTTATTTCTAGGAGTTGGAGACATACAACGTTTAGCTCAGTTCTGGGCATCTTTGAAATACCTATACAAACTTGTTCCTACATAGTAACTTGCAACTTTGAATGAGAATGTGCTTGCTTACAGCAACGTGATATATGTTCTGAATGCCCGAATTGGGACTCTGTGTCAAAACTTTGTTAGGAATTATGTGATACTTACCAACTGGAAGTAAGGGAGATGGGGCATGAAGTTATTTCTAGGAGTTGGAGACATACAACGTTTAGCTCAGTTCTGGGCATCTTTAAAATACATATAAAAACTTGTTCCTACATAGTAACTTGCAACTTTGAATGAGAATGGGCTTACTTACAGCAACGTGCTATATGTTCTGAATGCCCGAATTGGGAATCTGTGTCAAAACTTTGTTAGGAATTATGTGATCCTTACTAACTGGAAGTTAGGGAGATGGGGCATGAAGATATTTCTAGGAGATGGAGACATACAACGTTTAGCTCAGTTCTGGGCATCTTTGAAATACCTATACAAACTTGTTCCTACATAGTAACTTGCAACTTTGAATGAGAATGTGCTTGCTTACAGCAACGTGCTATATGTTCTGAATGCCCGAATTGGGAATCTGTGTCAAAACTTTGTTAGGAATTATGTGATCCTTACTAGCTGGAAGAAAGGGAGATGGGGCATGAAGTTATTTCTAGGAGTTGGAGACATACCAAGTTTAGCTCAGTTCTGATCATCTTTGAAATACCTATACAAACTTGTTCCTACATAGTAACTTGCAACTTTGAATGAGAATGTGCTTGCTTACAGCAACGTGCTATATGTTCTGAATGCCCGAATTGGGAATCTGTGTCAAAACTTTGTTATGAATTATGTGATCCTTACTAGCTGAAAGTAAGGGAGATGGGGCATGAAGTTATTTCTAGGAGTTGGAGACATACAACGTTTAGCTCAGTTCTGGGAATCTTTGAAATACCTATACAAACTTGTTCCTACATAGTAACTTGCAACTTTGAATGAGAATGTGTTTGCTTACAGAAACGTGCTATATGTTCTGAATGCCCGAATTGGGAATCTGTGTCAAAAGTTTGTTAGGAATATTATGTGATCCTTACTAGCTGGAAGTAAGTGAGATGGGGCATGAAGTTATTTCTAGGAGTTAGAGACATACCAAGATTAGCTCAGTTCTGGGCATCTTTGAAATACCTATACAAACTTGTTCCTACATAGTAACTTGCAAGTTTGAATGAGAATGTGCTTGCTTACAGCAACGTGCTATATGTTCTGAATGCCCGAATTCGGAATCTGTGTCAAAACTTTCTTAGGAATTATGTGATCCTTACTAGCTGGAAGTAAGGGAGATGGGGCATGAAGTTATTTCTAGGAGTTGGAGACATACAACGTTTAGCTCACTTCTGGGCATCTTTGAAATACCTATACAAACTTGTTCCTACATAGTAGCTTGCAACTTTGAATGAGAATGTGCTTGCTTACAGCAACGTGCTATATGTTCTGAATGCCCGAATTGGGAATCTGTGTCAAAACATTGTTAGGAATTATGTGATCTTTACTAGCTGGAAGTAAGGGAGATGGGGCATGAAGTTATTTCTAGGAGTTGGATACATACCAAGTTTAGCTCAGTTCTGGGAATCTTTGAAATACCTATACAAACTTGTTCCTACATAGTAACTTGCAACTTTGAATGAGAATGTGCTTGCTTACAGCAACGTGCTATATGTTCTGAATGCACGAATTGGGAATCTGTGTCAAAACTTTGTTAGGAATATTATGTGATCCTTACTAGCTGGAAGTAATGGAGATGGGGCATGAAGTTATTTCTATGAGTTGGAGACATACCCACTTTAGCTCAGTTCTGGGCATCTTTGAAAGTCCTATACAAACTTGTTCCTACATAGTAACTTGCAAGTTTGAATGAGAATGTGCTTGCTTACAGCAACGTGCTATATGTTCTGAATGCCCGAATTGGGAATCTGTGTCAAAACTTTCTCAGGAATTATGTGATCCTTACTAGCTGTAAGTAAGGGAGTTGGGGCATGAAGTTATTTCTAGGTGATGGACACATACCAAGTTTAGCACAGTTCTGGGCATCTTTGAAATACCTATACAAACTTGTTCCTACATAGTAACTTGCAACTTTGAATGAGAATGTGCTTGCTTACAGCAACGTGCTACATGTTCTGAATGCACGAAATGGGAATCTGTGTCAAAACATTGTTAGGAATTATGTGATCCTTTCTAGCTGGTAGTAAGGGAGATGGGGCATGAAGTTATTTCTAGGATTTGGACACATACCAAGTTTAGCTCAGTTCTGGGCATCTTTGAAATACCTATACAAACTTGTTCCTACATAGTAACTTGCAACTTTGAATGAGAATGTGCTTGCTTACAGCAACGTGCTATATGTTCTGAAAGCCCGAATTGGGAATCTGTGTCAAAACTTTGTTAGAAATTATGTGATCCTTACTAGATGGAAGTAAGTGACATGGAGCATGAAGTTATTTCTAGGAGTTGGAGACATACAACGTTTAGCTCAGTTCTGGGCATCTTTGAAATACCTATACAAACTTGTTCCTACATAGTAACTTGCAACTTTGAATGAGAATGTGCTTGCTTACAGCAACGTGATATATGTTCTGAATGCCCGAATTGGGACTCTGTGTCAAAACTTTGTTAGGAATTATGTGATACTTACCAACTGGAAGTAAGGGAGATGGGGCAAGAAGTTATTTCTAGGAGTTGGAGACATACAACGTTTAGCTCAGTTCTGGGCATCTTTGAAATACCTATACAAACTTGTTCCTACATAGTAACTTGCAACTTTGAATGAGAATGGGCTTACTTACAGCAACGTGCTATATGTTCTGAATGCCCGAATTGGGAATCTGTGTCAAAACTTTGTTAGGAATTATGTGATCCTTACTAACTGGAAGTTAGGGAGATGGGGCATGAAGATATTTCTAGGAGATGGAGACATACAACGTTTAGCTCAGTTCTGGGCATCTTTGAAATACCTATACAAACTTGTTCCTACATAGTAACTTGCAACTTTGAATGAGAATGTGCTTGCTTACAGCAACGTGCTATATGTTCTGAATGCCCGAATTGGGAATCTGTGTCAAAACTTTGTTAGGAATTATGTGATCCTTACTAGCTGGAAGAAAGGGAGATGGGGCATGAAGTTATTTCTAGGAGTTGGAGACATACCAAGTTTAGCTCAGTTCTGATCATCTTTGAAATACCTATACAAACTTGTTCCTACATAGTAACTTGCAACTTTGAATGAGAATGTGCTTGCTTACAGCAACGTGCTATATGTTCTGAATGCCCGAATTGGGAATCTGTGTCAAAACTTTGTTATGAATTATGTGATCCTTACTAGCTGAAAGTAAGGGAGATGGGGCATGAAGTTATTTCTAGGAGTTGGAGACATACAACGTTTAGCTCAGTTCTGGGAATCTTTGAAATACCTATACAAACTTGTTCCTACATAGTAACTTGCAACTTTGAATGAGAATGTGTTTGCTTACAGAAACGTGCTATATGTTCTGAATGCCCGAATTGGGAATCTGTGTCAAAAGTTTGTTAGGAATATTATGTGATCCTTACTAGCTGGAAGTAAGTGAGATGGGGCATGAAGTTATTTCTAGGAGTTAGAGACATACCAAGATTAGCTCAGTTCTGGGCATCTTTGAAATACCTATACAAACTTGTTCCTACATAGTAACTTGCAAGTTTGAATGAGAATGTGCTTGCTTACAGCAACGTGCTATATGTTCTGAATGCCCGAATTGGGAATCTGTGTCAAAACATTGTTAGGAATTTTGTGATGCTTACTAGCTGGAAGTAAGGGAGATGGGGCATGAAGTTATTTATAGGAGTTGGAGACATACCAAGTTTAGCTCAGTTCTGGGCATCTTTGAAAAACCTATACAAACTTGTTCCTACTTAGTAACTTGCAACTTTGAATGAGAATGTGCTTGCTTACAGCAAAGTGCTATATGTTCTGAATGCCCGAATTCGGAATCTGTGTCAAAACTTTCTTAGGAATTATGTGATCCTTACTAGCTGGAAGTAAGGGAGATGGGGCATGAAGTTATTTCTAGGAGTTGGAGACATACAACGTTTAGCTCACTTCTGGGCATCTTTGAAATACCTATACAAACTTGTTCCTACATAGTAGCTTGCAACTTTGAATGAGAATGTGCTTGCTTACAGCAACGTGCTATATGTTCTGAATGCCCGAATTGGGAATCTGTGTCAAAACTTTCTCAGGAATTATGTGATCCTTACTAGCTGAAAGTTAGGGAGATGGGGCATGAAGTTATTTCTAGGAGTTGGAGACATACAACGTTTAGCTCAGTTCTGGGCATTTTTGAAATACCTATACAAACTTGTTCCTACATAGTAACTTGCAACTTTGAATGAGAATGTGCTTGCTTACAGCAACGTGCTATATGTACTGAATGCCCGAATTGGGAATCTGTGTCAAAACTTTGTTAGAAATTATGTGATCCTTACTAGCTGGAAGTAAGGGAGATGGGGCAAGAAGTTATTTCTAGGAGTTGGAGACATACCAAGTTTAGCTCAGTTCTGGGCATCTTTGAAATACCTATACAAACTTGTTCCTACATAGTAACTTGCAACTTTGAATGAGAATGTGCTTGCTTACAGCAACGTGCTATATGTTCTGAATGCCCGAATTGGGAATCTGTGTCAAAACTTTGTTAGGAATTATTTGATCCTTACTAGCTGAAAGTAAGGGAGATGGGGCATGAAGTTATTTCTAGGAGTTGGAGACATACAACGTTTAGCTCAGTTCTGGGCATCTTTGAAATACCTATACAAACTTGTTCCTACATAGTAACTTGCAACTTTGAATGAGAATGTGCTTGCTTACAGCAACGTGCTATATGTTCTGAATTCCCGAATTGGGAATCTGTGTCAAAAATTTGTTAGGAATTATGTGATCCTTACCAGCTGGAAGTAAGGGAGATGGGGCATGAAGTTATTTCTAGGAGTTGGAGACATACAACGTTTAGCTCAGTTCTGGGCATCTTTGAAATACCTATACAAACTTGTTCCTACATAGTAACTTGCAACTTTGAATGAGAATGTGCTTGCTTACAGCAACGTGCTATATGTTCTGAATGCCCGAATTGGGAATCTGTGTCAAAACTTTGTTAGAAATTATGTGATCCTTACTAGATGGAAGTAAGTGACATGGAGCATGAAGTTATTTCTAGGAGTTGGAGACATACAACGTTTAGCTCAGTTCTGGGCATCTTTGAAATACCTATACAAACTTGTTCCTACATAGTAACTTGCATCTTTGAATGAGAATGTGCTTGCTTACAGCAACGTGCTATATGTTCTGAATGCCCGAATTGGGAATCTGTGTCAAAACTTTCTCAGGAATTATGTGATCCTTACTAGCTGAAAGTTAGGGAGATGGGGCATGAAGTTATTTCTAGGAGTTGGAGACATACAACGTTTAGCTCAGTTCTGGGCATCTTTGAAATACCTATACAAACTTGTTCCTACATAGTAACTTGCAACTTTGAATGAGAATGTGCTTGCTTACAGCAACGTGCTATATGTACTGAATGCCCGAATTGGGAATCTGTGTCAAAACTTTGTTAGAAATTATGTGATCCTTACTAGCTGGAAGTAAGGGAGATGGGGCAAGAAGTTATTTCTAGGAGTTGGAGACATACCAAGTTTAGCTCAGTTCTGGGCATCTTTGAAATACCTATACAAACTTGTTCCTACATAGTAACTTGCAACTTTGAATGAGAATGTGCTTGCTTACAGCAACGTGCTATATGTTCTGAATGCCCGAATTGGGAATCTGTGTCAAAACTTTGTTAGGAATTATTTGATCCTTACTAGCTGAAAGTAAGGGAGATGGGGCATGAAGTTATTTCTAGGAGTTGGAGACATACAACGTTTAGCTCAGTTCTGGGCATCTTTGAAATACCTATACAAACTTGTTCCTACATAGTAACTTGCAACTTTGAATGAGAATGTGCTTGCTTACAGCAACGTGCTATATGTTCTGAATTCCCGAATTGGGAATCTGTGTCAAAAGTTTGTTAGGAATTATGTGATCCTTACCAGCTGGAAGTAAGGGAGATGGGGCATGAAGTTATTTCTAGGAGTTGGAGACATACAACGTTTAGCTCAGTTCTGGGCATCTTTGAAATACCTATACAAACTTGTTCCTACATAGTAACTTGCAACTTTGAAGGAGAATGTGCTTGCTTACAGCAACGTGCTATATGTTCTGAATGCCCGAATTGGGAATCTGTGTCAAAACTTTGTTAGAAATTATGTGATCCTTACTAGCTGGAAGTAAGGGACATAGAGCATGAATTTATTTCTAGGAGTTGGAGACATACAACGTTTAGCTCAGTTCTGGGCATCTTTGAAATACCTATGCAAACTTGTTCCTACATAGTAACTTGCAACTTTGAATGAGAATGTGCTTGCTTACAGCAACGTGCTATATGTTCTGAATGCCCGAATTGGGAATCTGTGTCAAAACTTTGTTAGGAATTACTTGATCCTTACTAGCTGGAGGTAAGGGAGATGGGGCATGAAGTTATTTCAAGGAGTTGGAGACATACCAAGTTTAGCTCAGTTCTGGGCATCTTTGAAATACCTATACAAACTTGTTCCTACCTAGTAACTTGCAACTTTGAATGAGAATGTGCTTGCTTACAGCAACGTGCTATATGTTCTGAATGCCCGAATTGGGAATCTGTGTCAAAACTTTGTTAGAAATTATGTGATCCTTACTAGCTGGAAGTAAGGGACTTGGAGCATGAATTTATTTCTAGGAGTTGGAGACATATAAGGTTTAGCTCAGTTCTGGGCATCTTTGAAATACCTATACAAACTTGTTCCTACATAGTAACTTGCAACTTTGAATGAGAATGTGCTTGCTTACAACAACGTGCTATATGTTCTGAATGCCCGAATTGGGAATCTGTGTCAAAACTTTGTTAGGAATTATGTGATCCTTACTAGCTGGAAGTAAGGAAGACGGGGCATGAAGTTATTTCTAGGAGTTGTAGACATACCAAGTATAGCTCTGTTCTGGGCATCTTTGAAATACCTATACAAACTTGTTCCTACATAGTGACTTGCAACTTTGAATAAGAATGTGCTTGCTTACAACAACGTGCTACATGTTCTGAATGCCCGAATTGGGAAACTGTGTCAAAACTTTGTTAGGAATTTTGTGATCCTTACTAGCTGGAAGTAAGGGAGATGGGGCATGAAGTTATTTCTAGGAGTTGGAGACATACAACGTTTAGCTCAGTTCTGAGCATCTTTGAAATCCCTATACAAACGTGTTCCTACATAGTAACTTGCAACTTTGAATGAGAATGTGCTTGCTTACAGCAACGTGCTATATGTTCTGAATGCCCGAATTGGGAATCTGTGTCAAAACTTTGTTAGGAATTATGTGATCCTTACTAGCTGGAAGTAAGTGAGATGGGGCATGAAGCTATTTGTAGGAGTTGGAGACATACCAAGTTTAGCTCAGTTCTGGGCATCTTTGAAATACCTATACAAACTTGTTCCTACATAGTAACTTGCAACTTTGAATGAGAATGTGCTTGCTTACAGCAACGTGCTATATGTTCTGAATGCCCGAATTGGGAATCTGTGTCAAAACTTTGTTAGGAATTATGTGATCCTTACTAGCTGGAAGTAAGGGAGATGGGGCATGAAGTTATTTCTAGGAGTTGGAGACACACAACGTTTAGCTCAGTTCTGGGCATCTTTGAAATACCTATACAAACTTGTTCCTACATAGTAACTTGCAACTTTGAATGAGAATGTGCTTGCTTACAGCAACGTGCTATATGTTCTGAATGCCCGAATTGGGAATCTGTGTCAAAACTTTGTTAGGAATTATGTGATCCTTACTAGCTGGAAGTAAGGGAGATGGGGCATGAAGTTATTTCTAGGAGTTGGAGACATGCCAAGTTTAGCTCCGTTCTGGGCATGTTTGAAATACCTATACAAACTTGTTCCTACATAGTAACTTGCAACTTTGAATGAGAATGTGCTTGCTTACAGCAACGTGCTATATGTTCTGAATGCCCGAATTGGGAATCTGTGTCAAAACTTTGTTAGGAATTATGTGATCCTTACTAGCTGAAAGTAAGGGAGATGGGGCATGAAGTTATTTCTAGGAGTTGGAGACATACCAAGTTTAGCTCAGTTCTGGGCATCTTTGAAATACCTATACAAACTTGTTCCTACATAGTAACTTGCAACTTTGAATGAGAATGTGCTTGCTTACAGCAACGTGCTGTATGTTCTGAATGCCCGAATTGGGAATCTGTCTCAAAATTTGTTAGAAGTTATGTGATCCTTACTAGATGGAAGTAAGTGAGATGGGGCATGAAGTTTTTTCTAGGAGTTGGAGACATACCAAGTTTAGCTCAGTTCTGGGCATCTTTGAAATACCTATACAAACTTGTTCCTACATAGTAACTTGCAACTTTGAATGAGAATGTGTTTGCTTACAGAAACGTGCTATATGTTCTGAATGTGCGAATTGGGAATCTGTGTCAAAAGTTTGTTAGGAATATTATGAGATCCTTACCAGCTGGAAGTAAGGGAGATGGGGCATGAAGTTATTTCTAGGAGTTGGAGACATACAACGTTTAGCTCAGTTCTGGGCATCTTTGAAATACCTATACAAACTTTTTCCTACATAGTAACTTGCAACTTTGAAGGAGAATGTGCTTGCTTACAGCAACGTGCTATATGTTCTGAATGCCCGAATTGGGAATCTGTGTCAAAACATTGTTAGGAATTATGTGATCCTTACTAGGTGGAAGTAAGGGAGATGGGGCATAAAGTTATTTCTAGGAGTTGGAGACATACCAAGTTTAGCTCAGTTCTGGGCATCTTTGAAATACCTATACAAACTTGTTCCTACATAGTAACTTGCAACTTTGAATGAGAATGTGCTTGCTTACAGCAACGTGCTATATGTTCTGAATGCCCGAATTGGGAATCTGTGTCAAAACTTTGTTAGGAATTATGTGATCCTTACTAGCTGGAAGTAAGGGAGATGGGGCATGAAGTTATTTCTAGGAGTTGGAGACATGCCAAGTTTAGCTCACTTCTGGGCATCTTTGAAATACCTATACAAACTTGTTCCTACATAGTAACTTGCAACTTTGAATGAGAATGTGCTTGCTTACAGCAACGTGCTATATGTTCTGAATGCCCGAATTGGGAATCTGTGTCAAAACTTTGTTAGAAATTATGTGATCCTTACTAGATGGAAGTAAGGGAGATGGGGCATGAAGTTATTTCTAGGAGTTGGAGACATACAAAGTTTAGCTCAGTTCTGGGCATCTTTGAAATACCTATACAAACTTGTTCCTATATAGTAACTTGCAACTTTGAATGAGAATGTGCTTGCTTACAGCAACGTGCTATATGTTCCTAATGCCCGAATTGAGAATGTGTGTCAAAACTTTGTTAGGAATTATGTGATCCTTACTAGCTGGAAGTAAGTGAGATGGGGCATGATGTTATTTCTTGGAGTTGGAGACATACAACGTTTAGCTCAGTTCTGGGCATCTTTGAAATACCTATACAAACTTGTTCCTATATAGTAACTTGCAACTTTGAATGAGAATGTGCTTGCTTACAGCAACGTGCTATATGTTCTGAATGCCCGAATTGGGAATCTGTGTCAAAACTTTGTTAGTAATTATGTGATCCTTACTACCTGGAGGTAAGGGAGATGGGGCATGAAGTTATTTCTAGGAATTGCAGACATGCCAATTTTAGCTCAGTTCTGGGCATCTTTGAAATACCTATACAAACTTGTTCCTACCTAGTAACTTGCAACTTTGAATGAGAATGTGCTTGCTTACAGCAACGTGCTATATGTTCTGAATGCCCGAATTGGGAATCTGTGTCAAATCTTTGTTAGTAATTATGTGATCCTTACTAGCTGGAAGTAAGGGAGATGGGGCATGAAGTTATTTCTAGGAGTTTGAGACATACCCACTTTAGCTCAGTTCTGGGCATCTTTGAAATACCTATACAAACTTATTCCTACATAGTAACTTGCAACTTTGAATGAAAATGTGCTTGCTTACAGCAACGTGCTATATGTTCTGAATGCCCGATTTGGGAATCTGTGTCAAAACTTTGTTAGGAATTATGTGATCCTTACTAGCTGGAAGTAAGGGAGATGGGGCATGAAGTGATTTCTAGGAGTTGGACACATACCAAGTTTAGCTCAGTTCTGGGCATCTTTGAAATACCTATACAAACTTGTTCCTACATAGTGACTTGCAACTTTGAATAAGAATGTGCTTGCTTACAGCAACGTGCTACATGTTCTGAATGCCCGAATTGGGAAACTGTGTCAAAACTTTGTTAGGAATTTTGTGATCCTTACTAGCTGGAAGTAAGGGAGATGGGGCATGAAGTTATTTCTAGGAGTTGGAGACATACAACGTTTAGCTCAGTTCTGGGCATCTTTGAAATCCCTATACAAACTTGTTCCTACATAGTAACTTGCAACTTTGAATGAGAATGTGCTTGCTTACAGCAACGTGCTATATGTTCTGAATGCCCGAATTGGGAATCTGTGTCAAAACTTTGTTAGGAATTATGTGATCCTTACTAGCTGGAAGTAAGGGAGATGGGGCATGATGTTATTTCTAAGAGTTGGACACATACCAAGTTTAGCTCAGTTCTGGGCATCTTTGAAATACCTATATAAACTTGTTCCTACATAGTAACATGCAACTTTGAATGAGAATGTGCTTGCTTACAGCAACGTGCTATATGTTCTGAATGCCCGAATTTGGAATCTGTGTCAAAACTTTGTTAGGAATTATGTGATCCTTACTAGCTGGAAGTAAGGGAGACGTGGCATGAAGTTATTTCTAGGAGTTGGAGTCATACCAAGTTTAGCTCAGTTCTGGGCATCTTTGAAATACCTATACAAACTTGTTCCTACATAGTAACTTGCAACTTTGAATGAGAATGTGCTTGCTTACAGCAACGTGCTATATGTTCTGATTGCCCGAATTGGGAATCTGTGTCAAAACTTTGTTAGTAATTATGTGATCCTTACCAGCTGGAAGTAAGGGAGATGGGGCATGAAGTTATTTCTAGGAGTTTGAGACATACCCACTTTAGCTCAGTTCTGGGCATCTTTGAAATACCTATACAAACTTGTTCCTACATAGTAACTTGCAACTTTGAATGAAAATGTGCTTGCTTACAGCAACGTGCTATATGTTCTGAATGCCCGATTTGGGAATCTGTGTCAAAACTTTGTTAGGAATTATGTGATCCTTACTAGCTGGAAGTAAGGGAGATGGGGCATGAAGTTATTTCTAGGAGTTGGAGACATACCATTTTAGCTCAGTTCTGGGCATCTTTGAAATACCTATACAAACTTGTTCCTACATAGTGACTTGCAACTTTGAATAAGAATGTGCTTGCTTACAGCAACGTGCTACATGTTATGAATGCCCGAATTGGGAAACTGTGTCAAAAATTTGTTAGGAATTTTGTGATCCTTACTAGCTGGAAGTAAGGGAGATGGGGCATGAAGTTATTTCTAGGAGTTGGAGACATACAACGTTTAGCTCAGTTCTGGGCATCTTTGAAATCCCTATACAAACTTGTTCCTACATAGTAACTTGCAACTTTGAATGAGAATGTGCTTGCTTACAGCATCGTGCTATATGTTCTGAATGCCCGAATTGGGAATCTGTGTCAAAACTTTGTTAGGAATTATGTGATCCTTACTAGCTGGAAGTAAGGGAGATGGGGCATGAAGTTATTTCTAGGAGTTGGAGACATACCAAGTTTAGCTCAGTTCTGGGCATCTTTGAAATACCTATACAAACTTGTTCCTACATAGTAACTTGCAACTTTGAATGAGAATGTGCTTGCTTACAGCAACGTGCTATATGTTCTGAATGCCCGAATTGGGAATCTGTGTCAAAACTTTGTTAGAAATTATGTGATCCTTACTAGCTGGAAGTAAGGGAGATGGGGCATGAAGTTAGTTCTAGGATGTGGAGACATACCAAGTTTAGCTCAGTTCTGGGCATCTTTGAAATACATATACAAACTTGTTCCTACATAGTAACTTGAAAATTTGAATGAGAATGTGATTGCATACAGCAACGTGCTATATGTTCTGAATGCCCGAATTGGGAATATGTGTCAAAACTTTGTTAGAAATAATGTGATCCTTACTAGATTGAAGTAAGGGAGATGGGGCATGAAGTTATTTCTAGGAGTTGGAGACATACCCACTTTAGCTCAGTTCTGGGCATCTTTGAAAGTCCTATACAAACATGTTCCTACATAGTAACTTGCAACTTTGAATGAGAATGTGCTTGCTTACAGCAACGTGCTATATGTTCCTAATGCCCGAATTGGGAATCTGTGTCAAAACTTTGTTAGGAATTATGTGATCCTTACTAGCTGGAAGTA
This sequence comes from Diceros bicornis minor, assembly GCF_020826845.1. Classification (NCBI taxonomy): domain Eukaryota; kingdom Metazoa; phylum Chordata; class Mammalia; order Perissodactyla; family Rhinocerotidae; genus Diceros; species Diceros bicornis. Next base: position 2,361,777 of record NW_026691542.1, read on the forward strand.
AGGGAGACGGGGCATGAAGTTATTTCTAGGAGTTGGAGTCATACCAAGTTTAGCTCAGTTCTGGGCATCTTTGAAATACCTATACAAACTTGTTCCTACATAGTAACTTGCAACTTTGAATGAGAATGTGCTTGCTTACAGCAACGTGCTATATGTTCTGATTGCCCGAATTGGGAATCTGTGTCAAAACTTTGTTAGTAATTATGTGATCCTTACTAGCTGGAAGTAAGGGAGATGGGGCATGAAGTTATTTCTAGGAGTTGGAGACATACAACATTTAGCTCAGTTCTGGGCATCTTTGAAATACCTATACAAACTTGTTCCTACATAGTAACTTGCAACTTTGAATGAGAATGTGCTTGCTTACAGCAACGTGCTATATGTTCTGAATGCCCGATTTGGGAATCTGTGTCAAAACTTTGTTAGGAATTATGTGATCCTTACTAGCTGGAGGTAAGGGAGATGGGGCATGAAGTTATTTCTAGGAGTTGGAGACATACCAAGTTTAGCTCAGTTCTGGGCATCTTTGAAATACCTATACAAACTTGTTCCTACCTAGTAACTTGCAAGTTTGAATGAGATTGTGCTTGCTTACAGCAACGTGCTATATGTTCTGAATGCCCGATTTGGGAATCTGTGTCAAAACTTTGTTAGGAATTATGTGATGCTTACTAGCTGGAAGTAAGGGAGATGGGGCATGAAGTTATTTATAGGAGTTGGAGACATACCAAGTTTAGCTCAGTTCTGGGCATCTTTGAAAAACCTATACAAACTTGTTCCTACGTAGTAACTTGCAACTTTGAATGAGAATGTGCTTGCTTACAGCAACGTGCTATATGTTCTGAATGCCCGAACTGTGAATCTGTGTCAAAACTTTGTTAGGAATTATGTGATCCTTACTAGCTGGAAGTAAGGCAGATGGGGTATGAAGATATTTCTAGGAGTTGGAGACATACCCACTTTAGCTCAGTTCTGGGCATCATTGAAATTCCTGTACAAACTTGTTCCTACATAGTAACTTGCAACTTTGAATGAGAATGTGCTTGCTTACAGCAACGTGCTATATGTTCTGAATGCCCGAATTGGGAATCTGTGTCAAAACTTTGTTAGGAATTATGTGATCCTTACTAGCTGGAAGTAAGGGAGATGGGGCATGAAGTTATTTCTAGGAGTTGGAGACATACCAAGTTTAGCTCAGTTCTGGGCATCTTTGAAATACCTATACAAACCTGTTCCTACATAGTAACTTGCAACTTTGAATGAGAATGTGCTTGCTTACAGCAACGTGCTATATGATCTGAATGCCCGAATTGGGAATCTGTGTCAAAACTTTGTTAGGAATATTATGTGATCCTTACTAGCTGGAAGTAAGGGAGATGGGGCATGAAGTTATTTCTAGGAGTTGGAGACATACCCACTTTAGCTCAGTTCTGGGCATCTTTGAAAGTCCTATACAAACTTGTTCCTCCATAGTAACTTGTAACTTTGAATGAGAATGTGCTTGATTACAGCAACGTGCTATATGTTCTGAATGCCCGAATTGGGAATCTGTGTCAAAAGTTTGTTAGGAATTATGTGATCCTTACTAGCTGGAAGTAAGGGAGATGGGGCATGAAGTTATTTCTAGGAGTTGGACACATACCAAGTTTAGCTCAGTTCTGGGCATCTTTGAAATACCTATACAAACTTGTTCCTACATAGTAACTTGCATCTTTGAATGAGAATGTGCTTGCTTACAGCAACGTGTTATATGTTCTGAATTCCCGAATTGAGAATCTGTGTCAAAACTTTGTTAGGAATTATGTGATCCTACCTAGCTGGAAGTAAGAAAGATGGGGCATGAAGTTATTTCTAGGAGTTGGAGACATACAACGTTTAGCTCAGTTCTGGGCATCTTTGAAATACCTATACAAACTTGTTCCTACATAGTAACTTGCAACTTTGAATGAGAATGTGCTTGCTTACAGCAACGTGCTATATGTTCTGAATGCCCGAATTGGGAATCTGTGTCAAAACTTTGTTAGAAATTATGTGATCCTTACTAGCTGGAAGTAAGGGAGATGGGTCATGAAGTTATATCTAGGAGTTGGACACATACCAAGTTTAGCTCAGTTCTGGGCAACTTTGAAATACCTATACATACTTGTTCCTACATAGTAACTTGCAACTTTGAATGAGAATGTGCTTGCTTACAGCAACGTGCTAAATGTTCTGAAGGCCCGAATTGGGAATCTGTGTCAAAACTTTGTTAGGAATTATGTGATCCTTACTAGCTGGAAGTAAGGGAGATGGGGCATGAAGTTATCTCTAGGAGGTGGAGACATACCAAGTTTAGCTCAGTTCTGGGCATCTTTGAAATACCTATACAAACTTGTTCCTACATAGTAACTTGCAACTTTGAATGAGAATGTGCTTGCTTACAGCAACGTGCTATATGTTCTGAATGCCCGAATTGGGAATCTGTGTCAAAACTTTGTTAGGAATTATGTGATCCTTACTAGCTGTAAGTAAGGGAGATGGGGCATGAAGCTATTTCTAGGAGTAGGAGACATACCAATTTAGCTCAGTTCTGGGCATCTTTGAAATACCTATACAAACTTGTTCCTACATAGTAACTTGCAACTTTGAATGAGAATGTGCTTGCTTACAGCAACGTGCTACATGTTCTGAATGCCCGAATTGGGAATCTGTGTCAAAACTTTGTTAGGAATTATGTGATCCTTACTAGCTGGAAGTAAGGGAGATGGGGCATGAAGTTATTTCTAGGAGTTGGAGATATACCAAGTTTAGCTCAGTTCTGGCAATCTTTGAAAGTCCTATACAAACTTGTTCTTACATAGTAACTTGCAACTTTGAATGAGAATGTGTTTGCTTACAGCAACCTGCTATATGTTCTGAATGCCCGAATTGGGAATCTGTGTCAAAACTTTGTTAGGAATTATGTGATCCTTACTAGCTGGAAGTAAGGGAGATCGGTCATGAAGTTATTTCTAGGCGTTGGAGACATACAACGTTTAGCTCAGTTCTGGGCATCTTTGAAATACCTATACAAACTTGTTCCTACATAGTAACTTGCAACTTTGAATGAGAATGTGCTTGCTTACAGCAACGTGCTAGATGTTCTGAATGCCCGAATTGGGAATCTGTGTGAAAACATTATTAGGAATTATGTGATCCTTACTAGCTGGAAGTAAGGGAGATGGGGCATGAAGTTATTTCTAGGAGTTGGAGACATACAACGTTTAGCTCAGGTCTGGGCATCTTTGAAATACCTATACAAACTTGTTCCTACATAGTAACTTGCAACTTTGAATGAGAATGTGTTTGCTTACAGCAACGTGCTATATGTTCTGAATGCCCGAATTGGGAATCTGTGTGAAATCTTTGTTAGAAATTATGTGATCCATACTAGCTGGAAGTAAGGGAGATGGGGCATGAAGTTATTTCTAGGAGTTGGAGACATACCAAGTTTAGCTCAGATCTGGGTATCTTTGAAATACCTATACAAACTTGTTCCTACATAGTAACTTGCAATTTTGAAGGAGAATGTGCTTGCTTACAGCAACGTGCTATATGTTCTGAATGCCCGAATTGGGAATCTGTGTCAAAACTTTGTTAGGAATATTATGTGATCCTTACTAGCTGGAAGTAAGGGAGATGGGACATGAAGTTATTTCTAGGAGATGGACACATACCAAGTTTAGCACAGATCTGGGCATCTTTGAAATACCTAAACAAACTTGTTCCTACATAGTAATTTGCAACTTTGAATGACAATGTGCTTGCTTACAGCAACGTGCTACGTGTTCTGAATGCCCGAATTGGGAATCTGTGTCAAAACTTTGTTAGGAATTATGTGATCCTTACTAGCTGGAATTAAGGGAGATGGGGCATCAAGTTATTTCTAGGAGTTGGAGATATACCAAGTTTAGCTCAGTTCAGGGCATCTTTGAAAGTCCTATACAAACTTGTTCCTACACAGTAACTTGCAAATTTCAATGAGAATGTGCTTGCTTACAGCAACGTGCTACATGTTCTGAATGCCCAATTTGGGAATATGTGTCACAAGTTTGTTAGGAATTATGTGATCCTTACTAGCTGGAAGTAAGGGAGATGAGGCATGAAGTTATTTCTAGGAGTTGGAGACATACAACGTTTAGCTCAGTTCTGGGCATCTTTGAAATACCTATACAAACTTGTTCCTACATAGTAACTTGCAACTTTGAATGAGAATGTGCTTGCTTACAGCAACGTGCTATATGTTCTGAATGCCCGAATTGGGAATCTGTGTCAAAACTTTGTTAGGAATTATGTGATCCTTACTAGCTGGAAGTAAGGGAGATGGGGCATGAAGTTATTTCTAGGAGTTGGAGACATACCAAGTTTAGCTCAGTTCTGGGCATCTTTGAAATACCTATACAAACTTGTTCCTACATAGTAACTTGCAACTTTGAATGAGAATGTGCTTGCTTACAGCAACGTGCTATATGTTCAGAATGCCCGAATTGGGAATCTGTGTCAAAACTTTTTTAGGAATTATGTGATCCTTACTAGCTGGAAGTAACTGAGATGGGGCATGAAGTTATTTCTAGGAGATGGACACATAGCAAGTTTAGCACAGATCTGGGCATCTTTGAAATACTTATACAAACTTGTTCCTACATAGTAACTTGCAACTTTGAATGACAATGTGCTTGCTTACAGCAACGTGCTACATGTTTTGAATGCCCGAATTGGGAATCTGTGTCAAAACTTTGTTAGGAATTATGTGATCCTTACTAGCTGGAAGTAAGTGAGATGGGGCATGAAGTTATTTCTAGGAGTTGGAGATATACCAAGTTTAGCTCAGTTCTGGGCATCTTTGAAAGTCCTAAACAACCTTGTTCTTACATAGTAACTTGCAACTTTGAATGAGAATGTGTTTGCTTACAGCAACGTGCTATATGTTCTGAATGCCCGAATTGGGAATCTGTGTCAAAACTTTGTTAGGAATTATGTGATCCTTACTAGCTGGAAGTAAGGGAGATCGGTCATGAAGTTATTTCTAGGCGTTGGAGACAGACAACGTTTATCTCAGTTCTGGGCATCGTTGAAATACCTATACAAACTTGTTCCTACATAGTAACTTGCAACTTTGAATGAGAATGTGCTTGCTTACAGCAACGTGCTATATGTTCTGAATGCCCGAATTGGGAATCTGTGTCAAAATTTTGTTAGGAATTATGTGATCCTTACTAGCTGGCAGTAAGGGAGATGGGGCGTTAAGTTATTTCTAGGAGTTGGAGACATACAACGTTTAGCTCAGTTCTGGGCATCTTTGAAATACCTATACAAACTTGTTCCTACATAGTAAATTGCAACTTTGAATGAGAATGTGCTTGCTTACAGCAACGTGCTATATGTTCTGAATGCCCGAATTGGCAATCTGTGTCAAAACTTTGTTAGGAATTATGTGATCCTTACTAGCTGGAAGTTAGTGAGATGGGGCATGAAGTTATTTCTAGGAGTTGGAGACATACCCACTTTAGCTCAGTTCTGGGCATCTTTGAAATACCTATACAAACTTGTTCCTACATAGTAACTTGCAACTTTGAATGAGAATGTGCTTGCTTACAGCAACGTGCTATATGTTTTGAATGCCCGAATTGGGAATCTGTGTCAAAACTTTATTAGGAATTATGTGATCCTTACTAGCTGGAAGCAAGGGAGTAGGGGCATGAAGTTATTTCTAGGAGTTGGAGACATACCAAGATTAGCTCAGTTCTGGGCATCTTTGAAAGTCCTATACAAACTTGTTCCTAGATAGTAACTTGCAACTTTGAATGAGAATGTGCTTGCTTACAGCAACGTGCTATATGTTCTTAATGCCCGAATTGGGAATCTGTGTCAAAACTTTGTTAGAAATTATGTGATCCTTACTAGCTGGAAGTAAGGGAGATGGGTCATGAAGTTATATCTAGGAGTTGGACACATACCAAGTTTTGCTCAGTTCTGGGCAACTTTGAAATACCTATACATACTTGTTCCTACATAGTAACTTGCAACTTTGAATGAGAATGTGCTTGCTTACAGCAACGTGCTATATGTTCTGAAGGCCCGAATTGGGAATCTGTGTCAAAACTTTGTTAGGAATTATGTGATCCTTACTATCTGGAAGTAATTGAGATGGGTCATGAAGTTATTTCTAGGAGTTGGAGACATACAACGTTTAGCTCAGTTCTGGGCATCTTTGAAATACCTATACAAACTTGTGCCTACATAGTAACTTGCAACTTTGAATGAGATTGTGCTTGCTTACAGCAACGTGCTATAAGTTCTGAATGCCCGAATTGGGAATCTGTGTCAAACTTTGTTAGGAATTATGTGATCCTTACTAGCTGGAAGTAAGGGAGATGGGGCATGAAGTTATTTCTAGGAGTTGGAGACATATCAAGTTTAGCACAGTTCTGGGCATCTTTGAAATACCTATACAAACTTGTTCCTTCATAGTAACTTGCAACTTTGAATGAGAATGTGCTTGCTTACAGCAACGAGCTATGTGTTCTGAATGCCCGAACTGTGAATCTGTGTCAAAACTTTGTTAGGAATTATGTGATCCTTACTAGCTGGAAGTAAGGCAGATGGGGTATGAAGATATTTCTAAGAGTTGGAGACATACCCACTTTAGCTCAGTTCTGGGCATCATTGAAATTCCTGTACAAACTTGTTCCTACATAGTAACTTGCAACTTTGAATGAGAATGTGCTTGCTTGCAGCAACGTGCTATATGTTCTGAATGCCCGAATTGGGAATCTGTGTGAAAACTTTGTTAGGAATTATGTGATCCTTACTAGCTGGAAGTAAGGGAGATGGGGCATGAAGTTATTTCTAGGAGTTGGAGACATACCAAGTTTAGCTCAGTTCTGGGCATCTTTGAAATACCTATACAAACCTGTTCCTACATAGTAACTTGCAACTTTGAAAGAGAATGTGCTTGCTTACAGCAACGTGCTATATGTTCTGAATGCCCGAATTGGGAATCTGTGTCAAAACTTTGTTAGGAATATTATGTGATCCTTACTAGCTGGAAGTAAGGGAGATGGGGCATGAAGTTATTTCTAGGAGTTGGAGACATACCCACTTTAGCTCAGTTCTGGGCATCTTTGAAAGTCCTAAACAAACTTGTTCCTACATAGTAACTTGTAACTTTGAATGAGAATGTGCTTGCTTACAGCAACGTGCTATATGTTCTGAATGCCCGAATTGGGAATCTGTGTCAAAAGTTTGTTAGGAATTATGTGATCCTTACTAGCTGGGAGTAAGGGAGATGGGGCATGAAGTTATTACTAGGAGTTGGACACATACCAAGTTTAGCTCAGTTCTGGGCATCTTTGAAATACCTATACAAACTTGTTTCTACATAGTAACTTGCATCTTTGAATGAGAATGTGCTTGCTTACAGCAACGTGTTATATGTTCTGAATTCCCGAATTGAGAATCTGTGTCAAAACTTTTTTAGGAATTATGTGATTCTAACTAGCTGGAAGTAAGAAAGATGGGGCATGAAGTTATTTCTAGGAGTTGGAGACATACAACGTTTAGCTCAGTTCTGGGCATCTTTGAAATACCTATACAAACTTGTTCCTACATAGAAAATTGCAACTTTGAATGAGAATGTGCTTGCTTACAGCAACGTGCTATATGCTCTGAATGCCCGAATTGGGAATCTGTGTCAAAACTTTGTTAGGATTTATGTGATCCTTACTAGCTGGAAGTTAGTGAGATGGGCATGAAGTTATTTCTAGGAGTTGGAGACATACCCACTTTAGCTCAGTTCTGGGCATCTTTGAAATACCTATACAAACTTGTTCCTACATAGTATCTTGCAACTTTGAATGAGAATGTGCTTGCTTACAGCAACGTGCTATATGTTCTGAATGCCCGAATTGGGAATCTGTGTCAAAACTTTGTTAGGAATTATGTGATCCTTACTAGCTGGAAGCAAGGGAGTTGGGGCATGAAGTTATTTCTAGGAGTTGGAGACATACCAAGATTAGCTCAGTTCTGGGCATCTTTGAAAGTCCTATACAAACTTGTTCCTAGATAGTAACTTGCAACTTTGAATGAGAATGTGCTTGCTTACAGCAACGTGCTATATGTTCTGAATGCCCGAATTGGGAATCTGTGTCAAAACTTTGTTAGGAATTATGTGATCCTTACGAGCTGGAAGTAAGGGAGATGGGGCATGAAGTTATATCTAGGAGTTGGACACATACCAAGTTTTGCTCAGTTCTGGGCAACTTTGAAATACCTATACATACTTGTTCCTACATAGTAACCTGCAACTTTGAATGAGAATGTGCTTGCTTACAGCAACGTGCTATATGTTCTGAAGGCCCGAATTGGGAATCTGTGTCAAAACTTTGTTAGGAATTATGTGATCCTTACTATCTGGAAGTAATTGAGATGGGGCATGAAGTTATTTCTTGGAGTTGGAGACATACAACGTTTAGCTCAGTTCTGGGCATCTTTGAAATACCTATACAAACTTGTTCCTACATAGTAACTTGCAACTTTGAATGAGAATGTGCTTGCTTACAGCAACGTGCTATATGTTCTGAATGCCCGAACTGTGAATCTGTGTCAAAACTTTGTTAGGAATTATGTGATCCTTACTAGCTGGAAGTAAGGCAGATGGGGTATGAAGATATTTCTAGGAGTTGGAGACATACCCACTTTAGCTCAGTTCTGGGCATCATTGAAATTCCTGTACAAACTTGTTCCTACATAGTAACTTGCAACTTTGAATGAGAATGTGCTTGCTTACAGCAACGTGCTATAAGTTCTGAATGCCCGAATTGGGAATCTGTGTCAAAACTTTGTTAGGAATTATGTGATCCTTACTAGCTGGAAGTAAGGGAGATGGGGCATGAAGTTATTTCTAGGAGTTGGACACATACCAAGTTTAGCTCAGTTCTGGGCATCTTTGAAATACCTATACAAACTTGTTCCTACATAGTAACTTGCAACTTTGAATGAGAATGTGCTTGCTTACAGCAACGTGCTATATGTTCTGAATGCCCGAATTGGGAATCTGTGTCAAAACTTTGTTAGGAATATTATGTGATCCTTACTAGCTGGAAGTAAGGGAGATGGGGCATGAAGTTATTTCTAGGAGTCGGAGACATACCCACTTTAGCTCAGTTCTTGGCATCTTTGAAAGTCCTATACAAACTTGTTCCTACATAGTAACTTGCAACTTTGAATGAGAATGTGCTTGCTTACAGCAACGAGCTATATGTTCTGAATGCCCGAACTGTGAATCTGTGTCAAAACTTAGTTAGGAATTATGTGATCCTTACTAGATTGATGTAAGGGACATGGAGCATGAAGTTATTTCTAGGAGTTGGAGACATACAACGTTTAGCTCAGTTCTGGGCATCTTTGAAATACCTATACAAACTTGTTCCTACATAGTATCTTGCAACTTTGAATGAGAATGTGCTTGCTTACAGCAACGTGCTATATATTCTGAATGCCCGAATTGGGAATCTGTGTCAAAACTTTGTTAGGAATTATGTGATCCTTACTAGCTGGAAGTTAGGGAGATGGGGCATAAAGTTATTTATAGGAGTTGGAGACATACCAAGTTTAGCTCAGTTCTGGGCATCTTTGAAATACCTATACAAACTTGTTCCTACATAGTAACTTGCAACTTTGAATGAGAATGTGCTTGCATACAGCAACGTGCAATATGTTGTGAATGCCCGAATTGGGAATCTGTGTCAAAACTTTGTTAGCAATTATGTGATCCTTACTAGCTGGAAGTAATGGCGATGTTGCATGAAGTTATATCTAGGAGTTGGAGACATACAACGTTTAGCTCAGTTCTGTGCATCTTTGAATGCCCATACAAACTTGTTCCTACATAGTAACTTGCAACTTTGAATGAGAATGTGCTTGCTTACAGCAACGTGCTATATGTTCTGAATGCCCGAATTGGGAATCTGTGTCAAAACTGTGTTAGGAATTCTGTGATCCTTACTAGCTGGAAGTAAGGGAGATGGGGCATGAAGTTATTTCTAGGAGTTGGAGACATACCAAGTTTAGCTAAGTTCTGGGCATCTTTGAAATACCTATACAAACTTTTTCCTACATAGTAACTTGCAACTTTGAATGAGAATGTGCTTGCTTACAGCAACGTGCTATATGTTCTGAATGCCCGAATTGGGAATCTGTGTCAAAACTTTGTTAGGAATTATGTGATCCTAAATAGCTGGAAGTAAGGGAGATGGGGCATGAAGTTATTTCTAGGAGTTGGAGACATACCAAGTTTAGCTCAGTTCTGGGCATCTTTGAAATACCTATACAAACTTGTTCCTACATAATAACTTGCAACATTGAATGAGAATGTGCTTGCTTACAGCAACGTGCTATATGTTCTGAATGCCCGAATAGGGAATCTGTGTCAAAACTTTGTTAGGAATTATGTGATCCTTAGTAGCTGGAGTAAGGGAGATGGGGCATGAAGTTATTTCTAGGAGTTGGAGACATACAACGTTTAGCTCAGTTCTGGGCATCTTTGAAATACCTATACAAACTTGTTCCTACATAGTAACTGGCAACATTGAATGAGACTGTGCTTGCTTACAGCAACGTGCTATATGTTCTGAATGCCCGAAATGGGAAACTGTGTCAAAACTTTGTTAGGAATTATGTGATCCTTACTAGCTGAAAGTAAGGGAGATGGGGCATGAAGTTATTTCTAAGAGTTGGAGACATACCAAGTTTAGCTCATTTCTGGGCATCTTTGAAATACCTATACAAACTTGTTCCTACATAGTAACTTGCAACTTTGAATGAGAATGTGCTTGCTTACAGCAACGTGCTATATATTCTGAATGCCCGAATTGGGAATCTGTGTCAAAACTTTGTTAGGAATTATGTGATCCTTACTAGCTGGAAGTAAGGGCGATGGGGCATGAAGTTATTTCTAGGAGTTGGAATCATACAACATTTAGCTCAGTTCTGGGCATCTTTGAAATACCTATACAAACTTGTTCCTACATAGTAACTTGCAACTTTGAATGAGAATGTGCTTGCTTACAGCAACGTGCTATATGTTCTGAATGCCCGAATTGGGAATCTGTGTCAAAACTTTGTTAGAAATTATGTGATCCTTACTAGCTGGAAGTAAGGGAGATGGGGCATGAAGTTATTTCTAGGAGTTGGAGACATACCAAGTTTAGCTCAGTTCTGGGCATCTTTGAAATACCTATACAAACTTGTTCCTACATAGTAACTTGCAACTTTGAATGAGAATGTGCTTGCTTACAGCAACGTGCTATATGTTCTGAATGCCCGAATTGGGAATCTGTGTCAAAACTTTGTTAGGAATTATGTGATCCTTACGAGCTGGAAGTAAGGGAGATGGGGCATGAAGTTATATCTAGGAGTTGGACACATACCAAGTTTTGCTCAGTTCTGGGCAACTTTGAAATACCTATACATACTTGTTCCTACATAGTAACCTGCAACTTTGAATGAGAATGTGCTTGCTTACAGCAACGTGCTATATGTTCTGAAGGCCCGAATTGGGAATCTGTGTCAAAACTTTGTTAGGAATTATGTGATCCTTACTATCTGGAAGTAATTGAGATGGGGCATGAAGTTATTTCTTGGAGTTGGAGACATACAACGTTTAGCTCAGTTCTGGGCATCTTTGAAATACCTATACAAACTTGTTCCTACATAGTAACTTGCAACTTTGAATGAGAATGTGCTTGCTTACAGCAACGTGCTATATGTTCTGAATGCCCGAACTGTGAATCTGTGTCAAAACTTTGTTAGGAATTATGTGATCCTTACTAGCTGGAAGTAAGGCAGATGGGGTATGAAGATATTTCTAGGAGTTGGAGACATACCCACTTTAGCTCAGTTCTGGGCATCATTGAAATTCCTGTACAAACTTGTTCCTACATAGTAACTTGCAACTTTGAATGAGAATGTGCTTGCTTACAGCAACGTGCTATAAGTTCTGAATGCCCGAATTGGGAATCTGTGTCAAAACTTTGTTAGGAATTATGTGATCCTTACTAGCTGGAAGTAAGGGAGATGGGGCATGAAGTTATTTCTAGGAGTTGGACACATACCAAGTTTAGCTCAGTTCTGGGCATCTTTGAAATACCTATACAAACTTGTTCCTACATAGTAACTTGCAACTTTGAATGAGAATGTGCTTGCTTACAGCAACGTGCTATATGTTCTGAATGCCCGAATTGGGAATCTGTGTCAAAACTTTGTTAGGAATATTATGTGATCCTTACTAGCTGGAAGTAAGGGAGATGGGGCATGAAGTTATTTCTAGGAGTCGGAGACATACCCACTTTAGCTCAGTTCTGGGCATCTTTGAAAGTCCTATACAAACTTGTTCCTACATAGTAACTTGCAACTTTGAATGAGAATGTGCTTGCTTACAGCAACGAGCTATATGTTCTGAATGCCCGAACTGTGAATCTGTGTCAAAACTTAGTTAGGAATTATGTGATCCTTACTAGATTGATGTAAGGGACATGGAGCATGAAGTTATTTCTAGGAGTTGGAGACATACAACGTTTAGCTCAGTTCTGGGCATCTTTGAAATACCTATACAAACTTGTTCCTACATAGTATCTTGCAACTTTGAATGAGAATGTGCTTGCTTACAGCAACGTGCTATATATTCTGAATGCCCGAATTGGGAATCTGTGTCAAAACTTTGTTAGGAATTATGTGATCCTTACTAGCTGGAAGTTAGGGAGATGGGGCATAAAGTTATTTATAGGAGTTGGAGACATACCAAGTTTAGCTCAGTTCTGGGCATCTTTGAAATACCTATACAAACTTGTTCCTACATAGTAACTTGCAACTTTGAATGAGAATGTGCTTGCATACAGCAACGTGCAATATGTTGTGAATGCCCGAATTGGGAATCTGTGTCAAAACTTTGTTAGCAATTATGTGATCCTTACTAGCTGGAAGTAATGGCGATGTTGCATGAAGTTATATCTAGGAGTTGGAGACATACAACGTTTAGCTCAGTTCTGTGCATCTTTGAATGCCCATACAAACTTGTTCCTACATAGTAACTTGCAACTTTGAATGAGAATGTGCTTGCTTACAGCAACGTGCTATATGTTCTGAATGCCCGAATTGGGAATCTGTGTCAAAACTGTGTTAGGAATTCTGTGATCCTTACTAGCTGGAAGTAAGGGAGATGGGGCATGAAGTTATTTCTAGGAGTTGGAGACATACCAAGTTTAGCTAAGTTCTGGGCATCTTTGAAATACCTATACAAACTTTTTCCTACATAGTAACTTGCAACTTTGAATGAGAATGTGCTTGCTTACAGCAACGTGCTATATGTTCTGAATGCCCGAATTGGGAATCTGTGTCAAAACTTTGTTAGGAATTATGTGATCCTAAATAGCTGGAAGTAAGGGAGATGGGGCATGAAGTTATTTCTAGGAGTTGGAGACATACCAAGTTTAGCTCAGTTCTGGGCATCTTTGAAATACCTATACAAACTTGTTCCTACATAATAACTTGCAACATTGAATGAGAATGTGCTTGCTTACAGCAACGTGCTATATGTTCTGAATGCCCGAATAGGGAATCTGTGTCAAAACTTTGTTAGGAATTATGTGATCCTTAGTAGCTGGAGTAAGGGAGATGGGGCATGAAGTTATTTCTAGGAGTTGGAGACATACAACGTTTAGCTCAGTTCTGGGCATCTTTGAAATACCTATACAAACTTGTTCCTACATAGTAACTGGCAACATTGAATGAGACTGTGCTTGCTTACAGCAACGTGCTATATGTTCTGAATGCCCGAAATGGGAAACTGTGTCAAAACTTTGTTAGGAATTATGTGATCCTTACTAGCTGAAAGTAAGGGAGATGGGGCATGAAGTTATTTCTAAGAGTTGGAGACATACCAAGTTTAGCTCATTTCTGGGCATCTTTGAAATACCTATACAAACTTGTTCCTACATAGTAACTTGCAACTTTGAATGAGAATGTGCTTGCTTACAGCAACGTGCTATATATTCTGAATGCCCGAATTGGGAATCTGTGTCAAAACTTTGTTAGGAATTATGTGATCCTTACTAGCTGGAAGTAAGGGCGATGGGGCATGAAGTTATTTCTAGGAGTTGGAATCATACAACATTTAGCTCAGTTCTGGGCATCTTTGAAATACCTATACAAACTTGTTCCTACATAGTAACTTGCAACTTTGAATGAGAATGTGCTTGCTTACAGCAACGTGCTATATGTTCTGAATGCCCGAATTGGGAATCTGTGTCAAAACTTTGTTAGAAATTATGTGATCCTTACTAGCTGGAAGTAAGGGAGATGGGGCATGAAGTTATTTCTAGGAGTTGGAGACATACCAAGTTTAGCTCAGTTCTGGGCATCTTTGAAATACCTATACAAACTTGTTCCTACATAGTAACTTGCAACTTTGAATGAGAATGTGCTTGCTTACAGCAACGTGCTATATGTTCTGAATGCCCGAATTGGGAATCTGTGTCAAAACTTTGTTAGGAATTATGTGATCCTTACTAGCTGGAAGTAAGGGAGATGGGGCATGAAGTTATTTCTAGGAGTTGGAGACATACAACGTTTAGCTCAGTTCTGGGCATCTTTGAAATACCTATACAAACTTGTTCCTACATAGTAACTTGCAACTTTGAATGAGAATGTGCTTGCTTACAGCAGCGTGCTATATGTTCTGAATTCCCGAATTGGGAATCTGTGTCAAAACTTTGTTAGGAATTATGTGATCCTTAGTAGCTGGAGTAAGGGAGATGGGGCATGAAGTTATTTCTAGGAGTTGGAGACATACAACGTTTAGCTCAGTTCTGGGCATCTTTGAAATACCTATACAAACTTGTTCCTACATAGTAACTGGCAACATTGAATGAGACTGTGCTTGCTTACAGCAACGTGCTATATGTTCTGAAAGCCCGAATTGGGAATCTGTGTCAAAACTTTATTAGGAATTATGTGATCCTTACTAGCTGGAATTAAGGGAGATGGTGCATGAAGTTATTTCTAGAAGTTGGAAACATACCAAGTTTAGCACAGTTCTGGGCATCTTTGAAATACCTATACAAACTTGTTCCTACATAGTAACTTGCTACTTGTAAAGAGAAAGTGCTTGCTTAAAGCAACATGCTATATGTTCTGAATGCCCGAATTGGGAATCGGTGTCAAAACTTTGTTAGGAATTATGTGATCCTTACCAGCTGGAAGTAAGTGAGATGGGGCATGAAGTTACTTCTAGGAGTTGGAGACATACCAAGTTTAGCACAGTTCTGGGCATCTTTGAAATACCTATACAAACTTGTTCCTACATAGTAACTTGCAACTTTGAATGAGAATGTGTTTGCTTACAGCAACGTGCTATATGTTCTGAATCCCCGATTTGGGAATCTGTGACAAAACTTTGTTAGAAATTATGTGATCCTTACTAGATGGAAGTAAGGGAGATGGGGCATGAAGTTATTTCTAGGAGTTGGAGACATACCAAGTTTAGCTCAGTTCTGGGCATCTTTGAAATACCTATACAAACTTTTTCCTACATAGTATCTTGCAACTTTGAATGAGAATGTGCTTGCTTACAGCAACGTGCTATATGTTCTGAATGCCCGAATTGGGAATCTGTGTCAAAACTTTGTTAGGAATTATGTGATCCTTACTAGCTGGAAGTAAGGGAGATGGGGCATGAAGTTATTTATAGGAGTTGGAGACATACCAAGTTTAGCTCAGTTCTGGGCATCTTTGAAATACCTATACAAACTTGTTCCTACATAGTAATTTGCAACTTTGAATGAGAATGTGCTTGCTTACAGCAACGTGCTATATGTTCTGAATGCCCGAATTGGGAATCTGTGTCAAAACTTTGTTAGGAATTATGTGACCCTTACTAGCTGGAAGTAATGGAGATGGGGCATGAAGTTATTTCTAGGAGTTGGAGACATACCAAGTTTAGCTCAGTTCTGGGCATCTTTGAAATACCTATACAAACTTGTTCCTACATAGTAACTTGCAACTTTGAATGAGAATGTGTTTGCTTACAGCAACGTGCTATATGTTCTGAATGCCCGAAATGGGAAACTGTGTCAAAACTTTGTTAGGAATTATGTGATCCTTACTAGCTGGAAGTAAGGGAGATGGGGCATGAAGTTATTTATAAGAGTTGGAGACATACCAAGTTTAGCTCATTTCTGGGCATCTTTGAAATACCTATACAAACTTGTTCCTACATAGTAACTTGCAACTTTGAATGAGAATGTGCTTGCTTACAGCAACGTGCTATATATTCTGAATGCCCGAGTTGGGAATCTGTGTCAAAACTTTGTTAGGAATTATGTGATCCTTACTAGCTGGAAGTAAGGGCGATGGGGCATGAAGTTATTTCTAGGAGTTGGAATCATACAACATTTAGCTCAGTTCTGGGCATCTTTGAAATACCTATACAAACTTGTTCCTACATAGTAACTTGCAACTTTGAATGAGAATGTGCTTGCTTACAGCAACGTGCTATATGTTCTGAATGCCCGAATTGGGAATCTGTGTCAAAACTTTGTTAGGAATTATGTGATCCTTACTAGCTGGAAGTAAGGGAGATGGGGCATGAAGTTATTTCTAGGAGTTGGAGACATAAAACGTTTAGCTCAGTTCTGGGCATCTTTGAAATACCTATACAAACTTGTTCCTACATAGTAACTTGCAACTTTGAATGAGAATGTGCTTGCTTACAGCAGCGTGCTATATGTTCTGAATTCCCGAATTGGGAATCTGTGTCAAAAGTTTGTTAGGAATTATGTCATCCTTACCAGCTGGAAGTAAGCGAGATGGGGCATGAAGTTATTTCTAGGAGTTGGAGACATACAACGTTTAGCTCAGTTCTGGGCATCTTTGAAATACCTATACAAACTTGTTCCTACATAGTAACTTGCAACTTTGAAGGAGAATGTGCTTGCTTACAGCAACGTGCTATATGTTCTGAATGCCCGAATTGGGAATCTGTGTCAAAACTTTGTTAGAAATTATGTGATCCTTACTAGCTGGAAGTAAGGGACATAGAGCATGAATTTATTTCTAGGAGTTGGAGACATACAACGTTTAGCTCAGTTCTGGGCATCTTTGAAATACCTATGCAAACTTGTTCCTACATAGTAACTTGCAACTTTGATTGAGAATGTGCTTGCTTACAGCAACGTGCTATATGTTCTGAATGCCCGAATTGGGAATCTGTGTCAAAACATTGTTAGGAATTATGTGATCCTTACTAGCTGGAAGTAAGGGAGATGGGGCATGAAGTTATTTCTAGGAGTTGGAGACATACCAAGTTTAGCTCAGTTCTGGGCATCTTTGAAATACCTATACAAACTTGTTCCTACATAGTAACTTGCAACTTTGAATGAGAATGTGCTTGCTTACAGCAACGTGCTATATGTTCTGAATGCCCGAATTGGGAATCTGTGTCAAAACTTTGTTAGGAATTATGTGATCATTACTAGGTGGAAGTAAGGGAGATGGGGCATGAAGTTATTTCTAGGAGTTGGAGACATACAACGTTTAGCTCAGTTCTGGGCATCTTTGAAATACCTATACAAACTTGTTCCTACATAGTAACTTGCAACTTTGAATGAGAATGTGCTTGTTTACAGCAACGTGCTATATGTTCTGAATGCCCGAATTGGGAATCTGTGTCAAAACTTTGTTAGGAATTATGTGATCCTTACTAGCTGGAAGTAAGTGAGATGGGGCATGAAGCTATTTCTAGGAGTTGGAGACATACCAAGTTTAGCTCAGTTCTGGGCATCTTTGAAATACCTATACAAACTTGTTCCTACATAGTAACTTGAAACTTTGAATGAGAATGTGCTTGCATACAACAACGTGCTATATGTTCTGAATGCCCGAATTGGGAATATGTGTCAAAACTTTGTTAGAAATAATGTGATCCTTACTAGATGGAAGTAAGGGAGATGGGGCATGAAGTTATTTCTAGGAGTTGGAGACATACCCACTTTAGCTCAGTTCTGGGCATCTTTGAAAGTCCTATACAAACTTGTTCCTACATAGTAACTTGCAACTTTGAATGAGAATGTGCTTGCTTACAGCAACGTGCTATATGTTCCTAATGCCCGAATTGGGAATCTGTGTCAAAACTTTGTTAGGAATTATGTGATCCTTACTAGCTGGAAGTAAGGGAGACGGGGTATGAAGTTATTTCTAGGAGTTGGAGTCATACCAAGTTTAGCTCAGTTCTGGGCATCTTTGAAATACCTATACAAACTTGTTCCTACATAGTAACTTGCAACTTTGAATGAGAATGTGCTTGCTTACAACAACGTGCTATATGTTCTGATTGCCCGAATTGGGAATCTGTGTCAAAACTTTGTTAGTAATTATGTGATCCTTACTAGCTGGAAGTAAGGGAGATGGGGCATGAAGTTATTTCTAGGAGTTTGAGACATACCCACTTTTGCTCAGCTCTGGGCATCTTTGAAATACCTATAGAAACTTGTTCCTACATAGTAACTTGCAACTTTGAATGAAAATGTGCTTGCTTACAGCAACGTGCTATATGTTCTGAATGCCCGATTTGGGAATCTGTGTCAAAACTTTGTTAGGAATTATGTGATCCTTACTAGCTGGAAGTAAGGGAGATGGGGCATGAAGTGATTTCTAGGAGTTGGACACATACCAAGTTTAGCTCAGTTCTGGGCATCTTTGAAATACCTATACAAACTTGTTCCTACATAGTAACTTGCAACTTTGAATGAGAATATGCTTGCTTACAGCAACGTGCTATTTGTTCTGAATGCCCGAATTGGGAATCTGTGTCAAAACTTTGTTAGGAATTATGTGATCCTTACTAGCTGGAAGTAAGGGAGATGGGGCATGAAGCTATTTCTAGGAGTTGGAGACATACCAAGTTTAGCTCAGTTCTGGGCATCTTTGAAATACCTATACAAACTTGTTCCTACATAGTAACTTGCAACTTTGAATGAGAATGTGCTTGCTTACAGCAACGTGCTATCTGTTCTGAATGCCCGAATTGGGAATCTGTGTCAAAACTTTGTTAGGAATTATGTGATCCTTACTAGCTGGAAGTAAGTGAGATGGGGCATGATGTTATTTCTAGGAGTTTGACACATACCAAGTTTAGCTCAGTTCTGGGCATCTTTGAAATACCTATACAAACTTGTTCCTACATAGTAACTTGCAACTTTGAATGAGAATGTGCTTGCTTACAGCAACGTGCTATATGTTCTGAATGCCCGAATTTGGAATCTGTGTCAAAACTTTGTTAGGAATTATGTGATCCTTACTACCTGGAAGTAAGGGAGATGGGGCATGAAGTTATTTCTAGGAGTTGGACACATACAAAGTTTAGCTCACTTCTGGGCATCTTTGAAATACCTATACAAACTTGTTCCTACATAGTAACTTGTCAACTTTGAATGAGAATGTGCTTGCTTACAGCAACGTGGTATATGTTCTGAATGCCCGAATTGGGAATCTGTGTCAAAACTTTGTTAGAAATTATGTGATCCTTACTAGCTGGAAGTAAGTGAGATGGGGCGTGAAGTTATTTCTAGGAGGTGGAGACATACCAAGTTTAGCTCAGTTCTGGGCATCTTTGAAATACCTATACAAACTTGTTCCTACATAGTAACTTGAAACTTTGAATGAGAATGTGCTTGCATACAGCAACGTGCTATATGTTCTGAATGCCCGAATTGGGAATATGTGTCAAAACTTTGTTAGAAATAATGTGATCCTTACTAGCTGGAAGTAAGGGAGATGGGGCATGAAGTTATTTCTAGGAGTTGGAGACATACAACGTTTAGCTCAGTTCTGGGCATCTTTGAAATCCCTATACAAACTTGTTCCTACATAGTAACTTGCAACTTTGAATGAGAATGTGCTTGCTTACAGCAACGTGCTATATGTTCTGAATGCCCGAATTGGGAATCTGTGTCAAAACTTTGTTAGGAATTATGTGATCCTTACTAGCTGGAAGTAAGGGAGATGGGGCATGATGTTATTTCTAAGAGTTAGACACATACCAAGTTTAGCTCAGTTCTGGGCATCTTTGAAATCCCTATACAAACTTGTTCCTACATAGTAACTTGCAACTTTGAATGAGAATGTGCTTGCTTACAGCAACGTGCTATATGTTCTGAATGCCCGAATTTGGAATCTGTGTCAAAACTTTGTTAGGAATTATGTGATCCTTAATAGCTGGAAGTAAGTGAGATGGGGCATGAAGTTATTTCTAGGAGTTGGAGACATACCAAGTTTAGCTCAGTTCTGGGCATCTTTGAAATACCTATACAAACTTGTTCCTACATAGTAACTTGCAACTTTGAATGAGAATGTGCTTGCTTACAGCAACGTGCTATATGTTCTGAATGCCCGAATTGGGAATCTGTGTCAAAACTTTGTTAGAAATTATGTGATTCTTACTAGCTGGAAGTAAGGGAGATGGGGCATGAAGTTAGTTCTAGGAGGTGGAGACATACCAAGTTTAGCTCAGTTCTGGGCATCTTTGAAATACCTATACAAACTTGTTCCTACATAGTAACTTGAAACTTTGAATGAGAATGTGCTTGCATACAACAACGTGCTATATGTTCTGAATGCCCGAATTGGGAATATGTGTCAAAACTTTGTTAGAAATAATGTGATCCTTACTAGATGGAAGTAAGGGAGATGGGGCATGAAGTTATTTCTAGGAGTTGGAGACATACCCACTTTAGCTCAGTTCTGGGCATCTTTGAAAGTCCTATACAAACTTGTTCCTACATAGTAACTTGCAACTTTGAATGAGAATGTGCTTGCTTACAGCAACGTGCTATATGTTCCTAATGCCCGAATTGGGAATCTGTGTCAAAACTTTGTTAGGAATTATGTGATCCTTACTAGCTGGAAGTAAGTGAGACGGGGTATGAAGTTATTTCTAGGAGTTGGAGTCATACCAAGTTTAGCTCAGTTCTGGGCATCTTTGAAATACCTATACAAACTTGTTCCTACATAGTAACTTGCAACTTTGAATGAGAATGTGCTTGCTTACAACAACGTGCTATATGTTCTGATTGCCCGAATTGGGAATCTGTGTCAAAACTTTGTTAGTAATTATGTGATCCTTACTAGCTGGAAGTAAGGGAGATGGGGCATGAAGTTATTTCTAGGAGTTTGAGACATACCCACTATTGCTCAGCTCTGGGCATCTTTGAAATACCTATACAAACTTGTTCCTACATAGTAACTTGCAACTTTGAATGAAAATGTGCTTGCTTACAGCAACGTGCTATATGTTCTGAATGCCCGATTTGGGAATCTGTGTCAAAACTTTGTTAGGAATTATGTGATCCTTACTAGCTGGAAGTAAGGGAGATGGGGCATGAAGTGATTTCTAGGAGTTGGACACATACCAAGTTTAGCTCAGTTCTGGGCATCTTTGAAATACCTATACAAACTTGTTCCTACATAGTAACTTGCAACTTTGAATGAGAATATGCTTGCTTACAGCAACGTGCTATTTGTTCTGAATGCCCGAATTGGGAATCTGTGTCAAAACTTTGTTAGGAATTATGTGATCCTTACTAGCTGGAAGTAAGGGAGATGGGGCATGAAGCTATTTCTAGGAGTTGGAGACATACCAAGTTTAGCTCAGTTCTGGGCATCTTTGAAATACCTATACAAACTTGTTCCTACATAGTAACTTGCAACTTTGAATGAGAATGTGCTTGCTTACAGCAACGTGCTACATGTTCTGAATGCCCGAATTGGGAATCTGTGTCAAAACTTTGTTAGGAATTATGTGATCCTTACTAGCTGGAAGTAAGGGAGATGGGGCATGAAGTTATTTCTAGGAGTTGGAGACATACCAAGTTTAGCTCAGTTCTGGGCATCTTTGAAATACCTATACAAACTTGTTCCTACATAGTAACTTGCAACTTTGAATGAGAATGTGCTTGCTTACAGCAACGTGCTATCTGTTCTGAATGCCCGAATTGGGAATCTGTGTCAAAACTTTGTTAGGAATTATGTGATCCTTACTAGCTGGAAGTAAGTGAGATGGGGCATGATGTTATTTCTAGGAGTTTGACACATACCAAGTTTAGCTCAGTTCTGGGCATCTTTGAAATACCTATACAAACTTGTTCCTACATAGTAACTTGCAACTTTGAATGAGAATGTGCTTGCTTACAGCAACGTGCTATATGTTCTGAATGCCCGAATTTGGAATCTGTGTCAAAACTTTGTTAGGAATTATGTGATCCTTACTACCTGGAAGTAAGGGAGATGGGGCATGAAGTTATTTCTAGGAGTTGGACACATACAAAGTTTAGCTCACTTCTGGGCATCTTTGAAATACCTATACAAACTTGTTCCTACATAGTAACTTGCAACTTTGAATGAGAATGTGCTTGCTTACAGCAACGTGGTATATGTTCTGAATGCCCGAATTGGGAATCTGTGTCAAAACTTTGTTAGAAATTATGTGATCCTTACTAGCTGGAAGTAAGTGAGATGGGGCGTGAAGTTATTTCTAGGAGGTGGAGACATACCTAGTTTAGCTCAGTTCTGGGCATCTTTGAAATACCTATACAAACTTGTTCCTACATAGTAACTTGAAACTTTGAATGAGAATGTGCTTGCATACAGCAACGTGCTATATGTTCTGAATGCCCGAATTGGGAATATGTGTCAAAACTTTGTTAGAAATAATGTGATCCTTACTAGCTGGTAGTAAGGGAGATGGGGCATGAAGTTATTTCTAGGAGTTGGAGACATACAACGTTTAGCTCAGTTCTGGGCATCTTTGAAATACCTATACAAACTTGTTCCTACATAGTAACTTGCAACTTTGAATGAGAATGTGCTTGCTTACAGCAACGTGCTATATGTTCTGAATACCCGAATTGGGAATCTGTGTCAAAACTTTGTTAGGAATTATGTGATCCTTACTAGCTGGAAGTAAGGGAGATGGGGCATGAAGTTATTTCTAGAAGTTGGAGACATACCAAGTTTAGCTCAGTTCTGGGCATCTTTGAAATACCTATACAAACTTGTTCCTACATAGTAACTTGCAACTTTGAATGAGAATGTGCTTGCTTACAGCAACGTGCTATATGTTCTGAATGCCCGAATTGGGAATCTGTGTCAAAACTTTGTTAGGAATTATGTGATCCTTACTAGCTTGAAGTAAGGGAGATGGGGCATGAAGCTATTTCTAGGAGTTGGAGACATACCAATTTAGCTCAGTTCTGGGCATCTTTGAAATACCTATACAATCTTGTTCATACATAGTAACTTGCAACTTTGAATGAGAATGTGCTTGCTTACAGCAACGTGCTACATGTTCTGAATGCCCGATTTGGGAATCTGTGTCAAAACTTTGTTAGGAATTATGTGATCCTTACTAGCTGGAAGTAAGGGAGATGGGGCATGAAGTTATTTCTAGGAGTTGGAGATATACCAAGTTTAGCTCAGTTCTGGGCATCTTTGAAAGTCCTATACAAACTTGTTCTTACATAGTAACTTGCAACTTTGAATGAGAATGTGCTTGCTTACAGCAACGTGCTATATGTTCTGAATGCCCGAATTGGGAATCTGTGTCAAAACTTTGTTAGGAATTATGTGATCCTTACTAGCTGGAAGTAAGGGAGATCGGTCATGAAGTTATTTCTAGGCGTTGGAGACATACAACGTTTAGCTCAGTTCTGGGCATCTTTTAAATACCTATACAAACTTGTTCCTACATAGTAACTTGCAACTTTGAATGAGAATGTGCTTGCTTACAGCAACGTGCTAGATGTTCTGAATGCCCGAATTGGGAATCTGTGTCAAAACATTATTAGGAATTATGTGATCCTTACTAGCTGGAAGTAAGGGAGATGGGGCATGAAGTTATTTCTAGGAGTTGGAGACATACCAAGTTTAGCTCAGATCTGGGTATCTTTGAAATACCTATACAAACTTGTTCCTACATAGTAACTTGCAATTTTGAAGGAGAATGTGCTTGCTTACAGCATCGTGCTATATGTTCTGAATGACCGAATTGGGAATCTGTGTCAAAACTTTGTTAGGAATATTATGTGATCCTTACTAGCTGGAAGTAAGGGAGATGGGGCATGAAGTTATTTCTAGGAGATGGACACATACCAAGTTTAGCACAGATCTGGGCATCTTTGAAATACCTAAACAAACTTGTTCCTACATAGTAATTTGCAACTTTGAATGAGAATGTGCTTGCTTACAGCAACGTGCTACATGTTCTGAATGCCCGAATTGGGAATCTGTGTCAAAACTATGTTAGGAATTATGTGATCCTTACTAGCTGGAATTAAGGGAGATGGGGCATCAAGTTATTTCTAGGAGTTGGAGATATACCAAGTTTAGCTCAGTTCAGGGCATCTTTGAAAGTCCTATACAAACTTGTTCCTACATAGTAACTTGCAAATTTCAATGAGAATGTGCTTGCTTACAGCAACGTGCTACATGTTCTGAATGCCCAATTTGGGAATATGTGTCACAAGTTTGTTAGGAATTATGTGATCCTTACTAGCTGGAAGTAAGGGAGATGAGGCATGAAGTTATTTCTAGGAGTTGGAGACATACAACGTTTAGCTCAGTTCCGGGCATCTTTGAAATACCTATACAAACTTGTTCTTACATAGTAACTTGCAACTTTGAATGAGAATGTGTTTGCTTACAGCAACGTGCTATATGTTCTGAATGCCCGAATTGGGAATCTGTGTCAAAACTTTGTTAGGAATTATGTGATCCTTACTAGCTGGAAGTAAGGGAGATCGGTCATGAAGTTATTTCTAGGCGTTGGAGACAGACAACGTTTATCTCAGTTCTGGGCATCTTTGAAATACCTATACAAACTTGTTCCTACATAGTAACTTGCAACTTTGAATGAGAATGTGCTTGCTTACAGCAACGTGCTATATGTTCTGAATGCCCGAATTGGGAATCTGTGTCAAAACTTTGTTAGGAATTATGTGATCCTTACTAGCTGGCAGTAAGGGAGATGGGGCATTAAGTTATTTCTAGGAGTTGGAGACATACAACGTTTAGCTCAGTTCTGGGCATCTTTGAAATACCTATACAAACTTGTTCCTACATAGTAAATTGCAACTTTGAATGAGAATGTGCTTGCTTACAGCAACGTGCTATATGTTCTGAATGCCCGAATTGGCAATCTGTGTCAAAACTTTGTTAGGAATTATGTGATCCTTACTAGCTGGAAGTAAGGGAGATGGGGCATGAAGTTATTTCTAGGAGTTGGAGACATACCCACTTTAGCTCAGTTCTGGGCATCTTTGAAATACCTATACAAACTTGTTCCTACATAGTAACTTGCAACTTTGAATGAGAATGTGCTTGCTTACAGCAACGTGCTATATGTTCTGAATGCCCGAATTGGGAATCTGTGTCAAAACTTTGTTAGAAATTATGTGACCCTTACTAGCTGTAAGTAAGAAAGATGGGGCATGAAGATATTTCTAGGAGTTGGAGACATACAACGTTTAGCTCAGTTCTGGGCATCTTTGAAATACCTATACAAACTTGTTCCTACATAGTCACTTGCATCTTTGAATGAGAATGTGCTTGCTTACAGCAACGTGCTATATGTTCTGAATGCCCGAATTGGGAATCTGTGTCAAAACTTTGTTAGGAAATATGTGATCCTTACTAGCTGGAAGTAAGAGAGATGGGGCATGAAGTTTTTTCTAGGAGTTGGAGACATACATCGTTTAGCTCAGTTCTGGGCATCTTTGAAATACCTATACAAACTTGTTCCTACATAGTAACTTGCAACTTTGAATGAGAATGTGCTTGCTTACAGCAACGTGCTATATGTTCTGAATGCCCGAATTGGGAATCTGTGTCAAAACTTTGTTAGGAATTATGTGATCCTTACTAGCTGGCAGTAAGGGAGATGGGGCATTAAGTTATTTCTAGGAGTTGGAGACATACAACGTTTAGCTCAGTTCTGGGCATCTTTGAAATACCTATACAAACTTGTTCCTACATAGTAAATTGCAACTTTGAATGAGAATGTGCTTGCTTACAGCAACCTGCTATATGTTCTGAATGCCCGAATTGGCAATCTGTGTCAAAACTTTGTTAGGAATTATGTGATCCTTAATAGCTGGAAGTAAGGGAGATGGGGCATGAAGTTATTTCCAGGAGTTGGAGACATACAAGGTTTAGCTCAGTTCTGGGCATCTTTGAAATACCTATACAAACTTGTTCCTACATAGTAACTTGCAACTTTCAATGAGAATGTGCTTGCTTACAGCAACGTGCTATATGTTCTGAATGCCCGAATTGGGAATCTGTGTCAAAACTTTGTTAGAAATTATGTGATCCTTACTAGCTGTAAGTAAGAAAGATGGGGCATGAAGATATTTCTAGGAGTTGGAGACATACAACGTTTAGCTCAGTTCTGGGCATCTTTGAAATACCTATACAAACTTGTTCCTACATAGTCACTTGCATCTTTGAATGAGAATGTGCTTGCTTACAGCAACGTGCTATATGTTCTGAATGCCCGAATTGGGAATCTGTGTCAAAACTTTGTTAGGAATTATGTTATCCTTACTATCTGGAAGTTAGTGAGATGGGGCATGAAGTTATTTCTAGGAGTTGGAGACATACAACGTTTAGCTCAGTTCTGGGCATCTTTAATACCTATACAAACTTGTTCCTACATAGTAACTTGCAACTTTGAATGAGATTGTGCTTGCTTACAGCAACGTGCTATGAGTTCTGAATGCCCGAATTGGGAATCTGTGTCAAAACTTTGTTAGGAATTATGTGATCCTTACTAGCTGGAAGTAAGGGAGATGGGGCATGAAGTTATTTCTAGGAGTTGGAGACATATCAATTTTAGCACAGTTCTGGGCATCTTTGAAATACCTATACAAACTTGTTCCTTCATAGTAACTTGCAACTTTGAATGAGAATGTGCTTGCTTACAGCAACGAGCTATATGTTCTGAATGCCCGAACTGTGAATCTGTGTCAAAACTTTGTTAGGAATTATGTGATCCTTACTAGCTGGAAGTAAGGCAGATGGGGTATGAAGATATTTCTAGGAGTTGGTGACATACCCACTTTAGCTCAGTTCTGGGCATCATTGAAATTCCTGTACAAACTTGTTCCTACATAGTAACTTGCAACTTTGAATGAGAATGTCCTTGCTTACAGCAACGTGCTATATGTTCTGAATGCCCGAATTGGGAATCTGTGTCAAAACTTTGTTAGGAATTATGTGATCCTTACTAGCTGGAAGTAAGGGAGATGGGGCATGAAGTTATTTCTAGGAGTTGGAGACATACCAAGTTTAGCTCAGTTCTGGGCATCTTTGAAATACCTATACAAACTTGTTCCTACATAGTAACTTGCAACTTTGAATGAGAATGTGCTTGCTTACAGCAACGTGCTATATGTTCTGAAAGCCCGAATTGGGAATCTGTGTCAAAACTTTGTTAGGAATTATGTGATCCTTACTAGCTGGAATTAAGGGAGATGGTGCATGAAGTTATTTCTAGAAGTTGGAAACATTCCAAGTTTAGCACAGTTCTGGGCATCTTTGAAATACCTATACAAACTTGTTCCTACATAGTAACTTGCTACTTGTAAAGAGAAAGTGCTTGCTTAAAGCAACATGCTATATGTTCTGAATGCCCGAATTGGGAATCGGTGTCAAAACTTTGTTAGGAATTATGTGTTCCTTACCAGCTGGAAGTAAGGGAGATGGGGCATGAAGTTACTTCTAGGAGTTGGAGACATACCAAGTTTAGCACAGTTCTGGGCATCTTTGAAATACCTATACAAACTTGTTCCTACATAGTAACTTGCAACTTTGAATGAGAATGTGCTTGCTTATAGCAACGTGCTATATGTTGTGAATTCCCGAATTGGGAATCTGTGTCAAAACTTTGTTAGGAATTATGTGATCCTTACTAGCTGGAAGTAAGGGAGTTGGGGCATGATGATATTTCTAGGAGTTGGACACATACCAAGTTTAGCACAGTTCTGGGCATCTTTGAAATACCTATACAAACTTGTTCCTACATAGTAACTTGCAACTTTGAATGAGAATGTTTTTGCTTACAGCAACGTGCTGTATGTTCTGAATCCCCGATTTGGGAATCTGTGTCAAAACTTTGTTAGAAATTATGTGATCCTTACTAGATGGAAGTAAGGGAGATGGGGCATGAAGTTATATCTAGGAGTTGGAGACATACAACGTTTAGCTCAGTTCTGGGCATCTTTGAAATACCTATACAAACTTGTTCCTACATAGTAACTTGCAACTTTGAATGAGAATGTGCTTGCTTACAGCAACGTGCTATATGTTCTGAATGCCCGAATTGGGAGTCTTTGTCAAAACTGTGTTAGGAATTATGTGATCCTTGCTAGCTGGAAGTAAGGGAGATGGGGCATGAAGTTATTTCTAGGAGTTGGAGACATACCAAGTTTAGCTCAGTTCTGGGCATCTTTGAAATAACTATACAAACTTGTTCCTACATAGTAACTTGCAACTTTGAATGAGAATGTGCTTGCTTACAGCAACGTGCTATATGTTCTGAATGCCCGAATTGGGAATCTGTGTCAAAACTTTGTTAGGAATTATTTGATCCTTACTAGCTGTAAGTAAGGGAGATGGGGCATGAAGTTATTTCTAGGAGTTGGAGACATACCAATTTTAGCTCAGTTCTGGGCATCTTTGAAATACCTATACAAACTTGTTCCTACATAGTAACTTGCTACTTGTAAAGAGAAAGTGCTTGCTTAAAGCAACATGCTATATGTTTTGAATGCCCGAATTGGGAATTGGTGTCAAATCTTTGTTAGGAATTATGTGATCCTTACCAGCTGGAAGTAAGGGAGATGGGGCATGAAGTTATTTCTAGGAGTTGGAGACACACAACGTTTAGCTCTGTTCTGGGCATCTTTGAAATACCTATACAAACTTGTTCCTACATAGTAACTTGCAACTATGAATGCGAATGTGCTTGCTTACAGCAACGTGCTATATGTTCTGAATGCCCGAATTGGGAATCTGTGTCAAATCTTTGTTAGAAATTATGTGATCCTTACTAGCTGGAAGTAAGGGAGATGGGGCATGAAGTTATATCTAGGAGTTGGAGACATACAACGTTTAGCTCAGTTCTGGGCATCTTTGAAATACCTATACAAACTTGTTCCTACATAGTAACTTGCAACTTTGAATGAGAATGTGCTTGCTTACAGCAACGTGCTATATGTTCTGAATGCCCGAATTGGGAATCTGTGTCAAACTTTGTTAGGAATTATGTGATCCTTACTAGCTGGAAGTAAGGGAGATGGGGCATGAAGTTATTTCTGGGAGTTTGAGACATACCATGTTTAGCTCAGATCTGGGCATCTTTCAAATACCTATACAAACTTGTTCCTACATAGTAACTTGCAATTTTGAATCAGAATGTGCTTGCTTACAGCAACGTGCTATATGTTCTGAATGCCCGAATTGGGAATCTGTGTCAAAACTTTGTTAGGAATTATGTGATCCTTACTAGCTGGAAGTAAGGGAGTTGGGGCATGAAGTTATTTCTAGGAGTTGGACACATACCAAGTTTAGCACAGTTCTGGGCATCTTTGAAATACCTTTACAAACTTGTTCCTACATAGTAACTTGCAACTTTGAATGAGAATGTGCTTGCTTACAGCAACGTGCTATATGTTCTGATTGCCCGAATTGGGAATCTGTGTCAAAACTTTGTTAGGAATTATGTGATCCTTACTAGCTGGAAGTAAGGGAGATGGGGCATTAAGTTATTTCTAGGAGTTGGAGACATACCAAGTTTAGCTCAGTTCTGGGCATCTTTGAAATACCTATACAAACTTGTTCCTACATAGTAACTTGCAACTTTGAATGAGAATGTGCTTGCTTACAGCAACGTGCTATATGTTCTGAATGCCCGAATTGGGAATATGTGTCAAAACTTTGTTAAGAATTATGTGATCATTACAAGCTGGAATTTAGGG
The DNA here is from genome assembly GCF_020826845.1 of Diceros bicornis minor. NCBI lineage: Eukaryota > Metazoa > Chordata > Mammalia > Perissodactyla > Rhinocerotidae > Diceros > Diceros bicornis. The sequence continues at coordinate 2,391,878 of NW_026691542.1, forward strand.
AGATGGGGCATGAAGTTATTTCTAGGAGTTGGAGACATACCAAGTTTAGCTCAGTTCTGGGCATCTATGAAATACCTATACAAACTTGTTCCTACATAGTAACTTGCAACTTTGAATGAGAATGTGCTTGCTTACAGCAACGTGCTATATGTTCTGAATGCCCGAATTGGGAAACTGTGTCAAAACTTTGTTAGGAATTATGTGATCCTTACTAGCTGGAAGTAAGGGAGATGGGGCATGAAGTTATTTCTTGTAGTTGGAATCATACAACGTTTAGCTCAGTTCTGGGCATCTTTGAAATACCTATACAAACTTGTTCCTACATAGTAGCTTGCAACTTTGAATGAGAATGTGCTTGCTTACAGCAACGTGCTATATGTTCTGAATGCCCGAATTGGGAATCTGTGTCAAAACTTTGTTAGGAATTATGTGATCCTTACTAGCTGGAAGTAAGGGAGATGGGGCATGAAGTTATTTCTATGAGTAGGAGACATACCAAGTTTAGCTCATTTCTGGGCATCTTTGAAATACCTATACAAACTTGTTCCTACATAGTAACTTGCAACTTTGAATGAGAATGTGCTTGCTTACAGCAACGTGCTATATGTTCTGAATGCCCGAATTGGGAATCTGTGTCAAAACTTTGTTAGGAATTATGTGATCCTTACTAGCTGGAAGAACGGGAGATGGGGCATGAAGTTATTTCTAGGAGTTGGAGACATACAACGTTTAGCTCAGTTCTGGGCATCTTTGAAATACCTATACAAACTTGTTCCTACATAGTAACTTGCAACTTTGAATGAGAATGTGCTTGCTTACAGCAACGTGCTATATGTTTTGAATGCCCGAATTTGGAATCAGTGTCAAAACTTTGTTAGGAATTATGTGACCCTTACTAGCTGGGAGTAATGGAGATGGGGCATGAAGTTATTTCTAGGAGTTGGAGACATACCAAGTTTAGCTCAGTTCTGGGCATCTTTGAAATACCTATACAAACTTGTTCCTACATAGTAACTTGCAACCTTGAATGAGAATGTGCTTGCTTACAGCAACGTGCTATATGTTCTGAATGCCCGAATTGGGAAACTGTGTCAAAACTTTGTTAGGAATTATGTGATCCTTACTAGCTGGAAGTAAGGGAGATGGGGCATGAAGTTATTTCTAGGAGTTGGAGACATACCAAGTTTAGCTCATTTCTGGGCATCTTTGAAATACCTATACAAACTTGTTCCTACATAGTAACTTGCAACTTTGAATGAGAATGTGCTTGCTTACAGCAACGTGCTATATGTTCTGAATGCCCGAATTGGGAATCTGTGTCAAAACTTTGTTAGGAATTATGTGATCCTTACTAGCTGGAAGTAAGGGAGATGGGACATGAAGTTATTTCTAGGAGTTGGAATCATACAACGTTTAGCTCAGTTCTGGGCATCATTGAAATACGTATACAAACTTGTTCCTACATAGTAACTTGCAACTTTGAATGAGAATGTGCTTGCTTACAGCAACGTGCTATATGTTCTGAATGCCCGAATTGGGAATCTGTGTCAAAACTTTGTTAGGAATTATGTGATCCTTACTAGCTGGAAGTAAGGGAGATGGGGCATGAAGTTATTTCTAGGAGTTGGAGACATACAACGTTTAGCTCAGTTCTGGGCATCTTTGAAATACCTATACAAACTTGTTCCTACATAGTAACTTGCAACTTTGAATGAGAATGTGCTTGCTTACAGCAACGTGCTATATGTTCTGAATGCCCGAATTGGGAAACTGTGTCAAATCTTTGTTAGGAATTATGTGATCCTTACTACCTGGAAGTAATGGAGATGGGGCATGAAGTTATTTCTAGGAGTTGGAGACATACCAAGTTTAGCTCAGTTCTGGGCATCTTTGAAATACCTATACAAACTTGTTCCTACATAGTAACTTGCAACTTTGAATGAGAATGTGCTTGCTTACAGCAACGTGCTATATGTTCTGAATGACCGAATTGGGAATCTGTGTCAAAACTTTGTTAGGAATTATGTGATCCTTACTAGCTGGAAGTAAGGAAGATGGGGCATGATGTTGTTTCTAGGAGTTGGAGACATACACACTTTATCTCAGTTCTGGGCATCTTTGAAATACTTATACAAACTTGTTCCTACATAGTAACTTGCAATATTGAATGAGAATGTGCTTGCTTACAGCAACGTGCTGTATGTTCTGAATGCCCGAATTGGGAATCTGTTTCAAAACATTGTTAGAAATTATGTGATCCTTACTAGATGGAAGTAAGGGAGATGGGGCATGATGTTATTTCTAGGAGTTGGAGACATACAACGTTTAGCTCAGTTCTAGGCATCTTTGAAATACCTATACAAACTTGTTCCTACATAGTAACTTGCAACTTTGAATGAGAATGTGCTTGCTTATAGCAACGTGCTATATGTTCTGAATGCCCGAATTGGGAATCTGTGTCAAAACTTTGTTAGGAATTATGTGATCCTTACTAGCTGGAAGTAAGGGAGATGGGGCATGAAGTTATTTCTAGGAGTTGGAGACATACCAAGTTTAGCTCAATTCTGGGCATCTTTGAAATACCTATACAAACTAATTCCTACATAGTAACTTGCAACTTTGAATGAGAATGTGCTTGCTTACAGCAACGTGCTCTATGTTCTGAATGCCCGAATTGGGAATCTGTGTCAAAACTTTCTTAGGAATTATGTGATCCTTACTAGCTGGAAGTAAGGGAGTTGGGGCATGAAGTTATTTCTAGGAGTTAGAGAAATACCAAGTTTAGCTCAGTTCTGGGAATCTTTGAAATACCTATACAAACTTGTTCCTACATAGTATCTTGCAACTTTGAATGAGAATGTGCTTGCTTACAGCAACGTACTATATGTTCTGAATGCCCGAATTGGGAATCTGTGTCAAAACTGTGTTAGGAATTCTGTGATCCTTACTAGCTGGAAGTAAGGGAGATGGGGCATGAAGTTATTTCTAGGAGTTGGAGACATACCAAGTTTAGCTCAGTTCTGGGCATCTTTGAAATACCTGTACAAACTTGTTCCTACATAGTAACTTGCAACTTTGAATGAGAATGTGCTTGCTTACAGCAACGTGCTATATGTTCTGAATGCCCGAATTGGGAAACTATGTCAAAACTTTGTTAGGAATTATGTGATCCTTACTAGCTGGAAGTAATGGAGATGGGGCATGAAGTTATTTCTAGGAGTTGGAGACATACCAAGTTTAGCTCAGTTCTGGGCATCTTTGAAATACCTATACAAACTTGTTCCTACATAGTAACTTGCAACTTTGAATGAGAATGTGCTTGCTTACAGCAACGTGCTATATGTTCTGAATGCCCGAATTGGGATTCTGTGTCAAAACTTTGTTAGGAATTATGTGATCCTTACTAGCTGGAAGTAAGGGAGTTGGGGCATGAAGTTATTTCTAGGAGCTAGAGAAATGCCAAGTTTAGCTCAGTTCTGGGAATCATTGAAATACCTATACAAACTTGTTCCTACATAATAACTTGCAACTTTGAAGGAGAATGTGCTTGCTTACAGCAACGTGCTATATGTTCTGAATGCCCGAATAGGGAATCTGTGTCAAAACTTTGTTAGGAATTATGTGATCCTTAGTAGCTGGAGTAATGGAGATGGGGCATGAAGTTATTTCTAGGAGTTTGAGACATACAACGTTTAGCTCAGTTCTGGGCATCTTTGAAATACCTATACAAACTTGTTCCTACATAGTAACTTGCAACTTTGAATAAGAATGTGCTTGCTTACAGCAACGTGCTATATGTTCTGAAAGCCCGAATTGGGAATCTGTGTCAAAACTTTGTTAGGAATTATGTGATCCTTACTAGCTGGAATTAAGGGAGATGGTGCATGAAGTTATTTCTAGAAGTTGGAAACATACCAAGTTTAGCACAGTTCTGGGCATCTTTGAAATACCTATACAAACTTGTTCCTACATAGTAACTTGCTGCTTGTAAAGAGAAAGTGCTTGCTTAAAGCAACATGCTATATGTTCTGAATGCCCGAATTGGGAATCGGTGTCAAAACTTTGTTAGGAATTATGTGATCCTTACCAGCTGGAAGTAAGGGAGATGGGGCATGAAGTTACTTCTAGGAGTTGGAGACATACCAAGTTTAGCACAGTTCTGGGCATCTTTGAAATACCTATACAAACTTGTTCCTACATAGTAACTTGCAACTTTGAATGAGAATGTGCTTGCTTACAGCAACGTGCTATATGTTGTGAATGCCCGAATTGGGAATCTGTGTCAAAACGTTGTTAGGAATTATGTGATCCTTACTAGCTGGAAGTAAGGGAGTTGGGGCATGAAGATATTTCTAGGAGTTGGACACATACCAAGTTTAGCACAGTTCTGGGCATCTTTGAAATACCTATACAAACTTGTTCCTACATAGTAACTTGCAACTTTGAATGAGAATGTGTTTGCTTACAGCAACGTGCTATATGTTCTGAATCCCCGATTTGGGAATCTGTGTCAAAACTTTGTTAGAAATTATGTGATCCTTACTAGATGGAAGTAAGGGAGATGGGGCATGAAGTTATATCTAGGAGTTGGAGACATACAACTTTTAGCTCAGTTCTGGGCATCTTTGAAATACCTATACAAACTTGTTCCTACATAGTAACTTGCAACTTTGAATGAGAATGTGCTTGCTTACAGCAACGTGCTATATGTTCTGAATGCCCGAATTGGGAATCTTTGTCAAAACTGTGTTAGGAATTATGTGATCCTTACAAGCTGGAAGTAAGGGAGATGGGGCATGAAGTTATTTCTAGGAGTTGGAGACATACCAAGTTTAGCTCAGTTCTGGGCATCTTTGAAATAACTATACAAACTTGTTCCTACATAGTAACTTGCAACTTTGAATGAGAATGTGCTTGCTTACAGCAACGTGCTATATGTTCTGAATGACCGAATTGGGAATCTGTGTCAAAACTTTGTTAGGAATTATGTGATCCTTACTAGCTGGAAGTAAGGGAGATGGGGCATGAAGTTATTTCTAGGAGTTGGAGACATACCAAGTTTAGCTCAGTTCTGGGCATCTTTGACATACCTATACAAACTTGTTCCTACATAGTAACTTGCTACTTGTAAAGAGAAAGTGCTTGCTTAAAGCAACATGCTATATGTTTTGAATGCCCGAATTGGGAATCGGTGTCAAAACTTTGTTAGGAATTATGTGATCCTTACCAGCTGGAAGTAAGGGAGATGGGGCATGAAGTTATTTCTAGGAGTTGGAGACACACAACGTTTAGCTCAGTTCTGGGCATCTTTGAAATACCTATACAAACTTGTTCCTACATAGTAACTTGCAACTATGAATGCGAATGTGCTTGCTTACAGCAACGTGCTATATGTTCTGAATGCCCGAATTCGGAATCTGTGTCAAATCTTTGTTAGAAATTATGTGATCCTTACTAGCTGGAAGTAAGGGAGATGGGGCATGAAGTTATATCTAGGAGTTGGAGACATACAACGTTTAGCTCAGTTCTGGGCATCTTTGAAATACCTATACAAACTTGTTCCTACATAGTAACTTGCAACTTTGAATGAGAATGTGCTTGCTTACAGCAACGTGCTATATGTTCTGAATGCCCGAATTGGGAATCTGTGTCAAACTTTGTTAGGAATTATGTGATCCTTACTAGCTGGAAGTAAGGGAGATGGGGCATGAAGTTATTTCTGGGAGTTTGAGACATACCAAGTTTAGCTCAGTTCTGGGCATCTTTCAAATACCTATACAAACTTGTTCCTACATAGTAACTTGCAACTTTGAATGAGAATGTGCTTGCTTACAGCAACGTGCTATATGTTCTGATGGCCCGAATTGGGAATCTGTGTCAAAACTTTGTTAGGAATTATGTGATCCTTACTAGCTGGAAGTAAGGGAGATGGGGCATGAAGTTATTTCTAGGAGTTGGAGACATACCAAGTTTAGCTCAGTTCTGGGCATCTTTGAAATACCTATACAAACTTGTTCCTACATAGTAACTTGCAACTTTGAATGAGAATGTGCTTGCTTACAGCAACGTGCTATGTGTTCTGAATGCCGGAATTGGGAATCTGTGTCAAATCTTTGTTAGGAATTATGTGATCCTTACTAGCTGGAAGTAAGGGAGATGGGGCATGAAGTTATTTCTAGGAGTTGGACACATACCCACTTTAGGTCAGTTCTGGGCATCTTTGAAATACCTATACAAACTTGTTCCTACATAGTAACTTGCAACTTTGAATGAGAATGTGCTTGCTTACAGCAACGTGCTATATGTTCTGAATGCCCGAATTGGGAATCTGTGTCAAAACTTTGTTAGGAATTATGTGATCCTTACTAGCTGGAAGTAAGGGAGATGGGGCATGAAGTTATTTCTAGGAGTTGGAGACATACCAAGTTTAGCTCAGTTCTGGGCATCTTTGAAATACCTATACAAACTTGTTCCTACATAGTAACTTGCAACTTTTAATGAGAATGTGCTTGCTTACAGCAACGTGCTAAATGTTCTGAATGGCCGAATTGGGAATCTGTGTCAAAACTTTGTTAGGAATTATGTGACTCTTACTAGATGGAAGTAAGGGAGATGGGGCATGAAGTTATTTCTAGGAGTTGGAGACATACCAAGATTAGCTCATTTCTGGGCATCTTTGAAATACCTATACAAACTTGTTCCTACATAGTAACTTGCAACTTTGAATGAGAATGTGCTTGCTTACAGCAACGTGCTATATGTTCTGAATGCCCGAATTGGGAATCTGTGTCAAAACTTTGTTAGGAATTATGTGATCCTTACTAGCTGGAAGTAAGGGAGATGGGGCATGAAGTTATTTCTAGGAGTTGGAGACATACAATGTTTAGCTCAGTTCTGGGCATCTTTGAAATACCTATACAAACTTGTTCCTACATAGTAACTTGCAACTTTGAATGAGAATGTGCTTGCTTACAGCAACGTGCTATATGTTCTGAATGCCCGAATTGGGAAACTGTGTCAAAACTTTGTTAGGAATTATGTGATCCTTACTACCTGGAAGTAATGGAGATGGGGCATGAAGTTATTTCTAGGAGTTGGAATCATACAACGTTTAGCTCAGTTCTGGGCATCTTTGAAATACCTATACAAACTTGTTACTACATAGTAACTTGCAACTTTGAATGAGAATGTGCTTGCTTACAGCAACGTGCTATATGTTCTGAATGCCCGAATTGGGAATCTGTGTCAAAACTTTTTTAGGAATTATGTGATCCTTACTAGCTGTAAGTAAGGGAGATGGGGCATGAAGTTATTTCTAGGAGTTGGAGACATACCAAGTTTAGCTCAGTTCTGGGCATCTTTGAAATACCTATACAAACTTGTTCCTACATAGTAACTTGCAACTTTGAATGAGAATGTGCTTGCTTACAGCAACGTGCTATATGTTCTGAATGCCCGAATTGGGAATCTGTGTCAAAACTTTGTTAGGAATTATGTGATCCTTACTAGCTGGAAGTAAGGGAGATGGGGCATGAAGTTATTTCTAGGAGTTGGAGACATACCAAGTTTAGCTCAATTCTGGGCATCTTTGAAATACCTATACAAACTAATTCCTACATAGTTACTTGCAACTTTGAATGAGAATGTGCTTGCTTACAGCAACGTGCTATATGTTCTGAATGCCCGAATTGGGAATCTGTGTCAAAACTTTCTTAGGAATTATGTGATCCTTACTAGCTGGAAGTAAGGGAGTTGGGGCATGAAGTTATTTCTAGGAGTTAGAGAAATACCAAGTTTAGCTCAGTTCTGGGAATCTTTGAAATACCTATACAAACTTGTTCCTACATAGTATCTTGCAACTTTGAATGAGAATGTGCTTGCTTACAGCAACGTGCTATATGTTCTGAATGCCCGAATTGGGAATCTGTGTCAAAACTGTGTTAGGAATTCTGTGATCCTTACTAGCTGGAAGTAAGGGAGATGGGGCATGAAGTTATTTCTAGGAGTTGGAGACATACCAAGTTTAGCTCAGTTCTGGGCATCTTTGAAATACCTATACAAACTTGTTCCTACATAGTAACTTGCAACATTGAATGAGAATGTGCTTGCTTACAGCAACGTGCTATATGTTCTGAATGCCCGAATTGGGAAACTATGTCAAAACTTTGTTAGGAATTATGTGATCCTTACTAGCTGGAAGTAATGGAGATGGGGCATAAAGTTATTTCTAGGAGTTGGAGATATACAAAGTTTAGCTCAGTTCTGGGCATCTTTGAAATACCTATACAAACTTGTTACTACATAGTAACTTGCAACTTTGAATGAGAATGTGCTTGCTTACAGCAACGTGCTATATGTTCTGAATGCCCGAATTGGGAATCTGTGTCAAAACTTTGTTAGGAATTATGTGATCCTTACTAGCTGTAAGTAAGGGAGATGGGGCATGAAGTTATTTCTAGGAGTGGGAGACATACCAAGTTTAGCTCAGTTCTGGGCATCTTTGAAATACCTATACAAACTTGTTCCTACATAGTAACTTGCAACTTTGAATGAGAATGTGCTTGCTTACAGCAACGTGCTATATGTTCTGAATGCCCGAATTGGGAATCTGTGTCAAAACTTTGTTAGGAATTATGTGATCCTTACTAGCTGGAAGTAAGGTAGATGGGGCATGAAGTTATTTCTAGGAGTTGGAGACATACCAAGTTTAGCTCAATTCTGGGCATCTTTGAAATACCTATACAAACTAATTCCTACATAGTAACTTGCAACTTTGAATGAGAATGTGCTTGCTTACAGCAACGTGCTATATGTTCTGAATGCCCGAATTGGGAATCTGTGTCAAAACTTTGTTAGGAATTATGTGATCCTTACTAGCTGGAAGTAAGGGAGTTGGGGCATGAAGTTATTTCTAGGAGTTAGAGAAATACCAAGTTTAGCTCAGTTCTGGGAATCTTTGAAATACCTATACAAACTTGTTCCTACATAGTATCTTGCAACTTTGAATGAGAATGTGCTTGCTTACAGCAACGTGCTATATGTTCTGAATGCCCGAATTGGGAATCTGTGTCAAAACTGTGTTAGGAATTCTGTGGTCCTTACTAGCTGGAAGTAAGGGAGATGGGGCATGAAGTTATTTCTAGGAGTTGGAGACATACCAAGTTTAGCTCAGTTCTGGGCATCTTTGAAATACCTATACAAACTTGTTCCTACATAGTAACTTGCAACTTTGAATGAGAATGTGCTTGCTTACAGCAACGTGCTATATGTTCTGAATGCCCGAATTGGGAAACTATGTCAAAACTTTGTTAGGAATTATGTGATGCTTACTAGCTGGAAGTAATGGAGATGGGGCATAAAGTTATTTCTAGGAGTTGGAGACATACAAAGTTTAGCTCAGTTCTGGGCATCTTTGAAATACCTATACAAACTTGTTCCTACATAGTAACTTGCAACTTTGAATGAGAATGTGCTTGCTTACAGCAACGTGCTATATGTTCTGAATGCCCGAATTGGGAATCTGTGTCAAATCTTTGTTAGGAATTATGTGATCCTTACTAGCTGGAAGTAAGGGAGTTGGGGCATGAAGTTATTTCTAGGAGTTAGCAAAATGCCAAGTTTAGCTCAGTTCTGGGAATCATTGAAATACCTATACAAACTTGTTCCTACATAATAATTTGCAACTTTGAAGGAGAATGTGCTTGCTTACAGCAACGTGCTTTATGTTCTGAATGCCCGAATTGGGAATCTGTGTCAAAACTTTGTTAGGAATTATGTGATCCTTACAAGCTGGAAGTAAGGGAGATGGGGCATGAAGTTATTTCTAGGAGTTGGAGACATACAACGTTTAGCTCAGTTCTGGGCATCTTTGAAATACCTATACAAACTTGTTCCTACATAGTAACTTGCAACTTTGAATGAGAATGTGCTTGCGTACAGCAACGTGCTATATGTTCTGAATGCCCGAATTGGGAATCTGTGTCAAAACTTTGTTAGGAATTATGTGATCCTTACTAGCTGGAAGTAAGGGAGATGGGGCATGACGTCATTTCTAGGAGTGGGAGACATACCAAGTTTAGCTCAGTTCTGGGCATCTTTGAAATACCTATACAAACTTGTTCCTACATAGTAACTTGCAACTTTGAATGAGAATGTGCTTGCTTACAGCAACGTGCTATATGTTCTGAATGCCTGAATTGGGAAACTGTGTCAAAACTTTGTTAGGAATTATGTGATCCTTACTAGCTGGAAGTATTGGAGATGGGGCATGAAGTTATTTCTAGGAGTTGGAGACATACCAAGTTTAGCTCAGTTCTGGGCATCTTTGAAATACCTATACAAACTTGTTCCTACATAGTAACTTGCAACTTTGAATGAGAATGTGCTTGCTTACAGCAACGTGCTATATGTTCCTAATGACCGAATTGGGAATCTGTGTCAAAACTTTGTTAGGAATTATGTGATCCTTACTAGCTGGAAGTAAGGAAGATGGGGCATGATGTTATTTCTAGGAGTTGGAGACATACCCACTTTAGCTCAGTTCTGGGCATCTTTGAAATACTTATACAAACTTGTTCCTACATAGTAACTTGCAACATTGAATGAGAATGTGCTTGCTTACAGCAACGTGCTATATGTTCTGAATGCCCGAATTGGGAATCTGTTTCAAAACATTGTTAGAAATTATGTGATCCTTACTAGATGGAAGTAAGGGAGATGGGGCATGATGTTATTTCTAGGAGTTGGAGACATACAACGTTTAGCTCAGTTCTAGGCATCTTTGAAATACCTATACAAACTTGTTCCTGCATAGTAACTTGCAACTTTGAATGAGAATGTGCTTGCTTACAGCAACGTGCTATATGTTCTGAATGCCCGAATTGGGAATATGTGTCAAAACTTTGTTAGGAATTTTGTGATCCTTACAAGCTGGAATTTAGGGAGATGGGGCATTAAGTTATTTCTAGGAGTTGGAGACATACCAAGTTTAGCTCAGTTCTGGGCATCTATGAAATACCTATACAAACTTGTTCCTACATAGTAACTTGCAACTTTGAATGAGAATGTGCTTGCTTACAGCAACGTGCTATATGTTCTGAATGCCCGAATTGGGAATCTGTGTCAAAACTTTGTTAGGAATTATGTGATCCTTACTAGCTGGAAGTAAGGGAGATGGGGCATGAAGTTATTTCTTGTAGTTGGAATCATACAACGTTTAGCTCAGTTCTGGGCATCTTTGAAATACCTATACAAACTTGTTCCTACATAGTAACTTGCAACTTTGAATGAGAATGTGCTTGCTTACAGCAACGTGCTATATGTTCTGAATGCCCGAATTGGGAATCTGTGTCAAAACTTTGTTAGGAATTATGTGATCCTTACTAGCTGGAAGTAAGGGAGATGGGGCATGAAGTTATTTCTATGAGTAGGAGACATACCAAGTTTAGCTCATTTCTGGGCATCTTTGAAAAACCTATACAAACTTGTTCCTACATAGTAACTTGCAACTTTGAATGAGAATGTGCTTGCTTACAGCAACGTGCTATATGTTCTGAATGCCCGAATTGGGAATCTGTGTCAAAACTTTGTTAGGAATTATGTGATCCTTACAAGCTGGAAGTACGGGAGATGGGGCATGAAGTTATTTCTAGGAATTGGAATCATACAACGTTTAGCTCAGTTCTGGGCATCTTTGAAATACCTATACAAACTTGTTCCTACATAGTAACTTGCAACTTTGAATGAGAATGTGCTTGCTTACAGCAACGTGCTATATGTTCTGAATGCCCGAATTGGGAATCTGTGTCAAAACTGTGTTAGGAATTCTGTGATCCTTACTAGCTGGAAGTAAGGGAGATGGGGCATGAAGTTATTTCTAGGAGTTGGAGACATACCAAGTTTAGCTCAGTTCTGGGCATCTTTGAAATACCTATACAAACTTGTTCCTACATAGTAACTTGCAACATTGAATGAGAATGTGCTTGCTTACAGCAACGTGCTATATGTTCTGAATGCCCGAATTGGGAAACTATGTCAAAACTTTGTTAGGAATTATGTGATCCTTACTAGCTGGAAGTAATGGAGATGGGGCATAAAGTTATTTCTAGGAGTTGGAGATATACAAAGTTTAGCTCAGTTCTGGGCATCTTTGAAATACCTATACAAACTTGTTACTACATAGTAACTTGCAACTTTGAATGAGAATGTGCTTGCTTACAGCAACGTGCTATATGTTCTGAATGCCCGAATTGGGAATCTGTGTCAAAACTTTGTTAGGAATTATGTGATCCTTACTAGCTGTAAGTAAGGGAGATGGGGCATGAAGTTATTTCTAGGAGTTGGAGACATACCAAGTTTAGCTCAGTTCTGGGCATCTTTGAAATACCTATACAAACTTGTTCCTACATAGTAACTTGCAACTTTGAATGAGAATGTGCTTGCTTACAGCAACGTGCTATATGTTCTGAATGCCCGAATTGGGAATCTGTGTCAAAACTTTGTTAGGAATTATGTGATCCTTACTAGCTGGAAGTAAGGTAGATGGGGCATGAAGTTATTTCTAGGAGTTGGAGACATACCAAGTTTAGCTCAATTCTGGGCATCTTTGAAATACCTATACAAACTAATTCCTACATAGTAACTTGCAACTTTGAATGAGAATGTGCTTGCTTACAGCAACGTGCTATATGTTCTGAATGCCCGAATTGGGAATCTGTGTCAAAACTTTGTTAGGAATTATGTGATCCTTACTAGCTGGAAGTAAGGGAGTTGGGGCATGAAGTTATTTCTAGGAGTTAGAGAAATACCAAGTTTAGCTCAGTTCTGGGAATCTTTGAAATACCTATACAAACTTGTTCCTACATAGTATCTTGCAACTTTGAATGAGAATGTGCTTGCTTACAGCAACGTGCTATATGTTCTGAATGCCCGAATTGGGAATCTGTGTCAAAACTGTGTTAGGAATTCTGTGGTCCTTACTAGCTGGAAGTAAGGGAGATGGGGCATGAAGTTATTTCTAGGAGTTGGAGACATACCAAGTTTAGCTCAGTTCTGGGCATCTTTGAAATACCTATACAAACTTGTTCCTACATAGTAACTTGCAACTTTGAATGAGAATGTGCTTGCTTACAGCAACGTGCTATATGTTCTGAATGCCCGAATTGGGAAACTATGTCAAAACTTTGTTAGGAATTATGTGATGCTTACTAGCTGGAAGTAATGGAGATGGGGCATAAAGTTATTTCTAGGAGTTGGAGACATACAAAGTTTAGCTCAGTTCTGGGCATCTTTGAAATACCTATACAAACTTGTTCCTACATAGTAACTTGCAACTTTGAATGAGAATGTGCTTGCTTACAGCAACGTGCTATATGTTCTGAATGCCCGAATTGGGAATCTGTGTCAAAACTTTGTTAGGAATTATGTGATCCTTACTAGCTGGAAGTAAGGGAGTTGGGGCATGAAGTTATTTCTAGGAGTTAGCAAAATGCCAAGTTTAGCTCAGTTCTGGGAATCATTGAAATACCTATACAAACTTGTTCCTACATAATAATTTGCAACTTTGAAGGAGAATGTGCTTGCTTACAGCAACGTGCTTTATGTTCTGAATGCCCGAATTGGGAATCTGTGTCAAAACTTTGTTAGGAATTATGTGATCCTTACAAGCTGGAAGTAAGGGAGATGGGGCATGAAGTTATTTCTAGGAGTTGGAGACATACAACGTTTAGCTCAGTTCTGGGCATCTTTGAAATACCTATACAAACTTGTTCCTACATAGTAACTTGCAACTTTGAATGAGAATGTGCTTGCGTACAGCAACGTGCTATATGTTCTGAATGCCCGAATTGGGAATCTGTGTCAAAACTTTGTTAGGAATTATGTGATCCTTACTAGCTGGAAGTAAGGGAGATGGGGCATGACGTCATTTCTAGGAGTGGGAGACATACCAAGTTTAGCTCAGTTCTGGGCATCTTTGAAATACCTATACAAACTTGTTCCTACATAGTAACTTGCAACTTTGAATGAGAATGTGCTTGCTTACAGCAACGTGCTATATGTTCTGAATGCCTGAATTGGGAAACTGTGTCAAAACTTTGTTAGGAATTATGTGATCCTTACTAGCTGGAAGTATTGGAGATGGGGCATGAAGTTATTTCTAGGAGTTGGAGACATACCAAGTTTAGCTCAGTTCTGGGCATCTTTGAAATACCTATACAAACTTGTTCCTACATAGTAACTTGCAACTTTGAATGAGAATGTGCTTGCTTACAGCAACGTGCTATATGTTCCTAATGACCGAATTGGGAATCTGTGTCAAAACTTTGTTAGGAATTATGTGATCCTTACTAGCTGGAAGTAAGGAAGATGGGGCATGATGTTATTTCTAGGAGTTGGAGACATACCCACTTTAGCTCAGTTCTGGGCATCTTTGAAATACTTATACAAACTTGTTCCTACATAGTAACTTGCAACATTGAATGAGAATGTGCTTGCTTACAGCAACGTGCTATATGTTCTGAATGCCCGAATTGGGAATCTGTTTCAAAACATTGTTAGAAATTATGTGATCCTTACTAGATGGAAGTAAGGGAGATGGGGCATGATGTTATTTCTAGGAGTTGGAGACATACAACGTTTAGCTCAGTTCTAGGCATCTTTGAAATACCTATACAAACTTGTTCCTGCATAGTAACTTGCAACTTTGAATGAGAATGTGCTTGCTTACAGCAACGTGCTATATGTTCTGAATGCCCGAATTGGGAATATGTGTCAAAACTTTGTTAGGAATTTTGTGATCCTTACAAGCTGGAATTTAGGGAGATGGGGCATTAAGTTATTTCTAGGAGTTGGAGACATACCAAGTTTAGCTCAGTTCTGGGCATCTATGAAATACCTATACAAACTTGTTCCTACATAGTAACTTGCAACTTTGAATGAGAATGTGCTTGCTTACAGCAACGTGCTATATGTTCTGAATGCCCGAATTGGGAATCTGTGTCAAAACTTTGTTAGGAATTATGTGATCCTTACTAGCTGGAAGTAAGGGAGATGGGGCATGAAGTTATTTCTTGTAGTTGGAATCATACAACGTTTAGCTCAGTTCAGGGCATCTTTGAAATACCTATACAAACTTGTTCCTACATAGTAACTTGCAACTTTGAATGAGAATGTGCTTGCTTACAGCAACGTGCTATATGTTCTGAATGCCCGAATTGGGAATCTGTGTCAAAACTTTGTTAGGAATTATGTGATCCTTACTAGCTGGAAGTAAGGGAGATGGGGCATGAAGTTATTTCTATGAGTAGGAGACATACCAAGTTTAGCTCATTTCTGGGCATCTTTGAAAAATCTATACAAACTTGTTCCTACATAGTAACTTGCAACTTTGAATGAGAATGTGCTTGCTTACAGCAACGTGCTATATGTTCTGAATGCCCGAATTGGGAATCTGTGTCAAAACTTTGTTAGGAATTATGTGATCCTTACAAGCTGGAAGTACGGGAGATGGGGCATGAAGTTATTTCTAGGAATTGGAATCATACAACGTTTAGCTCAGTTCTGGGCATCTTTGAAATACCTATACAAACTTGTTCCTACATAGTAACTTGCAACTTTGAATGAGAATGTGCTTGCTTACAGCAACGTGCTATATGTTCTGAATGCCCGAATTGGGAATCTGTGTCAAAACTTTGTTAGGAATTATGTGATCCTTACTAGCTGGAAGTAAGGGAGATGGGGCATGAAGTTATTTCTAGGAGTTGGAGACATACAACGTTTAGCTCAGTTCTGGGTATCTTTGAAATCCCTATACAAACTTGTTCCTACATAGTAACTTGCAACTTTGAATGAGAATGTGCTTGCTTACAGCAACGTGCTATATGTTCTGAATGCCCGAATTGGGAATCTGTGTCAAAACTTTGTTAGGAAGTATGTGATCCTTACTAGCTGGAAGTAAGGGAGATGGGGCAGGATGTTATTTCTAGGAGTTGGAGACATACCAAGTTTAGCTCAGTTCTGGGCATCTTTGAAATACCTATACAAACTTGTTCCTACATAGTAACTTGCAACTTTGAATGAGAATGTGCTTGCTTACAGCAACGTGCTATATGTTCTGAATGCCCGAATTTGGAATCTGTGTCAAAACTTTGTTAGGAATTATGTGATCCTTACTAGCTGGAAGTAAGGGAGATGGGGCATGAAGTTATTTCTAGGAGTTGGAGACATACCAAGTTTAGCTCACTTCTGGGCATCTTTGAAATACCTATACAAACTTGTTCCTACATAGTAACTTGCAACTTTGAATGAGAATGTGATTGCTTACAGCAACGTGCTATATGTTCTGAATGCCCGAATTGGGAATCTGTGTCAAAACTTTGTTAGAAATTATGTGATCCTTACTAGCTGGAAGTAAGGGAGATGGGGAATGAAGTTAGTTCTAGGAGGTGGAGACATACCAAGTTTAGCTCAGTTCTGGGCATCTTTGAAATACCTATACAAACTTGTTCCTACATAGTAACATGAAACTTTGAATGAGAATGTGCTTGCATACAGCAACGTGCTATATGTTCTGAATGCACGATTTGGGAATCTGTCAAAACTTTGTTAGGAATTATGTGATCCTTACTAGATGAAAGTAAGGGAGATGGGGCATGAAGTGATTTCTAGGAGTTGGACACATACCAAGTTTAGTCAGTTCTGGGCATCTTTGAAATACCTATACAAACTTGTTCCTACATAGTAACTTGCAACTTTGAATGAGAATATGCTTGCTTACAGCAACGTGCTATATGTTCTGAATGCCCGAATTGGGAATCTGTGTCAAAACTTTGTTAGGAATTATGTGATCCTTACTAGCTGGAAGTAAGGGAGATGGGGCATGAAGCTATTTCTAGGAGTTGGAGACATACCAAGTTTAGCTCAGTTCTGGGCATCTTTGAAATACCTATACAAACTTGTTCCTACATAGTAACTTGCAACTTTGAATGAGAATGTGCTTGCTTACAGCAACGTGCTACATGTTCTGAATGCCCGAATTGGGAATCTGTGTCAAAACTTTGTTAGGAATTATGTGATCCTTACTAGCTGGAAGTAAGGGAGATGGGGCATGAAGTTATTTCTAGGAGTTGGAGACATACCAAGTTTAGCTCAGGTCTGGGCATCTTTGAAATACCTATACAAACTTGTTCCTACATAGTAACTTGCAACTTTGAATGAGAATGTGCTTGCTTACAGCAACGTGCTATCTGTTCTGAATGCCCGAATTGGGAATCTGTGTCAAAACTTTGTTAGGAATTATGTGATCCTTACTAGCTGGAAGTAAGGGAGATGGGGCATGATGTTATTTCTAGGAGTTGGACACATACCAAGTTTAGCTCAGTTCTGGGCATCTTTGAAATACCTATACAAACTTGTTCCTACATAGTAACTTGCAAATTTGAATGAGAATGTGCTTGCTTACAGCAACGTGCTATATGTTCTGAATGCCCGAATTTGGAATCTGTGTCAAAACTTTGTTAGGAATTATGTGATCCTTACTAGCTGGAAGTAAGGGAGATGGGGCATGAAGTTATTTCTAGGAGTTGGAGACATACCAAGTTTAGCTCACTTCTGGGCATCTTTGAAATACCTATACAAACTTGTTCCTACATAGTAACTTGAAACTTTGAATGAGAATGTGCTTGCATACAGCAACGTGCTATATGTTTTGAATGCCCGAATTGGGAATCTGAGTCAAAACTTTGTTAGAAATTATGTGATCCTTACTAGCTGGAAGTAAGGGAGATGGGGCATGAAGTTATTTCTAGGAGGTGGAGACATACCAAGTTTAGCTCACTTCTGGGCATCTTTGAAATACCTATACAAACTTGTTCCTACATAGTAACTTGAAACTTTGAATGAGAATGTGCTTGCATACAGCAACGTGCTATATGTTCTGAATGCCCGAATTGGGAATATGTGTCAAAACTTTGTTAGAAATAATGTGATCCTTACTAGCTGGAAGTAAGGGAGATGGGGCATGAAGTTATTTCTAGGAGTTGGAGACATACAACGTTTAGCTCAGTTCTGGGCATCTTTGAAATACCTATACAAACTTGTTCCTACATAGTAACTTGCAACTTTGAATGAGAATGTGCTTGCTTACAGCAACGTGCTATATGTTCTGAATACCCGAATTGGGAATCTGTGTCAAAACTTTGTTAGGAATTATGTGATCCTTACTAGCTGGAAGTAAGGGAGATGGGGCATGAAGTTATTACTAGAAGTTGGAGACATACCAAGTTTAGCTCAGTTCTGGGCATCTTTGAAATACCTATACAAACTTGTTCCTACATAGTAACTTGCAACTTTGAATGAGAATGTGCTTGCTTACAGCAACGTGCTATATGTTCTGAATGCCCGAATTGGGAATCTGTGTCAAAACTTTGTTAGGAATTATGTGATCCTTACTAGCTGGAAGTAAGGGAGATGGGGCATGAAGCTATTTCTAGGAGTTGGAGACATACCAATTTAGCTCAGTTCTGGGCATCTTTGAAATACCTATACAAACTTGTTCCTACATAGTAACTTGCAACTTTGAATGAGAATGTGCTTGCTTACAGCAACGTGCTACATGTTCTGAATGCCCGAATTGGGAATCTGTGTCAAAACTTTGTTAGGAATTATGTGATCCTTACTAGCTGGAAGTAAGGAAGATGGGGCATGATGTTATTTCTAGGAGTTGGAGACATACCCACTTTAGCTCAGTTCTGGGCATCTTTGAAATACTTATACAAACTTGTTCCTACATAGTAACTTGCAACATTGAATGAGAATGTGCTTGCTTACAGCAACGTGCTATATGTTCTGAATGCCCGAATTGGGAATCTGTTTCAAAACATTGTTAGAAATTATGTGATCCTTACTAGATGGAAGTAAGGGAGATGGGGCATGATGTTATTTCTAGGAGTTGGAGACATACAACGTTTAGCTCAGTTCTAGGCATCTTTGAAATACCTATACAAACTTGTTCCTGTATAGTAACTTGCAACTTTGAATGAGAATGTGCTTGCTTACAGCAACGTGCTATATGTTCTGAATGCCCGAATTGGGAATATGTGTCAAAACTTTGTTAGGAATTTTGTGATCCTTACAAGCTGGAATTTAGGGAGATGGGGCATGAAGTTATTTCTAGGAGTTGGAGACATACCAAGTTTAGCTCAGTTCTGGGCATCTATGAAATACCTATACAAACTTGTTCCTACATAGTAACTTGCAACTTTGAATGAGAATGTGCTTGCTTACAGCAACGTGCTATATGTTCTGAATGCCCGAATTGGGAATCTGTGTCAAAACTTTGTTAGGAATTATGTGATCCTTACTAGCTGGAAGTAAGGGAGATGGGGCATGAAGTTATTTCTTGTAGTTGGAATCATACAACGTTTAGCTCAGTTCTGGGCATCTTTGAAATACCTATACAAACTTGTTCCTACATAGTAACTTGCAACTTTGAATGAGAATGTGCTTGCTTACAGCAACGTGCTATATGTTCTGAATGCCCGAATTGGGAATCTGTGTCAAAACTTTGTTAGGAATTATGTGATCCTTACTAGCTGGAAGTAAGGGAGATGGGGCATGAAGTTATTTCTATGAGTAGGAGACATACCAAGTTTAGCTCATTTCTGGGCATCTTTGAAAAACCTATACAAACTTGTTCCTACATAGTAACTTGCAACTTTGAATGAGAATGTGCTTGCTTACAGCAACGTGCTATATGTTCTGAATGCCCGAATTGGGAATCTGTGTCAAAACTTTGTTAGGAATTATGTGATCCTTACAAGCTGGAAGTACGGGAGATGAGGCATGAAGTTATTTCTAGGAATTGGAATCATACAACGTTTAGCTCAGTTCTGGGCATCTTTGAAATACCTATACAAACTTGTTCCTACATAGTAACTTGCAACTTTGAATGAGAATGTGCTTGCTTACAGCAACGTGCTATATGTTCTGAATGCCCGAATTGGGAATCTGTGTCAAAACTTTGTTAGGAATTATGTGATCCTTACTAGCTGGAAGTAAGGGAGATGGGGCATGAAGTGATTTCTAGGAGTTGGACACATACCAAGTTTAGCTCAGTTCTGGGCATCTTTGAAATACCTATACAAACTTGTTCCTACATAGTAACTTGCAACTTTGAATGAAAATGTGCTTGCTTACAGCAACGTGCTATATGTTCTGAATGCACGATTTGGGAATCTGTCAAAACTTTGTTAGGAATTATGTGATCCTTACTAGATGAAAGTAAGGGAGATGGGGCATGAAGTGATTTCTAGGAGTTGGACACATACCAAGTTTAGCTCAGTTCTGGGCATCTTTGAAATACCTATACAAACTTGTTCCTACATAGTAACTTGCAACTTTGAATGAGAATATGCTTGCTTACAGCAACGTGCTATATGTTCTGAATGCCCGAATTGGGAATCTGTGTCAATACTTTGTTAGGAATTATGTGATCCTTACTAGCTGGAAGTAAGGGAGATGGGGCATGAAGCTATTTCTAGGAGTTGGAGACATACCAAGTTTAGCACAGTTCTGGGCATCTTTGAAATACCTATACAAACTTGTTCCTACATAGTAACTTGCAACTTTGAATGAGAATGTGCTTGCTTACAGCAACGTGCTACATGTTCTGAATGCCTGAATTGGGAATCTGTGTCAAAACTTTGTTAGGAATTATGTGATCCTTACTAGCTGGAAGTAAGGGAGATGGGGCATGAAGTTATTTCTAGGAGTTGGAGACATACCAAGTTTTGCTCAGTTCTGGGCATCTTTGAAATACCTATACAAACTTGTTCCTACATAGTAACTTGCAACTTTGAATGAGAATGTGCTTGCTTACAGCAACGTGCTATCTGTTCTGAATGCCCGAATTGGGAATCTGTGTCAAAACTTTGTTAGGAATTATGTGATCCTTACTAGCTGGAAGTAAGGGAGATGGGGCATGATGTTATTTCTAGGAGTTGGACACATACCAAGTTTAGCTCAGTTCTGGGCATCTTTGAAATACCTATACAAACTTGTTCCTACATAGTAACTTGCAACTTTGAATGAGAATGTGCTTGCTTACAGCAACGTGCTATATGTTCTGAATGCCCGAATTTGGAATCTGTGTCAAAACTTTGTTAGGAATTATGTGATCCTTACTAGCTGGAAGTAAGGGAGATGGGGCATGAAGTTATTTCTAGGAGTTGGAGACATACCAAGTTTAGCTCACTTCTGGGCATCTTTGAAATACCTATACAAACTTGTTCCTACATAGTAACTTGCAACTTTGAATGAGAATGTGCTTGCTTACAGCAACGTGGTATATGTTCTGAATGCCCGAATTGGGAATCTGAGTCAAAACTTTGTTAGAAATTATGTGATCCTTACTAGCTGGAAGTAAGGGAGATGGGGCATGAAGTTATTTCTAGGAGGTGGAGACATACCAAGTTTAGCTCACTTCTGGGCATCTTTGAAATACCTATACAAACTTGTTCCTACATAGTAACTTGAAACTTTGAATGAGAATGTGCTTGCATACAGCAACGTGCTATATGTTCTGAATGCCCGAATTGGGAATATGTGTCAAAACTTTGTTAGAAATAATGTGATCCTTACTAGCTGGAAGTAAGGGAGATGGGGCATGAAGTTATTTCAAGGAGTTGGAGACATACAACGTTTAGCTCAGTTCTGGGCATCTTTGAAATACCTATACAAACTTGTTCCTACATAGTAACTTGCAACTTTGAATGAGAATGTGCTTGCTTACAGCAACGTGCTATATGTTCTGAATACCCGAATTGGGAATCTGTGTCAAAACTTTGTTAGGAATTATGTGATCCTTACTAGCTGGAAGTAAGGGAGATGGGGCATGAAGTTATTTCTAGAAGTTGGAGACATACCAAGTTTAGCTCAGTTCTGGGCATCTTTGAAATACCTATACAAACTTGTTCCTACATAGTAACTTGCAACTTTGAATGAGAATGTGCTTGCTTACAGCAACGTGCTATATGTTCTGAATGCCCGAATTGGGAATCTGTGTCAAAACTTTGTTAGGAATTATGTGATCCTTACTAGCTGGAAGTAAGGGAGATGGGGCATGAAGCTATTTCTAGGAGTTGGAGACATACCAAGTAGCTCAGTTCTGGGCATCTTTGAAATACCTATACAAACTTGTTCCTACATAGTAACTTGCAACTTTGAATGAGAATGTGCTTGCTTACAGCAACGTGCTACATGTTCTGAATGCCCGAATTGGGAATCTGTGTCAAAACTTTGTTAGGAATTATGTGATCCTTACTAGCTGGAAGTAAGGGAGATGGGGCATGAAGTTATTTCTAGGAGTTGGAGACATACCAAGTTTAGCTCAGTTCTGGGCATCTTTGAAATACCTATACAAACTTGTTCCTACATAGTAACTTGCAACTTTGAATGAGAATGTGCTTGCTTACAGCAACGTGCTATCTGTTCTGAATGCCAGAATTGGGAATCTGTGTCAAATCTTTGTTAGGAATTATGTGATCCTTACTAGATGGAAGTAAGGGACATGGAGCATGAAGTTATTTCTAGGAGTTGGAGACATACCAAGTTTAGCTCAGTTCTGCGCATCTTTGAAATACCTAAACAAACTTGTTCCTACATAGTAACTTGCAACTTTGAATGAGAATGTGCTTGCTTACAGCAACGTGCTATATGTTCTGAATGCCCGCATTGGGAATCTGTGTCAATACTTTGTTAGGAATTATGTGATCCTTACTAGCTGGAAGTAAGTGTTACGGGGCATGAAGTTATTTCTAGGAGTTGGAGACATACCAAGTTTAGCTCAGTTCTGGGCATCTTTGAAATACCTATACAAACTTGTTCCTACATAGTAACTTGCAACTTTGAATGAGAATGTGCTTGCTTACAGCAACGTGCTACATGTTCTGAATGCCCGAATTGGGAATCTGTGTCAAAACTTTGTTAGGAATTATGTGATCCTTACTAGCTGGAAGTAAGGGAGATCGGTCATGAAGTTATTTCTAGGCGTTGGAGACATACAACGTTTAGCTCAGTTCTGGGCATCTTTGAAATACCTATACAAACTTGTTCCTACATAGTAATTTGCAACTTTGAATGAGAATGTGCTTGCTTACAGCAACGTGCTAGATGTTCTGAATGCCCGAATTGGGAATCTGTGTCAAAACATTATTAGGAATTATGTGATCCTTACTAGCTGGAAGTAAGGGAGATGGGGCATGAAGTTATTTCTAGGAGTTGGAGACATACAAAGTTTAGCTCAGGTCTGGGCATCTTAGAAATACCTATACAAACTTGTTCCTACATAGTAACTTGCAACTTTGAATGAGAATGTGTTTGCTTACAGCAACGTGCTATATGTTCTGAATGCCCGAATTGGGAATCTGTGTGAAATCTTTGTTAGAAATTATGTGATCCTTACTAGCTGGAAGTAAGGGAGATGGGGCATGAAGTTATTTCTAGGAGTTGGAGACATACCAAGTTTAGCTCAGTTCTGGGTATCTTTGAAATACCTATACAAACTTGTTCCTACATAGTAACTTGCAATTTTGAAGGAGAATGTGCTTGCTTACAGCAACGTGCTATATGTTCTGAATGACCGAATTGGGAATCTGTGTCAAAACTTTGTTAGGAATATTATGTGATCCTTACTAGCTGGAAGTAAGGGAGATGGGGCATGAAGTTATTTCTAGGAGATGGACACATACCAAGTTTAGCACAGATCTGGGCATCTTTGAAATCCTAAACAAACTTGTTCCTACATAGTAACTTGCAACTTTGAATGAGAATGTGCTTGCTTACAGCAACGTGCTACATGTTCTGAATGCCCGAATTGGGAATCTGTGTCAAATCTTTGTTAGGAATTATGTGATCCTTACTAGCTGGAATTAAGGGAGATGGGGCATGAAGTTATTTCTAGGAGTTGGAGATATACCAAGTTTAGCTCAGTTCAGGGCATCTTTGAAAGTCCTATACAAACTTGTTCCTACATAGTAACTTGCAAATTTCAATGAGAATGTGCTTGCTTACAGCAACGTGCTACATGTTCTGAATGCCCAATTTGGGAATATGTGTCACAAGTTTGTTAGGAATTATGTGATCCTTACTAGCTGGAAGTAAGGGAGATGAGGCATGAAGTTATTTCTTGGAGTTGGAGACATACAACGTTTAGCTCAGTTCCGGGCATCTTTGAAATACCTATACAAACTTGTTCCTACATAGTAACTTGCAACTTTGAATGAGAATGTGCTTGCTTACAGCAACGTGCTATATGTTCTGAATGCCCGAATTGGGAATCTGTGTCAAAACTTTGTTAGGAATTATGTGATCCTTACTAGCTGGAAGTAAGGGAGATGGGGCATGAAGTTATTTCTGGGAGTTGGAGACATACCAAGTTTAGCTCAGTTCTGGGCATCTTTGAAATACCTATACAAACTTGTTCCTACATAGTAACTTGCAACTTTGAATGAGAATGTGCTTGCTTACAGCAACGTGCTATATGTTCTGAATGCCCGAATTGGGAATCTGTGTCAAAACTTTGTTAGGAATTATGTGATCCTCACTAGCTGGAAGTAAGAGAGATGGGGCATGAAGTTATTTCTAGTAGATGGACACATAGCAAGTTTAGCACAGATCTGGGCATCTTTGAAATACTTATACAAACTTGTTCCTACATAGTATCTTGCAACTTTGAATGAGAATGTGCTTGCTTACAGCAACGTGCTACATGTTCTGAATGCCCGAAATGGGAATCTGTGTCAAAACTTTGTTAGGAATTATGTGATCCTTACTAGCTGGAAGTAAGGGAGATGGGGCATGAAGTTATTTCTAGGAGTTGGAGATATACCAAGTTTAGCTCAGTTCTGGGCATCTTTGAAAGTCCTATACAAACTTGTTCTTACATAGTAACTTGCAACTTTGAATGAGAATGTGTTTGCTTACAGCAACGTGCTATATGTTCTGAATGCCCGAATTGGGAATCTGTGTCAAAACTTTGTTAGGAATTATGTGATCCTTACTAGCTGGAAGTAAGGGAGATCGGTCATGAAGTTATTTCTAGGCGTTGGAGACAGACAACGTTTATCTCAGTTCTGGGCATCTTTGAAATACCTATACAAACTTGTTCCTACATAGTAACTTGCAACTTTGAATGAGAATGTGCTTGCTTACAGCAACGTGCTATATGTTCTGAATGCCCGAATTGGGAATCTGTGTCAAAACTTTGTTAGGAATTATGTGATCCTTACTAGCTGGAAGTAAGGGAGATGGGGCATTAAGTTATTTCTAGGAGTTGGAGACATACAATGTTTAGCTCAGTTCTGGGCATCTTTGAAATACCTATACAAACTTGTTCCTACATAGGAACATGCAACTTTGAATGAGAATGTGCTTGCTTACAGCAACGTGCTTTATGTTCTGAATGCCCGAATTGGGAATGTGTGTCAAAACTTTGTTAGAAATTATGTGATCCTTACTAAATGGAAGTAAGGGACATGGAGCATGAAGTTATTTCTAGGAGTTGGAGACATACAACGTTTAGCTCAGTTCTGGGCATCTTTGAAATACCTATACAAACTTGTTCCTACATAGTTACTTGCAACTTTGAATGAGAATTTGCTAGCTTACAGCAACGTGCTATATGTTCTGAATGCCCGAATTGGGAATATGTGTCAAAACTTTGTTAGGAATTATGTGATCCTTACTAGCTGGAAGTAAGGGAGATGGGGCATGAAGTTATTTCTAGGAGTTGGAGACATACAACGTTTAGCTCAGTTCTGGGCATCTTTGAAATACCTATACAAACTTGTTCCTACATAGTAACTTGCAACTTTGAATGAGAATGTGCTTGCTTACAGCAACGTGCAATATGTTCTGAATGCCCGAATTGGAAATCTGTGTCAAAACTTTGTTAGGAATTATGTGATCCTTACTAGCTGGAAGTAAGGGAGATGGGGCATGAAGTTATTTCTAGGAGTTGGAGACATACCAAGTTTAGCTCAGTTATGGGCATCTTTGAAATACCTATACAAACTTGTTCCTACATAGTAAATTGCAACTTTGAATGAGAATGTGTTTGCTTACAGCAACGTCCTATATGTTCTGAATGCCCGAATTGGGAATCTGTGTCAAATCTTTGTTAGATATTATGTGATCCTTACTAGATGGAAGAAAGGGAGATGGGGCATGAAGTTATTTCTAGGAGTTGGAGACATACCCACTTTAGCTCAGTTCTGGGCATCTTTGAAATACCTATAGAAACTTGTTCCTACCTAGTAACTTGCAACTTTGAATGAGAATGTGCTTGCTTACAGCAACGTGCTATATGTTCTGAATGCCCGAATTTCGAATCTGTGTCAAAACTTGTTTAGGAATATTACGTGATCCTTACTAGCTGGAAGTAAGGGAGATGGGTCATGAAGTTATTTCTAGGAGATGGACACATACCAAGTTTAGCACAGTTCTGGGCATCTTTGAAATACGTATACAAACTTGTTCCTACATAGTAACTTGCAACTTTGAATGAGAATGTGCTTGCTTACAGCAACGTGCTATATGTTCTGAATGCCCGAATTGGGAATCTGTGTCAAAACTTTGTTAGAAATTATGTGATCCTTACTAGCTGTAAGTAAGAAAGATGGGGCATGAAGATATTTCTAGGAGTTGGAGACATACAACGTTTAGCTCAGTTCTGGGCATCTTTGAAATACCTATACAAACTTGTTCTTACATAGTCACTTGCATCTTTGAATGAGAATGTGCTTGCTTACAGCAACGTGCTATATGTTCTGAATGCCCGAATTGGGAATCTGTGTCAAAACTTTGTTAGGAATTATGTGATCCTTACTAGCTGGAAGTAAGAGAGATGGGGCATGAAGTTATTTCTAGGAGTTGGAGACATACATCGTTTAGCTCAGTTCTGGGCATCTTTGAAATACCTATACAAACTTGTTCCTACATAGTAACTTGCAACTTTGAATGAGAATGTGCTTGCTTACAGCAACGTGCTATATGTTCTGAAAGCCCGAATTGGGAATCTGTGTCAAAACTTTGTTAGGAATTATGTGATCCTTACTATCTGGAATTAAGGGAGATGGTGCATGAAGTTATTTCTAGAAGTTGGAAACATACCAAGTTTAGCACAGTTCTGGGGATCTTTGAAATACCTATACAAACTTGTTCCTACATAGTAACTTGCTACTTGTAAAGAGAAAGTGCTTGCTTAAAGCAACATGCTATGTGTTCTGAATGCCCGAATTGGGAATCAGTGTCAAAACTTTGTTAGGAATTATGTGAACCTTACCAGCTTGAAGTAAGGGAGATGGGGCATGAAGTTACTTCTAGGAGTTGGAGACATACCAAGTTTAGCACAGTTCTGGGCATCTTTGAAATACCTATACAAACTTGTTCCTACATAGTAACTTGCAACTTTGAATGAGAATGTGCTTGCTTACAGCAACGTGCTATATGTTGTGAATGCCCGAATTGGGAATCTGTGTCAAAACTTTGTTAGGAATTATGTGATCCTTACTAGCTGGAAGTAAGGGAGTTGGGGCATGAAGATATTTCTAGGAGTTGGACACATACCAAGTTTAGCACAGTTCTGGGCATCTTTGAAATACCTATAAAAACTTGTTCCTACATAGTAACTTGCAACTTTGAATGAGAATGTGTTTGCTTACAGCAACGTGCTATATGTTCTGAATCCCCGATTTGGGAATCTGTGTCAAATCTTTGTTAGAAATTATGTGATCCTTACTAGATGGAAGTAAGGGAGATGGGGCATGAAGTTATATCTAGGAGTTGGAGACATACAACGTTTAGCTCAGTTCTGGGCATCTTTGAAATACCTATACAAACTTGTTCCTACATAGTAACTTGCAACTTTGAATGAGAATGTGCTTGCTTACAGCAACGTGCTATATGTTCTGAATGCCCGAATTGGGAATCTTTGTCAAAACTGTGTTAGGAATTATGTGATCCTTACTAGCTGGAAGTAAGGGAGATGGGGCATGAAGTTATTTCTAGGAGTTGGAGACATACCAAGTTTAGCTCAGTTCTGGGCATCTTTGAAATAACTATACAAACTTGTTCCTACATAGTAACTTGCAACTTTGAATGAGAATGTGCTTGCTTACAGCAACGTGCTATATGTTCTGAATGCCCGAATTGGGAATCTGTGTCAAAACTTTGTTAGGAATTATGTGATCCTTACTAGCTGGAAGTAAGGGAGATGGGGCATGAAGTTATTTCTAGGAGTTGGAGACATACCAAGTTTAGCTCAGTTCTGGGCATCTTTGAAATACCTATACAAACTTGTTCCTACATAGTAACTTTCTACTTGTAAAGAGAAAGTGCTTGCTTAAAGCAACATGCTATATGTTTTGAATGCCCGAATTGGGAATCGTGTCAAAACTTTGTTAGGAATTATGTGATCCTTACCAGCTGGAAGTAAGGGAGATGGGGCATGAAGTTATTTCTAAGAGTTGGAGACACACAACGTTTAGCAGAGTTCTGGGCATCTATGAAATACCTATACAAACTTGTTCCTACATAGTAACTTGCAACTATGAATGCGAATGTGCTTGCTTAGAGCAACGTGCTATATGTTCTGAATGCCCGAATTGGGAATCTGTGTCAAATCTTTGTTAGAAATTTTGTGATCCTTACTAGCTGGAAGTAAGGGAGATGGGGCATGAAGTTATATCTAGGAGTTGGAGACATACAACGTTTAGCTCAGTTCTGGGCATCTTTGAAATACCTATACAAACTTGTTCCTACATAGTAACTTGCAACTTTGAATGAGAATGTGTTTGCTTACAGCAACGTGCTATATGTTCTGAATGCCCGAATTGGGAATCTGTGTCAAACTTTGTTAGGAATTATGTGATCCTTACTAGCTGGAAGTAAGGGAGATGGGGCATGAAGTTATTTCTGGGAGTTGGACACATACCAAGTTTAGCTCAGTTCTGGGCATCTTTCAAATACCTATACAAACTTGTTCCTACATAGTAACTTGCAATTTTGAATCAGAATGTGCTTGCTTACAGCAACGTGCTATATGTTCTGAATGCCCGAATTGGGAATCTGTGTCAAAACTTTGTTAGGAATTATGTGATCCTTACAAGCTGGAAGTAAGGGAGTTGGGGCATGAAGTTATTTCTAGGAGTTGGACACATACCAAGTTTAGCACAGTTCTGGGCATCTTTGAAATACCAATACAAACTTGTTCCTACATAGTAACTTGCAACTTTGAATGAGAATGTGCTTGCTTACAGCAACGTGCTATATGTTCTGATTGCCAGAATTGGGAATCTGTGTCAAAACTTTGTTAGGAATTATGTGATCCTTACTAGCTGGAAGTAAGGGAGATGGGGCATGAAGTTATTTCTAGGAGTTGGAGACATACCAAGTTTAGCTCAGTTCTGGGCATCTTTGAAATACCTATACAAACTTGTTCCTACATAGTAACTTGCAACTTTGAATGAGAATGTGCTTGCTTACAGCAACGTGCTATGTGTTCTGAATGCCGGAATTCGGAATCTGTGTCAAAACTTTGTTAGGAATTATGTGATCCTTACTAGCTGGAAGTAAGGGAGATGGGGCATGAAGTTATTTCTAGGAGTTGGACACATACCCACTTTAGGTCAGTTCTGGGCATCTTTGAAATACCTATACAAACTTGTTCCTACATAGTAACTTGCAACTTTGAATGAGAATGTGCTTGCTTACAGCAACGTGCTATATGTTCTGAATGCCCGAATTGGGAATCTGTGTCAAAACTTTGTTAGGAATTATGTGATCCTTACTAGCTGGAAGTAAGGGAGATGGGGCATGAAGTTATTTCTAGGAGTTGGAGACATACCAAGTTTAGCTCATTTCTGGGCATCTTTGAAATACCTATACAAACTTGTTCCTACATAGTAACTTGCAACTTTGAATGAGAATGTGCTTGCTTACAGCAAGGTGCAATATGTTCTGAATGCCCGAATTGGGAAACTGTGTCAAATCTTTGTTAGGAATTATGTGATCCTTACTAGCTGGAAGTAATGGAGATGGGGCATGAAGTTATTTCTAGGAGTTGGAGACATACCAAGTTTAGCTCAGTTCTGGGCATCTTTGAAATACCTATAAAACTCGTTCCTACATAGTAACTTGCAACTTTGAATGAGAATGTGCTTGCTTACAGCAACGTGCTATATGTTCTGAATGCCCGAATTGGGAATCTGTGTCAAAACTTTGTTAGGAATTATGTGATCCTTACTAGCTGGAAGTAAGGGAGATGGGGCATGAAGTTATTTCTATGAGTAGGAGACATACCAAGTTTAGCTTATTTCTGGGCATCTTTGAAATACCTATACAAACTTGTTCCTACATAGTAACTTGCAACTTTGAATGAGAATGTGCTTGCTTACAGCAACGTGCTATATGTTCTGAATGCCCGAATTGGGAATCGGTGTCAAAACTTTGTTAGGAATTATGTGATCCTTACTAGCTGGAAGTACGGGAGATGGGGCATGAAGTTATTTCTAGGAATTGGAATCCTACAACGTTTAGCTGAGTTCTGGGCATCTTTGAAATACCTATACAAACTTGTTCCTACATAGTAACTTGCAACTTTGAATGAGAATGTGCTTGCTTACAGCAACGTGCTATATGTTCTGAATGCCCGAATTGGGAATCTTTGTCAAAACTTTGTTAGGAATTATGTGATCCTTACTAGCTGGAAGTAAGGGAGATGGGGCATGAAGTTATTTCTAGGAGTTGGAGACATACCAAGTTTAGCTCAGTTCTGGGCATCTTTGAAATACCTATACAAACTTGTTCCTACATAGTAACTTGCAACTTTGAATGAGAATGTGCTTGCTTACAGCAACGTGCTAAATGTTCTGAATGCCCGAAATGGGAATCTGTGTCAAAACTTTGTTAGGAATTATGTGATCCTTACTAGATGGAAGTAAGGGAGATGGGGCATGAAGTTATTTCTAGGAGTTGGAGACATACCAAGTTTAGCTCAGTTCTGGGCATCTTTGAAATACCTATACAAACTTGTTCCTACATAGTATCTTGCAACTTTGAATGAGAATGTGCTTGCTTACAGCAACGTGCTATATGTTCTGAATGCCCGAATTGGGAATCTGTGTCAAAACTTTGTTAGGAATTATGTGATCCTTACTAGCTGGAAGTAAGGGAGATGGGGCATGAAGTTTTTTCTAGGAGTTGGAGACATACCAAGTTTAGCTCAGTTCTGGGCATCTTTGAAATACCTATACAAACCTGTTCCTACATAGTAATTTGCAACTTTGAATGAGAATGTGCTTGCTTACAGCAACGTGCTATATGTTCTGAATGCCCGAATTGGGAATCTGTGTCAAAACTTTGTTAGGAATTATGTGACCCTTACTAGCTGGAAGTAATGGAGATGGGGCATGAAGTTATTTCTAGGAGTTGTAGACATACCAAGTTTAGCTCAGTTCTGGGCATCTTTGAAATACCTATACAAACTTGTTCCTACATAGTAACTTGCAACTTTGAATGAGAATGTGCTTGCTTACAGCAACGTGCTATATATTCTGAATGCCCGAATTGGGAATCTGTGTCAAAACTTTGTTAGGAATTATGTGATCCTTACTAGCTGGAACTAAGGGAGATGGTGCATGAAGTTATTTCTAGGAGTTGGAATCATACAACATTTAGCTCAGTTCTGGGCATCTTTGAAATACCTAAACAAACTTGTTCCTACATAGTAACTTGCAACTTTGAATGAGAATGTGCTTGCTTACAGCAACGTGCTATATGTTCTGAATGCCCGAATTGGGAATCTGTGTCAAAACTTTTTTAGGAATTATGTGATCCTTACTAGCTGGAAGTAAGGGAGATGGGGCATGAAGTTATATCTAGGAGTTGGAGACATACAACGTTTAGCTCAGTTCTGGGCATCTTTGAAATACC
The DNA here is from genome assembly GCF_020826845.1 of Diceros bicornis minor. Lineage (NCBI taxonomy): Eukaryota > Metazoa > Chordata > Mammalia > Perissodactyla > Rhinocerotidae > Diceros > Diceros bicornis. The sequence continues at coordinate 2,423,864 of NW_026691542.1, forward strand.
TATACAAACTTGTTCCTATATAGTAACTTGCAACTTTGAATGAGAATGTGCTTGCTTACAGCAACGTGCTATATGTTCTGAATGCCCGAATTGGGAAACTGTGTCAAAACTTTGTTAGGAATTATGTGATCCTTACTAGCTGGAAGTAATGGAGATGGGGCATGAAGTTATCTCTAGGAGTTGGAGACATACCAAGTTTAGCTCAGTTCTGGGCATCTTTGAAATACCTATACAAACTTGTTCCTACATAGTAACTTGCAACTTTGAATGAGAATGTGCTTGCTTACAGCAACGTGCTATATGTTCCTAATGACCGAATTGGGAATCTGTGTCAAAACTTGGTTAGGAATTATGTGATCCTTACTAGCTGGAAGTAAGGAAGATGGGGCATGATGTTATTTCTAGGAGTTGGAGACATACCAACTTTAGCTCAGTTCTGGGCATCTTTGAAATACTTATACAAACTAGTTCCTACATAGTAACTTGCAACATTGAATGTGAATGTGCTTGCTTACAGCAACGTGCTATATGTTCTGAATGCCCGAATTGGGAATCTGTTTCAAAACATTGTTAGAAATTATGTGATCCTTACTAGATGGAAGTAAGGGAGATGGGGCATGATGTTATTTCTAGGAGGTGGAGACATACCAAGTTTAGCTCAGTTCTAGGCATCTTTGAAATACCTATACAAACTTGTTCCTACATAGTAACTTGCAACTTTGAATGAGAATGTGCTTGCTTACAGCAACGTGCTATATGTTCTGAATGCCCGAATTGGGAATCTGTGTCAAAACTTTGTTAGGAATTATGTGATCCTTACTAGCTGGAAGTAAGGGAGATGGGGCATGAAGTTATTTCTAGGAGTTGGAGACATACCAAGTTTAGCTCAGTTCTGGGCATCTTTGAAATACCTATACAAACTTGTTCCTACATAGTAACTTGCAACTTTGAATGAGAATGTGCTTGCTTACAGCAACGTGCTAAATGTTCTGAATGCCCGAATTGGGAATCTGTGTCAAAACTTTGTTAGGAATTATGTGATCCTTACTAGATGGAAGTAAGGGAGATGGGGCATGAAGTTATTTCTAGGAGTTGGAGACATACCAAGTTTAGCTCAGTTCTGGGCATCTTTGAAATACCTATACAAACTTGTTCCTACATAGTAACTTGCAAGTTTGAATGAGAATGTTCTTGCTTACAGCAACGTGCTATATGTTCTGAATGCCCGAATTGGGAATCTGTGTCAAAACTTTGTTAGGAATTATGTGATCCTTACTAGCTGGAAGTAAGGGAGATGGGGCATGAAGTTATTTCTAGGAGTTGGAGACATACCAAGTTTAGCTCAGTTCTGGGCATCTTTGAAATACCTATACAAACTTGTTCCTACATAGTAACTTGCAACTTTGAATGAGAATGTGCTTGCTTACAGCAACGTGCTATATGTTCTGAATGCCCGAATTGGGAATATGTGTCAAAACTTTGTTAGGAATTATGTGACCCTTACTAGCTGGGAGTAATGGAGATGGGGCATGAAGTTATTTCTAGGAGTTGGAGACATACCAAGTTTAGCTCAGTTCTGGGCATCTTTGAAATACCTATACAAACTTGTTCCTACATAGTAACTTGCAACTTTGAATGAGAATGTGCTTGCTTACAGCAACGTGCTATATGTTCTGAATGCCCGAATTGGGAAACTGTGTCAAAACTTTGTTAGGAATTATGTGATCCTTACTAGCTGGAAGTAAGGGAGATGGGGCATGAAGTTATTTCTAGGAGTTGGAGACATACCAAGTTTAACTCATTTCTGGGCATCTTTGAAATACCTATACAAACTTGTTCCTACATAGTAACTTGCAACTTTGAATGAGAATGTGCTTGCTTACAGCAACGTGCTATATGTTCTGAATGCCCGAATTGGGAATCTGTGTCAAAACTTTGTTAGGAATTATGTGATCCTTACTAGCTGGAAGTAAGGGAGATGGGGCATGAAGTTATTTCTAGGAGTTGGAATCATACAACGTTTAGCTCAGTTCTGGGCATCATTGAAATACGTATACAAACTTGTTCCTACATAGTAACTTGCAACTTTGAATGAGAATGTGCTTGCTTACAGCAACGTGCTATATGTTCTGAATGCCCGAATTGGGAATCTGTGTCAAAACTTTTTTAGGAATTATGTGATCATTACTAGCTGGAAGTAAGGGAGTTGGGGCATGAAGTTATTTCTAGGAGTTGGAGACATACAACGTTTAGCTCAGTTCTGGGCATCTTTGAAATACCTATACAAACTTGTTCCTACATAGTAACTTGCAACTTTGAATGAGAATGTGCTTGCTTACAGCAACGTGCTATATGTTCTGAATGCCCGAATTGGGAAACTGTGTGAAATATTTGTTAGGAATTATGTGATCCTTACTACCTGGAAGTAATGGAGATGGGGCATGAAGTTATTTCTAGGAGTTGGAGACATACCAAGTTTAGCTCAGTTCTGGGCATCTTTGAAATACCTATACAAACTTGTTCCTACATAGTAACTTGCAACTTTGAATGAGAATGTGCTTGCTTACAGCAACGTGCTATATGTTCTGAATGACCGAATTGGGAATCTGTGTCAAAACTTTGTTAGGAATTATGTGATCCTTACTAGCTGGAAGTAAGGAAGATGGGGCATGATGTTGTTTCTAGGAGTTGGAGACATACCCACTTTAGCTCAGTTCTGGGCATCTTTGAAATACTTATACAAACTTGTTCCTACATAGTAACTTGCAACATTGAATGAGAATGTGCTTGCTTACAGCAACGTGCTATATGTTCTGAATTCCCGAATTGGGAATCTGTTTCAAAACATTGTTAGAAAATATTTGATCCTTAATAGATGGAAGTAAGGGAGATGGGGCATGATGTTATTTCTAGGAGTTGGAGACATACAACGTTTAGCTCAGTTCTAGGCATCTTTGAAATACCTATACAAACTTGTTCCTACATAGTAACTTGCAACTTTGAATGAGAATGTGCTTGCTTACAGCAACGTGCTATATGTTCTGAATGCCCGAATTGGGAATCTGTGTCAAAACTTTGTTAGGAATTATGGGATCCTTACAAGCTGGAATTTAGGGAGATGGGGCATGAAGTTATTTCTGGGAGTTGGAGACATACCAAGTTTAGCTCAGTTCTGGGCATCTTTGAAATACCTATACAAACTTGTTCCTACATAGTAACTTGCAACTTTGAATGAGAATGTGCTTGCTAACTGCAACGTGCTATATGTTCTGAATGCCCGAATTGGGAATCTGTGTCAAAACTTTGTTAGGAATTATGGGATCCGTACAAGCTGGAATTTAGGGAGATGGGGCATGAAGTTATTTCTAGGAGTTGGAATCATACAACGTTTAGCTCAGTTCTGGGCATCTTTGAAATACCTATACAAACTTGTTACTACATAGTAACTTGCAACTTTGAATGAGAATGTGCTTGCTTACAGCAACGTGCTATATGTTCTGAATGCCCGAATTCGGAAACTGTGTCAAAACTTTGTTAGGAATTATGTGATCCTTACTACCTGGAAGTAATGGAGATGGGGTATGTAGTTATTTCTAGGAGTTGGAGACATACCAAGTTTAGCTCAGTTCTGGGCATCTTTGAAATACCTATACAAACTTGTTCCTACATAGTAACTTGCAAGTTTGAATGAGAATGTGCTTGCTTACAGCAACGTGCTATATGTTCTGAATGCCCGAATTGGGAATCTGTGTCAAAACTTTCTTAGGAATTATGTGATCCTTACTAGCTGAAAGTAAGGGAGTTGGGGCATGAAGTTATTTCTAGGAGTTAGAGAAATACCAAGTTTAGCTCAGTTCTGGGAATCTTTGAAATACCTATACAAACTTGTTCCTACATAGTATCTTGTAACTTTGAATGAGAATGTGCTTGCTTACAGCAACGTGCTATATGTTCTGAATGCCCGAATTGGGAATCTGTGTCAAAACTGTGTTAGGAATTCTGTGATCCTTACTAGCTGGAAGTAAGGGAGATGGGGCATGAAGTTATTTCTAGGAGTTGGAGACATCCCAAGTTTAGCTCAGTTCTGGGCATCTTTGAAATACCTATACAAACTTGTTCCTACATAGTAACATGCAACTTTGAATGAGAATGTGCTTGCTTACAGCAACGTGCTATATGTTCTGAATGCCCGAATTGGGAAACTATGTCAAAATTTTGTTAGGAATTATGTGATCCTTACTAGCTGGAAGTAATGGAGAAGGGGCATGAAGTTATTTCTAGGAGTTGGAGACATACAAAGTTTAGCTCAGTTCTGGGCATCTTTGAAATACCTATACAAACTTGTTCCTACATAATAACTATGTCAAAACTTTGTTAGGAATTATGTGATCCTTACTAGCTGGAAGTAATGGAGATGGGGCATGAAGTTATTTCTAGGAGTTGGAGACATACCAAGTTTAGCTCAGTTCTGGGCATCTTTGAAATACCTATACAAACTTGATCCTACATAGTAACTTGCAACTTTGAATGAGAATGTGCTTGCTTACAGCAACGTGCTATATGTTCCTAATGACCGAATTGGGAATCTGTGTCAAAACTTTGTTAGGAATTATGTGATCCTTACTAGCTGGAAGTAAGGAAGATGGGGCAAGATGTTATTTCTAGGAGTTGGAGACATACCCACTTTAGCTCAGTTCTGGGCATCTTTGAAATACTTATACAAACTTGTTCCTACATAGTAACTTGCAACATTGAATGAGAATGTGCTTGCTTACAGCAACGTGCTATATGTTCTGAATGCCCGAATTGGGAATCTGTTTCAAAACATTGTTAGAAATTATGTGATCCTTACTAGATGGAAGTAAGGGAGATGGGGCATGATGTTATTTCTAGGAGTTGGAGACATACAACGTTTAGCTCAGTTCTAGGCATCTTTGAAATACCTATACAAACTTGTTCCTACATAGTAACTTGCAACTTTGAATGAGAATGTGCTTGCTTACAGCAACGTGCTATATGTTCTGAATGCCCGAATTGGGAATCTGTGTCAAAACTTTGTTAGGAATTATGTGATCCTTACTAGCTGGAAGTAAGGGAGATGGGGCATGAAGTTATTTCTTGTAGTTGGAATCATACAACGTTTAGCTCAGTTCTGGGCATCTGTTAAATACCTATACAAACTTGTTCCTACATAGTAACTTGCAACTTTGAATGAGAATGTGCTTGCTTACAGCAACGTGCTATATGTTCTGAATGCCCGAATTGGGAATCTGTGTCAAAACTTTGTTAGGAATTATGTGATCCTTACTAGCTGGAAGTAAGGGAGATGGGGCATGAAGTTATTTCTATGAGTAGGAGACATACCAAGTTTAGCTCATTTCTGGGCATCTTTGAAATACCTATACAAACTTGTTCCTACATAGTAACTTGCAACTTTGAATGAGAATGTGCTTGCTTACAGCAACGTGCTATATGTTCTGAATGCCCGAATTGGGAATCTGTGTCAAAACTTTGTTAGGAATTATGTGATCCTTACTAGCTGGAAGTACGGGAGATGGGACATGAAGTTATTTTTAGGAATTGGAATCATACAACGTTTAGCTCAGTTCTGGGCATCTTTGAAATACCTATACAAACTTGTTCCTACATAGTAACTTGCAACTTTGAATGAGAATGTGCTTGCTTACAGCAACGAGCTATATGTTCTGAATGCCCGAATTGGGAATCTGTGTCAAAACTTTGTTAGGAATTATGTGATCCTTACTAGCTGGAAGTAAGGGAGATGGGGCATGAAGTTATTTCTAGGAGTTGGAGACATACCAAGTTTAGCTCAGTTCTGGGCATCTTTGAAATACCTATACAAACTTGTTCCTACATAGTAACTTGCAACTTTGAATGAGAATGTGCTTGCTTACAGCAACGTGCTAAATGTTCTGAATGCCCGAATTGGGGATCTGTGTCAAAACTTTGTTAGGAATTATGTGATCCTTACTAGATGGAAGTAAGGGAGATGGGGCATGAAGTTATTTCTAGGAGTTGGAGACATACCAAGTTTAGCTCAGTTCTGGGCATCTTTGAAATACCTATACAAACTTGTTCCTACATAGTAACTTGCAACTTTGAATGAGAATGTGCTTGCTTACAGCAACGTGCTATATGTTCTGAATGCCCGAATTGGGAATCTGTGTCAAAACTTTGTTAGGAATTATGTGATCCTTACTAGCTGGAAGTAAGGGAGATGGGGCATGAAGTTATTTCTAGGAGTTGGAGACATACCAAGTTTAGCTCAGTTCTGGGCATCTTTGAAATACCTATACAAACTTGTTCCTACATAGTAACTTGCAACTTTGAATGAGAATGTGCTTGCTTACAGCAACGTGCTATATGTTCTGAATGCCCGAATTGGGAATCTGTGTCAAAACTTTGTTAGGAATTATGTGACCCTTACTAGCTGGGAGTAATGGAGATGGGGCATGAAGTTATTTCTAGGAGTTGGAGACATACCAAGTTTAGCTCAGTTCTGGGCATCTTTGAAATACCTATACAAACTTGTTCCTACATAGTAACTTGCAACTTTGAATGAGAATGTGCTTGCTTACAGCAACGTGCTATATGTTCTGAATGCCCGAATTGGGAAACTGTGTCAAAACTTTGTTAGGAATTATGTGATCCTAACTAGCTGGAAGTAAGGAAGATGGGGCTTGAAGTTATTTCTTGTAGTTGGAATCATACAACGTTTAGCTCAGTTCTGGGCATCTGTTAAATACCTATACAAACTTGTTCCTACATAGTAACTTGCAACTTTGAATGAGAATGTGCTTGCTTACAGCAACGTGCTATAGGTTCTGAATGCCCGAATTGGGAATCTGTGTCAAAAGTTTGTTAGGAATTATGTGATCCTTACTAGCTGGAAGTAAGGGAGATGGGGCATGAAGTTATTTCTATGAGTAGGAGACATACCAAGTTTAGCTCATTTCTGGGCATCTTTGAAATACCTATACAAACTTGTTCCTACATACTAACTTGCAACTTTGAATGAGAATGTGCTTGCTTACAGCAACGTGCTATATGTTCTGAATGCCCGAATTGGGAATCTGTGTCAAAACTTTGTTAGGAATTATGTGATCCTTACTAGCTGGAAGTACGGGAGATGGGGCATGAAGTTATTTCTAGGAGTTGGAGACATACCAAGTTTAGCTCAGTTCTGGGCATCTTTGAAATACCTATACAAACTTGTTCCTACATAGTAACTTGCAACTTTGAATGAGAATGTGCTTGCTTACAGCAACGTGCTATATGTTCTGAATGCCCGAATTGGGAATCTGTGTCAAAACTTTGTTAGGAATTATGTGATCCTTACTAGCTGGAAGTACGGGAGATGGGACATGAAGTTATTTTTAGGAATTGGAATCATACAACGTTTAGCTCAGTTCTGGGCATCTTTGAAATACCTATACAAACTTGTTCCTACATAGTAACTTGCAACTTTGAATGAGAATGTGCTTGCTTACAGCAACGAGCTATATGTTCTGAATGCCCGAATTGGGAATCTGTGTCAAAACTTTGTTAGGAATTATGTGATCCTTACTAGCTGGAAGTAAGGGAGATGGGGCATGAAGTTATTTCTAGGAGTTGGAGACATACCAAGTTTAGCTCAGTTCTGGGCATCTTTGAAATACCTATACAAACTTGTTCCTACATAGTAACTTGCAACTTTGAATGAGAATGTGCTTGCTTACAGCAACGTGCTAAATGTTCTGAATGCCCGAATTGGGGATCTGTGTCAAAACTTTGTTAGGAATTATGTGATCCTTACTAGATGGAAGTAAGGGAGATGGGGCATGAAGTTATTTCTAGGAGTTGGAGACATACCAAGTTTAGCTCAGTTCTGGGCATCTTTGAAATACCTATACAAACTTGTTCCTACATAGTAACTTGCAACTTTGAATGAGAATGTGCTTGCTTACAGCAACGTGCTATATGTTCTGAATGCCCGAATTGGGAATCTGTGTCAAAACTTTGTTAGGAATTATGTGATCCTTACTAGCTGGAAGTAAGGGAGATGGGGCATGAAGTTATTTCTAGGAGTTGGAGACATACCAAGTTTAGCTCAGTTCTGGGCATCTTTGAAATACCTATACAAACTTGTTCCTACATAGTAACTTGCAACTTTGAATGAGAATGTGCTTGCTTACAGCAACGTGCTATATGTTCTGAATGCCCGAATTGGGAATCTGTGTCAAAACTTTGTTAGGAATTATGTGACCCTTACTAGCTGGGAGTAATGGAGATGGGGCATGAAGTTATTTCTAGGAGTTGGAGACATACCAAGTTTAGCTCAGTTCTGGGCATCTTTGAAATACCTATACAAACTTGTTCCTACATAGTAACTTGCAACTTTGAATGAGAATGTGCTTGCTTACAGCAACGTGCTATATGTTCTGAATGCCCGAATTGGGAATCTGTGTCAAAACTTTGTTAGGAATTATGTGATCCTTACTAGCTGGAAGTAAGGAAGATGGGGCTTGAAGTTATTTCTTGTAGTTGGAATCATACAACGTTTAGCTCAGTTCTGGGCATCTGTTAAATACCTATACAAACTTGTTCCTACATAGTAACTTGCAACTTTGAATGAGAATGTGCTTGCTTACAGCAACGTGCTATAGGTTCTGAATGCCCGAATTGGGAATCTGTGTCAAAACTTTGTTAGGAATTATGTGATCCTTACTAGCTGGAAGTAAGGGAGATGGGGCATGAAGTTATTTCTATGAGTAGGAGACATACCAAGTTTAGCTCATTTCTGGGCATCTTTGAAATACCTATACAAACTTGTTCCTACATAGTAACTTGCAACTTTGAATGAGAATGTGCTTGCTTACAGCAACGTGCTATATGTTCTGAATGCCCGAATTGGGAATCTGTGTCAAAACTTTGTTAGGAATTATGTGATCCTTACTAGCTGGAAGTACGGGAGATGGGGCATGAAGTTATTTCTAGGAGTTGGAGACATACCAAGTTTAGCTCAGTTCTGGGCATCTTTGAAATACCTATACAAACTTGTTCCTACATAGTAACTTGCAACTTTGAATGAGAATGTGCTTGCTTACAGCAACGAGCTATATGTTCTGAATGCCCGAATTGGGAATCTGTGTCAAAACTTTGTTAGGAATTATGTGATCCTTACTAGCTGGAAGTAAGGGAGATGGGGCATGAAGTTATTTCTAGGAGTTGGAGACATACCAAGTTTAGCTCAGTTCTGGGCATCTTTGAAATACCTATACAAACTTGTTCCTACATAGTAACTTGCAACTTTGAATGAGAATGTGCTTGCTTACAGCAACGTGCTAAATGTTCTGAATGCCCGAATTGGGGATCTGTGTCAAAACTTTGTTAGGAATTATGTGATCCTTACTAGATGGAAGTAAGGGAGATGGGGCATGAAGTTATATCTAGTAGTTGGAGACATACCAAGTTTAGCTCAGTTCTGGGCATCTTTGAAATACCTATACAAACTTGTTCCTACATAGTAACTTGCAACTTTGAATGAGAATGTGCTTGCTTACAGCAACGTGCTATATGTTCTGAATGCCCGAATTGGGAATCTGTGTCAAAACTTTGTTAGGAATTATGTGGCCCTTACTAGCTGGAAGTAAGGGAGATGGGGCATGAAGTTATTTCTAGGAGTTGGAGACATACCAAGTTTAGCTCAGTTCTGGGCATCTTTGAAATACCTATACAAACTTGTTCCTACATAGTAACTTGCAACTTTGAATGAGAATGTGCTTGCTTACAGCAACGTGCTATATGTTCTGAATGCCCGAATTGGGAATCTGTGTCAAAACTTTGTTAGGAATTATGTGAACCTTACTAGCTGGGAGTAATGGAGATGGGGCATGAAGTTATTTCTAGGAGTTGGAGACATACCAAGTTTAGCTCAGTTCTGGGCATCTTTGAAATACCTATACAAACTTGTTCCTACATAGTAACTTGCAACTTTGAATGAGAATGTGCTTGCTTACAGCAACGTGCTAAATGTTCTGAATGCCCGAATTGGGGATCTGTGTCAAAACTTTGTTAGGAATTATGTGATCCTTACTAGATGGAAGTAAGGGAGATGGGGCATGAAGTTATTTCTAGGAGTTGGAGACATACCAAGTTTAGCTCAGTTCTGGGCATCTTTGAAATACCTATACAAACTTGTTCCTACATAGTAACTTGCAACTTTGAATGAGAATGTGCTTGCTTACAGCAACGTGCTATATGTTCTGAATGCCCGAATTGGGAATCTGTGTCAAAACTTTGTTAGGAATTATGTGATCCTTACTAGCTGGAAGTAAGGGAGATGGGGCATGAAGTTATTTCTAGGAGTTGGAGACATACCAAGTTTAGCTCAGTTCTGGGCATCTTTGAAATACCTATACAAACTTGTTCCTACATAGTAACTTGCAACTTTGAATGAGAATGTGCTTGCTTACAGCAACGTGCTATATGTTCTGAATGCCCGAATTGGGAATCTGTGTCAAAACTTTGTTAGGAATTATGTGACCCTTACTAGCTGGGAGTAATGGAGATGGGGCATGAAGTTATTTCTAGGAGTTGGAGACATACCAAGTTTAGCTCAGTTCTGGGCATCTTTGAAATACCTATACAAACTTGTTCCTACATAGTAACTTGCAACTTTGAATGAGAATGTGCTTGCTTACAGCAACGTGCTATATGTTCTGAATGCCCGAATTGGGAATCTGTGTCAAAACTTTGTTAGGAATTATGTGATCCTTACTAGCTGGAAGTAAGGAAGATGGGGCTTGAAGTTATTTCTTGTAGTTGGAATCATACAACGTTTAGCTCAGTTCTGGGCATCTGTTAAATACCTATACAAACTTGTTCCTACATAGTAACTTGCAACTTTGAATGAGAATGTGCTTGCTTACAGCAACGTGCTATAGGTTCTGAATGCCCGAATTGGGAATCTGTGTCAAAACTTTGTTAGGAATTATGTGATCCTTACTAGCTGGAAGTAAGGGAGATGGGGCATGAAGTTATTTCTATGAGTAGGAGACATACCAAGTTTAGCTCATTTCTGGGCATCTTTGAAATACCTATACAAACTTGTTCCTACATAGTAACTTGCAACTTTGAATGAGAATGTGCTTGCTTACAGCAACGTGCTATATGTTCTGAATGCCCGAATTGGGAATCTGTGTCAAAACTTTGTTAGGAATTATGTGATCCTTACTAGCTGGAAGTACGGGAGATGGGGCATGAAGTTATTTATAGGAGTTGGAGACATACCAAGTTTAGCTCAGTTCTGGGCATCTTTGAAATACCTATACAAACTTGTTCCTACATAGTAACTTGCAACTTTGAATGAGAATGTGCTTGCTTACAGCAACGAGCTATATGTTCTGAATGCCCGAATTGGGAATCTGTGTCAAAACTTTGTTAGGAATTATGTGATCCTTACTAGCTGGAAGTAAGGGAGATGGGGCATGAAGTTATTTCTAGGAGTTGGAGACATACCAAGTTTAGCTCAGTTCTGGGCATCTTTGAAATACCTATACAAACTTGTTCCTACATAGTAACTTGCAACTTTGAATGAGAATGTGCTTGCTTACAGCAACGTGCTAAATGTTCTGAATGCACGAATTGGGGATCTGTGTCAAAACTTTGTTAGGAATTATGTGATCCTTACTAGATGGAAGTAAGGGAGATGGGGCATGAAGTTATATCTAGTAGTTGGAGACATACCAAGTTTAGCTCAGTTCTGGGCATCTTTGAAATACCTATACAAACTTGTTCCTACATAGTAACTTGCAACTTTGAATGAGAATGTGCTTGCTTACAGCAACGTGCTATATGTTCTGAATGCCCGAATTGGGAATCTGTGTCAAAACTTTGTTAAGAATTATGTGACCCTTACTAGCTGGAAGTAAGGGAGATGGGGCATGAAGTTATTTCTAGGAGTTGGAGACATACCAAGTTTAGCTCAGTTCTGGGCATCTTTGAAATACCTATACAAACTTGTTCCTACATAGTAACTTGCAACTTTGAATGAGAATGTGCTTGCTTACAGCAACGTGCTATATGTTCTGAATGCCCGAATTGGGAATCTGTGTCAAAACTTTGTTAGGAATTATGTGACCCTTACTAGCTGGGAGTAATGGAGATGGGGCATGAAGTTATTTCTAGGAGTTGGAGACATACCAAGTTTAGCTCAGTTCTGGGCATCTTTGAAATACCTATACAAACTTGTTCCTACATAGTAACTTGCAACTTTGAATGAGAATGTGCTTGCTTACAGCAACGTGCTAAATGTTCTGAATGCCCGAATTGGGGATCTGTGTCAAAACTTTGTTAGGAATTATGTGATCCTTACTAGATGGAAGTAAGGGAGATGGGGCATGAAGTTATTTCTAGGAGTTGGAGACATACCAAGTTTAGCTCAGTTCTGGGCATCTTTGAAATACCTATACAAACTTGTTCCTACATAGTAACTTGCAACTTTGAATGAGAATGTGCTTGCTTACAGCAACGTGCTATATGTTCTGAATGCCCGAATTGGGAATCTGTGTCAAAACTTTGTTAGGAATTATGTGATCCTTACTAGCTGGAAGTAAGGGAGATGGGGCATGAAGTTATTTCTAGGAGTTGGAGACATACCAAGTTTAGCTCAGTTCTGGGCATCTTTGAAATACCTATACAAACTTGTTCCTACATAGTAACTTGCAACTTTGAATGAGAATGTGCTTGCTTACAGCAACGTGCTATATGTTCTGAATGCCCGAATTGGGAATCTGTGTCAAAACTTTGTTAGGAATTATGTGACCCTTACTAGCTGGGAGTAATGGAGATGGGGCATGAAGTTATTTCTAGGAGTTGGAGACATACCAAGTTTAGCTCAGTTCTGGGCATCTTTGAAATACCTATACAAACTTGTTCCTACATAGTAACTTGCAACTTTGAATGAGAATGTGCTTGCTTACAGCAACGTGCTATATGTTCTGAATGCCCGAATTGGGAAACTGTGTCAAAACTTTGTTAGGAATTATGTGATCCTTACTAGCTGGAAGTAAGGAAGATGGGGCTTGAAGTTATTTCTTGTAGTTGGAATCATACAACGTTTAGCTCAGTTCTGGGCATCTGTTAAATACCTATACAAACTTGTTCCTACATAGTAACTTGCAACTTTGAATGAGAATGTGCTTGCTTACAGCAACGTGCTATATGTTCTGAATGCCCGAATTGGGAATCTGTGTCAAAACTTTGTTAGGAATTATGTGATCCTTACTAGCTGGAAGTAAGGGAGATGGGGCATGAAGTTATTTCTATGAGTAGGAGACATACCAAGTTTAGCTCATTTCTGGGCATCTTTGAAATACCTATACAAACTTGTTCCTACATACTAACTTGCAACTTTGAATGAGAATGTGCTTGCTTACAGCAACGTGCTATATGTTCTGAATGCCCGAATTGGGAATCTGTGTCAAAACTTTGTTAGGAATTATGTGATCCTTACTAGCTGGAAGTACGGGAGATGGGGCATGAAGTTATTTCTAGGAGTTGGAGACATACCAAGTTTAGCTCAGTTCTGGGCATCTTTGAAATACCTATACAAACTTGTTCCTACATAGTAACTTGCAACTTTGAATGAGAATGTGCTTGCTTACAGCAACGTGCTAAATGTTCTGAATGCCCGAATTGGGGATCTGTGTCAAAACTTTGTTAGGAATTATGTGATCCTTACTAGATGGAAGTAAGGGAGATGGGGCATGAAGTTATTTCTAGGAGTTGGAGACATACCAAGTTTAGCTCAGTTCTGGGCATCTTTGAAATACCTATACAAACTTGTTCCTACATAGTAACTTGCAACTTTGAATGAGAATGTGCTTGCTTACAGCAACGTGCTATATGTTCTGAATGCCCGAATTGGAAATCTGTGTCAAAACTTTGTTAGGAATTATGTGATCCTTACTAGCTGGAAGTAAGGGAGATGGGGCATGAAGTTATATCTAGTAGTTGGAGACATACCAAGTTTAGCTCAGTTCTGGGCATCTTTGAAATACCTATACAAACTTGTTCCTACATAGTAACTTGCAACTTTGAATGAGAATGTGCTTGCTTACAGCAACGTGCTATATGTTCTGAATGCCCGAATTGGGAATCTGTGTCAAAACTTTGTTAGGAATTATGTGACCCTTACTAGCTGGGAGTAATGGAGATGTGGCATGAAGTTATTTCTAGGAGTTGGAGACATACCAAGTTTAGCTCATTTCTGGGCATCTTTGAAATACCTATACAAACTTGTTCCTACATAGTAACTTGCAACTTTGAATGAGAATGTGCTTGCTTACAGCAACGTGCTATATGTTCTGAATGCCCGAATTGGGAATCTGTGTCAAAACTTTGTTAGGAATTATGTGATCCTTACTAGCTGGAAGTAAGGGAGATGGGGCATGAAGTTATTTCTAGGAGTTGGAATCATACAACGTTTAGCTCAGTTCTGGGCATCATTGAAATACCTATACAAACTTGTTCCTACATAGTAACTTGCAAGTTTGAATGAGAATGTGCTTGCTTACAGCAACGTGCTATATGTTCTGAATGCCCGAATTGGGAATCTGTGTCAAAACATTTTTAGGAATTATGTGATCCTTACTAGCTGGAAGTAAGGGAGATGGGGCATGAAGTTATTTCTAGGAGTTGGAGACATACAACGTTTAGCTCAGTTCTGGGCATCTTTGAAATACCTATACAAACTTGTTCCTACATAGTAACTTGCAACTTTGAATGAGAATGTGCTTGCTTACAGCAACGTGCTATATGTTCTGAATGCCCGAATTGGGAAACTGTGTCAAAACTTTGTTAGGAATTATGTGATCCTTACTACCTGGAAGTAATGGAGATGGGGCATGAAGTTATTTCTAGGAGTTGGAGACATACCAAGTTTAGCTCAGTTCTGGGCATCTTTGAAATACCTATACAAGCTTGTTCCTACATAGTAACTTGCAACTTTGAATGAGAATGTGCTTGCTTACAGGAACGTGCTATATGTTCTGAATGACCGAATTGGGAATCTGTGTCAAAACTTTGTTAGGAATTATGTGATCCTTACTAGCTGGAAGTAAGGAAGATGGGGCATGATGTTGTTTCTAGGAGTTGGAGACATACCCACTTTAGCTCAGTTCTGGGCATCTTTGAAATACTTATACAAACTTGTTCCTACATAGTAACTTGCAACATTGAATGAGAATGTGCTTGCTTACAGCAACGTGCTATATGTTCTGAATGCCCGAATTGGGAATCTGTTTCAAAACATTGTTAGAAATTATGTGATCCTTACTAGATGGAAGTAAGGGAGATGGGGCATGATGTTATTTCTAGGAGTTGGAGACATACAACGTTTAGCTCAGTTCTAGGCATCTTTGAAATACCTATACAAACTTGTTCCTACATAGTAACTTGCAACTTTGAATGAGAATGTGCTTGCTTACAGCAACGTGCTATATGTTCTGAATGCCCGAATTGGGAATCTGTGTCAAAACTTTGTTAGGAATTATGTGATCCTTACTAGCTGGAAGTAAGGGAGATGGGGCATGAAGTTATTTCTAGGAGTTGGAATCATACAACGTTTAGCTCAGTTCTGGGCATCATTGAAATACCTATACAAACTTGTTCCTACATAGTAACTTGCAAGTTTGAATGAGAATGTGCTTGCTTACAGCAACGTGCTATATGTTCTGAATGCCCGAATTGGGAATCTGTGTCAAAACATTTTTAGGAATTATGTGATCCTTACTAGCTGGAAGTAAGGGAGATGGGGCATGAAGTTATTTCTAGGAGTTGGAGACATACAACGTTTAGCTCAGTTCTGGGCATCTTTGAAATACCTATACAAACTTGTTCCTACATAGTAACTTGCAACTTTGAATGAGAATGTGCTTGCTTACAGCAACGTGCTATATGTTCTGAATGCCCGAATTGGGAAACTGTGTCAAAACTTTGTTAGGAATTATGTGATCCTTACTACCTGGAAGTAATGGAGATGGGGCATGAAGTTATTTCTAGGAGTTGGAGACATACCAAGTTTAGCTCAGTTCTGGGCATCTTTGAAATACCTATACAAACTTGTTCCTACATAGTAACTTGCAACTTTGAATGAGAATGTGCTTGCTTACAGCAACGTGCTATATGTTCTGAATGACCGAATTGGGAATCTGTGTCAAAACTTTGTTAGGAATTATGTGATCCTTACTAGCTGGAAGTAAGGAAGATGGGGCATGATGTTGTTTCTAGGAGTTGGAGACATACCCACTTTAGCTCAGTTCTGGGCATCTTTGAAATACTTATACAAACTTGTTCCTACATAGTAACTTGCAACATTGAATGAGAATGTGCTTGCTTACAGCAACGTGCTATATGTTCTGAATGCCCGAATTGGGAATCTGTTTCAAAACATTGTTAGAAATTATGTGATCCTTACTAGATGGAAGTAAGGGAGATGGGGCATGATGTTATTTCTAGGAGTTGGAGACATACAACGTTTAGCTCAGTTCTAGGCATCTTTGAAATACCTATACAAACTTGTTCCTACATAGTAACTTGCAACTTTGAATGAGAATGTGCTTGCTTACAGCAACGTGCTATATGTTCTGAATGCCCGAATTGGGAATCTGTGTCAAAACTTTGTTAGGAATTATGGGATCCTTACAAGCTGGAATTTAGGGAGATGGGGCATGAAGTTATTTCTAGGAGTTTGAAACATACCAAGTTTAGCTCAGTTCTGGGCATCTTTGAAATACATATACAAACTTGTTCCTACATAGTAACTTGCAACTTTGAATGAGAATGTGCTTGCTAACAGCAACGTGCTATATGTTCTGAATGCCCGAATTGGGAATCTGTGTCAAAACTTTGTTAGGAATTATGTGATCCTTACTAGCTGGAAGTAAGGGAGATGGGGCATGAAGTTATTTCTAGGAGTTGGAATCATACAACGTTTAGCTCAGTTCTGGGCATCTTTGAAATACCTATACAAACTTGTTCTTACATAGTAACTTGCAACTTTGAATGAGAATGTGCTTGCTTACAGCAACGTGCTATATGTTCTGAATGCCCGAATTGGGAAACTATGTCAAAACTTTGTTAGGAATTATGTGATCCTTACTAGCTGGAAGTAATGGAGATGGGGCATGAAGTTATTTCTAGGAGTTGGAGACATACAAAGTTTAGCTCAGTTCTGGGCATCTTTGAAATACCTATACAAACTTGTTCCTACATAGTAACTTGCAACTTTGAATGAGAATGTGCTTGCTTACAGCAGCGTGCTATATGTTCTGAATGCCCGAATTGGGAATCTGTGTCAAAACTTTGTTAGGAATTATGTGATCTTTACTAGCTGGAAGTAAGTGAGTTGGGGCATGAAGTTATTTCTAGGAGTTAGAGAAATGCCAAGTTTAGCTCAGTTCTGGGAATCATTGAAATACCTATACAAACTTGTTCCTACATAATAACTTGCAACTTTGAAGGAGAATGTGCTTGCTTACAGCAACGTGCTTTATGTTCTGAATGCCCGAATTGGGAATCTGTGTCAAAACTTTGTTAGGAATTATGTGATCCTTACAAGCTGGAAGTAAGGGAGATGGGGCATGAAGATATTTCTAGGAGTTGGAGACATACCAAGTTTAGCTCAGTTCTGGGCATCTTTGAAATACCTATACAAACTTGTTCCTACATAGTAACTTGCAACTTTGAATGAGAATGTGCTTGCTTACAGCAACGTGCTATGTGTTCTGAATGCCCGAATTGGGAATCTGTTTCAAAACATTGTTAGACATTATGTGATCCTTACTAGATGGAAGTAAGGGAGATGGGGCATGATGTTATTTCTAGGAGTTGGAGACATACAACGTTTAGCTCAGTTCTAGGCATCTTTGAAATACCTATGCAAACTTGTTCCTACATAGTAACTTGCAACTTTGAATGAGAATGTGCTTGCTTACAGCAACGTGCTATATGTTCTGAATGCCCGAATTGGGAATCTGTGTCAAAACTTTGTTAGGAATTATGTGATCCTTACTAGCTGGAAGTAAGGGAGATGGGGCTTGAAGTTATTTCTTGTAGTTGGAATCATACAACGTTTAGCTCAGTTCTGGGCATCTGTTAAATACCTATACAAACTTGTTCCTACATAGTAACTTGCAACTTTGAATGAGAATGTGCTTGCTTACAGCAACGTGCTATATGTTCTGAATGCCCGAATTGGGAATCTGTGTCAAAACTTTGTTAGGAATTATGTGATCCTTACTAGCTGGAAGTAAGGGAGATGGGGCATGAAGTTATTTCTATGAGTAGGAGACATACCAAGTTTAGCTCATTTCTGGGCATCATTGAAATACCTATACAAACTTGTTCCTACATAGTAACTTGCAACTTTGAATGAGAATGTGCTTGCTTACAGCAACGTGCTATATGTTCTGAATGCCCGAATTGGGAATCTGTGTCAAAACTTTGTTAGGGATTATGTGATCCTTACTAGCTGGAAGTACGGGAGATGGGGCATGAAGTTATTTTTAGGAATTGGAATCATACAACGTTTAGCTCAGTTCTGGGCATCTTTGAAAAACCTATACAAACTTGTTCCTACATAGTAACTTGCAACTTTGAATGAGAATGTGCTTGCTTACAGCAACGTGCTATATGTTCTGATGGCCCGAATTGGGAATCTGTGTCAAAACTTTGTTAGGAATTATGTGATCCTTACTAGCTGGAAGTAAGGGAGATGGGGCATGAAGTTATTTCTAGGAGTTGGAGACATACCAAGTTTAGCTCAGTTCTGGGCATCTTTGAAATACCTATACAAACTTGTTCCTACATAGTAACTTGCAACTTTGAATGAGAATGTGCTTGCTTACAGCAACGTGCTATATGTTCTGAATGCCCGAATTGGGAATCTGTGTCAAAACTTTGTTAGGAATTATGTGACCCTTACTAGCTGGGAGTAATGGAGATGGGGCATGAAGTTATTTCTAGGAGTTGGAGACATACCAAGTTTAGCTCAGTTCTGGGCATCTTTGAAATACCTATACAAACTTGTTCCTACATAGTAACTTGCAACTTTGAATGAGAATGTGCTTGCTTACTGCAACGTGCTATATGTTCTGAATGCCCGAATTGGGAAACTGTGTCAAAACTTTGTTAGGAATTATGTGATCCTTACTAGCTGGAAGTAAGGAAGATGGGGCATGAAGTTATTTCTTGTAGTTGGAATTATACAACGTTTAGCTCAGTTCTGGGCATCTGTTAAATACCTATACAAACTTGTTCCTACATAGTAACTTGCAACTTTGAATGAGAATGTACTTGCTTACAGCAACGTGCTATATGTTCTGAATGCCCGAATTGGGAATCTTTGTCAAAACTTTGTTAGGAATTATGTGATCCTTACTAGCTGGAAGTAAGGGAGATGGGGCATGAAGTTATTTCTATGAGTAGGAGACATACCAAGTTTAACTCATTTCTGGGCATCTTTGAAATACCTATACAAACTTGTTCCTACATAGTAACTTGCAACTTTGAATGAGAATGTGCTTGCTTACAGCAAGGTGCTATATGTTCTGAATGCCCGAATTGGGAATCTGTGTCAAAACTTTGTTAGGAATTATGTGATCCTTACTAGCTGGAAGTACGGGAGATGGGACATGAAGTTATTTTTAGGAATTGGAATCATACAACGTTTAGCTCAGTTCTGGGCATCTTTGAAATACCTATACAAACTTGTTCCTACATAGTAACTTGCAACTTTGAATGAGAATGTGCTTGCTTACAGCAACGTGCTATATGTTCTGAATGCCCGAATTGGGAATCTGTGTCAAATCTTTGTTAGGAATTATGTGATCCTTACTAGCTGGAAGTAAGGGAGATGGGGCATGAAGTTATTTCTAGTAGATGGACACATAGCAAGTTTAGCACAGATCTGGGCATCTTTGAAATACTTATACAAACTTGTTCCTACATAGTATCTTGCAACTTTGAATGAGAATGTGCTTGCTTACAGCAACGTGCTACATGTTCTGAATGCCCGAAATGGGAATCTGTGTCAAAACTTTGTTAGGAATTATGTGATCCTTACTAGCTGGAAGTAAGGGAGATGGGGCATGAAGTTATTTCTAGGAGTTGGAGATATACCAAGTTTAGCTCAGTTCTGGGCATCTTTGAAAGTCCTATACAAACTTGTTCTTACATAGTAACTTGCAACTTTGAATGAGAATGTGTTTGCTTACAGCAACGTGCTGTATGTTCTGAATGCCCGAATTGGGAATCTGTGTCAAAACTTTGTTAGGAATTATGTGATCCTTACTAGCTGGAAGTAAGGGAGATCGGTCATGAAGTTATTTCTAGGCGTTGGAGACAGACAACGTTTATCTCAGTTCTGGGCATCTTTGAAATACCTATACAAACTTGTTCCTACATAGTAACTTGCAACTTTGAATGAGAATGTGCTTGCTTACAGCAACGTGCTATATGTTCTGAATGCCCGAATTGGGAATCTGTGTCAAAACTTTGTTAGGAATTATGTGATCCTTACTAGCTGGAAGTAAGGGAGATGGGGCATTAAGTTATTTCTAGGAGTTGGAGACATACAATGTTTAGCTCAGTTCTGGGCATCTTTGAAATACCTATACAAACTTGTTCCTACATAGGAACATGCAACTTTGAATGAGAATGTGCTTGCTTACAGCAACGTGCTTTATGTTCTGAATGCCCGAATTGGGAATGTGTGTCAAAACTTTGTTAGAAATTATGTGATCCTTACTAAATGGAAGTAAGGGACATGGAGCATGAAGTTATTTCTAGGAGTTGGAGACATACAACGTTTAGCTCAGTTCTGGGCATCTTTGAAATACCTATACAAACTTGTTCCTACATAGTTACTTGCAACTTTGAATGAGAATTTGCTAGCTTACAGCAACGTGCTATATGTTCTGAATGCCCGAATTGGGAATATGTGTCAAAACTTTGTTAGGAATTATGTGATCCTTACTAGCTGGAAGTAAGGGAGATGGGGCATGAAGTTATTTCTAGGAGTTGGAGACATACAACGTTTAGCTCAGTTCTGGGCATCTTTGAAATACCTATACAAACTTGTTCCTACATAGTAACTTGCAACTTTGAATGAGAATGTGCTTGCTTACAGCAACGTGCAATATGTTCTGAATGCCCGAATTGGAAATCTGTGTCAAAACTTTGTTAGGAATTATGTGATCCTTACTAGCTGGAAGTAAGGGAGATGGGGCATGAAGTTATTTCTAGGAGTTGGAGACATACCAAGTTTAGCTCAGTTATGGGCATCTTTGAAATACCTATACAAACTTGTTCCTACATAGTAAATTGCAACTTTGAATGAGAATGTGTTTGCTTACAGCAACGTCCTATATGTTCTGAATGCCCGAATTGGGAATCTGTGTCAAATCTTTGTTAGATATTATGTGATCCTTACTAGATGGAAGAAAGGGAGATGGGGCATGAAGTTATTTCTAGGAGTTGGAGACATACCCACTTTAGCTCAGTTCTGGGCATCTTTGAAATACCTATAGAAACTTGTTCCTACCTAGTAACTTGCAACTTTGAATGAGAATGTGCTTGCTTACAGCAACGTGCTATATGTTCTGAATGCCCGAATTTCGAATCTGTGTCAAAACTTGTTTAGGAATATTACGTGATCCTTACTAGCTGGAAGTAAGGGAGATGGGTCATGAAGTTATTTCTAGGAGATGGACACATACCAAGTTTAGCACAGTTCTGGGCATCTTTGAAATACGTATACAAACTTGTTCCTACATAGTAACTTGCAACTTTGAATGAGAATGTGCTTGCTTACAGCAACGTGCTATATGTTCTGAATGCCCGAATTGGGAATCTGTGTCAAAACTTTGTTAGAAATTATGTGATCCTTACTAGCTGTAAGTAAGAAAGATGGGGCATGAAGATATTTCTAGGAGTTGGAGACATACAACGTTTAGCTCAGTTCTGGGCATCTTTGAAATACCTATACAAACTTGTTCCTACATAGTCACTTGCATCTTTGAATGAGAATGTGCTTGCTTACAGCAACGTGCTATATGTTCTGAATGCCCGAATTGGGAATCTGTGTCAAAACTTTGTTAGGAATTATGTGATCCTTACTAGCTGGAAGTAAGAGAGATGGGGCATGAAGTTATTTCTAGGAGTTGGAGACATACATCGTTTAGCTCAGTTCTGGGCATCTTTGAAATACCTATACAAACTTGTTCCTACATAGTAACTTGCAACTTTGAATGAGAATGTGCTTGCTTACAGCAACGTGCTATATGTTCTGAAAGCCCGAATTGGGAATCTGTGTCAAAACTTTGTTAGGAATTATGTGATCCTTACTATCTGGAATTAAGGGAGATGGTGCATGAAGTTATTTCTAGAAGTTGGAAACATACCAAGTTTAGCACAGTTCTGGGGATCTTTGAAATACCTATACAAACTTGTTCCTACATAGTAACTTGCTACTTGTAAAGAGAAAGTGCTTGCTTAAAGCAACATGCTATGTGTTCTGAATGCCCGAATTGGGAATCAGTGTCAAAACTTTGTTAGGAATTATGTGAACCTTACCAGCTTGAAGTAAGGGAGATGGGGCATGAAGTTACTTCTAGGAGTTGGAGACATACCAAGTTTAGCACAGTTCTGGGCATCTTTGAAATACCTATACAAACTTGTTCCTACATAGTAACTTGCAACTTTGAATGAGAATGTGCTTGCTTACAGCAACGTGCTATATGTTGTGAATGCCCGAATTGGGAATCTGTGTCAAAACTTTGTTAGGAATTATGTGATCCTTACTAGCTGGAAGTAAGGGAGTTGGGGCATGAAGATATTTCTAGGAGTTGGACACATACCAAGTTTAGCACAGTTCTGGGCATCTTTGAAATACCTATAAAAACTTGTTCCTACATAGTAACTTGCAACTTTGAATGAGAATGTGTTTGCTTACAGCAACGTGCTATATGTTCTGAATCCCCGATTTGGGAATCTGTGTCAAATCTTTGTTAGAAATTATGTGATCCTTACTAGATGGAAGTAAGGGAGATGGGGCATGAAGTTATATCTAGGAGTTGGAGACATACAACGTTTAGCTCAGTTCTGGGCATCTTTGAAATACCTATACAAACTTGTTCCTACATAGTAACTTGCAACTTTGAATGAGAATGTGCTTGCTTACAGCAACGTGCTATATGTTCTGAATGCCCGAATTGGGAATCTTTGTCAAAACTGTGTTAGGAATTATGTGATCCTTACTAGCTGGAAGTAAGGGAGATGGGGCATGAAGTTATTTCTAGGAGTTGGAGACATACCAAGTTTAGCTCAGTTCTGGGCATCTTTGAAATAACTATACAAACTTGTTCCTACATAGTAACTTGCAACTTTGAATGAGAATGTGCTTGCTTACAGCAACGTGCTATATGTTCTGAATGCCCGAATTGGGAATCTGTGTCAAAACTTTGTTAGGAATTATGTGATCCTTACTAGCTGGAAGTAAGGGAGATGGGGCATGAAGTTATTTCTAGGAGTTGGAGACATACCAAGTTTAGCTCAGTTCTGGGCATCTTTGAAATACCTATACAAACTTGTTCCTACATAGTAACTTTCTACTTGTAAAGAGAAAGTGCTTGCTTAAAGCAACATGCTATATGTTTTGAATGCCCGAATTGGGAATCGTGTCAAAACTTTGTTAGGAATTATGTGATCCTTACCAGCTGGAAGTAAGGGAGATGGGGCATGAAGTTATTTCTAAGAGTTGGAGACACACAACGTTTAGCAGAGTTCTGGGCATCTATGAAATACCTATACAAACTTGTTCCTACATAGTAACTTGCAACTATGAATGCGAATGTGCTTGCTTAGAGCAACGTGCTATATGTTCTGAATGCCCGAATTGGGAATCTGTGTCAAATCTTTGTTAGAAATTTTGTGATCCTTACTAGCTGGAAGTAAGGGAGATGGGGCATGAAGTTATATCTAGGAGTTGGAGACATACAACGTTTAGCTCAGTTCTGGGCATCTTTGAAATACCTATACAAACTTGTTCCTACATAGTAACTTGCAACTTTGAATGAGAATGTGTTTGCTTACAGCAACGTGCTATATGTTCTGAATGCCCGAATTGGGAATCTGTGTCAAACTTTGTTAGGAATTATGTGATCCTTACTAGCTGGAAGTAAGGGAGATGGGGCATGAAGTTATTTCTGGGAGTTGGACACATACCAAGTTTAGCTCAGTTCTGGGCATCTTTCAAATACCTATACAAACTTGTTCCTACATAGTAACTTGCAATTTTGAATCAGAATGTGCTTGCTTACAGCAACGTGCTATATGTTCTGAATGCCCGAATTGGGAATCTGTGTCAAAACTTTGTTAGGAATTATGTGATCCTTACAAGCTGGAAGTAAGGGAGTTGGGGCATGAAGTTATTTCTAGGAGTTGGACACATACCAAGTTTAGCACAGTTCTGGGCATCTTTGAAATACCAATACAAACTTGTTCCTACATAGTAACTTGCAACTTTGAATGAGAATGTGCTTGCTTACAGCAACGTGCTATATGTTCTGATTGCCAGAATTGGGAATCTGTGTCAAAACTTTGTTAGGAATTATGTGATCCTTACTAGCTGGAAGTAAGGGAGATGGGGCATGAAGTTATTTCTAGGAGTTGGAGACATACCAAGTTTAGCTCAGTTCTGGGCATCTTTGAAATACCTATACAAACTTGTTCCTACATAGTAACTTGCAACTTTGAATGAGAATGTGCTTGCTTACAGCAACGTGCTATGTGTTCTGAATGCCGGAATTCGGAATCTGTGTCAAAACTTTGTTAGGAATTATGTGATCCTTACTAGCTGGAAGTAAGGGAGATGGGGCATGAAGTTATTTCTAGGAGTTGGACACATACCCACTTTAGGTCAGTTCTGGGCATCTTTGAAATACCTATACAAACTTGTTCCTACATAGTAACTTGCAACTTTGAATGAGAATGTGCTTGCTTACAGCAACGTGCTATATGTTCTGAATGCCCGAATTGGGAATCTGTGTCAAAACTTTGTTAGGAATTATGTGATCCTTACTAGCTGGAAGTAAGGGAGATGGGGCATGAAGTTATTTCTAGGAGTTGGAGACATACCAAGTTTAGCTCATTTCTGGGCATCTTTGAAATACCTATACAAACTTGTTCCTACATAGTAACTTGCAACTTTGAATGAGAATGTGCTTGCTTACAGCAAGGTGCAATATGTTCTGAATGCCCGAATTGGGAAACTGTGTCAAATCTTTGTTAGGAATTATGTGATCCTTACTAGCTGGAAGTAATGGAGATGGGGCATGAAGTTATTTCTAGGAGTTGGAGACATACCAAGTTTAGCTCAGTTCTGGGCATCTTTGAAATACCTATAAAACTCGTTCCTACATAGTAACTTGCAACTTTGAATGAGAATGTGCTTGCTTACAGCAACGTGCTATATGTTCTGAATGCCCGAATTGGGAATCTGTGTCAAAACTTTGTTAGGAATTATGTGATCCTTACTAGCTGGAAGTAAGGGAGATGGGGCATGAAGTTATTTCTATGAGTAGGAGACATACCAAGTTTAGCTTATTTCTGGGCATCTTTGAAATACCTATACAAACTTGTTCCTACATAGTAACTTGCAACTTTGAATGAGAATGTGCTTGCTTACAGCAACGTGCTATATGTTCTGAATGCCCGAATTGGGAATCGGTGTCAAAACTTTGTTAGGAATTATGTGATCCTTACTAGCTGGAAGTACGGGAGATGGGGCATGAAGTTATTTCTAGGAATTGGAATCCTACAACGTTTAGCTGAGTTCTGGGCATCTTTGAAATACCTATACAAACTTGTTCCTACATAGTAACTTGCAACTTTGAATGAGAATGTGCTTGCTTACAGCAACGTGCTATATGTTCTGAATGCCCGAATTGGGAATCTTTGTCAAAACTTTGTTAGGAATTATGTGATCCTTACTAGCTGGAAGTAAGGGAGATGGGGCATGAAGTTATTTCTAGGAGTTGGAGACATACCAAGTTTAGCTCAGTTCTGGGCATCTTTGAAATACCTATACAAACTTGTTCCTACATAGTAACTTGCAACTTTGAATGAGAATGTGCTTGCTTACAGCAACGTGCTAAATGTTCTGAATGCCCGAAATGGGAATCTGTGTCAAAACTTTGTTAGGAATTATGTGATCCTTACTAGATGGAAGTAAGGGAGATGGGGCATGAAGTTATTTCTAGGAGTTGGAGACATACCAAGTTTAGCTCAGTTCTGGGCATCTTTGAAATACCTATACAAACTTGTTCCTACATAGTATCTTGCAACTTTGAATGAGAATGTGCTTGCTTACAGCAACGTGCTATATGTTCTGAATGCCCGAATTGGGAATCTGTGTCAAAACTTTGTTAGGAATTATGTGATCCTTACTAGCTGGAAGTAAGGGAGATGGGGCATGAAGTTTTTTCTAGGAGTTGGAGACATACCAAGTTTAGCTCAGTTCTGGGCATCTTTGAAATACCTATACAAACCTGTTCCTACATAGTAATTTGCAACTTTGAATGAGAATGTGCTTGCTTACAGCAACGTGCTATATGTTCTGAATGCCCGAATTGGGAATCTGTGTCAAAACTTTGTTAGGAATTATGTGACCCTTACTAGCTGGAAGTAATGGAGATGGGGCATGAAGTTATTTCTAGGAGTTGTAGACATACCAAGTTTAGCTCAGTTCTGGGCATCTTTGAAATACCTATACAAACTTGTTCCTACATAGTAACTTGCAACTTTGAATGAGAATGTGCTTGCTTACAGCAACGTGCTATATATTCTGAATGCCCGAATTGGGAATCTGTGTCAAAACTTTGTTAGGAATTATGTGATCCTTACTAGCTGGAACTAAGGGAGATGGTGCATGAAGTTATTTCTAGGAGTTGGAATCATACAACATTTAGCTCAGTTCTGGGCATCTTTGAAATACCTAAACAAACTTGTTCCTACATAGTAACTTGCAACTTTGAATGAGAATGTGCTTGCTTACAGCAACGTGCTATATGTTCTGAATGCCCGAATTGGGAATCTGTGTCAAAACTTTTTTAGGAATTATGTGATCCTTACTAGCTGGAAGTAAGGGAGATGGGGCATGAAGTTATATCTAGGAGTTGGAGACATACAACGTTTAGCTCAGTTCTGGGCATCTTTGAAATACCTATACAAACTTGTTCCTATATAGTAACTTGCAACTTTGAATGAGAATGTGCTTGCTTACAGCAACGTGCTATATGTTCTGAATGCCCGAATTGGGAAACTGTGTCAAAACTTTGTTAGGAATTATGTGATCCTTACTAGCTGGAAGTAATGGAGATGGGGCATGAAGTTATCTCTAGGAGTTGGAGACATACCAAGTTTAGCTCAGTTCTGGGCATCTTTGAAATACCTATACAAACTTGTTCCTACATAGTAACTTGCAACTTTGAATGAGAATGTGCTTGCTTACAGCAACGTGCTATATGTTCCTAATGACCGAATTGGGAATCTGTGTCAAAACTTGGTTAGGAATTATGTGATCCTTACTAGCTGGAAGTAAGGAAGATGGGGCATGATGTTATTTCTAGGAGTTGGAGACATACCAACTTTAGCTCAGTTCTGGGCATCTTTGAAATACTTATACAAACTAGTTCCTACATAGTAACTTGCAACATTGAATGTGAATGTGCTTGCTTACAGCAACGTGCTATATGTTCTGAATGCCCGAATTGGGAATCTGTTTCAAAACATTGTTAGAAATTATGTGATCCTTACTAGATGGAAGTAAGGGAGATGGGGCATGATGTTATTTCTAGGAGGTGGAGACATACCAAGTTTAGCTCAGTTCTAGGCATCTTTGAAATACCTATACAAACTTGTTCCTACATAGTAACTTGCAACTTTGAATGAGAATGTGCTTGCTTACAGCAACGTGCTATATGTTCTGAATGCCCGAATTGGGAATCTGTGTCAAAACTTTGTTAGGAATTATGTGATCCTTACTAGCTGGAAGTAAGGGAGATGGGGCATGAAGTTATTTCTAGGAGTTGGAGACATACCAAGTTTAGCTCAGTTCTGGGCATCTTTGAAATACCTATACAAACTTGTTCCTACATAGTAACTTGCAACTTTGAATGAGAATGTGCTTGCTTACAGCAACGTGCTAAATGTTCTGAATGCCCGAATTGGGAATCTGTGTCAAAACTTTGTTAGGAATTATGTGATCCTTACTAGATGGAAGTAAGGGAGATGGGGCATGAAGTTATTTCTAGGAGTTGGAGACATACCAAGTTTAGCTCAGTTCTGGGCATCTTTGAAATACCTATACAAACTTGTTCCTACATAGTAACTTGCAAGTTTGAATGAGAATGTTCTTGCTTACAGCAACGTGCTATATGTTCTGAATGCCCGAATTGGGAATCTGTGTCAAAACTTTGTTAGGAATTATGTGATCCTTACTAGCTGGAAGTAAGGGAGATGGGGCATGAAGTTATTTCTAGGAGTTGGAGACATACCAAGTTTAGCTCAGTTCTGGGCATCTTTGAAATACCTATACAAACTTGTTCCTACATAGTAACTTGCAACTTTGAATGAGAATGTGCTTGCTTACAGCAACGTGCTATATGTTCTGAATGCCCGAATTGGGAATATGTGTCAAAACTTTGTTAGGAATTATGTGACCCTTACTAGCTGGGAGTAATTGAGATGGGGCATGAAGTTATTTCTAGGAGTTGGAGACATACCAAGTTTAGCTCAGTTCTGGGCATCTTTGAAATACCTATACAAACTTGTTCCTACATAGTAACTTGCAACTTTGAATGAGAATGTGCTTGCTTACAGCAACGTGCTATATGTTCTGAATGCCCGAATTGGGAAACTGTGTCAAAACTTTGTTAGGAATTATGTGATCCTTACTAGCTGGAAGTAAGGGAGATGGGGCATGAAGTTATTTCTAGGAGTTGGAGACATACCAAGTTTAACTCATTTCTGGGCATCTTTGAAATACCTATACAAACTTGTTCCTACATAGTAACTTGCAACTTTGAATGAGAATGTGCTTGCTTACAGCAACGTGCTATATGTTCTGAATGCCCGAATTGGGAATCTGTGTCAAAACTTTGTTAGGAATTATGTGATCCTTACTAGCTGGAAGTAAGGGAGATGGGGCATGAAGTTATTTCTAGGAGTTGGAATCATACAACGTTTAGCTCAGTTCTGGGCATCATTGAAATACGTATACAAACTTGTTCCTACATAGTAACTTGCAACTTTGAATGAGAATGTGCTTGCTTACAGCAACGTGCTATATGTTCTGAATGCCCGAATTGGGAATCTGTGTCAAAACTTTTTTAGGAATTATGTGATCCTTACTAGCTGGAAGTAAGGGAGTTGGGGCATGAAGTTATTTCTAGGAGTTGGAGACATACAACGTTTAGCTCAGTTCTGGGCATCTTTGAAATACCTATACAAACTTGTTCCTACATAGTAACTTGCAACTTTGAATGAGAATGTGCTTGCTTACAGCAACGTGCTATATGTTCTGAATGCCCGAATTGGGAAACTGTGTGAAATATTTGTTAGGAATTATGTGATCCTTACTACCTGGAAGTAATGGAGATGGGGCATGAAGTTATTTCTAGGAGTTGGAGACATACCAAGTTTAGCTCAGTTCTGGGCATCTTTGAAATACCTATACAAACTTGTTCCTACATAGTAACTTGCAACTTTGAATGAGAATGTGCTTGCTTACAGCAACGTGCTATATGTTCTGAATGACCGAATTGGGAATCTGTGTCAAAACTTTGTTAGGAATTATGTGATCCTTACTAGCTGGAAGTAAGGAAGATGGGGCATGATGTTGTTTCTAGGAGTTGGAGACATACCCACTTTAGCTCAGTTCTGGGCATCTTTGAAATACTTATACAAACTTGTTCCTACATAGTAACTTGCAACATTGAATGAGAATGTGCTTGCTTACAGCAACGTGCTATATGTTCTGAATTCCCGAATTGGGAATCTGTTTCAAAACATTGTTAGAAAATATTTGATCCTTAATAGATGGAAGTAAGGGAGATGGGGCATGATGTTATTTCTAGGAGTTGGAGACATACAACGTTTAGCTCAGTTCTAGGCATCTTTGAAATACCTATACAAACTTGTTCCTACATAGTAACTTGCAACTTTGAATGAGAATGTGCTTGCTTACAGCAACGTGCTATATGTTCTGAATGCCCGAATTGGGAATCTGTGTCAAAACTTTGTTAGGAATTATGGGATCCTTACAAGCTGGAATTTAGGGAGATGGGGCATGAAGTTATTTCTGGGAGTTGGAGACATACCAAGTTTAGCTCAGTTCTGGGCATCTTTGAAATACCTATACAAACTTGTTCCTACATAGTAACTTGCAACTTTGAATGAGAATGTGCTTGCTAACTGCAACGTGCTATATGTTCTGAATGCCCGAATTGGGAATCTGTGTCAAAACTTTGTTAGGAATTATGGGATCCGTACAAGCTGGAATTTAGGGAGATGGGGCATGAAGTTATTTCTAGGAGTTGGAATCATACAACGTTTAGCTCAGTTCTGGGCATCTTTGAAATACCTATACAAACTTGTTACTACATAGTAACTTGCAACTTTGAATGAGAATGTGCTTGCTTACAGCAACGTGCTATATGTTCTGAATGCCCGAATTCGGAAACTGTGTCAAAACTTTGTTAGGAATTATGTGATCCTTACTACCTGGAAGTAATGGAGATGGGGTATGTAGTTATTTCTAGGAGTTGGAGACATACCAAGTTTAGCTCAGTTCTGGGCATCTTTGAAATACCTATACAAACTTGTTCCTACATAGTAACTTGCAAGTTTGAATGAGAATGTGCTTGCTTACAGCAACGTGCTATATGTTCTGAATGCCCGAATTGGGAATCTGTGTCAAAACTTTCTTAGGAATTATGTGATCCTTACTAGCTGAAAGTAAGGGAGTTGGGGCATGAAGTTATTTCTAGGAGTTAGAGAAATACCAAGTTTAGCTCAGTTCTGGGAATCTTTGAAATACCTATACAAACTTGTTCCTACATAGTATCTTGTAACTTTGAATGAGAATGTGCTTGCTTACAGCAACGTGCTATATGTTCTGAATGCCCGAATTGGGAAACTATGTCAAAATTTTGTTAGGAATTATGTGATCCTTACTAGCTGGAAGTAATGGAGAAGGGGCATGAAGTTATTTCTAGGAGTTGGAGACATACAAAGTTTAGCTCAGTTCTGGGCATCTTTGAAATACCTATACAAACTTGTTCCTACATAATAACTATGTCAAAACTTTGTTAGGAATTATGTGATCCTTACTAGCTGGAAGTAATGGAGATGGGGCATGAAGTTATTTCTAGGAGTTGGAGACATACCAAGTTTAGCTCAGTTCTGGGCATCTTTGAAATACCTATACAAACTTGATCCTACATAGTAACTTGCAACTTTGAATGAGAATGTGCTTGCTTACAGCAACGTGCTATATGTTCCTAATGACCGAATTGGGAATCTGTGTCAAAACTTTGTTAGGAATTATGTGATCCTTACTAGCTGGAAGTAAGGAAGATGGGGCAAGATGTTATTTCTAGGAGTTGGAGACATACCCACTTTAGCTCAGTTCTGGGCATCTTTGAAATACTTATACAAACTTGTTCCTACATAGTAACTTGCAACATTGAATGAGAATGTGCTTGCTTACAGCAACGTGCTATATGTTCTGAATGCCCGAATTGGGAATCTGTTTCAAAACATTGTTAGAAATTATGTGATCCTTACTAGATGGAAGTAAGGGAGATGGGGCATGATGTTATTTCTAGGAGTTGGAGACATACAACGTTTAGCTCAGTTCTAGGCATCTTTGAAATACCTATACAAACTTGTTCCTACATAGTAACTTGCAACTTTGAATGAGAATGTGCTTGCTTACAGCAACGTGCTATATGTTCTGAATGCCCGAATTGGGAATCTGTGTCAAAACTTTGTTAGGAATTATGTGATCCTTACTAGCTGGAAGTAAGGGAGATGGGGCATGAAGTTATTTCTTGTAGTTGGAATCATACAACGTTTAGCTCAGTTCTGGGCATCTGTTAAATACCTATACAAACTTGTTCCTACATAGTAACTTGCAACTTTGAATGAGAATGTGCTTGCTTACAGCAACGTGCTATATGTTCTGAATGCCCGAATTGGGAATCTGTGTCAAAACTTTGTTAGGAATTATGTGATCCTTACTAGCTGGAAGTAAGGGAGATGGGGCATGAAGTTATTTCTATGAGTAGGAGACATACCAAGTTTAGCTCATTTCTGGGCATCTTTGAAATACCTATACAAACTTGTTCCTACATAGTAACTTGCAACTTTGAATGAGAATGTGCTTGCTTACAGCAACGTGCTATATGTTCTGAATGCCCGAATTGGGAATCTGTGTCAAAACTTTGTTAGGAATTATGTGATCCTTACTAGCTGGAAGTACGGGAGATGGGACATGAAGTTATTTTTAGGAATTGGAATCATACAACGTTTAGCTCAGTTCTGGGCATCTTTGAAATACCTATACAAACTTGTTCCTACATAGTAACTTGCAACTTTGAATGAGAATGTGCTTGCTTACAGCAACGAGCTATATGTTCTGAATGCCCGAATTGGGAATCTGTGTCAAAACTTTGTTAGGAATTATGTGATCCTTACTAGCTGGAAGTAAGGGAGATGGGGCATGAAGTTATTTCTAGGAGTTGGAGACATACCAAGTTTAGCTCAGTTCTGGGCATCTTTGAAATACCTATACAAACTTGTTCCTACATAGTAACTTGCAACTTTGAATGAGAATGTGCTTGCTTACAGCAACGTGCTAAATGTTCTGAATGCCCGAATTGGGGATCTGTGTCAAAACTTTGTTAGGAATTATGTGATCCTTACTAGATGGAAGTAAGGGAGATGGGGCATGAAGTTATTTCTAGGAGTTGGAGACATACCAAGTTTAGCTCAGTTCTGGGCATCTTTGAAATACCTATACAAACTTGTTCCTACATAGTAACTTGCAACTTTGAATGAGAATGTGCTTGCTTACAGCAACGTGCTATATGTTCTGAATGCCCGAATTGGGAATCTGTGTCAAAACTTTGTTAGGAATTATGTGATCCTTACTAGCTGGAAGTAAGGGAGATGGGGCATGAAGTTATTTCTAGGAGTTGGAGACATACCAAGTTTAGCTCAGTTCTGGGCATCTTTGAAATACCTATACAAACTTGTTCCTACATAGTAACTTGCAACTTTGAATGAGAATGTGCTTGCTTACAGCAACGTGCTATATGTTCTGAATGCCCGAATTGGGAATCTGTGTCAAAACTTTGTTAGGAATTATGTGACCCTTACTAGCTGGGAGTAATGGAGATGGGGCATGAAGTTATTTCTAGGAGTTGGAGACATACCAAGTTTAGCTCAGTTCTGGGCATCTTTGAAATACCTATACAAACTTGTTCCTACATAGTAACTTGCAACTTTGAATGAGAATGTGCTTGCTTACAGCAACGTGCTATATGTTCTGAATGCCCGAATTGGGAAACTGTGTCAAAACTTTGTTAGGAATTATGTGATCCTAACTAGCTGGAAGTAAGGAAGATGGGGCTTGAAGTTATTTCTTGTAGTTGGAATCATACAACGTTTAGCTCAGTTCTGGGCATCTGTTAAATACCTATACAAACTTGTTCCTACATAGTAACTTGCAACTTTGAATGAGAATGTGCTTGCTTACAGCAACGTGCTATAGGTTCTGAATGCCCGAATTGGGAATCTGTGTCAAAAGTTTGTTAGGAATTATGTGATCCTTACTAGCTGGAAGTAAGGGAGATGGGGCATGAAGTTATTTCTATGAGTAGGAGACATACCAAGTTTAGCTCATTTCTGGGCATCTTTGAAATACCTATACAAACTTGTTCCTACATACTAACTTGCAACTTTGAATGAGAATGTGCTTGCTTACAGCAACGTGCTATATGTTCTGAATGCCCGAATTGGGAATCTGTGTCAAAACTTTGTTAGGAATTATGTGATCCTTACTAGCTGGAAGTACGGGAGATGGGGCATGAAGTTATTTCTAGGAGTTGGAGACATACCAAGTTTAGCTCAGTTCTGGGCATCTTTGAAATACCTATACAAACTTGTTCCTACATAGTAACTTGCAACTTTGAATGAGAATGTGCTTGCTTACAGCAACGTGCTATATGTTCTGAATGCCCGAATTGGGAATCTGTGTCAAAACTTTGTTAGGAATTATGTGATCCTTACTAGCTGGAAGTACGGGAGATGGGACATGAAGTTATTTTTAGGAATTGGAATCATACAACGTTTAGCTCAGTTCTGGGCATCTTTGAAATACCTATACAAACTTGTTCCTACATAGTAACTTGCAACTTTGAATGAGAATGTGCTTGCTTACAGCAACGAGCTATATGTTCTGAATGCCCGAATTGGGAATCTGTGTCAAAACTTTGTTAGGAATTATGTGATCCTTACTAGCTGGAAGTAAGGGAGATGGGGCATGAAGTTATTTCTAGGAGTTGGAGACATACCAAGTTTAGCTCAGTTCTGGGCATCTTTGAAATACCTATACAAACTTGTTCCTACATAGTAACTTGCAACTTTGAATGAGAATGTGCTTGCTTACAGCAACGTGCTAAATGTTCTGAATGCCCGAATTGGGGATCTGTGTCAAAACTTTGTTAGGAATTATGTGATCCTTACTAGATGGAAGTAAGGGAGATGGGGCATGAAGTTATTTCTAGGAGTTGGAGACATACCAAGTTTAGCTCAGTTCTGGGCATCTTTGAAATACCTATACAAACTTGTTCCTACATAGTAACTTGCAACTTTGAATGAGAATGTGCTTGCTTACAGCAACGTGCTATATGTTCTGAATGCCCGAATTGGGAATCTGTGTCAAAACTTTGTTAGGAATTATGTGATCCTTACTAGCTGGAAGTAAGGGAGATGGGGCATGAAGTTATTTCTAGGAGTTGGAGACATACCAAGTTTAGCTCAGTTCTGGGCATCTTTGAAATACCTATACAAACTTGTTCCTACATAGTAACTTGCAACTTTGAATGAGAATGTGCTTGCTTACAGCAACGTGCTATATGTTCTGAATGCCCGAATTGGGAATCTGTGTCAAAACTTTGTTAGGAATTATGTGACCCTTACTAGCTGGGAGTAATGGAGATGGGGCATGAAGTTATTTCTAGGAGTTGGAGACATACCAAGTTTAGCTCAGTTCTGGGCATCTTTGAAATACCTATACAAACTTGTTCCTACATAGTAACTTGCAACTTTGAATGAGAATGTGCTTGCTTACAGCAACGTGCTATATGTTCTGAATGCCCGAATTGGGAATCTGTGTCAAAACTTTGTTAGGAATTATGTGATCCTTACTAGCTGGAAGTAAGGAAGATGGGGCTTGAAGTTATTTCTTGTAGTTGGAATCATACAACGTTTAGCTCAGTTCTGGGCATCTGTTAAATACCTATACAAACTTGTTCCTACATAGTAACTTGCAACTTTGAATGAGAATGTGCTTGCTTACAGCAACGTGCTATAGGTTCTGAATGCCCGAATTGGGAATCTGTGTCAAAACTTTGTTAGGAATTATGTGATCCTTACTAGCTGGAAGTAAGGGAGATGGGGCATGAAGTTATTTCTATGAGTAGGAGACATACCAAGTTTAGCTCATTTCTGGGCATCTTTGAAATACCTATACAAACTTGTTCCTACATAGTAACTTGCAACTTTGAATGAGAATGTGCTTGCTTACAGCAACGTGCTATATGTTCTGAATGCCCGAATTGGGAATCTGTGTCAAAACTTTGTTAGGAATTATGTGATCCTTACTAGCTGGAAGTACGGGAGATGGGGCATGAAGTTATTTCTAGGAGTTGGAGACATACCAAGTTTAGCTCAGTTCTGGGCATCTTTGAAATACCTATACAAACTTGTTCCTACATAGTAACTTGCAACTTTGAATGAGAATGTGCTTGCTTACAGCAACGAGCTATATGTTCTGAATGCCCGAATTGGGAATCTGTGTCAAAACTTTGTTAGGAATTATGTGATCCTTACTAGCTGGAAGTAAGGGAGATGGGGCATGAAGTTATTTCTAGGAGTTGGAGACATACCAAGTTTAGCTCAGTTCTGGGCATCTTTGAAATACCTATACAAACTTGTTCCTACATAGTAACTTGCAACTTTGAATGAGAATGTGCTTGCTTACAGCAACGTGCTAAATGTTCTGAATGCCCGAATTGGGGATCTGTGTCAAAACTTTGTTAGGAATTATGTGATCCTTACTAGATGGAAGTAAGGGAGATGGGGCATGAAGTTATATCTAGTAGTTGGAGACATACCAAGTTTAGCTCAGTTCTGGGCATCTTTGAAATACCTATACAAACTTGTTCCTACATAGTAACTTGCAACTTTGAATGAGAATGTGCTTGCTTACAGCAACGTGCTATATGTTCTGAATGCCCGAATTGGGAATCTGTGTCAAAACTTTGTTAGGAATTATGTGGCCCTTACTAGCTGGAAGTAAGGGAGATGGGGCATGAAGTTATTTCTAGGAGTTGGAGACATACCAAGTTTAGCTCAGTTCTGGGCATCTTTGAAATACCTATACAAACTTGTTCCTACATAGTAACTTGCAACTTTGAATGAGAATGTGCTTGCTTACAGCAACGTGCTATATGTTCTGAATGCCCGAATTGGGAATCTGTGTCAAAACTTTGTTAGGAATTATGTGAACCTTACTAGCTGGGAGTAATGGAGATGGGGCATGAAGTTATTTCTAGGAGTTGGAGACATACCAAGTTTAGCTCAGTTCTGGGCATCTTTGAAATACCTATACAAACTTGTTCCTACATAGTAACTTGCAACTTTGAATGAGAATGTGCTTGCTTACAGCAACGTGCTAAATGTTCTGAATGCCCGAATTGGGGATCTGTGTCAAAACTTTGTTAGGAATTATGTGATCCTTACTAGATGGAAGTAAGGGAGATGGGGCATGAAGTTATTTCTAGGAGTTGGAGACATACCAAGTTTAGCTCAGTTCTGGGCATCTTTGAAATACCTATACAAACTTGTTCCTACATAGTAACTTGCAACTTTGAATGAGAATGTGCTTGCTTACAGCAACGTGCTATATGTTCTGAATGCCCGAATTGGGAATCTGTGTCAAAACTTTGTTAGGAATTATGTGATCCTTACTAGCTGGAAGTAAGGGAGATGGGGCATGAAGTTATTTCTAGGAGTTGGAGACATACCAAGTTTAGCTCAGTTCTGGGCATCTTTGAAATACCTATACAAACTTGTTCCTACATAGTAACTTGCAACTTTGAATGAGAATGTGCTTGCTTACAGCAACGTGCTATATGTTCTGAATGCCCGAATTGGGAATCTGTGTCAAAACTTTGTTAGGAATTATGTGACCCTTACTAGCTGGGAGTAATGGAGATGGGGCATGAAGTTATTTCTAGGAGTTGGAGACATACCAAGTTTAGCTCAGTTCTGGGCATCTTTGAAATACCTATACAAACTTGTTCCTACATAGTAACTTGCAACTTTGAATGAGAATGTGCTTGCTTACAGCAACGTGCTATATGTTCTGAATGCCCGAATTGGGAATCTGTGTCAAAACTTTGTTAGGAATTATGTGATCCTTACTAGCTGGAAGTAAGGGAGATGGGGCATGAAGTTATTTCTAGGAGTTGGAGACATACCAAGTTTAGCTCAGTTCTGGGCATCTTTGAAATACCTATACAAACTTGTTCCTACATAGTAACTTGCAACTTTGAATGAGAATGTGCTTGCTTACAGCAACGTGCTATATGTTCTGAATGCCCGAATTGGGAATCTGTGTCAAAACTTTGTTAGGAATTATGTGACCCTTACTAGCTGGGAGTAATGGAGATGGGGCATGAAGTTATTTCTAGGAGTTGGAGACATACCAAGTTTAGCTCAGTTCTGGGCATCTTTGAAATACCTATACAAACTTGTTCCTACATAGTAACTTGCAACTTTGAATGAGAATGTGCTTGCTTACAGCAACGTGCTATATGTTCTGAATGCCCGAATTGGGAATCTGTGTCAAAACTTTGTTAGGAATTATGTGATCCTTACTAGCTGGAAGTAAGGAAGATGGGGCTTGAAGTTATTTCTTGTAGTTGGAATCATACAACGTTTAGCTCAGTTCTGGGCATCTGTTAAATACCTATACAAACTTGTTCCTACATAGTAACTTGCAACTTTGAATGAGAATGTGCTTGCTTACAGCAACGTGCTATAGGTTCTGAATGCCCGAATTGGGAATCTGTGTCAAAACTTTGTTAGGAATTATGTGATCCTAACTAGCTGGAAGTAAGGGAGATGGGGCATGAAGTTATTTCTATGAGTAGGAGACATACCAAGTTTAGCTCATTTCTGGGCATCTTTGAAATACCTATACAAACTTGTTCCTACATAGTAACTTGCAACTTTGAATGAGAATGTGCTTGCTTACAGCAACGTGCTATATGTTCTGAATGCCCGAATTGGGAATCTGTGTCAAAACTTTGTTAGGAATTATGTGATCCTTACTAGCTGGAAGTACGGGAGATGGGGCATGAAGTTATTTATAGGAGTTGGAGACATACCAAGTTTAGCTCAGTTCTGGGCATCTTTGAAATACCTATACAAACTTGTTCCTACATAGTAACTTGCAACTTTGAATGAGAATGTGCTTGCTTACAGCAACGAGCTATATGTTCTGAATGCCCGAATTGGGAATCTGTGTCAAAACTTTGTTAGGAATTATGTGATCCTTACTAGCTGGAAGTAAGGGAGATGGGGCATGAAGTTATTTCTAGGAGTTGGAGACATACCAAGTTTAGCTCAGTTCTGGGCATCTTTGAAATACCTATACAAACTTGTTCCTACATAGTAACTTGCAACTTTGAATGAGAATGTGCTTGCTTACAGCAACGTGCTAAATGTTCTGAATGCACGAATTGGGGATCTGTGTCAAAACTTTGTTAGGAATTATGTGATCCTTACTAGATGGAAGTAAGGGAGATGGGGCATGAAGTTATATCTAGTAGTTGGAGACATACCAAGTTTAGCTCAGTTCTGGGCATCTTTGAAATACCTATACAAACTTGTTCCTACATAGTAACTTGCAACTTTGAATGAGAATGTGCTTGCTTACAGCAACGTGCTATATGTTCTGAATGCCCGAATTGGGAATCTGTGTCAAAACTTTGTTAGGAATTATGTGACCCTTACTAGCTGGAAGTAAGGGAGATGGGGCATGAAGTTATTTCTAGGAGTTGGAGACATACCAAGTTTAGCTCAGTTCTGGGCATCTTTGAAATACCTATACAAACTTGTTCCTACATAGTAACTTGCAACTTTGAATGAGAATGTGCTTGCTTACAGCAACGTGCTATATGTTCTGAATGCCCGAATTGGGAATCTGTGTCAAAACTTTGTTAGGAATTATGTGACCCTTACTAGCTGGGAGTAATGGAGATGGGGCATGAAGTTATTTCTAGGAGTTGGAGACATACCAAGTTTAGCTCAGTTCTGGGCATCTTTGAAATACCTATACAAACTTGTTCCTACATAGTAACTTGCAACTTTGAATGAGAATGTGCTTGCTTACAGCAACGTGCTAAATGTTCTGAATGCCCGAATTGGGGATCTGTGTCAAAACTTTGTTAGGAATTATGTGATCCTTACTAGATGGAAGTAAGGGAGATGGGGCATGAAGTTATTTCTAGGAGTTGGAGACATACCAAGTTTAGCTCAGTTCTGGGCATCTTTGAAATACCTATACAAACTTGTTCCTACATAGTAACTTGCAACTTTGAATGAGAATGTGCTTGCTTACAGCAACGTGCTATATGTTCTGAATGCCCGAATTGGGAATCTGTGTCAAAACTTTGTTAGGAATTATGTGATCCTTACTAGCTGGAAGTAAGGGAGATGGGGCATGAAGTTATTTCTAGGAGTTGGAGACATACCAAGTTTAGCTCAGTTCTGGGCATCTTTGAAATACCTATACAAACTTGTTCCTACATAGTAACTTGCAACTTTGAATGAGAATGTGCTTGCTTACAGCAACGTGCTATATGTTCTGAATGCCCGAATTGGGAATCTGTGTCAAAACTTTGTTAGGAATTATGTGACCCTTACTAGCTGGGAGTAATGGAGATGGGGCATGAAGTTATTTCTAGGAGTTGGAGACATACCAAGTTTAGCTCAGTTCTGGGCATCTTTGAAATACCTATACAAACTTGTTCCTACATAGTAACTTGCAACTTTGAATGAGAATGTGCTTGCTTACAGCAACGTGCTATATGTTCTGAATGCCCGAATTGGGAAACTGTGTCAAAACTTTGTTAGGAATTATGTGATCCTTACTAGCTGGAAGTAAGGAAGATGGGGCTTGAAGTTATTTCTTGTAGTTGGAATCATACAACGTTTAGCTCAGTTCTGGGCATCTGTTAAATACCTATACAAACTTGTTCCTACATAGTAACTTGCAACTTTGAATGAGAATGTGCTTGCTTACAGCAACGTGCTATATGTTCTGAATGCCCGAATTGGGAATCTGTGTCAAAACTTTGTTAGGAATTATGTGATCCTTACTAGCTGGAAGTAAGGGAGATGGGGCATGAAGTTATTTCTATGAGTAGGAGACATACCAAGTTTAGCTCATTTCTGGGCATCTTTGAAATACCTATACAAACTTGTTCCTACATACTAACTTGCAACTTTGAATGAGAATGTGCTTGCTTACAGCAACGTGCTATATGTTCTGAATGCCCGAATTGGGAATCTGTGTCAAAACTTTGTTAGGAATTATGTGATCCTTACTAGCTGGAAGTACGGGAGATGGGGCATGAAGTTATTTCTAGGAGTTGGAGACATACCAAGTTTAGCTCAGTTCTGGGCATCTTTGAAATACCTATACAAACTTGTTCCTACATAGTAACTTGCAACTTTGAA
This sequence comes from Diceros bicornis minor, assembly GCF_020826845.1. Lineage (NCBI taxonomy): Eukaryota > Metazoa > Chordata > Mammalia > Perissodactyla > Rhinocerotidae > Diceros > Diceros bicornis. Next base: position 2,465,027 of record NW_026691542.1, read on the forward strand.
TGAGAATGTGCTTGCTTACAGCAACGTGCTAAATGTTCTGAATGCCCGAATTGGGGATCTGTGTCAAAACTTTGTTAGGAATTATGTGATCCTTACTAGATGGAAGTAAGGGAGATGGGGCATGAAGTTATTTCTAGGAGTTGGAGACATACCAAGTTTAGCTCAGTTCTGGGCATCTTTGAAATACCTATACAAACTTGTTCCTACATAGTAACTTGCAACTTTGAATGAGAATGTGCTTGCTTACAGCAACGTGCTATATGTTCTGAATGCCCGAATTGGAAATCTGTGTCAAAACTTTGTTAGGAATTATGTGATCCTTACTAGCTGGAAGTAAGGGAGATGGGGCATGAAGTTATATCTAGTAGTTGGAGACATACCAAGTTTAGCTCAGTTCTGGGCATCTTTGAAATACCTATACAAACTTGTTCCTACATAGTAACTTGCAACTTTGAATGAGAATGTGCTTGCTTACAGCAACGTGCTATATGTTCTGAATGCCCGAATTGGGAATCTGTGTCAAAACTTTGTTAGGAATTATGTGACCCTTACTAGCTGGGAGTAATGGAGATGTGGCATGAAGTTATTTCTAGGAGTTGGAGACATACCAAGTTTAGCTCATTTCTGGGCATCTTTGAAATACCTATACAAACTTGTTCCTACATAGTAACTTGCAACTTTGAATGAGAATGTGCTTGCTTACAGCAACGTGCTATATGTTCTGAATGCCCGAATTGGGAATCTGTGTCAAAACTTTGTTAGGAATTATGTGATCCTTACTAGCTGGAAGTAAGGGAGATGGGGCATGAAGTTATTTCTAGGAGTTGGAATCATACAACGTTTAGCTCAGTTCTGGGCATCATTGAAATACCTATACAAACTTGTTCCTACATAGTAACTTGCAAGTTTGAATGAGAATGTGCTTGCTTACAGCAACGTGCTATATGTTCTGAATGCCCGAATTGGGAATCTGTGTCAAAACATTTTTAGGAATTATGTGATCCTTACTAGCTGGAAGTAAGGGAGATGGGGCATGAAGTTATTTCTAGGAGTTGGAGACATACAACGTTTAGCTCAGTTCTGGGCATCTTTGAAATACCTATACAAACTTGTTCCTACATAGTAACTTGCAACTTTGAATGAGAATGTGCTTGCTTACAGCAACGTGCTATATGTTCTGAATGCCCGAATTGGGAAACTGTGTCAAAACTTTGTTAGGAATTATGTGATCCTTACTACCTGGAAGTAATGGAGATGGGGCATGAAGTTATTTCTAGGAGTTGGAGACATACCAAGTTTAGCTCAGTTCTGGGCATCTTTGAAATACCTATACAAGCTTGTTCCTACATAGTAACTTGCAACTTTGAATGAGAATGTGCTTGCTTACAGGAACGTGCTATATGTTCTGAATGACCGAATTGGGAATCTGTGTCAAAACTTTGTTAGGAATTATGTGATCCTTACTAGCTGGAAGTAAGGAAGATGGGGCATGATGTTGTTTCTAGGAGTTGGAGACATACCCACTTTAGCTCAGTTCTGGGCATCTTTGAAATACTTATACAAACTTGTTCCTACATAGTAACTTGCAACATTGAATGAGAATGTGCTTGCTTACAGCAACGTGCTATATGTTCTGAATGCCCGAATTGGGAATCTGTTTCAAAACATTGTTAGAAATTATGTGATCCTTACTAGATGGAAGTAAGGGAGATGGGGCATGATGTTATTTCTAGGAGTTGGAGACATACAACGTTTAGCTCAGTTCTAGGCATCTTTGAAATACCTATACAAACTTGTTCCTACATAGTAACTTGCAACTTTGAATGAGAATGTGCTTGCTTACAGCAACGTGCTATATGTTCTGAATGCCCGAATTGGGAATCTGTGTCAAAACTTTGTTAGGAATTATGTGATCCTTACTAGCTGGAAGTAAGGGAGATGGGGCATGAAGTTATTTCTAGGAGTTGGAATCATACAACGTTTAGCTCAGTTCTGGGCATCATTGAAATACCTATACAAACTTGTTCCTACATAGTAACTTGCAAGTTTGAATGAGAATGTGCTTGCTTACAGCAACGTGCTATATGTTCTGAATGCCCGAATTGGGAATCTGTGTCAAAACATTTTTAGGAATTATGTGATCCTTACTAGCTGGAAGTAAGGGAGATGGGGCATGAAGTTATTTCTAGGAGTTGGAGACATACAACGTTTAGCTCAGTTCTGGGCATCTTTGAAATACCTATACAAACTTGTTCCTACATAGTAACTTGCAACTTTGAATGAGAATGTGCTTGCTTACAGCAACGTGCTATATGTTCTGAATGCCCGAATTGGGAAACTGTGTCAAAACTTTGTTAGGAATTATGTGATCCTTACTACCTGGAAGTAATGGAGATGGGGCATGAAGTTATTTCTAGGAGTTGGAGACATACCAAGTTTAGCTCAGTTCTGGGCATCTTTGAAATACCTATACAAACTTGTTCCTACATAGTAACTTGCAACTTTGAATGAGAATGTGCTTGCTTACAGCAACGTGCTATATGTTCTGAATGACCGAATTGGGAATCTGTGTCAAAACTTTGTTAGGAATTATGTGATCCTTACTAGCTGGAAGTAAGGAAGATGGGGCATGATGTTGTTTCTAGGAGTTGGAGACATACCCACTTTAGCTCAGTTCTGGGCATCTTTGAAATACTTATACAAACTTGTTCCTACATAGTAACTTGCAACATTGAATGAGAATGTGCTTGCTTACAGCAACGTGCTATATGTTCTGAATGCCCGAATTGGGAATCTGTTTCAAAACATTGTTAGAAATTATGTGATCCTTACTAGATGGAAGTAAGGGAGATGGGGCATGATGTTATTTCTAGGAGTTGGAGACATACAACGTTTAGCTCAGTTCTAGGCATCTTTGAAATACCTATACAAACTTGTTCCTACATAGTAACTTGCAACTTTGAATGAGAATGTGCTTGCTTACAGCAACGTGCTATATGTTCTGAATGCCCGAATTGGGAATCTGTGTCAAAACTTTGTTAGGAATTATGGGATCCTTACAAGCTGGAATTTAGGGAGATGGGGCATGAAGTTATTTCTAGGAGTTTGAAACATACCAAGTTTAGCTCAGTTCTGGGCATCTTTGAAATACATATACAAACTTGTTCCTACATAGTAACTTGCAACTTTGAATGAGAATGTGCTTGCTAACAGCAACGTGCTATATGTTCTGAATGCCCGAATTGGGAATCTGTGTCAAAACTTTGTTAGGAATTATGTGATCCTTACTAGCTGGAAGTAAGGGAGATGGGGCATGAAGTTATTTCTAGGAGTTGGAATCATACAACGTTTAGCTCAGTTCTGGGCATCTTTGAAATACCTATACAAACTTGTTCTTACATAGTAACTTGCAACTTTGAATGAGAATGTGCTTGCTTACAGCAACGTGCTATATGTTCTGAATGCCCGAATTGGGAAACTATGTCAAAACTTTGTTAGGAATTATGTGATCCTTACTAGCTGGAAGTAATGGAGATGGGGCATGAAGTTATTTCTAGGAGTTGGAGACATACAAAGTTTAGCTCAGTTCTGGGCATCTTTGAAATACCTATACAAACTTGTTCCTACATAGTAACTTGCAACTTTGAATGAGAATGTGCTTGCTTACAGCAGCGTGCTATATGTTCTGAATGCCCGAATTGGGAATCTGTGTCAAAACTTTGTTAGGAATTATGTGATCTTTACTAGCTGGAAGTAAGTGAGTTGGGGCATGAAGTTATTTCTAGGAGTTAGAGAAATGCCAAGTTTAGCTCAGTTCTGGGAATCATTGAAATACCTATACAAACTTGTTCCTACATAATAACTTGCAACTTTGAAGGAGAATGTGCTTGCTTACAGCAACGTGCTTTATGTTCTGAATGCCCGAATTGGGAATCTGTGTCAAAACTTTGTTAGGAATTATGTGATCCTTACAAGCTGGAAGTAAGGGAGATGGGGCATGAAGATATTTCTAGGAGTTGGAGACATACCAAGTTTAGCTCAGTTCTGGGCATCTTTGAAATACCTATACAAACTTGTTCCTACATAGTAACTTGCAACTTTGAATGAGAATGTGCTTGCTTACAGCAACGTGCTATGTGTTCTGAATGCCCGAATTGGGAATCTGTTTCAAAACATTGTTAGACATTATGTGATCCTTACTAGATGGAAGTAAGGGAGATGGGGCATGATGTTATTTCTAGGAGTTGGAGACATACAACGTTTAGCTCAGTTCTAGGCATCTTTGAAATACCTATGCAAACTTGTTCCTACATAGTAACTTGCAACTTTGAATGAGAATGTGCTTGCTTACAGCAACGTGCTATATGTTCTGAATGCCCGAATTGGGAATCTGTGTCAAAACTTTGTTAGGAATTATGTGATCCTTACTAGCTGGAAGTAAGGGAGATGGGGCATGAAGTTATTTCTTGTAGTTGGAATCATACAACGTTTAGCTCAGTTCTGGGCATCTGTTAAATACCTATACAAACTTGTTCCTACATAGTAACTTGCAACTTTGAATGAGAATGTGCTTGCTTACAGCAACGTGCTATATGTTCTGAATGCCCGAATTGGGAATCTGTGTCAAAACTTTGTTAGGAATTATGTGATCCTTACTAGCTGGAAGTAAGGGAGATGGGGCATGAAGTTATTTCTATGAGTAGGAGACATACCAAGTTTAGCTCATTTCTGGGCATCATTGAAATACCTATACAAACTTGTTCCTACATAGTAACTTGCAACTTTGAATGAGAATGTGCTTGCTTACAGCAACGTGCTATATGTTCTGAATGCCCGAATTGGGAATCTGTGTCAAAACTTTGTTAGGGATTATGTGATCCTTACTAGCTGGAAGTACGGGAGATGGGGCATGAAGTTATTTTTAGGAATTGGAATCATACAACGTTTAGCTCAGTTCTGGGCATCTTTGAAAAACCTATACAAACTTGTTCCTACATAGTAACTTGCAACTTTGAATGAGAATGTGCTTGCTTACAGCAACGTGCTATATGTTCTGATGGCCCGAATTGGGAATCTGTGTCAAAACTTTGTTAGGAATTATGTGATCCTTACTAGCTGGAAGTAAGGGAGATGGGGCATGAAGTTATTTCTAGGAGTTGGAGACATACCAAGTTTAGCTCAGTTCTGGGCATCTTTGAAATACCTATACAAACTTGTTCCTACATAGTAACTTGCAACTTTGAATGAGAATGTGCTTGCTTACAGCAACGTGCTATATGTTCTGAATGCCCGAATTGGGAATCTGTGTCAAAACTTTGTTAGGAATTATGTGACCCTTACTAGCTGGGAGTAATGGAGATGGGGCATGAAGTTATTTCTAGGAGTTGGAGACATACCAAGTTTAGCTCAGTTCTGGGCATCTTTGAAATACCTATACAAACTTGTTCCTACATAGTAACTTGCAACTTTGAATGAGAATGTGCTTGCTTACTGCAACGTGCTATATGTTCTGAATGCCCGAATTGGGAAACTGTGTCAAAACTTTGTTAGGAATTATGTGATCCTTACAAGCTGGAATTTAGGGAGATGGGGCATGAAGTTATTTCTAGGAGTTTGAAACATACCAAGTTTAGCTCAGTTCTGGGCATCTTTGAAATACATATACAAACTTGTTCCTACATAGTAACTTGCAACTTTGAATGAGAATGTGCTTGCTAACAGCAACGTGCTATATGTTCTGAATGCCCGAATTGGGAATCTGTGTCAAAACTTTGTTAGGAATTATGTGATCCTTACTAGCTGGAAGTAAGGGAGATGGGGCATGAAGTTATTTCTAGGAGTTGGAATCATACAACGTTTAGCTCAGTTCTGGGCATCTTTGAAATACCTATACAAACTTGTTCTTACATAGTAACTTGCAACTTTGAATGAGAATGTGCTTGCTTACAGCAACGTGCTATATGTTCTGAATGCCCGAATTGGGAAACTATGTCAAAACTTTGTTAGGAATTATGTGATCCTTACTAGCTGGAAGTAATGGAGATGGGGCATGAAGTTATTTCTAGGAGTTGGAGACATACAAAGTTTAGCTCAGTTCTGGGCATCTTTGAAATACCTATACAAACTTGTTCCTACATAGTAACTTGCAACTTTGAATGAGAATGTGCTTGCTTACAGCAGCGTGCTATATGTTCTGAATGCCCGAATTGGGAATCTGTGTCAAAACTTTGTTAGGAATTATGTGATCTTTACTAGCTGGAAGTAAGTGAGTTGGGGCATGAAGTTATTTCTAGGAGTTAGAGAAATGCCAAGTTTAGCTCAGTTCTGGGAATCATTGAAATACCTATACAAACTTGTTCCTACATAATAACTTGCAACTTTGAAGGAGAATGTGCTTGCTTACAGCAACGTGCTTTATGTTCTGAATGCCCGAATTGGGAATCTGTGTCAAAACTTTGTTAGGAATTATGTGATCCTTACAAGCTGGAAGTAAGGGAGATGGGGCATGAAGATATTTCTAGGAGTTGGAGACATACCAAGTTTAGCTCAGTTCTGGGCATCTTTGAAATACCTATACAAACTTGTTCCTACATAGTAACTTGCAACTTTGAATGAGAATGTGCTTGCTTACAGCAACGTGCTATGTGTTCTGAATGCCCGAATTGGGAATCTGTTTCAAAACATTGTTAGACATTATGTGATCCTTACTAGATGGAAGTAAGGGAGATGGGGCATGATGTTATTTCTAGGAGTTGGAGACATACAACGTTTAGCTCAGTTCTAGGCATCTTTGAAATACCTATGCAAACTTGTTCCTACATAGTAACTTGCAACTTTGAATGAGAATGTGCTTGCTTACAGCAACGTGCTATATGTTCTGAATGCCCGAATTGGGAATCTGTGTCAAAACTTTGTTAGGAATTATGTGATCCTTACTAGCTGGAAGTAAGGGAGATGGGGCATGAAGTTATTTCTTGTAGTTGGAATCATACAACGTTTAGCTCAGTTCTGGGCATCTGTTAAATACCTATACAAACTTGTTCCTACATAGTAACTTGCAACTTTGAATGAGAATGTGCTTGCTTACAGCAACGTGCTATATGTTCTGAATGCCCGAATTGGGAATCTGTGTCAAAACTTTGTTAGGAATTATGTGATCCTTACTAGCTGGAAGTAAGGGAGATGGGGCATGAAGTTATTTCTATGAGTAGGAGACATACCAAGTTTAGCTCATTTCTGGGCATCATTGAAATACCTATACAAACTTGTTCCTACATAGTAACTTGCAACTTTGAATGAGAATGTGCTTGCTTACAGCAACGTGCTATATGTTCTGAATGCCCGAATTGGGAATCTGTGTCAAAACTTTGTTAGGGATTATGTGATCCTTACTAGCTGGAAGTACGGGAGATGGGGCATGAAGTTATTTTTAGGAATTGGAATCATACAACGTTTAGCTCAGTTCTGGGCATCTTTGAAAAACCTATACAAACTTGTTCCTACATAGTAACTTGCAACTTTGAATGAGAATGTGCTTGCTTACAGCAACGTGCTATATGTTCTGATGGCCCGAATTGGGAATCTGTGTCAAAACTTTGTTAGGAATTATGTGATCCTTACTAGCTGGAAGTAAGGGAGATGGGGCATGAAGTTATTTCTAGGAGTTGGAGACATACCAAGTTTAGCTCAGTTCTGGGCATCTTTGAAATACCTATACAAACTTGTTCCTACATAGTAACTTGCAACTTTGAATGAGAATGTGCTTGCTTACAGCAACGTGCTATATGTTCTGAATGCCCGAATTGGGAATCTGTGTCAAAACTTTGTTAGGAATTATGTGACCCTTACTAGCTGGGAGTAATGGAGATGGGGCATGAAGTTATTTCTAGGAGTTGGAGACATACCAAGTTTAGCTCAGTTCTGGGCATCTTTGAAATACCTATACAAACTTGTTCCTACATAGTAACTTGCAACTTTGAATGAGAATGTGCTTGCTTACTGCAACGTGCTATATGTTCTGAATGCCCGAATTGGGAAACTGTGTCAAAACTTTGTTAGGAATTATGTGATCCTTACTAGCTGGAAGTAAGGAAGATGGGGCATGAAGTTATTTCTTGTAGTTGGAATCATACAACGTTTAGCTCAGTTCTGGGCATCTGTTAAATACCTATACAAACTTGTTCCTACATAGTAACTTGCAACTTTGAATGAGAATGTACTTGCTTACAGCAACGTGCTATATGTTCTGAATGCCCGAATTGGGAATCTTTGTCAAAACTTTGTTAGGAATTATGTGATCCTTACTAGCTGGAAGTAAGGGAGATGGGGCATGAAGTTATTTCTATGAGTAGGAGACATACCAAGTTTAACTCATTTCTGGGCATCTTTGAAATACCTATACAAACTTGTTCCTACATAGTAACTTGCAACTTTGAATGAGAATGTGCTTGCTTACAGCAACGTGCTATATGTTCTGAATGCCCGAATTGGGAATCTGTGTCAAAACTTTGTTAGGAATTATGTGATCCTTACTAGCTGGAAGTACGGGAGATGGGACATGAAGTTATTTTTAGGAATTGGAATCATACAACGTTTAGCTCAGTTCTGGGCATCTTTGAAATACCTATACAAACTTGTTCCTACATAGTAACTTGCAACTTTGAATGAGAATGTGCTTGCTTACAGCAACGTGCTATATGTTCTGAATGCCCGAATTGGGAATCTGTGTCAAATCTTTGTTAGGAATTATGTGATCCTTACTAGCTGGAAGTAAGGGAGATGGGGCATGAAGTTATTTCTAGGAGTTGGAGACATACCAAGTTTAGCTCAGTTCTGGGCATCTTTGAAATACCTATACAAACTTGTTCCTACATAGTAACTTGCAACTTTGAATGAGAATGTGCTTGCTTACAGCAACGTGCTAAATGTTCTGAATGCCCGAATTGGGGATCTGTGTCAAAACTTTGTTAGGAATTATGTGATCCTTACTAGATGGAAGTAAGGGAGATGGGGCATGAAGTTATTTCTAGGAGTTGGAGACATACCAAGTTTAGCTCAGTTCTGGGCATCTTTGAAATACCTATACAAACTTGTTCCTACATAGTAACTTGCAACTTTCAATGAGAATGTGCTTGCTTACAGCAACGTGCTATATGTTCTGAATGCCCGAATTGGGAATCTGTGTCAAAACTTTGTTAGGAATTATGTGATCCTTACTAGCTGGAAGTAAGGGAGATGGGGCATGAAGTTATTTCTAGGAGTTGGAGACATACCAAGTTTAGCTCAGTTCTGGGCATCTTTGAAATACCTATACAAACTTGTTCCTACATAGTAACTTGCAACATTGAATGAGAATGTGTTTGCTTACAGCAACGTGCTATATGTTCTGAATGCCCGAATTGGGAATCTGTGTCAAAACTTTGTTAGGAATTATGTGACCCTTACTAGCTGGGAGTAATGGAGATGGGGCATGAAGTTATTTCTAGGAGTTGGAGACATACCAAGTTTAGCTCAGTTCTGGGCATCTTTGAAATACCTATACAAACTTGTTCCTACATAGTAACTTGCAACTTTGAATGAGAATGTGCTTGCTTACAGCAACGTGCTATATGTTCTGAATGCCCGAATTGGAAAACTGTGTCAAAACTTTGTTAGGAATTATGTGATCCTTACTAGCTGGAAGTACGGGAGATGGGGCATGAAGTTATTTCTAGGAATTGGAATCATACAACGTTTAGCTCAGTTCTGGGCATCTTTGAAATACCTATACAAACTTGTTCCTACATAGTAACTTGCAACTTTGAATGAGAATGTGCTTGCTTACAGCAACGTGCTAAATGTTCTGAATGCCCGAATTGGGAATCTGTGTCAAAACTTTGTTAGGAATTATGTGATCCTTACTAGATGGAAGTAAGGGAGATGGGGCATGAAGTTATTTCTAGGAGTTGGAGACATACCAAGATTAGCTCAGTTCTGGGCATCTTTGAAATACCTATACAAACTTGTTCCTACATAGTAACTTGCAACTTTGAATGAGAATGTGCTTGCTTACAGCAACGTGCTATATGTTCTGAATGCCCGAATTGGGAATCTGTGTCAAAACTTTGTTAGGAATTATGTGATCCTTACTAGTTGGAAGTAAGGGAGATGGGGCATGAAGTTATTTCTAGGAGTTGGAGACATACCAAGTTTAGCTCAGTTCTGGGCATCTTTGAAATACCTATACAAAATTGTTCCTACATAGTAACTTGCAACTTTGAATGAGAATGTGCTTGCTTACAGCAACGTGCTATATGTTCTGAATGCCCGAATTGGGAATCTGTGTCAAAACTTTGTTAGGAATTATGTGACCCTTACTAGCTGGGAGTAATGGAGATGGGGCATGAAGTTATTTCTAGGAGTTGGAGACATACCAAGTTTAGCTCAGTTCTGGGCATCTTTGAAATACCTATACAAACTTGTTCCTACATAGTAACTTGCAACTTTGAATGAGAATGTGTTTGCTTACAGCAACGTGCTATATGTTCTGAATGCCCGAATTGGGAATCTGTGTCAAAACTTTGTTAGGAATTATGTGATCCTTACTAGATGGAAGTAAGGGAGATGGGGCATGAAGTTATTTCTAGGAGTTGGAGACATACCAAGTTTAGCTCAGTTCTGGGCATCTTTGAAATACCTATACAAACTTGTTCCTACATAGTAACTTGCAACTTTCAATGAGAATGTGCTTGCTTACAGCAACGTGCTATATGTTCTGAATGACCGAATTGGGAATCTGTGTCAAAACTTTGTTAGGAATTATGTGATCCTTACTAGCTGGAAGTAAGGGAGATGGGGCATGAAGTTATTTCTCGGAGTTGGAGACATACCAAGTTTAGCTCAGTTCTGGGCATCTTTGAAATACCTATACAAACTTGTTCCTACATAGTAACTTGCAACTTTGAATGAGAATGTGCTTGCTTACAGCAACGTGCTATATGTTCTGAATGCCCGAATTGGAAAACTGTGTCAAAACTTTGTTAGGAATTATGTGAACCTTACTAGCTGGAAGTAAGGGAGATGGGGCATGAAGTTATTTCTAGGAGTTGGAGACATACCAAGTTTAGCTCATTTCTGGGCATCTTTGAAATACCTATACAAACTTGTTCCTACATTGTAACTGGCAACTTTGAATGAGAATGTGCTTGCTTACAGCAACGTGCTATATGTTCTGAATGCCCGAATTGGGAATCTGTGTCAAAACTTTGTTAGGAATTATGTGATCCTTACTAGCTGGAAGTAAGGGAGATGGGGCATGAAGTTATTTCTAGGAGTTGGAATCATACAACGTTTAGCTCAGTTCTGGGCATCATTGAAATACCTATACAAACTTGTTCCTACATAGTAACTTGCAACTTTGAATGAGAATGTGCTTGCTTACAGCAACGTGCTATATGTTCTGAATGCCCGAATTGGGAATCTGTGTCAAAACATTTTTAGGAATTATGTGATCCTTACTAGCTGGAAGTAAGGGAGATGGGGCATGAAGTTATTTCTAGGAGTTGGAGACATACAACGTTTAGCTCAGTTCTGGGCATCTTTGAAATACCTATACAAATTTGTTCCTACATAGTAACTTGCAACTTTGAATGAGAATGTGCTTGCTTACAGCAACGTGCTATATGTTCTGAATGCCCGAATTGGGAAACTGTGTCAAAACTTTGTTAGGAATTATGTGATCCTTACTACCTGGAAGTAATGGAGATGGGGCATGAAGTTATTTCTAGGAGTTGGAGACATACCAAGTTTAGCTCAGTTCTGGGCATCTTTGAAATACCTATACAAACTTGTTCCTACATAGTAACTTGCAACTTTGAATGAGAATGTGTTTGCTTACAGCAACGTGCTATATGTTCTGAATGACCGAATTGGGAATCTGTGTCAAAACTTTGTTAGGAATTATGTGATCCTTACTAGCTGGAAGTAAGGAAGATGGGGCATGAAGTTATTTCTAGGAGTTGGAGACATACCAAGATTAGCTCAGTTCTGGGCATCTTTGAAATACCTATACAAACTTGTTCCTACATAGTAACTTGCAACTTTGAATGAGAATGTGCTTGCTTACAGCAACGTGCTATATGTTCTGAATGCCCGAATTGGGAATCTGTGTCAAAACTTTGTTAGGAATTATGTGATCCTTACTAGTTGGAAGTAAGGGAGATGGGGCATGAAGTTATTTCTAGGAGTTGGAGACATACCAAGTTTAGCTCAGTTCTGGGCATCTTTGAAATACCTATACAAAATTGTTCCTACATAGTAACTTGCAACTTTGAATGAGAATGTGCTTGCTTACAGCAACGTGCTATATGTTCTGAATGCCCGAATTGGGAATCTGTGTCAAAACTTTGTTAGGAATTATGTGACCCTTACTAGCTGGGAGTAATGGAGATGGGGCATGAAGTTATTTCTAGGAGTTGGAGACATACCAAGTTTAGCTCAGTTCTGGGCATCTTTGAAATACCTATACAAACTTGTTCCTACATAGTAACTTGCAACTTTGAATGAGAATGTGTTTGCTTACAGCAACGTGCTATATGTTCTGAATGCCCGAATTGGGAATCTGTGTCAAAACTTTGTTAGGAATTATGTGATCCTTACTAGATGGAAGTAAGGGAGATGGGGCATGAAGTTATTTCTAGGAGTTGGAGACATACCAAGTTTAGCTCAGTTCTGGGCATCTTTGAAATACCTATACAAACTTGTTCCTACATAGTAACTTGCAACTTTCAATGAGAATGTGCTTGCTTACAGCAACGTGCTATATGTTCTGAATGACCGAATTGGGAATCTGTGTCAAAACTTTGTTAGGAATTATGTGATCCTTACTAGCTGGAAGTAAGGGAGATGGGGCATGAAGTTATTTCTCGGAGTTGGAGACATACCAAGTTTAGCTCAGTTCTGGGCATCTTTGAAATACCTATACAAACTTGTTCCTACATAGTAACTTGCAACTTTGAATGAGAATGTGCTTGCTTACAGCAACGTGCTATATGTTCTGAATGCCCGAATTGGAAAACTGTGTCAAAACTTTGTTAGGAATTATGTGAACCTTACTAGCTGGAAGTAAGGGAGATGGGGCATGAAGTTATTTCTAGGAGTTGGAGACATACCAAGTTTAGCTCATTTCTGGGCATCTTTGAAATACCTATACAAACTTGTTCCTACATTGTAACTGGCAACTTTGAATGAGAATGTGCTTGCTTACAGCAACGTGCTATATGTTCTGAATGCCCGAATTGGGAATCTGTGTCAAAACTTTGTTAGGAATTATGTGATCCTTACTAGCTGGAAGTAAGGGAGATGGGGCATGAAGTTATTTCTAGGAGTTGGAATCATACAACGTTTAGCTCAGTTCTGGGCATCATTGAAATACCTATACAAACTTGTTCCTACATAGTAACTTGCAACTTTGAATGAGAATGTGCTTGCTTACAGCAACGTGCTATATGTTCTGAATGCCCGAATTGGGAATCTGTGTCAAAACATTTTTAGGAATTATGTGATCCTTACTAGCTGGAAGTAAGGGAGATGGGGCATGAAGTTATTTCTAGGAGTTGGAGACATACAACGTTTAGCTCAGTTCTGGGCATCTTTGAAATACCTATACAAATTTGTTCCTACATAGTAACTTGCAACTTTGAATGAGAATGTGCTTGCTTACAGCAACGTGCTATATGTTCTGAATGCCCGAATTGGGAAACTGTGTCAAAACTTTGTTAGGAATTATGTGATCCTTACTACCTGGAAGTAATGGAGATGGGGCATGAAGTTATTTCTAGGAGTTGGAGACATACCAAGTTTAGCTCAGTTCTGGGCATCTTTGAAATACCTATACAAACTTGTTCCTACATAGTAACTTGCAACTTTGAATGAGAATGTGTTTGCTTACAGCAACGTGCTATATGTTCTGAATGACCGAATTGGGAATCTGTGTCAAAACTTTGTTAGGAATTATGTGATCCTTACTAGCTGGAAGTAAGGAAGATGGGGCATGATGTTGTTTCTAGGAGTTGGAGACATACCCACTTTAGCTCAGTTCTGGGCATCTTTGAAATATTTATACAAACTTGTTCCTACATAGTAACTTGCAACATTGAATGAGAATGTGCTTGCTTACAGCAACGTGCTATATGTTCTGAATGCCCGAATTGGGAATCTGTTTCAAAACATTGTTAGAAATTATGTGATCCTTACTAGATGGAAGTAAGGGAGATGGGGCATGATGTTATTTCTAGGAGTTGGAGACATACAACGTTTAGCTCAGTTCTAGGCATCTTTGAAATACCTATACAAACTTGTTCCTACATAGTAACTTGCAACTTTGAATGAGAATGTGCTTGCTTACAGCAACGTGCTATATGTTCTGAATGCCGGAATTGGGAATCTGTGTCAAAACTTTGTTAGGAATTATGGGATCCTTACAAGCTGGAATTTAGGGAGATGGGGCATGAAGTTATTTCTAGGAGTTTGAAACATACCAAGTTTAGCTCAGTTCTGGGCATCTTTGAAATACCTATACAAACTTGTTCCTACATAGTAACTTGCAACTTTGAATGAGAATGTGCTTGCTAACAGCAACGTGCTATATGTTCTGAATGCCCGAATTGGGAATCTGTGTCAAAACTTTGTTAGGAATTATGTGATCCTTACTAGCTGGAAGTAAGGGAGATGGGGCATGAAGTTATTTCTAGGAGTTGGAATCATACAACGTTTAGCTCAGTTCTGGGCATCTTTGAAATACCTATACAAACTTGTTACTACATAGTAACTTGCAACTTTGAATGAGAATGTGCTTGCTTACAGCAACGTGCTATATGTTCTGAATGCCCGAATTGGGAATCTGTGTCAAAACTTTTTTAGGAATTATGTGATCCTTATTAGCTGTAAGTAAGGGAGATGGGGCATGAAGTTATTTCTAGGAGTTGGAGACATACCCACTTTAGCTCAGTTCTGGGCATCTTTGAAATACTTATACAAACTTGTTCCTACATAGTAACTTGCAACTTTGAATGAGAATATGCTTGCTTACAGCAACGTGCTATATGTTCTGAATGCCCGAATTGGGAATCTGTGTCAAAACTTTGTTAGGAATTATGTGATCCTTACTAGCTGGAAGTACGGGAGATGGGGCATGAAGTTATTTCTAGGAATTGGAATCATACAACGTTTAGCTCAGTTCTGGGCATCTTTGAAATACCTATACAAACTTGTTCCTACATAGTAACTTGCAACTTTGAATGAGAATGTGCTTGCTTACAGCAACGTGCTATATGTTCTGAATGCCCGAATTGGGAATCTGTGTCAAAACTTTGTTAGGAATTATGTGATCCTTACTAGCTGGAAGTAAGGGAGATGGGGCATGAAGTTATTTCTAGGAGTTGGAGACATACCAAGTTTAGCTCAGTTCTGGGCATCTTTGAAATACCTATACAAACTTGTTCCTACATAGTAACTTGCAACTTTGAATGAGAATGTGCTTGCTTACAGCAACGTGCTAAATGTTCTGAATGCCCGAATTGGGAATCTGTGTCAAAACTTTGTTAGGAATTATGTGATCCTTACTAGATGGAAGTAAGGGAGATGGGGCATGAAGTTATTTCTAGGAGTTGGAGACATACCAAGTTTAGCTCAGTTCTGGGCATCTTTGAAATACCTATACAAACTTGTTCCTACATAGTAACTTGCAACTTTGAATGAGAATGTGCTTGCTTACAGCAACGTGCTATATGTTCTGAATGCCCGAATTGGGAATCTGTGTCAAAACTTTGTTAGGAATTATGTGATCCTTACTAGTTGGAAGTAAGGGAGATGGGGCATGAAGTTATTTCTAGGAGTTGGAGACATACCAAGTTTAGCTCAGTTCTGGGCATCTTTGAAATACCTATACAAAATTGTTCCTACATAGTAACTTGCAACTTTGAATGAGAATGTGCTTGCTTACAGCAACGTGCTATATGTTCTGAATGCCCGAATTGGGAATCTGTGTCAAAACTTTGTTAGGAATTATGTGACCCTTACTAGCTGGGAGTAATGGAGTTGGGGCATGAAGTTATTTCTAGGAGTTGGAGACATACCAAGTTTAGCTCAGTTCTGGGCATCTTTGAAATACCTATACAAACTTGTTCCTACATAGTAACTTGCAACTTTGAATGAGAATGTGCTTGCTTACAGCAACGTGCTTTATGTTCTGAATGCCCGAATTGGGAAACTGTGTCAAAACTTTGTTAGGAATTATGTGATCCTTACTAGCTGGAAGTAAGGGAGATGGGGCATGAAGTTATTTCTAGGAGTTGGAGACATACCAAGTTTAGCTCATTTCTGGGCATCTTTGAAATACCTATACAAACTTGTTCCTACATAGTAACTTGCAACTTTGAATGAGAATGTGCTTGCTTACAGCAACGTGCTAAATGTTCTGAATGCCCGAATTGGGGATCTGTGTCAAAACTTTGTTAGGAATTATGTGATCCTTACTAGATGGAAGTAAGGGAGATGGGGCATGAAGTTATTTCTAGGAGTTGGAGACATACCAAGTTTATCTCAGTTCTGGGCATCTTTGAAATACCTATACAAACTTGTTCCTACATAGTAACTTGCAACTTTCAATGAGAATGTGCTTGCTTACAGCAACGTGCTATATGTTCTGAATGCCCCAATTGGGAATCTGTGTGAAAACTTTGTTAGGAATTATGTGATCCTTACTAGCTGGAAGTAAGTGAGATGGGGCATGAAGTTATTTCTAGGAGTTGGAGACATACCAAGTTTAGCTCAGTTCTGGGCATCTTTGAAATACCTATACAAACTTGTTCCTACATAGTAACTTGCAACTTTGAATGAGAATGTGTTTGCTTACAGCAACGTGCTATATGTTCTGAATGCCCGAATTGGGAATCTGTGTCAAAACTTTGTTAGGAATTATGTGACCCTTACTAGCTGGGAGTAATGGAGATGGGGCATGAAGTTATTTCTCGGAGTTGGAGACATACCAAGTTTAGCTCAGTTCTGGGCATCTTTGAAATACCTATACAAACTTGTTCCTACATAGTAACTTGCAACTTTGAATGAGAATGTGCTTGCTTACAGCAACGTGCTATATGTTCTGAATGCCCGAATTGGAAAACTGTGTCAAAACTTTGTTAGGAATTATGTGATCCTTACTAGCTGGAAGTAAGGGAGATGGGGCATGAAGTTATTTCTTGTAGTTGGAGACATACCAAGTTTAGCTCATTTCTGGGCATCTTTGAAATACCTATACAAACTTGTTCCTACATTGTAACTTGCAACTTTGAATGAGAATGTGCTTGCTTACAGCAACGTGCTATATGTTCTGAATGCCCGAATTGGGAATCTGTGTCAAAACTTTGTTAGGAATTATGTGATCCTTACTAGCTGGAAGTAAGGGAGATGGGGCATGAAGTTATTTCTAGGAGTTGGAATCATACAACGTTTAGCTCAGTTCTGGGCATCATTGAAATACCTATACAAACTTGTTCCTACATAGTAACTTGCAACTTTGAATGAGAATGTGCTTGCTTACAGCAACGTGCTATATGTTCTGAATGCCCGAATTGGGAATCTGTGTCAAAACATTTTTAGGAATTATGTGATCCTTACTAGCTGGAAGTAAGGGAGATGGGGCATGAAGTTATTTCTAGGAGTTGGAGACATACAACGTTTAGCTCAGTTCTGGGCATCTTTGAAATACCTATACAAATTTGTTCCTACATAGTAACTTGCAACTTTGAATGAGAATGTGCTTGCTTACAGCAACGTGCTATATGTTCTGAATGCCCGAATTGGGAAACTGTGTCAAAACTTTGTTAGGAATTATGTGATCCTTACTACCTGGAAGTAATGGAGATGGGGCATGAAGTTATTTCTAGGAGTTGGAGACATACCAAGTTTAGCTCAGTTCTGGGCATCTTTGAAATACCTATACAAACTTGTTCCTACATAGTAACTTGCAACTTTGAATGAGAATGTGTTTGCTTACAGCAACGTGCTATATGTTCTGAATGACCGAATTGGGAATCTGTGTCAAAACTTTGTTAGGAATTATGTGATCCTTACTAGCTGGAAGTAAGGAAGATGGGGCATGATGTTGTTTCTAGGAGTTGGAGACATACCCACTTTAGCTCAGTTCTGGGCATCTTTGAAATACCTATAGAAACTTGTTCCTACCTAGTAACTTGCAACTTTGAATGAGAATGTGCTTGCTTACAGCAACGTGCTCTATGTTCTGAATGCCCGAATTGGGAATCTGTGTCAAAACTTTGTTAGGAATTATGGGATCCTTACAAGCTGGAATTTAGGGAGATGGGGCATGAAGTTATTTCTAGGAGTTTGAAACATACCAAGTTTAGCTCAGTTCTGGGCATCTTTGAAATACCTATACAAACTTGTTCCTACATAGTAACTTGCAACTATGAATGAGAATGTGCTTGCTAACAGCAACGTGCTATATGTTCTGAATGCCCGAATTGGGAATCTGTGTCAAAACTTTGTTAGGAATTATGTGATCCTTACTAGCTGGAAGTAAGGGAGATGGGGCATGAAGTTATTTCTAGGAGTTGGAATCATACAACGTTTAGCTCAGTTCTGGGCATCTTTGAAATACCTATACAAACTTGTTACTACATAGTAACTTGCAACTTTGAATGAGAATGTGCTTGCTTACAGCAACGTGCTATATGTTCTGAATGCCCGAATTGGGAATCTGTGTCAAAACTTTTTTAGGAATTATGTGATCCTTATTAGCTGTAAGTAAGGGAGATGGGGCATGAAGTTATTTCTAGGAGTTGGAGACATACCAAGTTTAGCTCAGTTCTGGGCATCTTTGAAATACCTATACAAACTTGTTCCTACATAGTAACTTGCAACTTTGAATGAGAATGTGCTTGCTTACAGCAACGTGCTATATGTTCTTAATGCCCGAATTGGGAAACTGTGTCAAAACTTTGTTAGGAATTATGTGATCCTTACTACCTGGAAGTAATGGAGATGGGGCATGAAGTTATTTCTAGGAGTTGGAGACATACCAAGTTTAGCTCAGTTCTGGGCATCTTTGAAATACCTATACAAACTTGTTCCTACATAGTAACTTGCAACTTTGAATGAGAATGTGCTTCCTTACAGCAACGTGCTACATGTTCTGAATGCCCGAATTGGGAATCTGTGACAAAACTTTGTTAGGAATTATGTGATCCTTACTAGCTGGAAGTAAGCAAGATGGGGCATGATGTTGTATCTAGGAGTTGGAGACATACCCACTTTAGCTCAGTTCTGGGCATCTTTGAAATACTTATACAAACTTGTTCCTACATAGTAACTTGCAACTTTGAATGAGAATATGCTTGCTTACAGCAACGTGCTATATGTTCTGAATGCCCGAATTGGGAATCTGTGTCAAAACTTTGTTAGGAATTATGTGATCCTTACTAGCTGGAAGTACGGGAGATGGGGCATGAAGTTATTTCTAGGAATTGGAATCATACAACGTTTAGCTCAGTTCTGGGCATCTTTGAAATACCTATACAAACTTGTTCCTACATAGTAACTTGCAACTTTGAATGAGAATGTGCTTGCTTACAGCAACGTGCTATATGTTCTGAATGCCCGAATTGGGAATCTGTGTCAAAACTTTGTTAGGAATTATGTGATCCTTACTAGCTGGAAGTAAGGGAGATGGGGCATGAAGTTATTTCTAGGAGTTGGAGACATACCAAGTTTAGCTCAGTTCTGGGCATCTTTGAAATACCTATACAAACTTGTTCCTACATAGTAACTTGCAACTTTGAATGAGAATGTGCTTGCTTACAGCAACGTGCTAAATGTTCTGAATGCCCGAATTGGGAATCTGTGTCAAAACTTTGTTAGGAATTATGTGATCCTTACTAGATGGAAGTAAGGGAGATGGGGCATGAAGTTATTTCTAGGAGTTGGAGACATACCAAGTTTAGCTCAGTTCTGGGCATCTTTGAAATACCTATACAAACTTGTTCCTACATAGTAACTTGCAACTTTGAATGAGAATGTGCTTGCTTACAGCAACGTGCTATATGTTCTGAATGCCCGAATTGGGAATCTGTGTCAAAACTTTGTTAGGAATTATGTGATCCTTACTAGTTGGAAGTAAGGGAGATGGGGCATGAAGTTATTTCTAGGAGTTGGAGACATACCAAGTTTAGCTCAGTTCTGGGCATCTTTGAAATACCTATACAAAATTGTTCCTACATAGTAACTTGCAACTTTGAATGAGAATGTGCTTGCTTACAGCAACGTGCTATATGTTCTGAATGCCCGAATTGGGAATCTGTGTCAAAACTTTGTTAGGAATTATGTGACCATTACTAGCTGGGAGTAATGGAGATGGGGCATGAAGTTATTTCTAGGAGTTGGAGACATACCAAGTTTAGCTCAGTTCTGGGCATCTTTGAAATACCTATACAAACTTGTTCCTACATAGTAACTTGCAACTTTGAATGAGAATGTGCTTGCTTACAGCAACGTGCTATATGTTCTGAATGCCCGAATTGGGAAACTGTGTAAAAACTTTGTTAGGAATTATGTGATCCTTACTAGCTGGAAGTAAGGGAGATGGGGCATGAAGTTATTTCTAGGAGTTGGAGACATACCAAGTTTAGCTCATTTCTGGGCATCTTTGAAATACCTATACAAACTTGTTCCTACATTGTAACTTGCAACTTTGAATGAGAATGTGCTTGCTTACAGCAACGTGCTATATGTTCTGAATGCCCGAATTGGGAATCTGTGTCAAAACATTGTTAGGAATTATGTGATCCTTACTATCTGGAAGTAAGGGAGATGGGGCATGAAGTTATTTCTAGGAGTTGGAATCATACAACGTTTAGCTCAGTTCTGGGCATCTTTGAAATACCTATACAAACTTGTTACTACATAGTAACTTTCAACTTTGAATGAGAATGTGCTTGCTTACAGCAACGTGCTATATGTTCTGAATGCCCGAATTGGGAATCTGTGTCAAAACTTTTTTAGGAATTATGTGATCCTTACTAGCTGGAAGTAAGGGAGATGGGGCATGAAGTTATTTCTAGGAGTTGGAGACATACAACGTTTAGCTCAGTTCTGGGCATCTTTGAAATACCTATACAAACTTGTTCCTGCATAGTAACTTGCAACTTTGAATGAGAATGTGCTTGCTTACAGCAACGTGCTATATGTTCTGAATGCCCGAATTGGGAAACTGTGTCAAAACTTTGTTAGGAATTATGTGATCCTTACTAGCTGGAAGTAATGGAGATGGGGCATGAAGTTATTTCTAGGAGTTGGAGACATACCAAGTTTAGCTCAGTTCTGGGAATCTTTGAAATACCTATACAAACTTGTTCCTACATTGTAACTTGCAACTTTGAATGAGAATGTGCTTGCTTACAGCAACGTGCTATATGTTCTGAATGACCGAATTGGGAATCTGTGTCAAAACTTTGTTAGGAATTATGTGATCCTTACTAGCTGGAAGTAAGGAAGATGGGGCATGATGTTGTTTCTAGGAGTTGGAGACATACCCACTTTAGCTCAGTTCTGGGCATCTTTGAAATACTTATACAAACTTGTTCCTACATAGTAACTTGCATCATTGAATGAGAATGTGCTTGCTTACAGCAACGTGCTATATGTTCTGAATGCCCGAATTGGGAATCTGTGTCAAAACATTGTTAGAAATTATGTGATCCTTACTAGATGGAAGTAAGGGAGATGGGGCATGATGTTATTTTTGGGAGTTGGAGAAATACAACGTTTAGCTCAGTTCTAGGCATCTTTGAAATACCTATACAAACTTGTTCTTACATAGTAACTTGCAACTTTGAATGAGAATGTGCTTGCTTACAGCAACGTGCTATATGTTCTGAATGCCCGAATTGGGAATCTGTGTCAAAACTTTGTTAGGAATTATGGGATCCTTACAAGCTGGAATTTAGGGAGATGGGGCATGAAGTTATTTCTAGGAGTTTGAAACATACCAAGTTTAGCTCAGTTCTGGGCATCTTTGAAATACCTATACAAACTTGTTCCTACATAGTAACTTGCAACTTTGAATGAGAATGTGCTTGCTAACAGCAACGTGCTATATGTTCTGAATGCCCGAATTGGGAATCTGTGTCAAAACTTTGTTAGGAATTATGTGATCCTTACTAGCTGGAAGTAAGGGAGATGGGGCATGAAGTTATTTCTAGGAGTTGGAATCATACAACGTTTAGCTCAGTTCTGGGCATCTTTGAAATACCTATACAAACTTGTTACTACATAGTAACTTGCAACTTTGAATGAGAATGTGCTTGCTTACAGCAACGTGCTACATGTTCTGAATGCCCAAATTGGGAATCTGTGTCAAAACTTTGTTAGGAATTATGTGATCCTTACTAGCTGGAAGTAAGGAAGATGGGGCATGATGTTGTTTCTAGGAGTTGGAGACATACCCACTTTAGCTCAGTTCTGGGCATCTTTGAAATACTTATACAAACTTGTTCCTACATAGTAACTTGCAACATTGAATGAGAATGTGCTTGCTTACAGCAACGTGCTATATGTTCTGAATGCCCGAATTGGGAATCTGTTTCAAAACATTGTTAGAAATTATGTGATCCTTACTAGATGGAAGTAAGGGAGATGGGGCATGATGTTATTTCTAGGAGTTGGAGACATACAACGTTTAGCTCAGTTCTAGGCATCTTTGAAATACCTATACAAACTTGTTCCTACATAGTAACTTGCAACTTTGAATGAGAATGTGCTTGCTTACAGCAACGTGCTATATGTTCTGAATGCCCGAATTGGGAATCTGTGTCAAAACTTTGTTAGGAATTATGTGATCCTTACAAGCTGGAATTTAGTGAGATGGGGCATGAAGTTATTTCTAGGAGTTGGAGACATACCAAGTTTAGCTCAGTTCTGGGCATCTTTGAAATACCTATACAAACTTGTTCCTACATAGTAACTTGCAACTTTGAATGAGAATGTGCTTGCTAACAGCAACGTGCTATATGTTCTGAATGCCCGAATTGGGAATCTGTGTCAAAACTTTGTTAGGAATTATGTGATCCTTACTAGCTGGAAGTAAGGGAGATGGGGCATGAAGTTATTTCTAGGAGTTGGAATCATACAACTTTTAGCTCAGTTCTGGGCATCTTTGAAATACCTATACAAACTTGTTACTACATAGTAACTTGCAACTTTGAATGAGAATGTGCTTGCTTACAGCAACGTGCTATATGTTCTGAATGCCCGAATTGGGAATCTGTGTCAAACCTTTGTTAGGGATTATGTGATCCTTACTAGCTGGAAGTAAGGGAGATGGGGCATGAAGTTATTTCTAGGAGTTGGAGACATACCAAGTTTAGCTCAGTTCTGGGCATCTTTGAAATACCTATACAAACTTGTTCCTACATAGTAACTTGCAACTTTGAATGAGAATGTGCTTGCTTACAGCAACGTGCTATATGTTCTGAATGCCCGAATTGGGAATCTGTGTCAAAACTTTGTTAGGAATTATGTGATCCTTACTAGCTGGAAGTAAGGGAGATGGGGCATGAAGTTATTTCTAGGAGTTGGAGACATACCAAGTTTAGCTCAATTCTGGGCATCTTTGAAATACCTATACAAACTAATTCCTACATAGTAACTTGCAACTTTGAATGAGAATGTGCTTGCTTACAGCAACGTGCTATATGTTCTGAATGCCCGAATTGGGAATCTGTGTCAAAACTTTCTTAGGAATTATGTGATCCTTACTAGCTGGAAGTAAGGGAGTTGTGGCATGAAGTTATTTCTAGGAGTTAGAGAAATACCAAGTTTAGCTGAGTTCTGGGAATCTTTGAAATACCTATACAAACTTGTTCCTACATAGTATCTTGCAACTTTGAATGAGAATGTGCTTGCTTACAGCAACGTGCTATATGTTCTGAATGCCCGAATTGGGAATCTGTGTCAAAACTGTGTTAGGAATTCTGTGATCCTTACTAGCTGGAAGTAAGGGAGATGGGGCATGAAGTTATTTCTAGGAGTTGGAGACATACCAAGTTTAGCTCAGTTCTGGGCATCTTTGAAATACCTATACAAACTTGTTCCTACATAGTAACTTGCAACTTTGAATGAGAATGTGCTTGCTTACAGCAACGTGCTATATGTTCTGAATGCCCGAATTGGGAATCTGTGTCAAAACTTTGTTAGGAATTATGTGATCCTTACTAGCTGGAAGTAAGGGAGTTGGGGCATGAAGTTATTTCTAGGAGTTGGAGACATACAACGTTTAGCTCAGTTCTGGGCATCTTTGAAATACCTATACAAACTTGTTCCTACATAGTAACTTATAACTTTGAATGAGAATGTGCTTGCTTACAGCAACGTCCTATATGTTCTGAATGCCCGAATTGGGAATCTGTGTCAAAACTTTGTTAGGAATTATGTGATCCTTACTAGCTGGAAGTAAGGGAGATGGGGCATGAAGTTATTTCTAGGAGTTGGCGACATACCAAGTTTAGCTCAGTTCTGGGCATCTTTGAAATACCTATACAAACTTGTTCCTACATGGTAACTTGCAACTTTGAATGAGAATGTGCTTGCTTACAGCAACGTGCTATATGTTCTGAATGCCCGAATGGGGAATCTGTGTCAAAACTTTGTTAGGAATTATGTGATCCTTACTAGCTGGAAGTAAGGGAGATGGGGCATGAAGTTATTTCTAGGAGTTGGAGACATACCAAGTTTAGCGGAGTTCTGGGCATATTGGAAATACCTATACAAACTTGTTCCTACATAGTAACTTGCAACTTTGAATGAGAATGTGCTTGCTTACAGCAACGTGCTATATGTTCTGAATGCCCGAATTGGGAATCTGTGTCAAAACTTTGTTAGGAATTATGTGATCCTTACTAGCTGGAAGTAAGGGAGATGGGGCATGAAGTTATTTCTAGGAGTTGGAGACATACCAAGTTTAGCTCAGTTCTGGGCATCTTTGAAATACCTATACAAACTTGTTCCTACATAATAACTTGCAACTTTGAATGAGAATGTGCTTGCTTACAGCAACGTGCTATATGTTCTGAATGCCCGAATTGGGAATCTGTGTCAAAACTTTGTTAGGAATTATGTGATCCTTACTAGCTGGAAGTAAGGGAGATGGGGCATGAAGTTATTTCTAGGAGTTGGAGACATACCAAGTTTAGCTCAGTTCTGGGCATCTTTGAAATACCTATACAAACTTGTTCCTACATAGTAACTTGCAACTTTGAATGAGAATGTGCTTGCTTACAGCAACGTGCTATATGTTCTGAATGCCCGAATTGGGAATCTGTGTCAAAACTTTGTTAGGAATTATGTGATCCTTACTAGCTGGAAGTAAGGGAGATGGGGCATGAAGTTATTTCTAGGAGTTGGAATCATACAACGTTTAGCTCAGTTCTGGGCATCTTTGAAATACCTATACAAACTTGTGCCTACATAGTAACTTGCGACTTTGAATGAGAATGTGCTTGCTTACAGCAACGTGCTATATGTTCTGAATGCCCGAATTGGGAATCTGTGTCAAAACTTTTTTAGGAATTATGTGATCCTTACTAGCTGGAAGTAAGGGAGTTGGGGCATGAAGTTATTTCTAGGAGTTAGAGAAATACCAAGTTTAGCTCAGTTCTGGGAATCTTTGAAATACCTATACAAACTTGTTCCTACATAGTATCTTGCAACTTTGAATGAGAATGTGCTTGCTTACAGCAACGTGCTATATGTTCTGAATGCCCGATTTGGGAATCTGTGTCAAAACTTTGTTAGGAATTATGTGATCCTTACCAGCTGGAAGTAAGGGAGATGGGGCATGAAGTTATTTCTAGGAGTTGGAGACATACCTAGTTTAGCTCACTTCTGGGCATCTTTGAAATACCTATACAAACTTGTTCCTACATAGTAACTTGCAACTTTGAATGAGAATGTGCTTGCTTACAGCAACGTGCTATATGTTCTGAATGCCCGAATTGGGAAACTATGTCAAAACTTTGTTAGGAATTATGTGATCCTTACTAGCTGGAAGTAATGGAGATGGGGCATGAACTTATTTGTAGGAGTTGGAGACATACCAAGTTTAGCTCAGGTCTGGGCATCTTTGAAATACCTATACAAACTTGTTCCTACATAGTAACTTGCAACTTTGAATGAGAGTGTGCTTGCTTACAGCAACGTGCTATATGTTCTGAATGCCCGAATTGGGAATCTGTGTCAAAACTTTGTTAGGAATTATGTGATACTTACTAGCTGGAAGTAAGGGAGATGGGGCATGAAGTTATTTCTAGGAGTTGGAGACATACCCACTTTAGCTCAGTTCTGGGCATCTTTGAAATACCTATACTAACTTGTTCCTACATAGTAACTTGCAACTTTGAATGAGAATATTCTTGCTTACAGCAACGTGCTATATGTTCTGAATGACTGAATTGGGAATCTGTGTCAAAACTTTTTTAGGAATTATGTGATCCTTACTAGATGGAAGTAAGGGAGATGGGGCATGAAGTTATTTATAGGAGTTGGAGACATACCAAGTTTAGCTCAGTTCTGGGAATCTTAGAAATACCTATACAAACTTGTTCCTACATAATAACCTGCAACTTTGAATGAGAATGTGCTTGCTTACAGCAACGTGCTTTATGTTCTTAATGCCCGAATTGGGAATCTGTTTCAAAACTTTGTTAGAAATTATGTGATCCTTACTAGCTGGAAGTAAGGGAGATGGGGCATGAAGTTATTTCTAGGAGTTGGAGACATACAAAGTTTAGCTCAGTTCTGGGCATCTTTGAAATACCTATACGAACTTGTTTCTACATAGTAACTTGCAACTTTGAATGAGAATGTGCTTGCTTACAGCAAATTTCTATATGTTCTGAATGCCCGAATTGGGAATTGTGTCAAAACTTTGTTAGGAATTATGTGATCCTTACTAGCTGGAAGTAAGGGAGATGGGGCTTGAAGTTATTTCTATGAGTTGGAGACATACAACGTTTTGCTCAGTTCTGGGCATCTTTGAAATACCTATACAAACTTGTTCCTACATAGTAACTTGCATCTTTGAATGAGAATGTGCTTGCTTACAGCAACGTGCTATATGTTCTGAATGCCCGAATTGAGAATCTGTGTCAAATGTTTGTTAGGAATTATGTGATCCTTTCCAGCTGGAAGTAAGGGAGATGGGGCACGAAGTTATTTCTAGGAGTTGGAGACATACCAAGTTTAGCACAGTTCTGGGCATCTGTGAAATACCTATACAAACTTGTTCCTACATAGTAACTTGCAACTTTGAATGAGAATGTGCTTGCTTACAGCAACGTGCTATATGTTCTGAATGCCCGAATTGGGAATCTGTGTCAAAAGTTTGTTAGGAATTATGTGATCCTTACTAGCTGGAAGTAAGGGAGATGGGGCATGAAGTTATTTCTAGGAGTTGGAGACATACCAAGTTTAGCTCAGTTCTGGGCATCTTTGAAATTCCTATACAAACTTGTTCCTACATAGAAATTTGCAACTTTGAATGAGAATGTGCTTGCTTACAGCAACGTGCTATATGTTCTGAATGCCCGAATTGGGGATCTGTGTCAAAACTTTGTTAGGAATTATGTGATCCTTACTAGCTGGAAGTAAGGGAGATGGGGCATGAAGTTATTTCTAGGAGTTGGAGACATACCAAGTTTAGCTCAGTTCTGGGCATCTTTGAAATACCTATACAAACTTGTTCCTACATAGTAACTTGCAACTTTGAATGAGAATGTGCTTGCTTACAGCAACGTGCTACAAGTTCTGAATGCCCGAATTGGGAATCTGTGTCAAAACTTTCTTAGGAATTATGTGATCCTTACTAGCTGGAAGTAAGGGAGATGGGGCATGATGTTATTTGTAGGAGTTGGAGACATACCAAGTTTAGCTCAGTTCTGGGCATCTTTGAAATACCTATACACACTTGTTCCTACATAGTAACTTGCAACTTTGAATGAGAATGTGCTTGCTTACAGCAACGTGCTATATGTTCTGAATGCCCGAATTGGGAATCTGTGACAAAACTTTGTTAGGAATTATGTGATCCTTACAAGCTGGAAGTAATGGAGATGGGGCATGAAGTTATTTCTAGGAGTTGGAGACATACAACGTTTAGCTCAGTTCTGGGCATCTTTGAAATACCTATACAAACTTGTTCCTACATAGTAACTTGCAACTTTGAATGAGAATGTGATTGCTTACAGCAACGTGCTATATGTTCTGAATGCCCGAATTGGGAATCTGTGTCAAAACTTTGTTAGGAATTATGTGATCCTTACTAGCTGGAAGTAAGGGAGATGTGTCATGAAGGTATTTCTAGGAGTTGGCGACATACCAAGTTTAGCTCAGTTCTGGGCATCTTTGAAATACCTATACAAACTTGTTCCTACATGGTAACTTGCAACTTTGAATGAGAATGTGCTTGCTTACAGCAACGTGCTATATGTTCTGAATGCCCGAATGGGGAATCTGTGTCAAAACTTTGTTAGGAATTATGTGATCCTTACTAGCTGGAAGTAAGGGAGATGGGGCATGAAGTTATTTCTAGGAGTTGGAGACATACAAAATTTAGCTCAGTTCTGGGCATCTTTGAAATACCTATACAAACTTGTTCCCTCATAGTAACTTGTAACTTTGAATGAGAATGTGCTTGCTTACAGCAACGTGCTATATGTTCTGAATGCCCGAATTGGGAATCTGTGTCAAAACTTTGTTAGGAATTATGTGATCCTTACTAGCTGGAAGTAAGGGAGATGGGGCATGAAGTTATTTCTAGGAGTTGGAGACATACCAAGTTTAGCTCAGTTCTGGGCATCTTTGAAATACCTATACAAACTTGTTCCTACATAGTAACTTGCAACTTTGAATGAGAATGTGCTTGCTTACAGCAACGTGCTATATGTTCTGAATGCCCGAATTGGGAATCTGTGTCAAAACTTTTTTAGGAATTATGTGATCCTTACTAGCTGGAAATAAGGGAGATGGGGCATGAAGTTATTTCTAGGAGTTGGAGACATACCAAGTTTAGCTCAGTTCTGGGCATCTTTGAAATACCTATACAAACTTGTTCCTACATAGTAACTTGCAACTTTGAATGAGAATGTGCTTGCTTACAGCAACGTGCTATATGTTCTGAATGCCCGAATTGGGAATCTGTGTCAAAAGTTTGTTAGGAATTATGTGATCCTTACTAGCTGGAAGTAAGGGAGATGGGGCATGAAGTTATTTCTAGGAGTTGGAGACATACCAAGTTTAGCTCAGTTCTGGACATCATTGAAATACCTATACAAACTTGTTCCTACATAGTAACTTGCAACTTTGAATGAGAATGTGCTTGCTTACAGCAACGTGCTATATGTTCTGAATGCCCGAATTGGGAATGTGTGTCAAAACTTTGTTAGGAATTATGTGATCCTTACTAGCTGGAAGTAAGGGAGATGGGGCATGAAGTTATTTCTAGGAGTTGGAATCATACAACGTTTAGCTCAATTCTGGGCATCTTTGAAATACCTATACAAACTTGTTCCTCCATAGTAACTTGCGACTTTGAATGAGAATGTGCTTGCTTACAGCAACGTGCTATATGTTCTGAATGCCCGAATTGGGAATCTGTGTCAAAACTTTGTTAGGAATTATGTGATCCTTACTAGCTGGAAGTAAGGGAGATGGGGCATGAAGTTATTTCTAGGAGTTGGAGACATACCAAGTTTAGCTCAGTTCTGGGCATCTTTGAAATACCTATACAAACTTGTTCCTACATAGTAACTTGCAACTTTGAATGAGAATGTGCTTGCTTACAGCAACGTGCTATATGTTCTGAATGCCCGAATTGGGAAACTATGTCAAAACTTTGTTAGGAATGATGTGATCCTTACTAGCTGGAAGTAAGGGAGAGGGGGCATGATGTTATTTCTAGGAGTTGGAGACATACCCACTTTAGCTCAGTTCTGGGCATCTTTGAAATACCTATACTAACTTGTTCCTACATAGTAACTTGCAACTTTGAATGAGAATGTTCTTGCTTACAGCAACGTGCTATATGGTCTGAATCCCCGAATTGGGAATCTGTGTCAAAACTTTGTTAGGAATTATGTGATCCTTACTAGCTGGAAGTAAGGGAGATGGGGCATGAAGTTATTTCTAGGAGTTGAAGACATACCAAGTTTAGCTCAGTTCTGGGCATCTTTGAAATACCTATACAAACTTGTTCCTACATAGTAACTTGCAACTTTGAATGAGAATGTGCTTGCTTACAGCAACGTGCTGTATGTTCTGAATGCCCGAATTGGGAATCTGTGTCAAAACTTTGTTAGGAATTATGTGATCCTTACTAGCTGGAAGTAAGGGAGATGGGGCATGAAGTTATTTCTAGGAGTTGGAGACATACCAAGTTTAGCTCAGTTCTGGGCATCTTTGAAATACCTATACAAACTTGTTCCTACATAGTAACTTGCAACTTTGAATGAGAATGTGCTTGCTTACAGCAACGTGCTATATGTTCTGAATGCCCGAATTGGGAATCTGTGTCAAAACTTTGTTAGGAATTATGTGATCCTTACTAGCTGGAAGTAAGGGAGATGGGGCATGAAGATATTTCTTGGACTTGGAGACATACCAAGTTTAGCTCAGTTCTGGGCATCATTGAAATACCTATACAAACTAATTCCTACATAGTAACTTGCAACTTTGAATGAGAATGTGCTTGCTTACAGCAACGTGCTATATGTTCTGAATGCCCGAATTGGGAATCTGTGTCAAAACATTGTTAGAAATCATGTGATCCTTACTAGCTGGAAGTAAGGGAGATGGGGCATGAAGTTATTTCTAGGAGTTGGAGACATACAACGTTTAGCTCGGTTCTAGGCATCTTTGAAATATCTATACAAACTTGTTCCTACATAGTAACTGGCAACTTTGAATAAGAATGTGCTTGCTTACAGCAACGTGCTATATGTTCTGAATGCCCGAATTGGGAATCTGTGTCAAAACTTTCTTAGGAATTATGTGATCCTTACAAGCTGGAAGTTAGGGAGATGGGGCATGAAGTTATTTCTAGGAGTTTGAGACATACCAAGTGTAGCTCAGTTCTGGGCATCTTTGAAATACCTATACAAACTTGTTCCTACATAGTAACTTGCAACTTTGAAGGAGAATGTGCTTGCTTACAGCAA
This sequence comes from Diceros bicornis minor, assembly GCF_020826845.1. Taxonomy (NCBI): domain Eukaryota; kingdom Metazoa; phylum Chordata; class Mammalia; order Perissodactyla; family Rhinocerotidae; genus Diceros; species Diceros bicornis. The sequence goes on from NW_026691542.1 coordinate 2,496,286, forward strand.
CGTGCTATATGTTCTGAATGCCCGAATTGGGAATCTGTGTCAAAACTTTGTTAGGAATTATGTGATCCTTACTAGCTGGAAGTAAGGGAGATGGGGCATGAATTTATTTCTAAGAGTTGGAGACATACCAAATTTAGCTCAGTTCTGGGCATCTTTGAAATACCTATACGAACTTGATCCTACATAGTAACTTGCAACTTTGAATGAGAATGTGATTGCTTACAGCAACGTGCTATATGTTCTGAATGGCCGAATTGGGAATCTGTGTCAAAACTTTCTTAGGAATTATGTGATCCTTACTAGCTGGAAGTAAGGGAGTTGGGGCATGAAGTTATTTCTAGGAGTTAGAGAAATGCCAAGTTTAGCTCAGTTCTGGGAATCTTTGAAATACCTATACAAACTTGTTCCTACATAATAACTTGCAACTTTGAATGAGAATGTGCTTGCTTACAGCAACGTGCTTTATGTTCTGAATGCCCGAATTGGGAATCTGTTTCAAAACTTTGTTAGAAATTATGTCATCCTTACTAGCTGGAGGTAAGGGAGATGGGGCATGAAGTTATTTCTAGGAGTTGGAGACATACAACGTTTAGCTCAGTTCTGGGCATCTTTGAAATACCTATACAAACTTGTTCCTACATAGTAACTTGCAACTTTGAATGAGAATGTGCTTGCTTACAGCAACGTGCTAGATGTTCTGAATGCCCGAATTGGGAATCTGTGTCAAAACTTTGTTAGGAATTATGTGATCCTTACAAGCTGGAAGTAAGGGAGATGGGGCATGAAGTTATTTCTAGGAGTTGGAGACATACAACGTTTAGCTCAGTTCTGCGCATCTTTGAAATACCTATACAAACTTGTTCCTACATAATAACTTGCAACTTTGAATGAGAATGTGCTTGCTTACAGCAACGTGCTATATTTTCTGAATGCCCGAATTGGGAATCTGTTTCAAAACATTGTTAGAAATTATGTGATCCTTACTAGATGGAAGTAAGGGAGATGGGGCATGAAGATATTTCTAGGAGTTGGAGACATACAACGTTTAGCTCGGTTCTAGGCATCTTTGAAATACCTATACAAACTTGTTCCTACATAGTAACATGCATGTTTGAATGAGAATGTGCTTGCTTACAGCAACGTGCTATATGTTCTGAATGCCCGAATTGGATCTCTGTGTCAAAACTTTGTTAGGAATTATGTGATCCATACTAGCTGGAAGTAAGGGAAATGGGGCATGAAGTTATTTCTAGGATTTGGAGTCATACCATGTTTAGCTCAGTTCTGGGCATCTTTAAAAGTCCTATACAAACTTGTTTCTACATAGTAACTTGCAACTTTGAATGAGAATGTGCTTGCTTACAGCAACGTGCTATATGTTCTGAATGCCCGAATTGGGAATCTGTGTCAAAACTTTGTTAGGAATGATGTGATCCTTACTAGCTGGAAGTAAGGGAGAGGGGGCATGATGTTATTTCTAGGAGTTGGAGACATACCCACTTTAGCTCAGTTCTGGGCATCTTTGAAATACCTATACTAACTTGTTCCTACATAGTAACTTGCAACTTTGAATGAGAATGTTCTTGCTTACAGCAACGTGCTATATGGTCTGAATCCCCGAATTGGGAATCTGTGTCAAAACTTTGTTAGGAATTATGTGATCCTTACTAGCTGGAAGTAAGGGAGATGGGGCATGAAGTTATTTCTAGGAGTTGAAGACATACCAAGTTTAGCTCAGTTCTGGGCATCTTTGAAATACCTATACAAACTTGTTCCTACATAGTAACTTGTAACTTTGAATGAGAATGTGCTTGCTTACAGCAACGTGCTGTATGTTCTGAATGCCCGAATTGGGAATCTGTGTCAAAACTTTGTTAGGAATTATGTGATCCTTACTAGCTGGAAGTAAGGGAGATGGGGCATGAAGTTATTTCTAGGAGTTGGAGACATACCAAGTTTAGCTCAGTTCTGGGCATCTTTGAAATACCTATACAAACTTGTTCCTACATAGTAACTTGCAACTTTGAATGAGAATGTGCTTGCTTACAGCAACGTGCTATATGTTCTGAATGCCCGAATTGGGAATCTGTGTCAAAACTTTGTTAGGAATTATGTGATCCTTACTAGCTGGAAGTAAGGGAGATGGGGCATGAAGATATTTCTTGGACTTGGAGACATACCAAGTTTAGCTCAGTTCTGGGCATCATTGAAATACCTATACAAACTAATTCCTACATAGTAACTTGCAACTTTGAATGAGAATGTGCTTGCTTACAGCAACGTGCTATATGTTCTGAATGCCCGAATTGGGAATCTGTGTCAAAACATTGTTAGAAATCATGTGATCCTTACTAGCTGGAAGTAAGGGAGATGGGGCATGAAGTTATTTCTAGGAGTTGGAGACATACAACGTTTAGCTCGGTTCTAGGCATCTTTGAAATATCTATACAAACTTGTTCCTACATAGTAACTGGCAACTTTGAATAAGAATGTGCTTGCTTACAGCAACGTGCTATATGTTCTGAATGCCCGAATTGGGAATCTGTGTCAAAACTTTCTTAGGAATTATGTGATCCTTACAAGCTGGAAGTTAGGGAGATGGGGCATGAAGTTATTTCTAGGAGTTTGAGACATACCAAGTGTAGCTCAGTTCTGGGCATCTTTGAAATACCTATACAAACTTGTTCCTACATAGTAACTTGCAACTTTGAAGGAGAATGTGCTTGCTTACAGCAACGTGCTATATGTTCTGAATGCCCGAATTGGGAATCTGTGTCAAAACTTTGTTAGGAATTATGTGATCCTTACTAGCTGGAAGTAAGGGAGATGGGGCATGAATTTATTTCTAAGAGTTGGAGACATACCAAATTTAGCTCAGTTCTGGGCATCTTTGAAATACCTATACGAACTTGATCCTACATAGTAACTTGCAACTTTGAATGAGAATGTGATTGCTTACAGCAACGTGCTATATGTTCTGAATGGCCGAATTGGGAATCTGTGTCAAAACTTTCTTAGGAATTATGTGATCCTTACTAGCTGGAAGTAAGGGAGTTGGGGCATGAAGTTATTTCTAGGAGTTAGAGAAATGCCAAGTTTAGCTCAGTTCTGGGAATCTTTGAAATACCTATACAAACTTGTTCCTACATAATAACTTGCAACTTTGAATGAGAATGTGCTTGCTTACAGCAACGTGCTTTATGTTCTGAATGCCCGAATTGGGAATCTGTTTCAAAACTTTGTTAGAAATTATGTCATCCTTACTAGCTGGAGGTAAGGGAGATGGGGCATGAAGTTATTTCTAGGAGTTGGAGACATACAACGTTTAGCTCAGTTCTGGGCATCTTTGAAATACCTATACAAACTTGTTCCTACATAGTAACTTGCAACTTTGAATGAGAATGTGCTTGCTTACAGCAACGTGCTAGATGTTCTGAATGCCCGAATTGGGAATCTGTGTCAAAACTTTGTTAGGAATTATGTGATCCTTACAAGCTGGAAGTAAGGGAGATGGGGCATGAAGTTATTTCTAGGAGTTGGAGACATACAACGTTTAGCTCAGTTCTGCGCATCTTTGAAATACCTATACAAACTTGTTCCTACATAATAACTTGCAACTTTGAATGAGAATGTGCTTGCTTACAGCAACGTGCTATATTTTCTGAATGCCCGAATTGGGAATCTGTTTCAAAACATTGTTAGAAATTATGTGATCCTTACTAGATGGAAGTAAGGGAGATGGGGCATGAAGATATTTCTAGGAGTTGGAGACATACAACGTTTAGCTCGGTTCTAGGCATCTTTGAAATACCTATACAAACTTGTTCCTACATAGTAACATGCATGTTTGAATGAGAATGTGCTTGCTTACAGCAACGTGCTATATGTTCTGAATGCCCGAATTGGATCTCTGTGTCAAAACTTTGTTAGGAATTATGTGATCCATACTAGCTGGAAGTAAGGGAAATGGGGCATGAAGTTATTTCTAGGATTTGGAGTCATACCATGTTTAGCTCAGTTCTGGGCATCTTTAAAAGTCCTATACAAACTTGTTTCTACATAGTAACTTGCAACTTTGAATGAGAATGTGCTTGCTTACAGCAAATTTCTATATGATCTGAATGCCCGAAATGGGAATTGTGTCAAAACATTGTTAGGAAATATGTGATCCTTACTAGCTGGAAGTAAGGGAGATGGGGCTTGAAGTTATTTCTAGGAGTTGGAGACATACAGGGTTTAGCTCAGTTCTGGGCATCTTTGAAATACCTATACAAACTTGTTCCTACATAGTAACTTGCAACTTTGAATGAGAATGTGCTTGCTTACAGCAACGTGCTATATGTTCTGAATGCCCGAATTGGGAATCTGTGTCAAAACTTTGTTAGGAATTATGTGATCCTTACTTGCTGGAAGTAAGGGAGATGGGGCATGAAGTTATTTCTAGGAATTGGAGACATACCAAGTTTAGCTCAGTTCTGGGCATCTTTGAAATACCTATACAAACTTGTTCCTACATAGTAACTTGCAACTTTGAATGAGAATGTGCTTGCTTACAGCAACGTGCTATATGTTCTGAATGCCCGAATTGGGAATCTGTGTCAAATCTTTGTTAGGAATTATGTGATCCTTACTAGCTGGAAGTAAGGGAGATGGGGCATGAAGTTATTTCTAGGAGTTGGAGACATACCAAGTTTAGCTCAGTTCTGGGCATCTTTGAAATACCTATACAAACTTATTCCTACATAGTAACTTGCAACTTTGAATGAGAATGTGCTTGCTTACAGCAACGTGCTACATGTTCTGAATGCCCGAGTTGGGAATCTGTGTCAAAACTTTGTTAGGAATTATGTGACCCTTACTAGTTGGAAGTAAGGGAGATGGGGTTTGAAGTTATTTCTAGGAGTTGGAGACATACCCACTTTAGTTCTGTACTGGGCATCTTTGAAATACCTATACAAACTTGTTCCTACATAGTAACTTGCAACTTTGAATGAGAATGTGCTTACTTACAGCAACGTGCTATATGTTCTGAATGCCGGAATTGGGAATCTGTGTCAAAACTTTGTTAGGAATTATGTGATCCTTACTAGCTGCAAGTAAGGGAGATGGGGCATGAAGTTATTTCTAGGAGTTGGAGACATACCAAGTTTAGCTCAGTTCTGGGCATCTTTGAAATACCTATACAAACTTATTCCTACATAGTAACTTGCAACTTTGAATGAGAATGTGCTTGCTTACAGCAACGTGCTATATGTTCTGAATGCCCGAATTGGGAATCTGTGTCAAAACTTTGTTAGGAATTATGTGATCCTTACTAGCTGAAAGTAAGGGAGATGGGGCATGAAGTTATTTCTAGGAGTTGGAGACATACCAAGTTTAGCTCAGTTCTGGGCATTTTTGAAATACCTATACAAACTTGTTCCTACATAGTAACTTGCAACTTTGAATGAGAATGTGCTTGCTTACAGCAACGTGCTATATGTTCTGAATGCCCGAATTGGGAATCTGTGTCAAAACTTTGTTAGGAATTATGTGATCCTTACTAGCAGGAAGTAAGGGAGATGGGGCATGAAGTTATTTCTAGGAGTTGGAGACATACCAAATTTAGCTCAGTTCTGGGCATCTTTAAAATACCTATACAAACTTGTTCCTACATAGTAACTTGCAACTATGAATGAGAATGTGCTTGCTTACAGTAACGTGCTATATGTTCTGAATGCCCGAATTGGGAAACTGTGTCAAAACTTTGTTAGGAATTATGTGATCCTTACTAGCTGAAAGTAAGGGAGATGGGGCATGAAGTTATTTCTAGGAGTTGGAGACATACCAAGTTTAGCTCAGTTCTGGGCATTTTTGAAATACCTATACAAACTTGTTCCTACATAGTAACTTGCAACTTTGAATGAGAATGTGCTTGCTTACAGCAACGTGCTATATGTTCTGAATGCCCGAATTGGGAATCTGTGTCAAAACTTTGTTAGGAATTATGTGATCCTTACTAGCAGGAAGTAAGGGAGATGGGGCAGGATGTTATTTCTAGGAGTTGGAGACATACCAAGTTTAGCTCAGTTCTGGGCATCTTTAAAATACCTATACAAACTTGTTCCTACATAGTAACTTGCAACATTGAATGAGAATGTGCTTGCTTACAGCAACGTGCTATATGGTCTGAATGCCCGAATTGGGAATCTGTGTCAAAACTTTGTTAGGAATTATGTGATCCTTACTAGCAGGAAGTAAGGGAGATGGGGCATGAAGTTATTTCTAGGAGTTGGAGACATACCAAGTTTAGCTCAGTTCTGGGCATCTTTAAAATACCTATACAAACTTGTTCCTACATAGTAACTTTCAACTTTGAATGAGAATGTGCTTGCTTACAGCAACGTGCTATATGTTCTGAATGCCCGAATTTGGAAACTGTGTCAAAATTTTGTTAGGAATTATGTGATCCTTAATAGCTGGAAGTAAGGGAGTTGGGGCATGAAGTTATTTCTAGGAGTTGGACACATACCAAGTTTAGCACAGTTCTGGGCATCTTTGGAATACCTATACAAACTTGTTCCTACATAGTAACTTGCAACTTTGAATGAGAATGTGCTTGCTTACAGCAACGTGCTCTATGTTCTGAATGCCCGAATTGGGAATCTGTGTCAAATCTTTGTTAGGAATTATGTGATCCTTACTAGCTGGAAGTAAGGGAGATGGGGCATGAAGTTATTTCTAGGAGTTGGAGACGTACCAAGTTTAGCTCAGTTCTGGGCATCTTTGAAATACCTATACAAACTTGTTCCTACATAGTAACTTGCCACTTTGAATGAGAATGTGCTTGCTTACAGCAACGTGCTATATGTTCTGAATGCCCGAATTGGGAATCTGTGTCAAACTTTGTTAGGAATTATGTGACCCTTACTAGCTGGAAGTAATGGAGATGGGGCATGAAGTTATTTCTAGGAGTTGGAGACATACCCACTTTAGCTCAGTACTGGGCATCTTTGAAATACCTATACAAACTTGTTCCTACATAGTAACTTGCAACTTTGAATGAGAATGTGCTTGCTTACAGCAACGTGCTAGATGTTCTGAATGCCCGAATTGGGAATCTGTGTCAAAACTTTGTTAGGAATTATGTGATCCTTACAAGCTGGAAGTAAGGGAGATGGGGCATGAAGTTATTTCTAGGAGTTGGAGACATACAACGTTTAGCTCAGTTCTGCGCATCTTTGAAATACCTATACAAACTTGTTCCTACATAATAACTTGCAACTTTGAATGAGAATGTGCTTGCTTACAGCAACGTGCTATATTTTCTGAATGCCCGAATTGGGAATCTGTTTCAAAACATTGTTAGAAATTATGTGATCCTTACTAGATGGAAGTAAGGGAGATGGGGCATGAAGATATTTCTAGGAGTTGGAGACATACAACGTTTAGCTCGGTTCTAGGCATCTTTGAAATACCTATACAAACTTGTTCCTACATAGTAACATGCATGTTTGAATGAGAATGTGCTTGCTTACAGCAACGTGCTATATGTTCTGAATGCCCGAATTGGATCTCTGTGTCAAAACTTTGTTAGGAATTATGTGATCCATACTAGCTGGAAGTAAGGGAAATGGGGCATGAAGTTATTTCTAGGATTTGGAGTCATACCATGTTTAGCTCAGTTCTGGGCATCTTTAAAAGTCCTATACAAACTTGTTTCTACATAGTAACTTGCAACTTTGAATGAGAATGTGCTTGCTTACAGCAAATTTCTATATGATCTGAATGCCCGAAATGGGAATTGTGTCAAAACATTGTTAGGAAATATGTGATCCTTACTAGCTGGAAGTAAGGGAGATGGGGCTTGAAGTTATTTCTAGGAGTTGGAGACATACAGGGTTTAGCTCAGTTCTGGGCATCTTTGAAATACCTATACAAACTTGTTCCTACATAGTAACTTGCAACTTTGAATGAGAATGTGCTTGCTTACAGCAACGTGCTATATGTTCTGAATGCCCGAATTGGGAATCTGTGTCAAAACTTTGTTAGGAATTATGTGATCCTTACTTGCTGGAAGTAAGGGAGATGGGGCATGAAGTTATTTCTAGGAATTGGAGACATACCAAGTTTAGCTCAGTTCTGGGCATCTTTGAAATACCTATACAAACTTGTTCCTACATAGTAACTTGCAACTTTGAATGAGAATGTGCTTGCTTACAGCAACGTGCTATATGTTCTGAATGCCCGAATTGGGAATCTGTGTCAAATCTTTGTTAGGAATTATGTGATCCTTACTAGCTGGAAGTAAGGGAGATGGGGCATGAAGTTATTTCTAGGAGTTGGAGACATACCAAGTTTAGCTCAGTTCTGGGCATCTTTGAAATACCTATACAAACTTATTCCTACATAGTAACTTGCAACTTTGAATGAGAATGTGCTTGCTTACAGCAACGTGCTACATGTTCTGAATGCCCGAGTTGGGAATCTGTGTCAAAACTTTGTTAGGAATTATGTGACCCTTACTAGTTGGAAGTAAGGGAGATGGGGCTTGAAGTTATTTCTAGGAGTTGGAGACATACCCACTTTAGTTCTGTACTGGGCATCTTTGAAATACCTATACAAACTTGTTCCTACATAGTAACTTGCAACTTTGAATGAGAATGTGCTTACTTACAGCAACGTGCTATATGTTCTGAATGCCGGAATTGGGAATCTGTGTCAAAACTTTGTTAGGAATTATGTGATCCTTACTAGCTGCAAGTAAGGGAGATGGGGCATGAAGTTATTTCTAGGAGTTGGAGACATACCAAGTTTAGCTCAGTTCTGGGCATCTTTGAAATACCTATACAAACTTATTCCTACATAGTAACTTGCAACTTTGAATGAGAATGTGCTTGCTTACAGCAACGTGCTATATGTTCTGAATGCCCGAATTGGGAATCTGTGTCAAAACTTTGTTAGGAATTATGTGATCCTTACTAGCTGAAAGTAAGGGAGATGGGGCATGAAGTTATTTCTAGGAGTTGGAGACATACCAAGTTTAGCTCAGTTCTGGGCATTTTTGAAATACCTATACAAACTTGTTCCTACATAGTAACTTGCAACTTTGAATGAGAATGTGCTTGCTTACAGCAACGTGCTATATGTTCTGAATGCCCGAATTGGGAATCTGTGTCAAAACTTTGTTAGGAATTATGTGATCCTTACTAGCAGGAAGTAAGGGAGATGGGGCATGAAGTTATTTCTAGGAGTTGGAGACATACCAAATTTAGCTCAGTTCTGGGCATCTTTAAAATACCTATACAAACTTGTTCCTACATAGTAACTTGCAACTATGAATGAGAATGTGCTTGCTTACAGTAACGTGCTATATGTTCTGAATGCCCGAATTGGGAAACTGTGTCAAAACTTTGTTAGGAATTATGTGATCCTTACTAGCTGAAAGTAAGGGAGATGGGGCATGAAGTTATTTCTAGGAGTTGGAGACATACCAAGTTTAGCTCAGTTCTGGGCATTTTTGAAATACCTATACAAACTTGTTCCTACATAGTAACTTGCAACTTTGAATGAGAATGTGCTTGCTTACAGCAACGTGCTATATGTTCTGAATGCCCGAATTGGGAATCTGTGTCAAAACTTTGTTAGGAATTATGTGATCCTTACTAGCAGGAAGTAAGGGAGATGGGGCAGGATGTTATTTCTAGGAGTTGGAGACATACCAAGTTTAGCTCAGTTCTGGGCATCTTTAAAATACCTATACAAACTTGTTCCTACATAGTAACTTGCAACATTGAATGAGAATGTGCTTGCTTACAGCAACGTGCTATATGGTCTGAATGCCCGAATTGGGAATCTGTGTCAAAACTTTTTTAGGAATTATGTGATCCTTACTAGCAGGAAGTAAGGGAGATGGGGCATGAAGTTATTTCTAGGAGTTGGAGACATACCAAGTTTAGCTCAGTTCTGGGCATCTTTAAAATACCTATACAAACTTGTTCCTACATAGTAACTTTCAACTTTGAATGAGAATGTGCTTGCTTACAGCAACGTGCTATATGTTCTGAATGCCCGAATTTGGAAACTGTGTCAAAATTTTGTTAGGAATTATGTGATCCTTAATAGCTGGAAGTAAGGGAGTTGGGGCATGAAGTTATTTCTAGGAGTTGGACACATACCAAGTTTAGCACAGTTCTGGGCATCTTTGGAATACCTATACAAACTTGTTCCTACATAGTAACTTGCAACTTTGAATGAGAATGTGCTTGCTTACAGCAACGTGCTCTATGTTCTGAATGCCCGAATTGGGAATCTGTGTCAAATCTTTGTTAGGAATTATGTGATCCTTACTAGCTGGAAGTAAGGGAGATGGGGCATGAAGTTATTTCTAGGAGTTGGAGACGTACCAAGTTTAGCTCAGTTCTGGGCATCTTTGAAATACCTATACAAACTTGTTCCTACATAGTAACTTGCCACTTTGAATGAGAATGTGCTTGCTTACAGCAACGTGCTATATGTTCTGAATGCCCGAATTGGGAATCTGTGTCAAACTTTGTTAGGAATTATGTGACCCTTACTAGCTGGAAGTAATGGAGATGGGGCATGAAGTTATTTCTAGGAGTTGGAGACATACCCACTTTAGCTCAGTACTGGGCATCTTTGAAATACCTATACAAACTTGTTCCTACATAGTAACTTGCAACTTTGAATGAGAATGTGCTTGCTTACAGCAACGTGCTATATGTTCTGAATACACGAATTGGGAATCTGTGTCAAAACTTTGTTAGGAATTATGTGATCCTTACTAGCTGGAAGTAAGGGAGATGGGGCATGAAGTTATTTCTAGGAGTTGGAGACATACCAAGTTTAGCTCAGTTCTGGGAATCTTTGAAATACCTATACAAACTTGTTCCTACATAGTAACTTGCAACTTTGAATGAGAATGTGCTTGCTTACAGCAACGTGCTATATGTTCTGAATGCCCGAATTGGGAATCTGTGTCAAAACTTTGTTAGGAATTATGTGATCCTTACTAGCTGGAAGTAAGGGAGATGGGGCATGAAGTTATTTCTAGGAGTTGGAGACATACCAAGTTTAGCTCAGTTCTGGGCATCTTTGAAATACCTATACAAACATGTTCCTACATAGTAACTTGCAACTTTGAATGAGAATGTGCTTGCTTACAGCAACGTGCTATATGTTCTGAATGCCCGAATTGGGAATCTGTGTCAAAACTTTGTTAGGAATTATGTGATCCTTACTAGCTGGAAGTAAGGGAGATGGGGCATGAAGTTATTTCTAGGAGTTGGAGACATACCAAGTTTAGCTCAGTTCTGGACATCTTTGAAATACCTATACAAACTTGTTCCTACATAGTAACTTGCAACTTTGAATGAGAATGTGCTTGCTTAAAGCAACGTGCTATATGTTCTGAATGCCCGAATTGGGAAACTGTGTCAAATATTTGTTAGGAATTATGTGATCCTTACTAGCTGGAAGTAATGGAGATGGGGCATGAAGTTATTTCTAGGAGTTGGAGACATACCAAGTTTAGCTCAGTTCTGGGCATCTTTGAAATACCTATACAAACTTGTTCCTACATAGTAACTTGCAACTTTGAATGAGAATGTGCTTGCTTACAGCAACGTGCTATATGTTCTGAATGCCCGAATTGGGAATCTGTGTGAAAACTTTGTTAGGAATTATGTGATCCTCACTAGCTGGAAGTAAGGGAGATGGGGCATGAAGTTATTTCTAGGAGTTGGAGACATACCAAGTTTAGCTCAGTTCTGGGCATCTTTGAAATACCTATACAAACTAATTCCTACATAGTAACTTGCAACTTTGAATGAGAATGTGCTTGCTTACAGCAACGTGCTATATGTTCTGAACGCCAGAATTGGGAATCTGTGTCAAAACTTTCTTAGGAATTATGTGATCCTTACTAACTGGAAGTAAGGGAGATGGGGCATGAAGTTATTTCTAGGAGTTAGAGAAATACCAAGTTTAGCTCAGTTCTGGGAATCTTTGAAATACCTATACAAGCTTGTTCCTACATAGTAACTTGCAACTTTGAATGAGAATGTGCTTGCTTACAGCAACGTGCTATATGTTCTGAACGCCCGAATTGGGAATCTGTGTCAAAACTTTCTTAGGAATCATGTGATCCTTACTAGCTGGAAGTAAGGGAGATGGGGCATGAAGTTATTTCTAGGAGTTTGAGACATACCAAGTTTAGCTCAGTTCTGGGCATCTTTGAAATACCTATACAAACTTGTTCCTACATAGTAACTTGCAACTTTGAATGAGAATGTGCTTGCTTACAGCAACGTGCTATATGTTCTGAATGCCCGAATTGGGAATCTGTGTCAAAACTTTGTTAGGAATTATGTGATCCTTACTAGCTGGAAGTAAGGGAGATGGGGCATGAAGTTATTTCTAGGAGTTGGAGACATACCAAGTTTAGCTCAGTTCTGGGCATCTTTGAAATACCTATACAAACTTGTTCCTACATAGTAACTTGCAACTTTGAATGAGAATGTGCTTGCTTACAGCAACGTGCTATATGGTCTGAATGCCCGAATTGGGCATCTGTGTCAAAACTTTGTTAGGAATTATGTGATCCTTACTAGCTGGAAGTAAGGGAGATGGGGCAGGATGTTATTTCTAGGAGTTGGAGACATACCAAGTTTAGCTCAGTTCTGGGCATCATTGAAATACCTATACAAACTTGTTCCTACATAGTAACTTGAACTTTGAATGAGAATGTGCTTGCTTACAGCAACGTGCTATATGTTCAGAACGCCCGAATTGGGAATCTGTGTCAAAACATTCTTAGGAATTATGTGATCCTTACTAACTGGAAGTAAGGGAGTTGGGGCATGAAGTTATTTCTAGGAGTTAGAGAAATACCAAGTTTAGCTCAGTTCTGGGAATCTTTGAAATACCTATACAAACTTGTTCCTACATAGTAACTTGCAACTTTGAATGAGAATGTGCTTGCTTACAGCAACGTGCTATATGTTCTGAATGCCCGAATTGGGAATCTGTGTCAAAACTTTGTTAGGAATTATGTGATCCTTACTAGCTGGAAGTAAGGGAGATGGGGCATGAAGTTATTTCTAGGAGTTGGAGACATACCAAGTTTAGCTCAGTTCTGGACATCTTTGAAATACCTATACAAACTTGTTCCTACATAGTAACTTGCAACTTTGAATGAGAATGTGCTTGCTTACAGCAACGTGCTATATGTCCTTAATGCCCAAATTTGGAAACTGTGTCAAAACTTTGTTAGGAATTATGTGATCCTTACTAGCTGGAAGTAATGGAGATGGGGCATGAAGTTATTTCTAGGAGTTGGAGACATACCAAGTTTAGCTCAGTTCTGGGCATCTTTGAAATACCTATACAAACTTGTTCCTACATAGTAACTTGCAACTTTGAATGAGAATGTGCTTGCTTACAGCAACGTGCTATATGTTCTGAATGCCCGAATTGGGAATCTGTGTCAAAACTTTGTTAGGAATTATGTGATCCTTACTAGATGGAAGTAAGGGAGATGGGGCATGAAGTTATTTCTAGGAGTTGGAGACATACCCACTTTAGCTCAGTTCTGGGCATTTTTGAAATACCTATACTAACTTGTTCTTACATAGTAACTTGCAACTTTGAATGAGAATGTTCTTGCTTACAGCAACGTGCTATATGGTCTGAATGCCCGAATTGGGAATCTGTGTCAAAACTTTGTTAGGAATTATGTGATCCTTACTAGCTGGAAGTAAGGGAGTTGGGGCATGAAGTTATTTCTAGGAGTTAGACACATACCAAGTTTAGCACAGTTCTGGGCATCTTTGAAATACCTATACAAACTTGTTCCTACATAGTAACTTGCAACTTTGAATGAGAATGTGCTTGCTTACAGCAACGTGCTATATGTTCTGAACGCCCGAATTGGGAATCTGTGTCAAAACTTTCTTAGGAATTATGTGATCCTTACTAACTGGAAGTAAGGGAGTTGAGGCATGAAGTTATTTCTGGAGTTAGAGAAATACCAAGTTTAGCTCAGTTCTGGACATCTTTGAAATACCTATACTAACTTGTTCCTACATAGTAACTTTCAACTTTGAATGAGAATGTTCTTGCTTACAGCAACGTGCTACATGGTCTGAATGCCCAATTGGGAATCTGTGTCAAAACTTTGTTAGGAATTATGTGATCCTTACTAGCTGGAAGTAAGGGAGATGGGGCATGAAGATATTTCTAGGAGTTGGAGACATACCAAGTTTAGCTCAGTTCTGGACATCTTTGAAATACCTATACAAACTTGTTCCTACATAGTAACTTGCAACTTTGAATGAGAATGTGCTTGCTTACAGCAACGTGCTATATGTTCTGAATGCCCGAATTGGGAAACTGTGTCAAATATTTGTTAGGAATTATGTGATCCTTACTAGCTGGAAGTAATGGAGATGGGGCATGAAGTTATTTCTAGGAGTTGGAGACATACCAAGTTTAGCTCAGTTCTGGGCATCTTTGAAATACCTATACAAACTTGTTCATACATAGTAACTTGCAACTTTGAATGAGAATGTGCTTGCTTACAGCAACGTGCTATATGTTCTGAATGCCCGAATTGGGAATCTGTGTCAAAACTTTGTTAGGAATTATGTGATCCTTACTAGCTGGAAGTAAGGGAGATGGGGCATGAAGTTATTTCTAGGAGTTGGAGACATACCAAGTTTAGCTCAGTTCTGGGCATCTTTGAAATACCTATACAAACTTGTTCCTACATAGTAACTTGCAACTTTGAATGAGAATGTGCTTGCTTACAGCAACGTGCTATATGGTCTGAATGCCCGAATTGGGCATCTGTGTCAAAACTTTGTTAGGAATTATGTGATCCTTACTAGCTGGAAGTAAGGGAGATGGGGCAGGAAGTTATTTCTAGGAATTGGAGACATACCATGTTTAGCTCAGTTCTGGGCATCTTTGAAATACCTATACAAACTTGTTCCTACATAGTAACTTGAACTTTGAATGAGAATGGGCTTGCTTACAGCAACGTGCTATATGTTCTGAATGCCCAAATTGGGAATCTGTGTCAAAACTTTGTTAGGAATTATGTGATCCTTACTAGCTGGAAGTAAGGGAGATGGGGCATGAAGTTATTTCTAGGAGTTGGAGACATACCAAGTTTAGCTCAGTTCTGGGCATCTTTGAAATACCTATACAAACTAATTCCTACATAGTAACTTGCAACTTTGAATGAGAATGTGCTTGCTTACAACAACGTGCTATATGTTCTGAACGCCCAAATTGGGAATCTGTGTCAAAACTTTCTTAGGAATTATGTGATCCTTACTAACTGGAAGTAAGGGAGTTGGGGCATGAAGTTATTTCTAGGAGTTAGAGAAATACCAAGTTTAGCTTAGTTCTGGGAATCTTTGAAATACCTATACAAACTTGTTCCTACATAGTAACTTGCAACTTTGAATGAGAATGTGCTTGCTTACAGCAACGTGCTATATGTTCTGAATGCCCGAATTGGGAATCTGTGTCAAAACTTTGTTAGGAATTATGTGATCCTTTCTAGCTGGAAGTAAGGGAGATGGGGCATGAAGTTATTTCTAGGAGTTGGAGACATACCAAGTTTAGCTCAGTTCTGGACATCTTTGAAATACCTATACAAACTTGTTCCTACATAGTAACTTGCAACATTGAAAGAGAATGTGCTTGCTTACAGCAACGTGCTATATGTTCTGAATGCCCGAATTGGGAAACTGTGTCAAAACTTTGTTAGGAATTATGTGATCCTTATTAGCTGGTAGTAATGGAGATGGGGCATGAAGTTATTTCTAGGAGTTGGAAAAATACCAAGTTTAGCTCAGTTATGGGCATCTTTGAAATACCTATACAAACTTGTTCCTACATAGTAACTTGCAACTTTGAATGAGAATGTGCTTGCTTACAGCAACGTGCTATATGTTCTGAATGCCCGAATTGGGAATCTGTGTCAAAACTTTGTTAGGAATTATGTGATCTTTACTAGCTGGAAGTAAGGGAGATGGGGCATGAAGTTATTTCTAGGAGCTGGAGACATACCAAGTTTAGCTCAGTTCTGGGCATCTTTGAAATACCTATACAAACTTGTTCCTACATAGTAACTTGCAACTTTGAATGAGAATGTGCTTGCTTACAGCAACGTCCTATATGTTCTGAATGCCCGAATTGGGAATCTGTGTCAAAACTTTGTTAGGAATTATGTGATCCTTACTAGCTGGAAGTAAGGGAGATGGGGCATGAAGTTATTTCTAGGAGTTGGAGACATACCAAGTTTAGCTCAGTTCTGGGCATCTTTGAAATACCTATACAAACTAATTCCTACATAGTAACTTGCAACTTTGAATGAGAATGTGCTTGCTTACAGCAACGTGCTATATGTTCTGAATGCCGAATTGGGAATCTGTGTCAAAACTTTCTTAGGAATTATGTGATCCTTACTAGCTGGAAGTAAGGGAGTTGGGGCATGAAGTTATTTCTAGGAGTTAGAGAAATACCAAGTTTAGCTCAGTTCTGGGAATCTTTGAAATACCTATACAAACTTGTTCCTACATAGTAACTTGCAACTTTAAATGAGAATGTGCTTGCTTACAGCAACGTGCTATATGTTCTTAATGCCCAAATTGGGAAACTGTGTCAAAACTTTGTTAGGAATTATGTGATCCTTACTAGCTGGAAGTAATGGAGATGGGGCATGAAGTTATTTCTAGGAGTTGGAGACATACCAAGTTTAACTCAGTTCTGGGCATCTTTGAAATACCTATACATACTTGTTCCTATATAGTAACTTGCAACTTTGAATGAGAATGTGCTTGCTTACAGCAACGTGCTATATGTTCTGAATGCCCGAATTGGGAATCTGTGTCAAAACTTTGTTAGGAATTATGTGATCCTTACTAGATGGAAGTAAGGGAGATGGGGCATGAAGTTATTTCTAGGAGTTGGAGACATACCCACTTTAGCTCAGTTCTGGGCATCTTTGAAATACCTATACTAACTTGTTCCTACATAGTAACTTGCAACTTTGAATGAGAATGTTCTTGCTTACAGCAACGTGCTATATGGTCTGAATGCCCGAATTGGGAATCTGTGTCAAAACTTTGTTAGGAATTATGTGATCCTTACAAGCTGGAAGTAAGGGAGTTGGGGCATGAAGTTATTTCTAGGAGTTGGACACATACCAAGTTTAGCACAGTTCTGGGCATCTTTGAAATACCTATACAAACTTGTTCCTACATAGTAACTTGCAACTTTGAATGAGAATGTGCTTGCTTACAGCAACGTGCTATATGTTCTGAACGCCCGAATTGGGAATCTGTGTCAAAACTTTCTTAGGAATTATGTGATCCTTACTAACTGGAAGTAAGGGAGTTGGGGCTTGAAGTTATTTCTAGGAGTTAGAGAAATACCAAGTTAAGCTCAGTTCTGGGAATCTTTGAAATACCTATACAAACTTGTTCCTACATAGTAACTTGCAACTTTGAATGAGAATGTGCTTGCTTACAGCAACGTGGTATATGTTCTGAACGCCCGAATTGGGAATCTGTGTCAAAACTTTGTTAGGAATTATGTGATCCTTACTAGCTGGAAGTAAGAGAGATGGGGCATGAAGTTATTTCTAGGAGTTGGAGACATACCAAGTTTAGCTCAGTTCTGGACATCTTTGAAATACCTATACAAACTTGTTCCTACATAGTAACTTGCAACTTTGAATGAGAATGTGCTTGCTTACAGCAACGTGCTATATGTTCTGAATGCCCGAATTGGGAAACTGTGTCAAAACTTTGTTAGGAATTATGTGATCCTTACTAGCTGGAAGTAATGGAGATGGGGCATGAAGTTATTTCTAGGAGTTGGAGACATACCAAGTTTAGCTCAGTTCTGGGCATCTTTGAAATACCTATACAAACTTGTTCCTACATAGTAACTTGCAACTTTGAATGAGAATGTGCTTGCTTACAGCAACGTGCTATATGTTCTGAATGCCCGAATTGGGAATCTGTGTCAAAACTTTATTAGGAATTATGTGATCCTTACTAGCTGGAAGTAAGGGAGATGGGGCATGAAGTTATTTCTAGGAGTTGGAGACATACCAAGTTTAGGTAAGTTCTGGGCATCTTTGAAATACCTATACAAACTTGTTCCTACATAGTAACTTGAACTTTGAATGAGAATGTGCTTGCTTACAGCAACGTGCTATATGTTCTGAATGCCCGAATTGGGAATCTGTGTCAAAACTTTGTTAGGAATTATGTGATCCTTACTAGTTGGAAGTAAGGGAGATGGGGCATGAAGTTATTTCTAGGAGTAGGAGACATACCAAGTTTAGCTCAGTTCTGGGCATCTTTGAAATACCTATACAAACTAATTCCTACATAGTAACTTGCAACTTTGAATGAGAATGTGCTTGCTTACAGCAACGTGCTATATGTTCTGAACGCCCGAATTGGGAATCTGTGTCAAAACTTTCTTAGGAATTATGTGATCCTTACTAACTGGAAGTAAGGGAGTTGGGGCATGAAGTTATTTCTAGGAGTTAGAGAAATACCAAGTTTAGCTCAGTTCTGGGAATCTTTGAAATACCTATACAAACTTGTTCCTACATAGTAACTTGCATCTTTGAATGAGAATGTGCTTGCTTACAGCAACGTGCTATATGTTCTGAATGCCCGAATTGGGAATCTGTGTCAAAACTTTGTTAGGAATTATGCGATCCTTACTAGCTGGAAGTAAGGGAGATGGGGCATGAAGTTATTTCTAGGAGTTGGAGACATACCAAGTTTAGCTCAGTTCTGGACATCTTTGAAATACCTATACAAACTTGTTCCTACATAGTAACTTGCAACTTTGAATGAGAATGTGCTTGCTTACAGCAACGTGCTATATGTTCTGAATGCCCGAATTGGGAAACTGTGTCAAATCTTTGTTAGGAATTATGTGATCCTTACTAGCTGGAAGTAATGTAGATGGGGCATGAAGTTATTTCTAGGAGTTGGAGACATACCAAGTTTAGCTCAGTTCTGGGCATCTTTGAAATACCTATACAAACTTGTTCCTACATAGTAACTTGCAACTTTGAATGAGAATGTGCTTGCTTACAGCAACGTGCTATATGTTCTGAATGCCCGAATTGGGAATCTGTGTCAAAACTTTGTTAGGAATTATGTGATCCTTACTAGCTGGAAGTAAGGGAGATGGGGCATGAAGTTATTTCTAGGAGTTGGAGACATACCAAGTTTAGCTCAGTTCTGGGCATCTTTGAAATACCTATACAAACTTGTTCCTACATAGTAACTTGCAACTTTGAATGAGAATGTGCTTGCTTACAGCAACGTGCTATATGTTCTGAATGCCCGAATTGGGAATCTGTGTCAAAACTTTGTTAGGAATTATGTGATCCTTACTAGCTGGAAGTAAGGGAGATGGGGCATGAAGTTATTTCTAGGAGTTAGAGACATACCAAGTTTAGCTCAGTTCTGGGCATCTTTGAAATACCTATACAAACTAATTCCTACATAGTAACTTGCAACTTTGTATGAGAATGTGCTTGCTTACAGCAACGTGCTATATGTTCTGAATGCCGAATTGGGAATCTGTGTCAAAACTTTCTTAGGAATTATGTGATCCTTACTAGCTGGAAGTAAGGGAGTTGGGGCATGAAGTTATTTCTAGGAGTTAGAGAAATACCAAGTTTAGCTCAGTTCTGGGAATCTTTGAAATACCTATACAAACTTGTTCCTACATAGTAACTTGCAACATTGAATGAGAATGTGCTTGCTTACAGCAACGTGCTATATGTTCTGAATGCCCGAATTGGGAATCTGTGTCAAAACTTTGTTAGGAATTATGTGATCCTTACTAGCTGGAAGTAAGGGAGATGGGCATGAAGTTATTTCTAGGAGTTGGAGACATACCAAGTTTAGCTCAGTTCTGGACATCTTTGAAATACCTATACAAACTTGATCCTACATAGTAACTTGCAACTTTGAATGAGAATGTGCTTGCTTACAGCAACGTGCTATATGTTCTTAATGCCCAAATTGGGAAACTGTGTCAAAACTTTGTTAGGAATTATATGATCCTTACTAGCTGAAGTAATGGAGATGGGGCATGAAGTTATTTCTAGGAGTTGGAGACATACCAAGTTTAGCTCAGTTCTGGGCATCTTTGAAATACCTATACAAACTTGTTCCTACATAGTAACTTGCAACTTTGAATGAGAATGTGCTTGCTTACAGCAACGTGCTATATGTTCTGAACGCCCGAATTGGGAATCTGTGTCAAAACTTTGTTAGGAATTATGTGATCCTTACTAAATGGAAGTAAGGGAGATGGGGCATGAAGTTATTTCTAGGAGTTGGAGACATACCCACTTTAGCTCAGTTCTGGGCATCTTTGAAATACCTATACTAACTTGTTCCTACATAGTAACTTGCAACTTTGAATGAGAATGTGCTTGCTTACAGCAACGTGCTATATGTTCTGAATGCCCGAATTGGGAATCTGTGTCAAAACTTTGTTAGGAATTATGTGATCCTTACTAGCTGGAAGTAAGGGAGATGGGGCATGAAGTTATTTCTAGGAGTTGGAGACATACCAAGTTTAGCTCAGTTCTGGGCATCTTTGAAATACCTATACAAACTAATTCCTACATAGTAACTTGCAACTTTGAATGAGAATGTGCTTGCTTACAGCAACGTGCTATATGTTCTGAACGCCCAAATTGGGAATCTGTGTCAAAACTTTCTTAGGAATTATGTGATCCTTACTAACTGGAAGTAAGGGAGTTGGGTCATGAAGTTATTTCTAGGAGTTAGAGAAATACCAAGTTTAGCTTAGTTCTGGGAATCTTTGAAATACCTATACAAACTTGTTCCTACATAGTAACTTGCAACTTTGAATGAGAATGTGCTTGCTTACAGCAACGTGCTATATGTTCTGAATGCCCGAATTGGGAATCTGTGTCAAAACTTTGTTAGGAATTATGTGATCCTTTCTAGCTGGAAGTAAGGGAGATGGGGCATGAAGTTATTTCTAGGAGTTGGAGACATACCAAGTTTAGCTCAGTTCTGGACATCTTTGAAATACCTATACAAACTTGTTCCTACATAGTAACTTGCAACATTGAAAGAGAATGTGCTTGCTTACAGCAACGTGCTATATGTTCTGAATGCCCGAATTGGGAAACTGTGTCAAAACTTTGTTAGGAATTATGTGATCCTTATTAGCTGGTAGTAATGGAGATGGGGCATGAAGTTATTTCTAGGAGTTGGAAAAATACCAAGTTTAGCTCAGTTATGGGCATCTTTGAAATACCTATACAAACTTGTTCCTACATAGTAACTTGCAACTTTGAATGAGAATGTGCTTGCTTACAGCAACGTGCTATATGTTCTGAATGCCCGAATTGGGAATCTGTGTCAAAACTTTGTTAGGAATTATGTGATCCTTACTAGATGGAAGTAAGGGAGATGGGGCATGAAGTTATTTCTAGGAGTTGGAGACATACCCACTTTAGCTCAGTTCTGGGCATCTTTGAAATACCTATACTAACTTGTTCCTACATAGTAACTTGCAACTTTGAATGAGAATGTTCTTGCTTACAGCAACGTGCTATATGGTCTGAATGCCCGAATTGGGAATCTGTGTCAAAACTTTGTTAGGAATTATGTGATCCTTACAAGCTGGAAGTAAGGGAGTTGGGGCATGAAGTTATTTCTAGGAGTTGGACACATACCAAGTTTAGCACAGTTCTGGGCATCTTTGAAATACCTATACAAACTTGTTCCTACATAGTAACTTGCAACTTTGAATGAGAATGTGCTTGCTTACAGCAACGTGCTATATGTTCTGAACGCCCGAATTGGGAATCTGTGTCAAAACTTTCTTAGGAATTATGTGATCCTTACTAACTGGAAGTAAGGGAGTTGGGGCATGAAGTTATTTCTAGGAGTTAGAGAAATACCAAGTTAAGCTCAGTTCTGGGAATCTTTGAAATACCTATACAAACTTGTTCCTACATAGTAACTTGCAACTTTGAATGAGAATGTGCTTGCTTACAGCAACGTGGTATATGTTCTGAATGCCCGAATTGGGAATCTGTGTCAAAACTTTGTTAGGAATTATGTGATCCTTACTAGCTGGAAGTAAGAGAGATGGGGCATGAAGTTATTTCTAGGAGTTGGAGACATACCAAGTTTAGCTCAGTTCTGGACATCTTTGAAATACCTATACAAACTTGTTCCTACATAGTAACTTGCAACTTTGAATGAGAATGTGCTTGCTTACAGCAACGTGCTATATGTTCTGAATGCCCGAATTGGGAAACTGTGTCAAAACTTTGTTAGGAATTATGTGATCCTTACTAGCTGGAAGTAATGGAGATGGGGCATGAAGTTATTTCTAGGAGTTGGAGACATACCAAGTTTAGCTCAGTTCTGGGCATCTTTGAAATACCTATACAAACTTGTTCCTACATAGTAACTTGCAACTTTGAATGAGAATGTGCTTGCTTACAGCAACGTGCTATATGTTCTGAATGCCCGAATTGGGAATCTGTGTCAAAACTTTATTAGGAATTATGTGATCCTTACTAGCTGGAAGTAAGGGAGATGGGGCATGAAGTTATTTCTAGGAGTTGGAGACATACCAAGTTTAGGTAAGTTCTGGGCATCTTTGAAATACCTATACAAACTTGTTCCTACATAGTAAATTGAACTTTGAATGAGAATGTGCTTGCTTACAGCAACGTGCTATATGTTCTGAATGCCCGAATTGGGAATCTGTGTCAAAACTTTGTTAGGAATTATGTGATCCTTACTAGTTGGAAGTAAGGGAGATGGGGCATGAAGTTATTTCTAGGAGTAGGAGACATACCAAGTTTAGCTCAGTTCTGGGCATCTTTGAAATACCTATACAAACTTGTTCCTACATAGTAACTTGCAACTTTGAATGAGAATGTGCTTGCTTACAGCAACGTGCTATATGTTCTGAACGCCAGAATTGGGAATCTGTGTCAAAACTTTCTTAGGAATTATGTGATCCTTACTAACTGGAAGTAAGGGAGTTGGGGCATGAAGTTATTTCTAGGAGTTAGAGAAATACCAAGTTTAGCTCAGTTCTGGGAATCTTTGAAATACCTATACAAACTTGTTCCTACATAGTAACTTGCATCTTTGAATGAGAATGTGCTTGCTTACAGCAACGTGCTATATGTTCTGAATGCCCGAATTGGGAATCTGTGTCAAAACTTTGTTAGGAATTATGCGATCCTTACTAGCTGGAAGTAAGGGAGATGGGGCATGAAGTTATTTCTAGGAGTTGGAGACATACCAAGTTTAGCTCAGTTCTGGACATCTTTGAAATACCTATACAAACTTGTTCCTACATAGTAACTTGCAACTTTGAATGAGAATGTGCTTGCTTACAGCAACGTGCTATATGTTCTGAATGCCCGAATTGGGAAACTGTGTCAAATCTTTGTTAGGAATTATGTGATCCTTACTAGCTGGAAGTAATGTAGATGGGGCATGAAGTTATTTCTAGGAGTTGGAGACATACCAAGTTTAGCTCAGTTCTGGGCATCTTTGAAATACCTATACAAACTTGTTCCTACATAGTAACTTGCAACTTTGAATGAGAATGTGCTTGCTTACAGCAACGTGCTATATGTTACGAATGCCCGAATTGGGAATCTGTGTCAAAACTTTGTTAGGAATTATGTGATCCTTACTAGCTGGAAGTAAGGGAGATGGGGCATGAAGTTATTTCTAGGAGTTGGAGACATACCAAGTTTAGCTCAGTTCTGGGCATCTTTGAAATACCTATACAAACTTGTTCCTACATAGTAACTTGCAACTTTGAATGAGAATGTGCTTGCTTACAGCAACGTGCTATATGTTCTGAATGCCCGAATTGGGAATCTGTGTCAAAACTTTGTTAGGAATTATGTGATCCTTACTAGCTGGAAGTAAGGGAGATGGGGCATGAAGTTATTTCTAGGAGTTAGAGACATACCAAGTTTAGCTCAGTTCTGGGCATCTTTGAAATACCTATACAAACTAATTCCTACATAGTAACTTGCAACTTTGTATGAGAATGTGCTTGCTTACAGCAACGTGCTATATGTTCTGAATGCCGAATTGGGAATCTGTGTCAAAACTTTCTTAGGAATTATGTGATCCTTACTAGCTGGAAGTAAGGGAGTTGGGGCATGAAGTTATTTCTAGGAGTTAGAGAAATACCAAGTTTAGCTCAGTTCTGGGAATCTTTGAAATACCTATACAAACTTGTTCCTACATAGTAACTTGCAACTTTGAATGAGAATGTGCTTGCTTACAGCAACGTGCTATATGTTCTGAATGCCCGAATTGGGAATCTGTGTCAAAACTTTGTTAGGAATTATGTGATCCTTACTAGCTGGAAGTAAGGGAGATGGGGCATGAAGTTATTTCTAGGAGTTGGAGACATACCAAGTTTAGCTCAGTTCTGGACATCTTTGAAATACCTATACAAACTTGATCCTACATAGTAACTTGCAACTTTGAATGAGAATGTGCTTGCTTACAGCAACGTGCTATATGTTCTTAATGCCCAAATTGGGAAACTGTGTCAAAACTTTGTTAGGAATTATGTGATCCTTACTAGCTGAAGTAATGGAGATGGGGCATGAAGTTATTTCTAGGAGTTGGAGACATACCAAGTTTAGCTCAGTTCTGGGCATCTTTGAAATACCTATACAAACTTGTTCCTACATAGTAACTTGCAACTTTGAATGAGAATGTGCTTGCTTACAGCAACGTGCTATATGTTCTGAACGCCCGAATTGGGAATCTGTGTCAAAACTTTGTTAGGAATTATGTGATCCTTACTAAATGGAAGTAAGGGAGATGGGGCATGAAGTTATTTCTAGGAGTTGGAGACATACCCACTTTAGCTCAGTTCTGGGCATCTTTGAAATACCTATACTAACTTGTTCCTACATAGTAACTTGCAACTTTGAATGAGAATGTGCTTGCTTACAGCAACGTGCTATATGTTCTGAATGCCCGAATTGGGAATCTGTGTCAAAACTTTGTTAGGAATTATGTGATCCTTACTAGCTGGAAGTAAGGGAGATGGGTCATGAAGTTATTTCTACGAGTTGGAGACATACCAAGTTTAGCTCAGTTCTGGGAATCTTTGAAATACCTATACAAACTTGTTCCTACATAGTAACTTGCAACTTTGAATGAGAATGTGCTTGCTTACAGCAACGTGCTATATGTTCTGAATGCCCGAATTGGGAATCTGTGTCAAAACTTTGTTAGGAATTATGTGATCCTTACTAGCTGGAAGTAAGGGAGATGGGGCATGAAGTTATTTCTAGGAGTTTGAGACATACCCACTTTAGCTCAGTTCTGGGCATCTTTGAAATACCTATACAAACTTGTTCCTACATAGTAACTTGCAACTTTGAATGAGAATGTGCTTGCTTACAGCAACGTGCTATATGTTCTGAACGCCCGTATTGGGAATCTGTGTCAAAACTTTCTTAGGAATTATGTGATCCTTATTAACTGGAAGTAAGGGAGTTGGGGCATGAAGTTATTTCTAGGAGTTAGAGAAATACCAAGTTAAGCTCAGTTCTGGGAATCTTTGAAATACCTATACAAACTTGTTCCTACATAGTAACTTGCAACTTTGAATGAGAATGTGCTTGCTTACAGCAACGTGGTATATGTTCTGAATGCCCGAATTGGGAATCTGTGTCAAAACTTTGTTAGGAATTATGTGATCCTTACTAGCTGGAAGTAAGGGAGATGGGGCATGAAGTTATTTCTAGGAGTTGGAGACATACCAAGTTTAGCTCAGTTCTGGACATCTTTGAAATACCTATACAAACTTGTTCCTACATAGTAACTTGCAACTTTGAATGAGAATGTGCTTGCTTACAGCAACGTGCTATATGTTCTGAATGCCCGAATTGGGAAACTGTGTCAAAACTTTGTTAGGAATTATGTGATCCTTACTAGCTGGAAGTAATGGAGATGGGGCATGAAGTTATTTCTAGGAGTTGGAGACATACCAAGTTTAGCTCAGTTCTGGGCATCTTTGAAATACCTATACAAACTTGTTCCTACATAGTAACTTGCAACTTTGAATGAGAATGTGCTTGCTTACAGCAACGTGCTATATGTTCTGAATGCCCGAATTGGGAATCTGTGTCAAAACTTTATTAGGAATTATGTGATCCTTACTAGCTGGAAGTAAGGGAGATGGGGCATGAAGTTATTTCTAGGAGTTGGAGACATACCAAGTTTAGCTCAGTTCTGGGCATCTTTGAAATACCTATACAAACTTGTTCCTACATAGTAACTTGAACTTTGAATGAGAATGTGCTTGCTTACAGCAACGTGCTATATGTTCTGAATGCCCGAATTGGGAATCTGTGTCAAAACTTTGTTAGGAATTATGTGATCCTTACTAGTTGGAAGTAAGGGAGATGGGGCATGAAGTTATTTCTAGGAGTAGGAGACATACCAAGTTTAGCTCAGTTCTGGGCATCTTTGAAATACCTATACAAACTAATTCCTACATAGTAACTTGCAACTTTGAATGAGAATGTGCTTGCTTACAGCAACGTGCTATATGTTCTGAACGCCCGAATTGGGAATCTGTGTCAAAACTTTCTTAGGAATTATGTGATCCTTACGAACTGGAAGTAAGGGAGTTGGGGCATGAAGTTATTTCTAGGAGTTAGAGAAATACCAAGTTTAGCTCAGTTCTGGGAATCTTTGAAATACCTATACAAACTTGTTCCTACATAGTAACTTGCAACTTTGAATGAGAATGTGCTTGCTTACAGCAACGTGCTATATGTTCTGAATGCCCGAATTGGGAATCTGTGTCAAAACTTTGTTAGGAATTATGTGATCCTTACTAGCTGGAAGTAAGGGAGATGGGGCATGAAGTTATTTCTAGGAGTTGGAGACATACCAAGTTTAGCTCAGTTCTGGGCATCTTTGAAATACCTATACAAACTTGTTCCTACATAGTAACTTGCAACTTTGAATGAGAATGTGCTTGCTTACAGCAACGTGCTATATGTTCTGAATGCCCGAATTGGGAAACTGTGTCAAAACTTTGTTAGGAATTATGTGATCCTTACTAGCTGGAAGTAATGTAGATGGGGCATGAAGTTATTTCTAGGAGTTGGAGACATACAACGTTTAGCTCAGTTCTGGGCATCTTTGAAATACCTATACAAACTTGTTCCTACATAGTAACTTGCAACTTTGAATGAGAATGTGCTTGCTTACAGCAACGTGCTATATGTTCTGAATGCCCGAATTGGGAATCTGTGTCAAAACTTTGATAGGAATTATGTGATCCTTACTAGATGGAAGTAAGGGAGATGGGGCATGAAGTTATTTCTAGGAGTTGGAGACATACCAAGTTTAGCTCAGTTCTGGGCATCTTTGAAATACCTATACAAACTTGTTCCTACATAGTAACTTGCAACTTTGAATGAGAATGTGCTTGCTTACAGCAACGTGCTATATGTTCTGATTGCCCGAATTGGGAATCTGTGTCAAAACTTTGTTAGGAATTATGTGATCCTTACTAGCTGGAAGTAAGGGAGATGGGGCATGAAGTTATTTCTAGGAGTTGGAGACATACCAAGTTTAGCTCAGTTCTGGGCATCTTTGAAATACCTATACAAACTAATTCCTACATAGTAACTTGCAAATTTGAATGAGAATGTGCTTGCTTACAGCAACGTGCTATATGTTCTGAATGCCGAATTGGGAATCTGTGTCAAAACTTTCTTAGGAATTATGTGATCCTTACTAGCTGGAAGTAAGGGAGTTGGGGCATGAAGTTATTTCTAGGAGTTAGAGAAATACCAAGTTTAGCTCAGTTCTGGGAATCTTTGAAATACCTATACAAACTTGTTCCTACATAGTGACTTGCAACTTTGAATGAGAATGTGCTTGCTTACAGCAACGTGCTATATGTTCTGAATGCCCGAATTGGGAATCTGTGTCAAAACTTTGTTAGGAATTATGTGATCCTTACTAGCTGGAAGTAAGGGAGATGGGGCATGAAGTTATTTCTAGGAGTTGGAGACATACCAAGTTTAGCTCAGTTCTGGGCATCTTTGAAATACCTATACAAACTTGTTCCTACAGAGTAACTTGCAACTTTGAATGAGAATGTGCTTGCTTACTGCAACGTGCTATATGTTCTGAATGCCCGAATTTGGAAACTGTGTCAAAACTTTGTTAGGAATTATGTGATCCTTACTAGCTGGAAGTAATGTAGATGGGGCATGAAGTTATTTCTAGGAGTTGGAGACATACCAAGTTTAGCTCAGTTCTGGGCATCTTTGAAATACCTATACAAACTTGTTCCTACATAGTAACTTGCAACTTTGAATGAGAATGTGCTTGCTTACAGCAACGTGCTATATGTTCTGAATGCCCGAATTGGGAATCTGTGTCAAAACTTTGTTAGGAATTATGTGATCCTTACTAGATGGAAGTAAGGGAGATGGGGCATGAAGTTATTTCTAGGAGTTGGAGAAATACCAAGTTTAGCTCAGTTCTGGGCATCTTTGAAATACCTATACAAACTTGTTCCTACATAGTAACTTGCAACTTTGAATGAGAATGTGCTTGCTTACAGCAACGTGCTATATGTTCTGAATGCCCGAATTGGGAATCTGTGTCAAAACTTTGTTAGGAATTATGTGATCCTTACTAGCTGGAAGTAAGGGAGATGGGGCATGAAGTTATTTCTAGGAGTTGGAGACATACCAAGTTTAGCTCAGTTCTGGGCATCTTTGAAATACCTATACAAACTAATTCCTACATAGTAACTTGCAACTTTGAATGAGAATGTGCTTGCTTACAGCAACGTGCTATATGTTCTGAATGCCGAATTGGGAATCTGTGTCAAAACTTTCTTAGGAATTATGTGATCCTTACTAGCTGGAAGTAAGGGAGTTGGGGCATGAAGTTATTTCTAGGAGTTAGAGAAATACCAAGTTTAGCTCAGTTCTGGGAATCTTTGAAATACCTATACAAACTTGTTCCTACATAGTAACTTGCAACTTTGAATGAGAATGTGCTTGCTTACAGCAACGTGCTATATGTTCTGAATGCCCGAATTGGGAGTCTGTGTCAAAACTTTGTTAGGAATTATGTGATACTTACTAGCTGGAAGTAAGGGAGATGGGGCATGAAGTTATTTCTAGGAGTTGGAGACATACCAAGTTTAGCTCAGTTCTGGACATCTTTGAAATACCTATACAAACTTGATCCTACATAGTAACTTGCAACTTTGAATGAGAATGTGCTTGCTTTCAGCAACGTGCTATATGTTCTTAATGCCCAAATTGGGAAACTGTGTCAAAACTTTGTTAGGAATTATGTGATCCTTACTAGCTGAAGTAATGGAGATGGGGCATGAAGTTATTTCTAGGAGTTGGAGACATACCAAGTTTAGCTCAGTTCTGGGCATCTTTGAAATACCTATACAAACTTGTTCCTACATAGTAACTTGCAACTTTGAATGAGAATGTGCTTGCTTACAGCAACGTGCTATATGTTCTGAACGCCCGAATTGGGAATCTGTGTCAAAACTTTGTTAGGAATTATGTGATCCTTACTAGATGGAAGTAAGGGAGATGGGGCATGAAGTTATTTCTAGGAGTTGGAGACATACCCACTTTAGCTCAGTTCTGGGCATCTTTGAAATACCTATACTAACTTGTTCCTACATAGTAACTTGCAACTTTGAATGAGAATGTGCTTGCTTACAGCAACGTGCTATATGTTCTGAATGCCCGAATTGGGAATCTGTGTCAAAACTTTGTTAGGAATTATGTGATCCTTGCTAGCTGGAAGTAAGGGAGATGGGGCATGAAGTTATTTCTAGGAGTTGGAGACCTACCAAGTTTAGCTCAGTTCTGGGAATCTTTGAAATACCTATACAAACTTGTTCCTACATAGTAACTTGCAACTTTGAATGAGAATGTGCTTGCTTACAGCAACGTGCTATATGGTCTGAATGCCCGAATTGGGCATCTGTGTCAAAACTTTGTTTGGAATTATGTGATCCTTACTAGCTGGAAGTAAGGGAGATGGGGCAGGAAGTTATTTCTAGGAGTTGGAGACATACCAAGTTTAGCTCAGTTCTGGGTATCTTTGAAATACCTATACAAACTAATTCCTACATAGTAACTTGCAACTTTGAATGAGAATGTGCTTGCTTACAGCAACGTGCTATATGTTCTGAACGCCCGAATTGGGAATCTGTGTCAAAACTTTCTTAGGAATTATGTGATCCTTACTAACTGGAAGTAAGTGAGTTGGGGCATGAAGTTATTTCTAGGAGTTAGAGAAATACCAAGTTTAGCTCAGTTCTGGGAATCTTTGAAATACCTATACAAACTTGTTCCTACATAGTAACTTGCAACTTTGAATGAGAATGTGCTTGCTTACAGCAACGTGCTATATGTTCTGAATGACCGAATTGGGAATCTGTGTCAAAACTTTGTTAGGAATTATGTGATCCTTACTAGCTGGAAGTAAGGGAGATGGGGCATGAAGTTATTTCTAGGAGTTGGAGACATACCAAGTTTAGCTCAGTTCTGGACATCTTTGAAATACCTATACAAACTTGTTCCTACATAGTAACTTGCAACATTGAAAGAGAATGTGCTTGCTTACAGCAACGTGCTATATGTTCTGAATGCCCGAATTGGGAATCTGTGTCAAAACTTTGTTAGGAATTATGTGATCCTTACTAGCTGGAAGTAATGGAGATGGCACATGAAGTTATTTCTAGGAGTTGGAGACATACCAAGTTTAGCTCAGTTCTGGGCATCTTTGAAATACCTATACAAACTTGTTCCTACATAGTAACTTGCAACTTTGAATGAGAATGTGCTTGCTTACAGCAACGTGCTATATGTTCTGAATGCCCGAATTGGGAATCTGTGTCAAAACTTTGTTAGGAATTATGTGATCCTTACTAGCTGGAAGTAAGGGAGATTGGTCATGAAGTTATTTCTAGGAGCTGGAGACATACTAAGTTTAGCTCAGTTCTGGGCATCTTTGAAATACCTATACAAACTTGTTCCTACATAGTAACTTGCAACTTTGAATGAGAATGTGCTTGCTTACAGCAACGTGCTATATGTTCTGAATGCCCGAATTGGGAATCTGTGTCAAAACTTTGTTAGGAATTATGTGATCCTTACTAGCTGGAAGTAAGGGAGATGGGGCATGAAGTTATTTCTAGGAGTTGGAGACATACCAAGTTTAGCTCAGTTCTGGGCATCTTTGAAATACCTATACAAACTAATTCCTACATAGTAACTTGCAACTTTGAATGAGAATGTGCTTGCTTACAGCAACGTGCTATATGTTCTGAATGCCCGAATTGGGAATCTGTGTCAAAACTTTGTTAGGAATTATGTGATCCTTACTAGCTGGAAGTAAGGGAGTTGGGGCATGAAGTTATTTCTAGGAGTTAGAGAAATACCAAGTTTAGCTCAGTCCTGGGAATCTTTGAAATACCTATACAAACTTGTTCCTACATAGTAACTTGCAACTTTGAATGAGAATGTGCTTGCTTACAGCAACGTGCTATATGTTCTGAATGCCCGAATTGGGAATCTGTGTCAAAACTTTGTTAGGAATTATGTGATCCTTACTAGCTGGAAGTAAGGGAGATGGGGCATGAAGTTATTTCTAGGAGTTGGAGACATACCAAGTTTAGCTCAGTTCTGGACATCTTTGAAATACCTATACAAACTTGATCCTACATAGTAACTTGCAACTTTGAATGAGAATGTGCTTGCTTACAGCAACGTGCTATATGTTTTTAATGCCCAAATTGGGAAACTGTGTCAAAATTTTGTTAGGAATTATGTGATCCTTATTAGCTGAAGTAATGGAGATGGGGCATGAAGTTATTTCTAGGAGTTGGAGACATACCAAGTTTAGCTCAGTTCTGGGCATCTTTGAAATACCTATACAAACTTGTTCCTACATAGTAACTTGCAACTTTGAATGAGAATGTGCTTGCTTACAGCAACGTGCTATATGTTCTGAACGCCCGAATTGGGAATCTGTGTCAAAACTTTGTTAGGAATTATGTGATCCTTACTAGATGGAAGTAAGGGAGATGGGGCATGAAGTTATTTCTAGGAGTTGGAGACATACCCACTTTAGCTCAGTTCTGGGCATCTTTGAAATACCTATACTAACTTGTTCCTACATAGTAACTTGCAACTTTGAATGAGAATGTGCTTGCTTACAGCAACGTGCTATATGTTCTGAATGCCCGAATTGGGAATCTGTGTCAAAACTTTGTTAGGAATTATGTGATCCTTGCTAGCTGGAAGTAAGGGAGATGGGGCATGAAGTTATTTCTAGGAGTTGGAGACCTACCAAGTTTAGCTCAGTTCTGGGAATCTTTGAAATACCTATACAAACTTGTTCCTACATAGTAACTTGCAACTTTGAATGAGAATGTGCTTGCTTACAGCAACGTGCTATATGGTCTGAATGCCCGAATTGGGAATCTGTGTCAAAACTTTGTTAGGAATTATGTGATCCTTACGAGATGGAAGTAAGGGAGATGGGGCATGAAGTTATTTCTAGGAGTTGGAGACATACCCACTTTAGCTCAGTTCTGGGCATCTTTGAAATACCTATACTAACTTGTTCCTACATAGTAACTTGCAACTTTGAATGAGAATGTGCTTGCTTACAGCAACGTGCTATATGTTCTGAATGCCCGAATTGGGAATCTGTGTCAAAACTTTGTTAGGAATTATGTGATCCTTGCTAGCTGGAAGTAAGGGAGATGGGGCATGAAGTTATTTCTAGGAGTTGGAGACCTACCAAGTTTAGCTCAGTTCTGGGAATCTTTGAAATACCTATACAAACTTGTTCCTACATAGTAACTTGCAACTTTGAATGAGAATGTGCTTGCTTACAGCAACGTGCTATATGGTCTGAATGCCCGAATTGGGCATCTGTGTCAAAACTTTGTTTGGAATTATGTGATCCTTACTAGCTGGAAGTAAGGGAGATGGGGCAGGAAGTTATTTCTAGGAGTTGGAGACATACCAAGTTTAGCTCAGTTCTGGGTATCTTTGAAATACCTATACAAACTAATTCCTACATAGTAACTTGCAACTTTGAATGAGAATGTGCTTGCTTACAGCAACGTGCTATATGTTCTGAACGCCCGAATTGGGAATCTGTGTCAAAACTTTCTTAGGAATTATGTGATCCTTACTAACTGGAAGTAAGTGAGTTGGGGCATGAAGTTATTTCTAGGAGTTAGAGAAATACCAAGTTTAGCTCAGTTCTGGGAATCTTTGAAATACCTATACAAACTTGTTCCTACATAGTAACTTGCAACTTTGAATGAGAATGTGCTTGCTTACAGCAACGTGCTATATGTTCTGAATGACCGAATTGGGAATCTGTGTCAAAACTTTGTTAGGAATTATGTGATCCTTACTAGCTGGAAGTAAGGGAGATGGGGCATGAAGTTATTTCTAGGAGTTGGAGACATACCAAGTTTAGCTCAGTTCTGGACATCTTTGAAATACCTATACAAACTTGTTCCTACATAGTAACTTGCAACATTGAAAGAGAATGTGCTTGCTTACAGCAACGTGCTATATGTTCTGAATGCCCGAATTGGGAAACTGTGTCAAAACTTTGTTAGGAATTATGTGATCCTTACTAGCTGGAAGTAATGGAGATGGCACATGAAGTTATTTCTAGGAGTTGGAGACATACCAAGTTTAGCTCAGTTCTGGGCATCTTTGAAATACCTATACAAACTTGTTCCTACATAGTAACTTGCAACTTTGAATGAGAATGTGCTTGCTTACAGCAACGTGCTATATGTTCTGAATGCCCGAATTGGGAATCTGTGTCAAAACTTTGTTAGGAATTATGTGATCCTTACTAGCTGGAAGTAAGGGAGATGGGTCATGAAGTTATTTCTAGGAGCTGGAGACATACTAAGTTTAGCTCAGTTCTGGGCATCTTTGAAATACCTATACAAACTTGTTCCTACATAGTAACTTGCAACTTTGAATGAGAATGTGCTTGCTTACAGCAACGTGCTATATGTTCTGAATGCCCGAATTGGGAATCTGTGTCAAAACTTTGTTAGGAATTATGTGATCCTTACTAGCTGGAAGTAAGGGAGATGGGGCATGAAGTTATTTCTAGGAGTTGGAGACATACCAAGTTTAGCTCAGTTCTGGGCATCTTTGAAATACCTATACAAACTAATTCCTACATAGTAACTTGCAACTTTGAATGAGAATGTGCTTGCTTACAGCAACGTGCTATATGTTCTGAATGCCCGAATTGGGAATCTGTGTCAAAACTTTGTTAGGAATTATGTGATCCTTACTAGCTGGAAGTAAGGGAGTTGGGGCATGAAGTTATTTCTAGGAGTTAGAGAAATACCAAGTTTAGCTCAGTCCTGGGAATCTTTGAAATACCTATACAAACTTGTTCCTACATAGTAACTTGCAACTTTGAATGAAAATGTGCTTGCTTACAGCAACGTGCTATATGTTCTGAATGCCCGAATTGGGAATCTGTGTCAAAACTTTGTTAGGAATTATGTGATCCTTACTAGCTGGAAGTAAGGGAGATGGGGCATGAAGTTATTTCTAGGAGTTGGAGACATACCAAGTTTAGCTCAGTTCTGGACATCTTTGAAATACCTATACAAACTTGATCCTACATAGTAACTTGCAACTTTGAATGAGAATGTGCTTGCTTACAGCAACGTGCTATATGTTTTTAATGCCCAAATTGGGAAACTGTGTCAAAATTTTGTTAGGAATTATGTGATCCTTACTAGCTGAAGTAATGGAGATGGGGCATGAAGTTATTTCTAGGAGTTGGAGACATACCAAGTTTAGCTCAGTTCTGGGCATCTTTGAAATACCTATACAAACTTGTTCCTACATAGTAACTTGCAACTTTGAATGAGAATGTGCTTGCTTACAGCAACGTGCTATATGTTCTGAACGCCCGAATTGGGAATCTGTGTCAAAACTTTGTTAGGAATTATGTGATCCTTACTAGATGGAAGTAAGGGAGATGGGGCATGAAGTTATTTCTAGGAGTTGGAGACATACCCACTTTAGCTCAGTTCTGGGCATCTTTGAAATACCTATACTAACTTGTTCCTACATAGTAACTTGCAACTTTGAATGAGAATGTGCTTGCTTACAGCAACGTGCTATATGTTCTGAATGCCCGAATTGGGAATCTGTGTCAAAACTTTGTTAGGAATTATGTGATCCTTGCTAGCTGGAAGTAAGGGAGATGGGGCATGAAGTTATTTCTAGGAGTTGGAGACCTACCAAGTTTAGCTCAGTTCTGGGAATCTTTGAAATACCTATACAAACTTGTTCCTACATAGTAACTTGCAACTTTGAATGAGAATGTGCTTGCTTACAGCAACGTGCTATATGGTCTGAATGCCCGAATTGGGCATCTGTGTCAAAACTTTGTTTGGAATTATGTGATCCTTACTAGCTGGAAGTAAGGGAGATGGGGCAGGAAGTTATTTCTAGGAGTTGGAGACATACCAAGTTTAGCTCAGTTCTGGGTATCTTTGAAATACCTATACAAACTAATTCCTACATAGTAACTTGCAACTTTGAATGAGAATGTGCTTGCTTACAGCAACGTGCTATATGTTCTGAACGCCCGAATTGGGAATCTGTGTCAAAACTTTCTTAGGAATTATGTGATCCTTACTAACTGGAAGTAAGTGAGTTGGGGCATGAAGTTATTTCTAGGAGTTAGAGAAATACCAAGTTTAGCTCAGTTCTGGGAATCTTTGAAATACCTATACAAACTTGTTCCTACATAGTAACTTGCAACTTTGAATGAGAATGTGCTTGCTTACAGCAACGTGCTATATGTTCTGAATGCCCGAATTGGGAATCTGTGTCAAAACTTTGTTAGGAATTATGTGATCCTTACTAGCTGGAAGTAAGGGAGATGGGGCATGAAGTTATTTCTAGGAGTTGGAGACATACCAACTTTAGCTCAGTTCTGGACATCTTTGAAATACCTATACAAACTTGTTCCTACATAGTAACTTGCAACATTGAAAGAGAATGTGCTTGCTTACAGCAACGTGCTATATGTTCTGAATGCCCGAATTGGGAAACTGTGTCAAAACTTTGTTAGGAATTATGTGATCCTTACTAGCTGGAAGTAATGGAGATGGCACATGAAGTTATTTCTAGGAGTTGGAGACATACCAAGTTTAGCTCAGTTCTGGGCATCTTTGAAATACCTATACAAACTTGTTCCTACATAGTAACTTGCAACTTTGAATGAGAATGTGCTTGCTTACAGCAACGTGCTATATGTTCTGAATGCCCGAATTGGGAATCTGTGTCAAAACTTTGTTAGGAATTATGTGATCCTTACTAGCTGGAAGTAAGGGAGATGGGTCATGAAGTTATTTCTAGGAGCTGGAGACATACCAAGTTTAGCTCAGTTCTGGGCATCTTTGAAATACCTATACAAACTTGTTCCTACATAGTAACTTGCAACTTTGAATGAGAATGTGCTTGCTTACAGCAACGTGCTATATGTTCTGAATGCCCGAATTGGGAATCTGTGTCAAAACTTTGTTAGGAATTATGTGATCCTTACTAGCTGGAAGTAAGGGAGATGGGGCATGAAGTTATTTCTAGGAGTTGGAGACATACCAAGTTTAGCTCAGTTCTGGGCATCTTTGAAATACCTATACAAACTAATTCCTACATAGTAACTTGCAACTTTGAATGAGAATGTGCTTGCTTACAGCAACGTGCTATATGTTCTGAATGCCCGAATTGGGAATCTGTGTCAAAACTTTGTTAGGAATTATGTGATCCTTACTAGCTGGAAGTAAGGGAGTTGGGGCATGAAGTTATTTCTAGGAGTTAGAGAAATACCAAGTTTAGCTCAGTTCTGGGAATCTTTGAAATACCTATACAAACTTGTTCCTACATAGTAACTTGCAACTTTGAATGAGAATGTG
Source organism: Diceros bicornis minor (assembly GCF_020826845.1). Taxonomy (NCBI): domain Eukaryota; kingdom Metazoa; phylum Chordata; class Mammalia; order Perissodactyla; family Rhinocerotidae; genus Diceros; species Diceros bicornis. The sequence continues at coordinate 2,533,414 of NW_026691542.1, forward strand.
CTTGCTTACAGCAACGTGCTATATGTTCTTAATGCCCAAATTGGGAAACTGTGTCAAAACTTCGTTAGGAATTATGTGATCCTTACTAGCTGGAAGTAATGGAGATGGGGCATGAAGTTATTTCTAGGAGTTTGAGACATACCAAGTTTAGCTCAGTTCTGGGCATCTTTGAAATACCTATACAAACATGTTCCTACATAGTAACTTGCAACTTTGAATGAGAATGTGCTTGCTTACAGCAACGTGCTATATGTTCTGAATGCCCGAATTGGGAATCTGTGTCAAAACTTTGTTAGGAATTATGTGATCCTTACTAGATGGAAGTAAGGGAGATGGGGCATGAAGTTATTTCTAGGAGTTGGAGACATACCCACTTTAGCTCAGTTCTGGGCATCTTTGAAATACCTATACTAACTTGTTCCTACATAGTAACTTGCAACTTTGAATGAGAATGTTCTTGCTTACAGCAACGTGCTATATGGTCTGAATGCCCGAATTGGGAATCTGTGTCAAAACTTTGTTAGGAATTATGTGATCCTTACTAGCTGGAAGTAAGGGAGTTGGGGCATGAAGTTATTTCTAGGAGTTGGACACATACCAAGTTTAGCACAGTTCTGGGCATCTTTGAAATACCTATACAAACTTGTTCCTACATAGTAACTTGCAACTTTGAATGAGAATGTGCTTGCTTACAGCAACGTGCTATATGTTCTGAACGCCCGAATTGGGAATCTGTGTCAAAACTTTCTTAGGAATTATGTGATCCTTATTAACTGGAAGTAAGGGAGTTGTGGCATGAAGTTATTTCTAGGAGTTAGAGAAATACCAAGTTAAGCTCAGTTCTGGGAATCTTTGAAATACCTATACAAACTTGTTCCTTCATAGTAACTTGCAACTTTGAATGAGAATGTGCTTGCTTACAGCAACGTGCTATATGTTCTGAATGCCCGAATTGGGAATCTGTGTCAAAACTTTGTTAGGAATTATGTGATCCTTACTAGCTGGAAGTAAGGGAGATGGGGCATGAAGTTATTTCTAGGAGTTGGAGACATACCAAGTTTAGCTCAGTTCTGGGCATCTTTGAAATACCTATACAAACTAATTCCTACATAGTAACTTGCAACTTTGAATGAGAATGTGCTTGCTTACAGCAACGTGCTATATGTTCTGAATGCCCGAATTGGGAATCTGTGTCAAAACTTTGTTAGGAATTATGTGATCCTTACTAGCTGGAAGTAAGGGAGTTGGGGCATGAAGTTATTTCTAGGAGTTAGAGAAGTACCAAGTTTAGCTCAGTTCTGGGAATCTTTGAAATACCTATACAAACTTGTTCCTACATAGTAACTTGCAACTTTGAATGAGAATGTGCTTGCTTACAGCAACGTGCTATATGTTCTTAATGCCCAAATTGGGAAACTGTGTCAAAACTTCGTTAGGAATTATGTGATCCTTACTAGCTGGAAGTAATGGAGATGGGGCATGAAGTTATTTCTAGGAGTTTGAGACATACCAAGTTTAGCTCAGTTCTGGGCATCTTTGAAATACCTATACAAACATGTTCCTACATAGTAACTTGCAACTTTGAATGAGAATGTGCTTGCTTACAGCAACGTGCTATATGTTCTGAATGCCCGAATTGGGAATCTGTGTCAAAACTTTGTTAGGAATTATGTGATCCTTACTAGATGGAAGTAAGGGAGATGGGGCATGAAGTTATTTCTAGGAGTTGGAGACATACCCACTTTAGCTCAGTTCTGGGCATCTTTGAAATACCTATACTAACTTGTTCCTACATAGTAACTTGCAACTTTGAATGAGAATGTTCTTGCTTACAGCAACGTGCTATATGGTCTGAATGCCCGAATTGGGAATCTGTGTCAAAACTTTGTTAGGAATTATGTGATCCTTACTAGCTGGAAGTAAGGGAGTTGGGGCATGAAGTTATTTCTAGGAGTTGGACACATACCAAGTTTAGCACAGTTCTGGGCATCTTTGAAATACCTATACAAACTTGTTCCTACATAGTAACTTGCAACTTTGAATGAGAATGTGCTTGCTTACAGCAACGTGCTATATGTTCTGAACGCCCGAATTGGGAATCTGTGTCAAAACTTTCTTAGGAATTATGTGATCCTTATTAACTGGAAGTAAGGGAGTTGTGGCATGAAGTTATTTCTAGGAGTTAGAGAAATACCAAGTTAAGCTCAGTTCTGGGAATCTTTGAAATACCTATACAAACTTGTTCCTTCATAGTAACTTGCAACTTTGAATGAGAATGTGCTTGCTTACAGCAACGTGCTATATGTTCTGAATGCCCGAATTGGGAATCTGTGTCAAACCTATGTTAGGAATTATGTGATCCTTACTAGCTGGAAGTAAGGGAGATGGGGCATGAAGTTATTTCTAGGAGTTGGAGACATACCAAGTTTAGCTCAGTTCTGGACATCTTTGAAATACCTATACAAACTTGTTCCTACATTGTAACTTGCAACTTTGAATGAGAATGTGCTTGCTTACAGCAACGTGCTATATGTTCTGAATGCCCGAATTGGGAAACTGTGTCAAAACTTTGTTAGGAATTATGTGATCCTTACTAGCTGGAAGTAATGGAGATGGGGCATGAAGTTATTTCTAGGAGTTGGAGACATACCAAGTTTAGCTCAGTTCTGGGCATCTTTGAAATACCTATACAAACTTGTTCCTACATAGTAACTTGCAACTTTGAATGAGAATGTGCTTGCTTACAGCAACGTGCTATATGTTCTGAATGCCCGAATTGGGAATCTGTGTCAAAACTTTATTAGGAATTATGTGATCCTTACTAGCTGGAAGTAAGGGAGATGGGGCATGAAGTTATTTCTAGGAGTTGGAGACATACCAAGTTTAGCTCAGTTCTGGGCATCTTTGAAATACCTATACAAACTAATTCCTACATAGTAACTTGCAACTTTGAATGAGAATGTGCTTGCTTACAGCAACGTGCTATATGTTCTGAACGCCCGAATTGGGAATCTGTGTCAAAACTTTCTTAGGAATTATGTGATCCTTACTAACTGGAAGTAAGGGAGTTGGGGCATGAAGTTATTTCTAGGAGTTAGAGAAATACCAAGTTCAGCTCAGTTCTGGGAATCTTTGAAATACCTATACAAACTTGTTCCTACATAGTAACTTGCAACTTTGAATGAGAATGTGCTTGCTTACAGCAACGTGCTATATGTTCTGAATGCCCGAATTGGGAATCTGTGTCAAAACTTTCTTAGGAATTATGTGATCCTTACTAGCTGGAAGTAAGGGAGATGGGGCATGAAGTTATTTCTAGGAGTTGAAGACATACCAAGTTTAGCTCAGTTCTGGGCATCTTTGAAATACCTATACAAACTAATTCCTACATAGTAACTTGCAACTTTGAATGAGAATGTGCTTGCTTACAGCAACGTGCTATATGTTCTGAATGCCGAATTGGGAATCTGTGTCAAATCTTTCTTAGGAATTATGTGATCCTTACTAGCTGGAAGTAAGGGAGTTGGGGCATGAAGTTATTTCTAGGAGTTAGAGAAATACCAAGTTTAGCTCAGTTCTGGGAATCTTTGAAATACCTATACAAACTTGTTCCTACATAGTAACTTGCAACTTTGAATGAGAATGTGCTTGCTTACAGCAACGTGCTATATGTTCTGAATGCCCGAATTGGGAATCTGTGTCAAAATTTTGTTAGGAATTATGTGATCCTTACTAGCTGGAAGTAAGGGAGATGGGGCATGAAGTTATTTCTAGGAGTTGGAGACATACCAAGTTTAGCTCAATTCTGGACATCTTTGAAATACCTATACAAACTTGTTCCTACATAGTAACTTGCAACTTTGAATGAGAATGTGCTTGCTTACAACAACGTGCTATATGTTCTGAATGCCCGAATTGGGAAACTGTGTCAAAACTTTGTTAGGAAATATGTGATCCTTACTAGCTGGAAATAATGGAGATGGGGCATGAAGTTATTTCTAGGAGTAGGAGACATACCAAGTTTAGCTCAGTTCTGGGCATCTTTGAAATACCTATACAAACTTGTTCCTACATAGTAACTTGCAACTTTGAATGAGAATGTGCTTGCTTACAGCAACGTGCTATATGTTCTGAATGCCCGAATTGGGAATCTGTGTCAAAACTTTATTAGGAATTATGTGATCCTTACTAGCTGGAAGTAAGGGAGATGGGGCATGAAGTTATTTCTAGGAGTTGGAGACATACCAAGTTTAGCTCAGTTCTGGGCATCTTTGAAATACCTATACAAACTTGTTCCTACATAGTAACTTGAACTTTGAATGAGAATGTGCTTGCTTACAGCAACGTGCTATATGTTCTGAACGCCCGAATTGGGAATCTGTGTCAAAATTTTGTTAGGAATTATGTGATCCTTACTAGTTGGAAGTAAGGGAGATGGGGCATGAAGTTATTTCTAGGAGTTGGAGACATACCAAGTTTAGCTCAGTTCTGGGCATCTTTGAAATACCTATACAAACTAATTCCTACATAGTAACTTGCAACTTTGAATGAGAATGTGCTTGCTTACAGCAACGTTCTATATGTTCTGAACGCCCGAATTGGGAATCTGTGTCAAAACTTTGTTAGGAATTATGTGATCCTTACTAACTGGAAGTAAGGGAGTTGGGGCATGAAGTTATTTCTAGGAGTTAGAGAAATACCAAGTTTAGCTCAGTTCTGGGAATCTTTGAAATACCTATACAAACTTGTTCCTACATAGTAACTTGCAACTTTGAATGAGAATGTGCTTGCTTACTGCAACGTGCTATATGTTCTGAATGCCCGAATTGGGAATCTGTGTCAAAACTTTGTTAGGAATTATGTGATCCTTACTAGCTGGAAGTAAGGGAGATGGGGCATGAAGTTATTTCTAGGAGTTGGAGACATACCAAGTTTAGCTCAGTTCTGGACATCTTTGAAATACCTATACAAACTTGTTCCTACATAGTAACTTGCAACTTTGAATGAGAATGTGCTTGCTTACAGCAACGTGCTATATGTTCTGAATGCCCGAATTGGGAAACTGTGTCAAAACTTTGTTAGGAATTATGTGATCCTTACTAGCTGGAAGTAATGGAGATGGGGCATGAAGTTATTTCTAGGAGTTGGAGACATACCAAGTTTAGCTCAGTTCTGGACATCTTTGAAATACCTATACAAACTTGATCCTACATAGTAACTTGCAACTTTGAATGAGAATGTGCTTGCTTACAGCAACGTGCTATATGTTCTTAATGCCCAAATTGGGAAACTGTGTCAAAACTTTGTTAGGAATTATGTGATCCTTACTAGCTGAAGTAATGGAGATGGGGCATGAAGTTATTTCTAGGAGTTGGAGACATACCAAGTTTAGCTCAGTTCTGGGCATCTTTGAAATACCTATACAAACTTGTTCCTACATAGTAACTTGCAACTTTGAATGAGAATGTGCTTGCTTACAGCAACGTGCTATATGTTCTGAACGCCCGAATTGGGAATCTGTGTCAAAACTTTGTTAGGAATTATGTGATCCTTACTAGATGGAAGTAAGGGAGATGGGGCATGAGGTTATTTCTAGGAGTTGGAGACATACCAAGTTTAGCTCAGTTCTGGGCATCTTTGAAATACCTATACAAACTTGTTCCTACATAGTAACTTGCAACTTTGAATGAGAATGTGCTTGCTTACAGCAACGTGCTATATGGTCTGAATGCCCGAATTGGGCATCTGTGTCAAAACTTTGTTAGGAATTATGTGATCCTTACTAGCTGGAAGTAAGGGAGATGGGGCAGGAAGTTATTTCTAGGAGTTGGAGACATACCAAGTTTAGCTCAGTACTGGGCATCTTTGAAATACCTATACAAACTTGTTCCTACATAGTAACTTGAACTTTGAATGAGAATGTGCTTGCTTACAGCAACGTGCTATATGTTCTGAATGCCCGAATTGGGAATCTGTGTCAAAACTTTGTTAGGAATTATGTGATCCTTACTAGTTGGAAGTAAGGGAGATGGGGCATGAAGTTATTTCTAGGAGTTGGAGACATACCAAGTTTAGCTCAGTTCTGGGCATCTTTGAAATACCTATACAAACTAATTCCTACATAGTAACTTGCAACTTTGAATGAGAATGTGCTTGCTTACAGCAACGTGCTATATGTTCTGAACGCCCGAATTGGGAATCTGTGTCAAAACTTTCTTAGGAATTATGTGATCCTTACTAACTGGAAGTAAGGGAGTTGGGGCATGAAGTTATTTCTAGGAGTTAGAGAAATACCAAGTTTAGCTCAGTTCTGGGAATCTTTGAAATACCTATACAAACTTGTTCCTACATAGTAACTTGCAACTTTGAATGAGAATGTGCTTGCTTACAGCAACGTGCTATATGTTCTGAATGCCCGAATTGGGAATCTGTGTCAAAACTTTGTTAGGAATTATGTGATCCTTACTAGCTGGAAGTAAGGGAGATGGGGCATGAAGTTATTTCTAGGAGTTGGAGACATACCAAGTTTAGCTCAGTTCTGGACATCTTTGAAATACCTATACAAACTAGTTCCTACATAGTAACTTGCAACTTTGAATGAGAATGTGCTTGCTTACAGCAACGTGCTATATGTTCTGAATGCCCGAATTGGGAAACTGTGTCAAAATTTTGTTAGGAATTATGTGATCCTTACTAGCTGGAAGTAATGGAGATGGGGCATGAAGTTATTTCTAGGAGTTGGAGACAAACCCAGTTTAGCTCAGTTCTGGGCATCTTTGAAATACCTATACAAACTTGTTCGTACATAGTAACTTGCAACTTTGAATGAGAATGTGCTTGCTTACAGCAACGTGCTATATGTTCTGAATGCCCGAATTGGGAATCTGTGTCAAAACTTTGTTAGGAATTATGTGATCCTTACTAGCTGGAAGTAAGGGAGATGGGGCATGAAGTTATTTCTAGGAGTTGGAGACATACCAAGTTTAGCTCAGTTCTGGGCATCTTTGAAACACCTATACAAACTTGTTCCTACATCGTAACTTGCAACTTTGAATGAGAATGTGCTTGCTTACAGCAACGTGCTATATGTTCTGAATGCCCGAATTGGGAATCTGTGTCAAAACTTTGTTAGGAATTATGTGATCCTTACTAGCTGGAAGTAAGGGAGATGGGGCATGAAGTTATTTCTAGGAGTTGGAGACATACCAAGTTTAGCTCAGTTCTGGGCATCTTTGAAATACCTATACAAACTAATTCCTACATAGTAACTTGCAACTTTGAATGAGAATGTGCTTGCTTACAGCAACGTGCTATATGTTCTGAATGCCGAATTGGGAATCTGTGTCAAACTTTCTTAGGAATTATGTGATCCTTACTAGCTGGAAGTAAGGGAGTTGGGGCATGAAGTTATTTCTAGGAGTTAGAGAAATACCAAGTTTAGCTCAGTTCTGGGAATCTTTGAAATACCTATACAAACTTGTTCCTACATAGTAACTTGCAACTTTGAATGAGAATGTGCTTGCTTACAGCAACGTGCTATATGTTCTGAATGCCCGAATTGGGAATCTGTGTCAAAACTTTTTTAGGAATTATGTGATCCTTACTAGCTGGAAGTAAGGGAGATGGGGCATGAAGTTATTTCTAGGAGTTGGAGACATACCAAGTTTAGCTCAGTTCTGGACATCTTTGAAATACCTATACAAACTTGTTCCTACATAGTAACTTGCAACTTTGAATGAGAATGTGCTTGCTTACAGCAACGTGCTATATGTTCTTAATGCCCAAATTGGTAAACTGTGTCAAAACTTTGTTAGGAATTATGTGATCCTTAATAGATGGAAGTAATGGAGATGGGGCATGAAGTTATTTCTAGGAGTTGGAGACATACCAAGTTTAGCTCAGTTCTGGGCATCTTTGAAATACCTATACAAACTTGTTCCTACATAGTAACTTGCAACTTTGAATGAGAATGTGCTTGCTTACAGCAACGTGCTATATGTTCTGAATGCCCGAATTGGGAATCTGTGTCAAAACTTTGTTAGGAATTATGTGATCCTTACTAGATGGAAGTAAGGGAGATGGGGCATGAAGTTATTTCTAGGAGTTGGAGACATACCCACTTTAGCTCAGTTCTGGGCATCTTTGAAATACCTATACTAACTTGTTCCTACATAGTAACTTGCAACTTTGAATGAGAATGTTCTTGCTTACAGCAACGTGCTATATGGTCTGAATGCCCGAATTGGGAATCTGTGTCAATACTTTGTTAGGAATTATGTGATCCTTACTAGCTGGAAGTAAGGGAGTTGGGGCATGAAGTTATTTCTAGGAGTTGGACACATACCAAGTTTAGCACAGTTCTGGGCATCATTGAAATACCTATACAAACTTGTTCCTACATAGGAACTTGCAACTTTGAATGAGAATGTGCTTGCTTACAGCAACGTGCTATATGTTCTGAACGACCGAATTGGGAATCTGTGTCAAAACTTTCTTAGGAATTATGTGATCCTTACTAACTGGAAGTAAGGGAGTTGGGGCATGAAGTTATTTCTAGGAGTTAGAGAAATACCAAGTTTAGCTCAGTTCTGGGAATCTTTGAAATACCTATACAAACTTGTTCCTACATAGTAACTTGCAACTTTGAATGAGAATGTGCTTGCTTACAGCAACGTGCTATATGTTCTGAATGCCCGAATTGGGAATCTGTGTCAAAACTTTGTTAGGAATTATGTGATCCTTACTAGCTGGAAGTAAGGGAGATGGGGCATGAAGTTATTTCTAGGAGTTGGAGACATACCAAGTTTAGCTCAGTTCTGGACATCTTTGAAATACCTATACAAACTTGTTCCTACATAGTAACTTGCAACTTTGAATGAGAATGTGCTTGCTTACAGCAACGTGCTATATGTTCTGAATGCCCGAATTGGGAAACTGTGTCAAAACTTTGTTAGGAATTATGTGATCCTTACTAGCTGGAAGTAATGGAGATGGGGCATGAAGTTATTTCTAGGAGTTGGAGACATACCAAGTTTAGCTCAGTTCTGGGCATCTTTGAAATACCTATACAAACTTGTTCCTACATAGTAACTTGCAACTTTGAATGAGAATGTGCTTGCTTACAGCAACGTGCTATATGGTCTGAATGCCCGAATTGGGCATCTGTGTCAAAACTTTGTTAGGAATTATGTGATCCTTACTAGCTGGAAGTAAGGGAGATGGGGCAGGAAGTTATTTCTAGGAGTTGGAGACATACCAAGTTTAGCTCAGTTCTGTGCATCTTTGAAATACCTATACAAACTTGTTCCTACATAGTAACTTGAACTTTGAATGAGAATGTGCTTGCTTACAGCAACGTGCTATATGTTCTGAATGCCCGAATTGGGAATCTGTGTCAAAACTTTGTTAGGAATTATGTGATCCTTACTAGTTGGAAGTAAGGGAGATGGGGCATGAAGTTATTTCTAGGAGTTGGAGACATAAAAAGTTTAGCTCAGTTCTGGGCATCTTTGAAATACCTATACAAACTAATTCCTACATAGTAACTTGCAACTTTGAATGAGAATGTGCTTGCTTACAGCAACGTGCTATATGTTCTGAACGCCCGAATTGGGAATCTGTGTCAAAACTTTGTTAGGAATTATGTGATCCTTACTAGCTGGAAGTAAGGGAGATGGGGCATGAAGTTATTTCTAGGAGTTGGAGACATACCAAGTTTAGCTCAGTTCTGGGCATCTTTGAAATACCTATACAAACTTGTTCCTACATAGTAACTTGCAACTCTGAATGAGAATGTTCTTGCCTACAGCAACGTGCTATATGGTCTGAATGCCCGAATTGGGAATCTGTGTCAAATCTTTGTTAGGAATTATGTGATCCTTACTAGCTGGAAGTAAGGGAGTTGGGGCATGAAGTTATTTCTAGGAGTTGGAGACATACCAAGTTTAGCTCAGTTCTGGGCATCTTTGAAATACCTATACAAACTTGTTCCTACAGAGTAACTTGCAACTTTGAATGAGAATGTGCTTGCTTACAGCAACGTGCTATATGTTCTGAATGCCCGAATTGGGAATCTGTGTCAAAACTTTGTTAGGAATTATGTGATCCTTACTAGCTGGAAGTAAGGGAGATGTGGCAGGAAGTTATTTCTAGGAGTTAGAGACATACCAAGTTTAGCTCAGTTCTGGGCATCTTTGAAATACCTATACAAACTTGTTCCTACATAGTAACTTGAACTTTGAATGAGAATGTGCTTGCTTACAGCAACGTGCTATATGTTCTGAATGCCCGAATTGGGCATCTGTGTCAAAACTTTGTTAGGAATTATGTGATCCTTACTAGCTGGAAGTAAGGGAGATGGGGCATGAAGTTATTTCTAGGAGTTGGAGACATACCAAGTTTAGCTCAGTTCTGGGCATCTTTGAAATACCTATACAAACTTGTTCCTACATAGTAACTTGAACTTTGAATGAGAATGTGCTTGCTTACAGCAACGTGCTATATGTTCTGAATGCCCGAATTGGGAATCTGTGTCAAAACTTTGTTAGGAATTATGTGATCCTTACTAGTTGGAAGTAAGGGAGATGGGGCATGAAGTTATTTCTAGGAGTTGGAGACATACCAAGTTTAGCTCAGTTCTGGGCATCTTTGAAATACCTATACAAACTAATTCCTACATAGTAACTTGCAACTTTGAATGAGAATGTGCTTGCTTACAGCAACGTGCTATATGTTCTGAATGCCGAATTGGGAATCTGTGTCAAAACTTTCTTAGGAATTATGTGATCCTTACCAGCTGGAAGTAAGGGAGTTGGGGCATGAAGTTATTTCTAGGAGTTAGAGAAATACCAAGTTGAGCTCAGTTCTGGGAATCTTTGAAATACCTATACAAACTTGTTCCTACATAGTAACTTGCAACTTTGAATGAGAATGTGCTTGCTTACAGCAACGTGCTATATGTTCTTAATGCCCAAATTGGGAAACTGTGTCAAAATTTGTTAGGAATTATGTGATCCTTACTAGCTGGAAGTAATGGAGCTGGGGCATGAAGTTATTTCTAGGAGTTGGAGACATACCAAGTTTAGCTCAGTTCTGGGCATCTTTGAAATACCTATACAAACTTGTTCCTACATAGTAACTTGCAACATTGAATGAGAATGTGCTTGCTTACAGCAACGTGCTATATGTTCTGAATGCCCGAATTGGGAATCTGTGTCAAAACTTTGTTAGGAATTATGTGATCCTTACTAGATGGAAGTAAGGGAGATGGGGCATGAAGTTATTTCTAGGAGTTGGAGACATACCCACTTTAGCTCAGTTCTGGGCATCTTTGAAATACCTATACTAACTTGTTCCTACATAGTAACTTGCAACTTTGAATGAGAATGTTCTTGCTTACAGCAACGTGCTATATGGTCTGAATGCCCGAATTGGGAATCTGTGTCAAAACTTTCTTAGGAATTATGTGATCCTTACTAGATGGAAGTAAGGGAGTTGGGGCATGAAGTTTTTTCTAGGAGTTGGACACATACCAAGTTTAGCACAGTTCTGGGCATCTTTGAAATACCTATACAAACTTGTTCCTACATAGTAACTTGCAACTTTGAATGAGAATGTGCTTGCTTACAGCAACGTGATATATGTTCTGAATGCCCGAATTGGGAATCTGTGTCAAAACTTTGTTAGGAATTATGTGATCCTTACTAGCTGGAAGTAAGGGAGATGGGGCATGAAGTTATTTCTAGGAGTTGGAGACATACCAAATTTAGCTCAGTTCTGGGCATCTTTGAAATACCTATACAAACTTCTTCCTACATAGTAACTTGCAACTTTGAATGAGAATGTTCTTGCTTACAGCAACGTGCTATATGGTCTGAATGCCCGAATTGGGAATCTGTGTCAAAACTTTGTTAGGAATTATGTGATCCTTAATAGCTGGAAGTAAGGGAGTTGGGGCATGAAGTTATTTCTAGGAGTTGGACACATACCAAGTTTAGCACAGTTCTGGGCATGATTGAAATACCTATACAAACTTGTTCCTACATAGTAACTTGCAACTTTGAATGAGAATGTGCTTGCTTACAGCAACGTGCTATATGTTCTGAACGCCCGAATTGGGAATCTGTGTCAAAACTTTCTTAGGAATTATGTGATCCTTACTAACTGGAAGTAAGGGAGTTGGGGCATGAAGTTATTTCTAGGAGTTAGAGAAATACCAAGTTTAGCTCAGTTCTGGGAATCTTTGAAATACCTATACAAACTTGTTCCTACATAGTAACTTGCAACTTTGAATGAGAATGTGCTTGCTTACAGCAACGTGCTATATGTTCTGAATGCCCGAATTGGGAATCTGTGTCAAAACTTTGTTAGGAATTATGTGATCCTTACTAGCTGGAAGTAAGGGAGATGGGGCATGAAGTTATTTCTAGGAGTTGGAGACATACCAAGTTTAGCTCAGTTCTGGACATCTTTGAAATACCTATACAAACTTGTTCCTACATAGTAACTTGCAACTTTGAATGAGAATGTGCTTGCTTACAGCAACGTGCTATATGTTCTGAATGCCCGAATTGGGAAACTGTGTCAAAACTTTGTTAGGAATTATGTGATCCTTACTAGCTGGAAGTAATGGAGATGGGGCATGAAGTTATTTCTAGGAGTTGGAGACATACCAAGTTTAGCTCAGTTCTGGGCATCTTTGAAATACCTATACAAACTTGTTCCTACATAGTAACTTGCAACTTTGAATGAGAATGTGCTTGCTTACAGCAACGTGCTATATGTTCTGAATGCCCGAATTGGGAATCTGTGTCAAAACTTTGTTAGGAATTATGTGATCCTTACTAGCTGGAAGTAAGGGAGATGGGGCATGAAGTTATTTCTAGGAGTTGGAGACATACCAAGTTTAGCTCAGTTCTGGGCATCTTTGAAATACCTATACAAACTTGTTCCTACATAGTAACTTGCAACTCTGAATGAGAATGTTCTTGCCTACAGCAACGTGCTATATGGTCTGAATGCCCGAATTGGGAATCTGTGTCAAATCTTTGTTAGGAATTATGTGATCCTTACTAGCTGGAAGTAAGGGAGTTGGGGCATGTAGTTATTTCTAGGAGTTGGACACATACCAAGTTTAGCACAGATCTGGGCATATTTGAAATACCTATACAAACTTGTTCCTACATAGTAACTTGCAACTTTGAATGAGAATATGCTTGCTTACAGCAACGTGCTATATGTTCTGAACGCCCAAATTGGGAATCTGTGTCAAAACTTTCTTAGGAATTATGTGATCCTTACTAACTGGAAGTAAGGGAGTTGGGGCATGAAGTTATTTCTAGGAGTTAGAGAAATACCAAGTTTAGCTCAGTTCTGGGAATCTTTGAAATACCTATACAAACTTGTTCCTACATAGTAACTTGCAACTTTGAATGAGAATGTGCTTGCTTACAGCAACGTGCTATATGTTCTGAATGCCCGAATTGGGAATCTGTGTCAAAACTTTGTTAGGAATTATGTGATCCTTACTAGCTGGAAGTAAGGGAGATGGGGCATGAAGTTATTTCTAGGAGTTGGAGACATACCAAGTTTAGCTCAGTTCTGGACATCTTTGAAATACCTATACAAACATGTTCCTACATAGTAACTTGCAACTTTGAATGAGAATGTGCTTGCTTACAGCAACGTGCTATATGTTCTGAATGCCCGAATTGGGAAACTGTGTCAAAACTTTGTTAGGAATTATGTGATCCTTACTAGCTGGAAGTAATGGAGATGGGGCATGAAGTTATTTCTAGGAGTTGGAGACATACCAAGTTTAGCTCAGTTCTGGGCATCTTTGAAATACCTATACAAACTTGTTCCTACAGAGTAACTTGCAACTTTGAATGAGAATGTGCTTGCTTACAGCAACGTGCTATATGTTCTGAATGCCCGAATTGGGAATCTGTGTCAAAACTTTGTTAGGAATTATGTGATCCTTACTAGCTGGAAGTAAGGGAGATGTGGCAGGAAGTTATTTCTAGGAGTTAGAGACATACCAAGTTTAGCTCAGTTCTGGGCATCTTTGAAATACCTATACAAACTTGTTCCTACATAGTAACTTGAACTTTGAATGAGAATGTGCTTGCTTACAGCAACGTGCTATATGTTCTGAATGCCCGAATTGGGCATCTGTGTCAAAACTTTGTTAGGAATTATGTGATCCTTACTAGCTGGAAGTAAGGGAGATGGGGCATGAAGTTATTTCTAGGAGTTGGAGACATACCAAGTTTAGCTCAGTTCTGGGCATCTTTGAAATACCTATACAAACTTGTTCCTACATAGTAACTTGAACTTTGAATGAGAATGTGCTTGCTTACAGCAACGTGCTATATGTTCTGAATGCCCGAATTGGGAATCTGTGTCAAAACTTTGTTAGGAATTATGTGATCCTTACTAGTTGGAAGTAAGGGAGATGGGGCATGAAGTTATTTCTAGGAGTTGGAGACATACCAAGTTTAGCTCAGTTCTGGGCATCTTTGAAATACCTATACAAACTAATTCCTACATAGTAACTTGCAACTTTGAATGAGAATGTGCTTGCTTACAGCAACGTGCTATATGTTCTGAATGCCGAATTGGGAATCTGTGTCAAAACTTTCTTAGGAATTATGTGATCCTTACCAGCTGGAAGTAAGGGAGTTGGGGCATGAAGTTATTTCTAGGAGTTAGAGAAATACCAAGTTGAGCTCAGTTCTGGGAATCTTTGAAATACCTATACAAACTTGTTCCTACATAGTAACTTGCAACTTTGAATGAGAATGTGCTTGCTTACAGCAACGTGCTATATGTTCTTAATGCCCAAATTGGGAAACTGTGTCAAAATTTGTTAGGAATTATGTGATCCGTACTAGCTGGAAGTAATGGAGATGGGGCATGAAGTTATTTCTAGGAGTTGGAGACATACCAAGTTTAGCTCAGTTCTGGGCATCTTTGAAATACCTATACAAACTTGTTCCTACATAGTAACTTGCAACATTGAATGAGAATGTGCTTGCTTACAGCAACGTGCTATATGTTCTGAATGCCCGAATTGGGAATCTGTGTCAAAACTTTGTTAGGAATTATGTGATCCTTACTAGATGGAAGTAAGGGAGATGGGGCATGAAGTTATTTCTAGGAGTTGGAGACATACCCACTTTAGCTCAGTTCTGGGCATCTTTGAAATACCTATACTAACTTGTTCCTACATAGTAACTTGCAACTTTGAATGAGAATGTTCTTGCTTACAGCAACGTGCTATATGGTCTGAATGCCCGAATTGGGAATCTGTGTCAAAACTTTCTTAGGAATTATGTGATCCTTACTAGCTGGAAGTAAGGGAGTTGGGGCATGAAGTTTTTTCTAGGAGTTGGACACATACCAAGTTTAGCACAGTTCTGGGCATCTTTGAAATACCTATACAAACTTGTTCCTACATAGTAACTTGCAACTTTGAATGAGAATGTGCTTGCTTACAGCAACGTGATATATGTTCTGAATGCCCGAATTGGGAATCTGTGTCAAAACTTTGTTAGGAATTATGTGATCCTTACTAGCTGGAAGTAAGGGAGATGGGGCATGAAGTTATTTCTAGGAGTTGGAGACATACCAAATTTAGCTCAGTTCTGGGCATCTTTGAAATACCTATACAAACTTCTTCCTACATAGTAACTTGCAACTTTGAATGAGAATGTTCTTGCTTACAGCAACGTGCTATATGGTCTGAATGCCCGAATTGGGAATCTGTGTCAAAACTTTGTTAGGAATTATGTGATCCTTACTAGCTGGAAGTAAGGGAGATGGGGCATGAAGTTATTTCTAGGAGTTGGAGACATACCAAGTTTAGCTCAGTTCTGGGCATCTTTGAAATACCTATTCAAACTAATTCCTACATAGTAACTTGCAACTTTGAATGAGAATGTGCTTGCTTACAGCAACGTGCTATATGTTCTGAATGCCGAATTGGGAATCTGTGTCAAAACTTTCTTAGGAATTATGTGATCCTTACTAGCTGGAAGTAATGGAGATGGGGCATGAAGTTATTTCTAGGAGTTGGAGACATACCAAGTTTACCTCAGTTCTGGGCATCTTTGAAATACCTATACAAACTTGTTCCTACATAGTAACTTGCAACTTTGAATGAGAATGTGCTTGCTTACAGCAACGTGCTATATGTTCTGAATGCCCGAATTGGGAATCTGTGTCAAAACTTTGTTAGGAATTATGTGATCCTTACTAGATGTAAGTAAGGGAGATGGGGCATGAAGTTATTTCTAGGAGTTGGAGACATACCCACTTTAGCTCAGTTCTGGGCATCTTTGAAATACCTATACTAACTTGTTCCTACATAGTAACTTGCAACTTTGAATGAGAATGTTCTTGCTTACAGCAACGTGCTATATGGTCTGAATGCCCGAATTGGGAATCTGTGTCAAAACTTTCTTAGGAATTATGTGATCCTTACTAGCTGGAAGTAAGGGAGTTGGGGCATGAAGTTTTTTCTAGGAGTTGGACACATACCAAGTTTAGCACAGTTCTGGGCATCTTTGAAATACCTATACAAACTTGTTCCTACATAGTAACTTGCAACTTTGAATGAGAATGTGCTTGCTTACAGCAACGTGCTATATGTTCTGAATGCCCGAATTGGGAAACTGTGTCAAAACTTTGTTAGGAATTATGTGATCCTTACTAGCTGGAAGTAATGGAGATGGGGCATGAAGTTATTTCTAGGAGTTGGAGACATACCAAGTTTAGCTCAGTTCTGGGCATCTTTGAAATACCTATACAAACTTGTTCCTACAGAGTAACTTGCAACTTTGAATGAGAATGTGCTTGCTTACAGCAACGTGCTATATGTTCTGAATGCCCGAATTGGGAATCTGTGTCAAAACTTTGTTAGGAATTATGTGATCCTTACTAGCTGGAAGTAAGGGAGATGTGGCAGGAAGTTATTTCTAGGAGTTAGAGACATACCAAGTTTAGCTCAGTTCTGGGCATCTTTGAAATACCTATACAAACTTGTTCCTACATAGTAACTTGAACTTTGAATGAGAATGTGCTTGCTTACAGCAACGTGCTATATGTTCTGAATGCCCGAATTGGGCATCTGTGTCAAAACTTTGTTAGGAATTATGTGATCCTTACTAGCTGGAAGTAAGGGAGATGGGGCATGAAGTTATTTCTAGGAGTTGGAGACATACCAAGTTTAGCTCAGTTCTGGGCATCTTTGAAATACCTATACAAACTTGTTCCTACATAGTAACTTGAACTTTGAATGAGAATGTGCTTGCTTACAGCAACGTGCTATATGTTCTGAATGCCCGAATTGGGAATCTGTGTCAAAACTTTGTTAGGAATTATGTGATCCTTACTAGTTGGAAGTAAGGGAGATGGGGCATGAAGTTATTTCTAGGAGTTGGAGACACACCAAGTTTAGCTCAGTTCTGGGCATCTTTGAAATACCTATACAAACTAATTCCTACATAGTAACTTGCAACTTTGAATGAGAATGTGCTTGCTTACAGCAACGTGCTATATGTTCTGAATGCCGAATTGGGAATCTGTGTCAAAACTTTCTTAGGAATTATGTGATCCTTACCAGCTGGAAGTAAGGGAGTTGGGGCATGAAGTTATTTCTAGGAGTTAGAGAAATACCAAGTTGAGCTCAGTTCTGGGAATCTTTGAAATACCTATACAAACTTGTTCCTACATAGTAACTTGCAACTTTGAATGAGAATGTGCTTGCTTACAGCAACGTGCTATATGTTCTTAATGCCCAAATTGGGAAACTGTGTCAAAATTTGTTAGGAATTATGTGATCCGTACTAGCTGGAAGTAATGGAGATGGGGCATGAAGTTATTTCTAGGAGTTGGAGACATACCAAGTTTAGCTCAGTTCTGGGCATCTTTGAAATACCTATACAAACTTGTTCCTACATAGTAACTTGCAACATTGAATGAGAATGTGCTTGCTTACAGCAACGTGCTATATGTTCTGAATGCCCGAATTGGGAATCTGTGTCAAAACTTTGTTAGGAATTATGTGATCCTTACTAGATGGAAGTAAGGGAGATGGGGCATGAAGTTATTTCTAGGAGTTGGAGACATACCCACTTTAGCTCAGTTCTGGGCATCTTTGAAATACCTATACTAACTTGTTCCTACATAGTAACTTGCAACTTTGAATGAGAATGTTCTTGCTTACAGCAACGTGCTATATGGTCTGAATGCCCGAATTGGGAATCTGTGTCAAAACTTTCTTAGGAATTATGTGATCCTTACTAGCTGGAAGTAAGGGAGTTGGGGCATGAAGTTTTTTCTAGGAGTTGGACACATACCAAGTTTAGCACAGTTCTGGGCATCTTTGAAATACCTATACAAACTTGTTCCTACATAGTAACTTGCAACTTTGAATGAGAATGTGCTTGCTTACAGCAACGTGATATATGTTCTGAATGCCCGAATTGGGAATCTGTGTCAAAACTTTGTTAGGAATTATGTGATCCTTACTAGCTGGAAGTAAGGGAGATGGGGCATGAAGTTATTTCTAGGAGTTGGAGACATACCAAATTTAGCTCAGTTCTGGGCATCTTTGAAATACCTATACAAACTTCTTCCTACATAGTAACTTGCAACTTTGAATGAGAATGTTCTTGCTTACAGCAACGTGCTATATGGTCTGAATGCCCGAATTGGGAATCTGTGTCAAAACTTTGTTAGGAATTATGTGATCCTTACTAGCTGGAAGTAAGGGAGATGGGGCATGAAGTTATTTCTAGGAGTTGGAGACATACCAAGTTTAGCTCAGTTCTGGGCATCTTTGAAATACCTATTCAAACTAATTCCTACATAGTAACTTGCAACTTTGAATGAGAATGTGCTTGCTTACAGCAACGTGCTATATGTTCTGAATGCCGAATTGGGAATCTGTGTCAAATCTTTCTTAGGAATTATGTGATCCTTACTAGCTGGAAGTAATGGAGATGGGGCATGAAGTTATTTCTAGGAGTTGGAGACATACCAAGTTTACCTCAGTTCTGGGCATCTTTGAAATACCTATACAAACTTGTTCCTACATAGTAACTTGCAACTTTGAATGAGAATGTGCTTGCTTACAGCAACGTGCTATATGTTCTGAATGCCCGAATTGGGAATCTGTGTCAAAACTTTGTTAGGAATTATGTGATCCTTACTAGATGTAAGTAAGGGAGATGGGGCATGAAGTTATTTCTAGGAGTTGGAGACATACCCACTTTAGCTCAGTTCTGGGCATCTTTGAAATACCTATACTAACTTGTTCCTACATAGTAACTTGCAACTTTGAATGAGAATGTTCTTGCTTACAGCAACGTGCTATATGGTCTGAATGCCCGAATTGGGAATCTGTGTCAAAACTTTCTTAGGAATTATGTGATCCTTACTAGCTGGAAGTAAGGGAGTTGGGGCATGAAGTTTTTTCTAGGAGTTGGACACATACCAAGTTTAGCACAGTTCTGGGCATCTTTGAAATACCTATACAAACTTGTTCCTACATAGTAACTTGCAACTTTGAATGAGAATGTGCTTGCTTACAGCAACGTGATATATGTTCTGAATGCCCGAATTGGGAATCTGTGTCAAAACTTTGTTAGGAATTATGTGATCCTTACTAGCTGGAAGTAAGGGAGATGGGGCATGAAGTTATTTCTAGGAGTTGGAGACATACCAAGTTTAGCTCAGTTCTGGGCATCTTTGAAATACCTATACAAACTTCTTCCTACATAGTAACTTGCAACTTTGAATGAGAATGTTCTTGCTTACAGCAACGTGCTATATGGTCTGAATGCCCGATTTGGGAATCTGTGTCAAAACTTTGTTAGGAATTATGTGATCCTTACTAGCTGGAAGTAAGGGAGTTGGGGCATGAAGTTATTTCTAGGAGTTGGACACATACCAAGTTTAGCACAGTTCTGGGCATCATTGAAATACCTATACAAACTTGTTCCTACATAGTAACTTGCAACTTTGAATGAGAATGTGCTTGCTTACAGCAACGTGCTATATGTTCTGAACGCCCGAATTTGGAATCTGTGTCAAAACTTTCTTAGGAATTATGTGATCCTTACTAACTGGAAGTAAGGGAGTTGGGGCATGAAGTTATTTCTAGGAGTTAGAGAAATACCAAGTTTAGCTCAGTTCTGGGAATCTTTGAAATATCTATACAAACTTGTTCCTACATAGTAACTTGCAACTTTGAATGAGAATGTGCTTGCTTACAGCAACGTGCTATATGTTCTGAATGCCCGAATTGGGAATCTGTGTCAAAACTTTGTTAGGAATTATGTGATCCTTACTAGCTGGAAGTAAGGGAGATGGGGCATGAAGTTATTTCTAGGAGTTGGAGACATACCAAGTTTAGCTCAGTTCTGGACATCTTTGAAATACCTATACAAACTTGTTCCTACATAGTAACTTGCAACTTTGAATGAGAATGTGCTTGCTTACAGCAACGTGCTATATGTTCTGAATGCCCGAATTGGGAAACTCTGTCAAAACTTTGTTAGGAATTATGTGATCCTTACTAGCTGGAAGTAATGGAGATGGGGCATGAAGTTATTTCTAGGAGTTGGAGACATACCAAGTTTAGCTCAGTTCTGGGCATCTTTGAAATACCTATACAAACTTGTTCCTACATAGTAACTTGCAACTTTGAATGAGAATGTGCTTGCTTACAGCAACGTGCTATATGTTCTGAATGCCCGAATTTGGAATCTGTGTCAAAACTTTGTTAGGAATTATGTGATCCTTACTAGCTGGAAGTAAGGGAGATGGGGCATGAAGTTATTTCTAGGAGTTGGAGACATACCAAGTTTAGCTCAGTTCTGGGCATCTTTGAAATACCTATACAAACTTGTTCCTACATAGTAACTTGCAACTTTGAATGAGAATGTGCTTGCTTACAGCAACGTGCTATATGGTCTGAATGCCCGAATTGGGCATCTGTGTCAAAACTTTGTTAGGAATTATGTGATCCTTACTAGCTGGAAGTAAGGGAGATGGGGCATGAAGTTATTTCTAGGAGTTGGAGACATACCAAGTTTAGCTCAGTTCTGGGCATCTTTGAAATACCTATACAAACTTGTTCCTACATAGTAACTTGAACTTTGAATGAGAATGTGCTTGCTTACAGCAACGTGCTATATGTTCTGAATGTCCGAATTGGGAATCTGTGTCAAAACTTTTTTAGGAATTATGTGATCCTTACTAGCTGGAAGTAAGGGAGATGGGGCATGAAGTTATTTCTAGGAGTTGGAGACATACCAAGTTTAGCTCAGTTCTGGACATCTTTGAAATACCTATACAAACTTGTTCCTACATAGTAACTTGCAACTTTGAATGAGAATGTGCTTGCTTACAGCAACGTGCTATATGTTCTGAATGCCCGAATTGGGAAACTGTGTCAAAAATTTGTTAGGAATTATGTGATCCTTACTAGCTGGAAGTAATGGAGATGGGGCATGAAGTTATTTCTAGGAGTTGGAGACATACCAAGTTTAGCTCAGTTCTGGGCATCTTTGAAATACCTATACAAACTTGTTCCTACATAGTAACTTGCAACTTTGAATGAGAATGTGCTTGCTTACAGCAACGTGCTATATGTTCTGAATACCCGAATTGGGAATCTGTGTCAAAACTTTGTTAGGAATTATGTGATCCTTACTAGCTGGAAGTAAGGGAGATGGGGCATGAAGTAATTTCTAGGAGTTGGAGACATACCAAGTTTAGCTCAGTTCTGGGCATCTTTGAAATACCTATACAAACTTGTTCCTACATAGTAACTTGCAACTTTGAATGAGAATGTGCTTGCTTACAGCAACGTGCTATATGTTCTGAATGCCCGAATTGGGAATCTGTGTCAAAACTTTGTTAGGAATTATGTGATCCTTACTAGCTGGAATTAAGGGAGATGAGGCATGAAGTTATTTCTAGGAGTTGGAGACATACCAAGTTTAGCTCAGTTCTGGGCATCTTTGAAATACCTATACAAACTAATTCCTACATAGTAACTTGCAACTTTGAATGAGAATGTGCTTGCTTACAGCAACGTGCTATATGTTCTGAATGCCGAATTGGGAATCTGTGTCAAAACTTTCTTAGGAATTATGTGATCCTTACCAGCTGGAAGTAAGGGAGTTGGGGCATGAAGTTATTTCTAGGAGTTAGAGAAATACCAAGTTGAGCTCAGTTCTGGGAATCTTTGAAATACCTATACAAACTTGTTCCTACATAGTAACTTGCAACTTTGAATGAGAATGTGCTTGCTCACAGCAACGTGCTATATGTTCTTAATGCCCAAATTGGGAAACTGTGTCAAAATTTGTTAGGAATTATGTGATCCTTACTAGCTGGAAGTAATGGAGATGGGGCATGAAGTTATTTCTAGGAGTTGGAGACATACCAAGTTTACCTCAGTTCTGGGCATCTTTGAAATACCTATACAAACTTGTTCCTACATAGTAACTTGCAACTTTGAATGAGAATGTGCTTGCTTACAGCAACGTGCTATATGTTCTGAATGCCCGAATTGGGAATCTGTGTCAAAACTTTGTTAGGAATTATGTGATCCTTACTAGATGGAAGTAAGGGAGATGGGGCATGAAGTTATTTCTAGGAGTTGGAGACATACCCACTTTAGCTCAGTTCTGGGCATCTTTGAAATACCTATACTAACTTGTTCCTACATAGTAACTTGCAACTTTGAATGAGAATGTTCTTGCTTACAGCAACGTGCTATAAGGTCTGAATGCCCGAATTGGGAATCTGTGTCAAAACTTTCTTAGGAATTATGTGATCCTTACTAGCTGGAAGTAAGGGAGTTGGGGCATGAAGTTTTTTCTAGGAGTTGGACACATACCAAGTTTAGCACAGTTCTGGGCATCTTTGAAATACCTATACAAACTTGTTCCTACATAGTAACTTGCAACTTTGAATGAGAATGTGCTTGCTTACAGCAACGTGATATATGTTCTGAATGCCCGAATTGGGAATCTGTGTCAAAACTTTGTTAGGAATTATGTGATCCTTACTAGCTGGAAGTAAGGGAGATGGGGCATGAAGTTATTTCTAGGAGTTGGAGACATACCAAGTTTAGCTCAGTTCTGGGCATCTTTGAAATACCTATACAAACTTCTTCCTACATAGTAACTTGCAACTTTGAATGAGAATGTGCTTGCTTACAGCAACGTGCTATATGGTCTGAATGCCCGAATTGGGAATCTGTGTCAAAACTTTGTTAGGAATTATGTGATCCTTACTAGCTGGAAGTAAGGGAGTTGGGGCATGAAGTTATTTCTAGGAGTTGGACACATACCAAGTTTAGCACAGTTCTGGGCATCATTGAAATACCTATACAAACTTGTTCCTACATAGTAACTTGCAACTTTGAATGAGAATGTGCTTGCTTACAGCAACGTGCTATATGTTCTGAACGCCCGAATTTGGAATCTGTGTCAAAACTTTCTTAGGAATTATGTGATCCTTACTAACTGGAAGTAAGGGAGTTGGGGCATGAAGTTATTTCTAGGAGTTAGAGAAATACCAAGTTTAGCTCAGTTCTGGGAATCTTTGAAATACCTATACAAACTTGTTCCTACATAGTAACTTGCAACTTTGAATGAGAATGTGCTTGCTTACAGCAACGTGCTATATGTTCTGAATGCCCGAATTGGGAATCTGTGTCAAAACTTTGTTAGGAATTATGTGATCCTTACTAGCTGGAAGTAAGGGAGATGGGGCATGAAGTTATTTCTAGGAGTTGGAGACATACCAAGTTTAGCTCAGTTCTGGACATCTTTGAAATACCTATACAAACTTGTTCCTACATAGTAACTTGAACTTTGAATGAGAATGTGCTTGCTTACAGCAACGTGCTATATGTTCTGAATGCCCGAATTGGGAATCTGTGTCAAAACTTTGTTAGGAATTATGTGATCCTTACTAGTTGGAAGTAAGGGAGATGGGGCATGAAGTAATTTCTAGGAGTTGGAGACATACCAAGTTTAGCTCAGTTCTGGGCATCTTTGAAATACCTATACAAACTAATTCCTACATAGTAACTTGCAACTTTGAATGAGAATGTGCTTGCTTACAGCAACGTGCTATATGTTCTGAACGCCCGAATTGGGAATCTGTGTCAAAACTTTCTTAGGAATTATGTGATCCTTACTAACTGGACGTAAGGGAGTTGGGGCATGAAGTTATTTCTAGGAGTTAGAGAAATACCAAGATTAGCTCAGTTCTGGGAATCTTTGAAATACCTATACAAACTTGTTCCTACATAGTAACTTGCAACTTTGAATGAGAATGTGCTTGCTTACTGCAACGTGCTATATGTTCTGAATGTCCGAATTGGGAATCTGTGTCAAAACTTTTTTAGGAATTATGTGATCCTTACTAGCTGGAAGTAAGGGAGATGGGGCATGAAGTTATTTCTAGGAGTTGGAGACATACCAAGTTTAGCTCAGTTCTGGACATCTTTGAAATACCTATACAAACTTGTTCCTACATAGTAACTTGCAACTTTGAATGAGAATGTGCTTGCTTACAGCAACGTGCTATATGTTCTGAATGCCCGAATTGGGAAACTGTGTCAAAAATTTGTTAGGAATTATGTGATCCTTACTAGCTGGAAGTAATGGAGATGGGGCATGAAGTTATTTCTAGGAGTTGGAGACATACCAAGTTTAGCTCAGTTCTGGGCATCTTTGAAATACCTATACAAACTTGTTCCTACATAGTAACTTGCAACTTTGAATGAGAATGTGCTTGCTTACAGCAACGTGCTATATGTTCTGAATACCCGAATTGGGAATCTGTGTCAAAACTTTGTTAGGAATTATGTGATCCTTACTAGCTGGAAGTAAGGGAGATGGGGCATG
This sequence comes from Diceros bicornis minor, assembly GCF_020826845.1. NCBI lineage: Eukaryota > Metazoa > Chordata > Mammalia > Perissodactyla > Rhinocerotidae > Diceros > Diceros bicornis. Next base: position 2,558,355 of record NW_026691542.1, read on the forward strand.
AAGTAATTTCTAGGAGTTGGAGACATACCAAGTTTAGCTCAGTTCTGGGCATCTTTGAAATACCTATACAAACTTGTTCCTACATAGTAACTTGCAACTTTGAATGAGAATGTGCTTGCTTACAGCAACGTGCTATATGTTCTGAATGCCCGAATTGGGAATCTGTGTCAAAACTTTGTTAGGAATTATGTGATCCTTACTAGCTGGAATTAAGGGAGATGAGGCATGAAGTTATTTCTAGGAGTTGGAGACATACCAAGTTTAGCTCAGTTCTGGGCATCTTTGAAATACCTATACAAACTAATTCCTACATAGTAACTTGCAACTTTGAATGAGAATGTGCTTGCTTACAGCAACGTGCTATATGTTCTGAATGCCGAATTGGGAATCTGTGTCAAAACTTTCTTAGGAATTATGTGATCCTTACCAGCTGGAAGTAAGGGAGTTGGGGCATGAAGTTATTTCTAGGAGTTAGAGAAATACCAAGTTGAGCTCAGTTCTGGGAATCTTTGAAATACCTATACAAACTTGTTCCTACATAGTAACTTGCAACTTTGAATGAGAATGTGCTTGCTCACAGCAACGTGCTATATGTTCTTAATGCCCAAATTGGGAAACTGTGTCAAAATTTGTTAGGAATTATGTGATCCTTACTAGCTGGAAGTAAGGGAGATGGGGCATGAAGTTATTTCTAGGAGTTGGAGACATACCAAGTTTAGCTCAGTTCTGGGCATCTTTGAAATACCTATACAAACTTCTTCCTACATAGTAACTTGCAACTTTGAATGAGAATGTGCTTGCTTACAGCAACGTGCTATATGGTCTGAATGCCCGAATTGGGAATCTGTGTCAAAACTTTGTTAGGAATTATGTGATCCTTACTAGCTGGAAGTAAGGGAGTTGGGGCATGAAGTTATTTCTAGGAGTTGGACACATACCAAGTTTAGCACAGTTCTGGGCATCATTGAAATACCTATACAAACTTGTTCCTACATAGTAACTTGCAACTTTGAATGAGAATGTGCTTGCTTACAGCAACGTGCTATATGTTCTGAACGCCCGAATTTGGAATCTGTGTCAAAACTTTCTTAGGAATTATGTGATCCTTACTAACTGGAAGTAAGGGAGTTGGGGCATGAAGTTATTTCTAGGAGTTAGAGAAATACCAAGTTTAGCTCAGTTCTGGGAATCTTTGAAATACCTATACAAACTTGTTCCTACATAGTAACTTGCAACTTTGAATGAGAATGTGCTTGCTTACAGCAACGTGCTATATGTTCTGAATGCCCGAATTGGGAATCTGTGTCAAAACTTTGTTAGGAATTATGTGATCCTTACTAGCTGGAAGTAAGGGAGATGGGGCATGAAGTTATTTCTAGGAGTTGGAGACATACCAAGTTTAGCTCAGTTCTGGACATCTTTGAAATACCTATACAAACTTGTTCCTACATAGTAACTTGCAACTTTGAATGAGAATGTGCTTGCTTACAGCAACGTGCTATATGTTCTGAATGCCCGAATTGGGAATCTGTGTCAAAACTTTGTTAGGAATTATGTGATCCTTACTAGCTGGAAGTAAGGGAGATGGGGCATGAAGTAATTTCTAGGAGTTGGAGACATACCAAGTTTAGCTCAGTTCTGGGCATCTTTGAAATACCTATACAAACTAATTCCTACATAGTAACTTGCAACTTTGAATGAGAATGTGCTTGCTTACAGCAACGTGCTATATGTTCTGAACGCCCGAATTGGGAATCTGTGTCAAAACTTTCTTAGGAATTATGTGATCCTTACTAACTGGACGTAAGGGAGTTGGGGCATGAAGTTATTTCTAGGAGTTAGAGAAATACCAAGATTAGCTCAGTTCTGGGAATCTTTGAAATACCTATACAAACTTGTTCCTACATAGTAACTTGCAACTTTGAATGAGAATGTGCTTGCTTACTGCAACGTGCTATATGTTCTGAAAGTCCGAATTGGGAATCTGTGTCAAAACTTTTTTAGGAATTATGTGATCCTTACTAGCTGGAAGTAAGGGAGATGGGGCATGAAGTTATTTCTAGGAGTTGGAGACATACCAAGTTTAGCTCAGTTCTGGACATCTTTGAAATACCTATACAAACTTGTTCCTACATAGTAACTTTCAACTTTGAATGAGAATGTGCTTGCTTACAGCAACGTGCTATATGTTCTGAATGCCCGAATTGGGAAACTGTGTCAAAAATTTGTTAGGAATTATGTGATCCTTACTAGCTGGAAGTAATGGAGATGGGGCATGAAGTTATTTCTAGGAGTTGGAGACATACCAAGTTTAGCTCAGTTCTGGGCATCTTTGAAATACCTATACAAACTTGTTCCTACATAGTAACTTGCAACTTTGAATGAGAATGTGCTTGCTTACAGCAACGTGCTATATGTTCTGAATACCCGAATTGGGAATCTGTGTCAAAACTTTGTTAGGAATTATGTGATCCTTACTAGCTGGAAGTAAGGGAGATGGGGCATGAAGTTATTTCTAGGAGTTGGAGACATACCAAGTTTAGCTCAGTTCTGGGCATCTTTGAAATACCTATACAAACTTGTTCCTACATAGTAACTTGCAACTTTGAATGAGAATGTGCTTGCTTACAGCAACGTGCTATATGTTCTGAATGCCCGAATTGGGAATCTGTGTCAAAACTTTGTTAGGAATTATGTGATCCTTACTAGCTGGAATTAAGGGAGATGAGGCATGAAGTTATTTCTAGGAGTTGGAGACATACCAAGTTTAGCTCAGTTCTGGGCATCTTTGAAATACCTATACAAACTAATTCCTACATAGTAACTTGCAACTTTGAATGAGAATGTGCTTGCTTACAGCAAGGTGCTATATGTTCTGAATGCCGAATTGGGAATCTGTGTCAAAACTTTCTTAGGAATTATGTGATCCTTACTAGCTGGAAGTAAGGGAGATGGGGCATGAAGTTATTTCTAGGAGTTGGAGACATACCCACTTTAGCTCAGTTCTGGGCATCTTTGAAATACCTATACTAACATGTTCCTACATAGTAACTTGCAACTTTGAATGAGAATGTTCTTGCTTACAGCAACGTGCTATATGGTCTGAATGCCCGAATTGGGAATCTGTGTCAAAACTTTGTTAGGAATTATGTGATCCTTACTAGCTGGAAGCAAGGGAGTTGGGGCATGAAGTTATTTCTAGGAGTTGGACACATACCAAGTTTAGCACAGTTCTGGGCATCTTTGAAATACCTATACAAACTTGTTCCTACATAGTAACTTGCAACTTTGAATGAGAATGTGCTTGCTTACAGCAACGTGCTATATGATCTGAACTCCCGAATTGGGAATCTGTGTCAAAACTTTCTTAGGAATTATGTGATCCTTACTAGATGGAAGTAAGGGAGTTGGGGCATGAAGTTATTTCTAGGAGTTGGAGACATACCAAGTTTAGCTCTGTTCTGGGCATCTTTGAAATACCTATACAAACTTGTTCCTACATAGTAACTTGCAACTTTGAATGAGAATGTGCTTGCTTACAGCAACGTGCTATATGGTCTGAATGCCCGAATTGGGCATCTGTGTCAAAACTTTGTTAGGAATTATGTGATCCTTACTAGCTGGAAGTAAGGGAGATGGGGCAGGAAGTTATTTCTAGGAGTTGGAGACATACCAATTTTAGCTCAGTTCTGGGCATCTTTGAAATACCTATACAAACTTGTTCCTACATAGTAACTAGAACTTTGAATGAGAATGTGCTTGCTTACAGCAACGTGCTATATGTTCTGAATGCCCGAATTGGGAATCTGTGTCAAAACTTTGTTAGGAATTATGTGATCCTTACTAGTTGGAAGTAAGGGAGATGGGGCATGAAGTTATTTCTAGGACTTGGAGACATACCAAGTTTAGCTCAGTTCTGGGCATCTTTGAAATACCTATACAAACTAATTCCTACATAGTAACTTGCAACTTTGAATGAGAATGTGCTTGCTTACAGCAACGTGCTATATGTTCTGAACGCCCGTATTGGGAATCTGTGTCAAATCTTTCTTAGGAATTATGTGATCCTTACTAACTGGAAGTAAGGGAGTTGGGGCATGAAGTTATTTCTAGGAGTTAGAGAAATACCAAGTTTAGCTCAGTTCTGGGAATCTTTGAAATACCTATACAAACTTGTTCCTACATAGTAACTTGCAACTTTGAATGAGAGTGTGCTTGCTTACAGCAACGTGCTATATGTTCTGAATGCCCGAATTGGGAATCTGTGTCAAAACTTTGTTAGGAATTATGTGATCCTTACTAGCTGGAAGTAAGGGAGATGGGGCATGAAGTTATTTCTAGGAGTTGGAGACATACCAAGTTTAGCTCAGTTCTGGACATCTTTGAAATACCTATACAAACTTGTTCCTACATAGTAACTTGCAACTTTGAATGAGAATGTGCTTGCTTACAGCAACGTGCTATATGTTCTGAATGCCCGAATTGGAAATCTGTGTCAAAACTTTGTTAGGAATTATGTGATCCTTACTAGCTGGAAGTAATGGAGATGGGGTATGAAGTTATTTCTAGGAGTTGGAGACATACCAAGTTTAGCTCAGTTCTGGGCATCTTTGAAATACCTATACAAACTTGTTCCTACATAGTAACTTGCAACTTTGAATGAGAATGTGCTTGCTTACAGCAACGTGCTATATGTTCTGAACGCCCGAATTGGTAATCTGTGTCAAAACTTTGTTAGGAATTATGTGATCCTTACTAGCTGGAAGTAAGGGAGATGGGGCATGAAGTTATTTCTAGGAGTTGGAGACATACCAAGTTTAGCTCAGTTCTGGGCATCTTTGAAATACCTATACAAACTTGTTCCTACATAGTAACTTCTAACTTTGAATGAGAATGTGCTTGCTTACAGCAACGTGCTATATGGTCTGAATGCCCGAATTGGGCATCTGTGTCAAAACTTTGTTAGGAATTATGTGATCCTTACTAGCTGGAAGTAAGGGAGATGGGGCAGGAAGTTATTTCTAGGAGTTGGAGACATACCAATTTTAGCTCAGTTCTGGGCATCTTTGAAATACCTATACAAACTTGTTCCTTCATAGTAACTTGAACTTTGAATGAGAATGTGCTTGCTTACAGAAACGTGCTATATGTTCTGAATGCCCGAATTGGGAATCTGTGTCAAAACTTTGTTAGGAATTATGTGATCCTTACTAGTTGGAAGTAAGGGAGATGGGGCATGAAGTTATTTCTAGGACTTGGAGACATACCAAGTTTAGTTCAGTTCTGGGCATCTTTGAAATACCTATACAAACTAATTCCTACATAGTAACTTGCAACTTTGAATGAGAATGTGCTTGCTTACAGCAACGTGCTATATGTTCTGAACGCCCGTATTGGGAATCTGTGTCAAAACTTTCTTAGGAATTATGTGATCCTTACTAACTGGAAGTAAGGGAGTTGGGGCATGAAGTTATTTCTAGGAGTTAGAGAAATACCAAGTTTAGCTCAGTTCTGGGCATCTTTGAAATACCTATACAAACTTGTTCCTACATAGTAACTTGCAACTTTGAATGAGAATGTGCTTGCTTACAGCAACGTGCTATATGTTCTGAATGCCCGAATTGGGAATCTGTGTCAAAACTTTGTTAGGAATTATGTGATCCTTACTAGCTGGAAGTAAGGGACATGGGGCATGAAGTTATTTCTAGGAGTTGGAGACATAACAAGTTTAGCTCAGTTCTGGACATCTTTGAAATACCTATACAAACTTGTTCCTACATAGTAACTTGCAACTTTGAATGAGAATGTGCTTGCTTACAGCAACGTGCTATATGTTCTGAATGCCCGAATTGGGAAACTGTGTCAAAATTTTGTTAGGAATTATGTGATCCTTACTAGCTGGAAGTAATGGAGATGGGGTATGAAGTTATTTCTAGGAGTTGGAGACATACCAAGTTTAGCTCAGTTCTGGGCATCTTTGAAATACCTATACAAACTTGTTCCTACATAGTAACTTGCAACTTTGAATGAGAATGTGCTTGCTTACAGCAACGTGCTATATGTTCTGAATGCCCGAATTGGGAATCTGTGTCAAAACTTTGTTAGGAATTATGTGATCCTTACTAGCTGGAAGTAAGGGAGATGGGGCATGAAGTTATTTCTAAGAGTTGGAGACATACCAAGTTTAGCTCAGTTCTGGGCATCTTTGAAATACCTATACAAACTTGTTCCTACATAGTAACTTGCAACTTTGAATGAGAATGTGCTTGCTTACAGCAACGTGCTATATGTTCTGAATGCCCGAATTGGGAATCTGTGTCAAAACTTTGTTAGGAATTATGTGATCCTTACTAGCTGGAAGTAAGGGAGATGGGGCATGAAGTTATTTCTAGGAGTTGGAGACATACCAAGTTTAGCTCAGTTCTGGACATCTTTGAAATACCTATACAAACTTGTTCCTACACAGTAACTTGCAACTTTGAATGAGAATGTGCTTGCTTACAGCAACGTGCTATATGTTCTTAATGCCCAAATTGGGAAACTGTGTCAAAACTTTGTTAGGAATTATGTGATCCTTACTAGCTGGAAGTAATGGAGATGGGGCATGAAGTTATTTCTAGGAGTTGGAGACATACCAAGTTTAGCTCAGTTCTTGGCATCTTTGAAATACCTATACAAAATTGTTCCTACATAGTAACTTGCAACTTTGAATGAGAATGTGCTTGCTTACAGCAACGTGCTATATGTTCTGAATGCCCGAATTGGGAATCTGTGTCAAAACTTTGTTAGGAATTATGTGATCCTTACTAGATGGAAGTAAGGGAGATGGGGCATGAAGTTATTTCTAGGAGTTGGAGACATACCCACTTTAGCTCAGTTCTGGGCATCTTTGAAATACCTATACTAACTTGTTCCTACATAGTAACTTGCAACTTTGAATGAGAATGTTCTTGCTTACAGCAACGTGCTATATGGTCTGAATGCCCGAATTGGGAATCTGTGTCAAAACTTTGTTAGGAATTATGTGATCCTTACTAGCTGGAAGTAAGGAAGTTGGGGCATGAAGATATTTCTAGGAGTTGGACACATACCAAGTTTAGCACAGTTCTGGGCATCTTTGAAATACCTATACAAACTTGTTCCTACATAGTAACTTGCAACTTTGAATGAGAATGTGCTTGCTTACAGCAACGTGCTATATGTTCTGAACGCCCGAATTGGGAATCTGTGTCAAAACTTTTTTAGGAATTATGTGATCCTTACTAACTGGAAGTAAGGGAGTTGGGGCATGAAGTTATTTCTAGGAGTTAGAGAAATACCAAGTTTAGCTCAGTTCTGGGAATCTTTGAAATACCTATACAAACATGTTCCTACATAGTAACTTGCAACTTTGAATGAGAATGTGCTTGCTTACAGCAACGTGCTATATGTTCTGAATGCCCGAATTGGGAATCTGTGTCAAAACTTTGTTAGGAATTATGTGATCCTTACTAGCTGGAAGTAAGGGAGATGGGGCATGAAGTTATTTCTAGAAGTTGGAGACATACCAAGTTTAGCTCAGTTCTGGGCATCATTGAAATACCTATACAAATTTCTTCCTACATAGTAACTTGCAACTTTGAATGAGAGTGTGCTTGCTTACAGCAACGTGCTATATGTTCTGAATGCCCGAATTGGGAATCTGTGTCAAAACTTTCTTAGGAATTATGTGATCCTTACTAGCTGGAAGTAAGGGAGTTGGGGCATGAAGTTATTTCTAGGAGTTAGAGAAATACCAAGTTTAGCTCAGTTCTGGGAATCTTTGAAATACCTATACAAACTTGTTCCTGCATAGTAACTTGCAACTTTGAATGAGAATGTGCTTGCTTACAGCAACGTGCTATATGTTCTGAATGCCCGAATTGGGAATCTGTGTCAAAACTTTGTTAGGAATTATGTGATCCTTACTAGCTGGAAGTAAGGGAGATGGGGCATGAAGTTATTTCTAGGAGTTGGAGACATACCAAGTTTAGCTCAGTTCTGGACATCTTTGAAATACCTATACAAACTTGTTCCTACATAGTAACTTGCAACTTTGAATGAGAATGTGCTTGCTTACAGCAACGTGCTATATGTTCTGAATGCCCGAATTGGGAATCTGTGTCAAAACTTTGTTAGGAATTATGTGATCCTTACTAGCTGGAAGTAAGGGAGATGGGGCATGAAGTTATTTCTAGGAGTTGCAGACATACCAATTTAGCTCAGTTCTGGGCATCTTTGAAATACCTATACAAACTTGCTCCTACATAGTAACTTGCAACTTTGAATGAGAATGTGCTTGCTTACAGCAACGTGCTATATGTTCTGAATGCCCGAATTGGGAATCTGTGTCAAAACTTTGTTAGGAATTATGTGATCCTTACTAGCTGGAAGTAAGGGAGATGGGGCATGAAGTTATTTCTAGGAGTTGGAGACATACCAAGTTTAGCTCAGTTCTGGGCATCTTTGAAATACCTATACAAACTAATTCCTACATAGTAACTTGCAACTTTGAATGAGAATGTGCTTGCTTACAGCAACGTGCTATATGTTCTGAGTGCCGAATTGGTAATCTGTGTCAAAACTTTCTTAGGAATTATGTGATCCTTACCAGCCGGAAGTAAGGGAGTTGGGGCATGAAGTTATTTCTAGGAGTTAGAGAAATACCAGGTTTAGCTCAGTTCTGGGAATCTTTGAAATACCTATACAAACTTGTTCCTACATAGTAACTTGCATCTTTGAATGAGAATGTGCTTGCTTACAGCAACGTGCTATATGTTCTTAATGCCCAAATTGGGAAACTGTGTCAAAACTTTGTTAGGAATTATGTGATCCTTACTAGCTGGAAGTAATGGAGATGGGGCATGAAGATATTTGTAGGAGTTGGAGACATACCAAGTTTAGCTCAGTTCTGGGCATCTTTGAAATACCTATACAAACTTGTTCCTACATAGTAACTTGCAACTTTGAATGAGAATGTGCTTGCTTACAGCAACGTGCTATATGTTCTGAATGCCCGAATTGGGAATCTGTGTCAAAACTTTGTTAGGAATTATGTGATCCTTATTAGATGGAAGTAAGGGAGATGGGGCATGAAGTTATTTCTAGGAGTTGGAGACATACCCACTTTAGCTCAGTTCTGGGCATCTTTGAAATACCTATACTAACTTGTTCCTACATAGTAACTTGCAACTTTGAATGAGAATGTTCTTGCTTACAGCAACGTGCTATATGGTCTGAATTCCCGAATTGGGAATCTGTGTCAAAACTTTCTTAGGAATTATGTGATCCTTACTAGCTGGAAGTAAGGGAGTTGGGGCATGAAGTTTTTTCTAGGAGTTGGACACATACCAAGTTTAGCACAGTTCTGGGCATCTTTGAAATACCTATACAAACTTGTTCCTACATAGTAACTTGCAACTTTGAATGAGAATGTGCTTGCTTACAGCAACGTGATATATGTTCTGAATGCCCGAATTGGGAATCTGTGTCAAAACTTTGTTAGGAATTATGTGATCCTTACTAGCTGGAAGTAAGGGAGATGGGGCATGAAGTTATTTCTAGGAGTTGGAGACATACCAAGTTTAGCTCAGTTCTGGGCATCTTTGAAATACCTATACAAACTTCTTCCTACATAGTAACTTGCAACTTTGAATGAGAATGTGCTTGCTTACAGCAACGTGCTATATGTTCTGAATGCCCGAATTGGGAATCTGTGTCAAAACTTTGTTAGGAATTATGTGATCCTTACTAGCTGGAAGTAAGGGAGATGGGGCATGAAGTTATTTCTAGGAGTTGGAGACATACCAAGTTTAGCTCAGTTCTGGGCATCTTTGAAATACCTATACAAACTTGTTCCTAAATAATAACTTGCAACTTTGAATGAGAATGTGCTTGCTTACAGCAACGTGCTATATGTTCTGAATGCCCGAATTGGGAATCTGTGTCAAAACTTTGTTAGGAATTATGTGATCCTTACTAGCTGGAAGTAAGGGAGATGGGGCATGAAGTTATTTCTAGGAGTTGGAGACATACCAAGTTTAGCTCAGTTCTGGACATCTTTGAAATACCTATACAAACTTGTTCCTACATAGTAACTTGCAACTTTGAATGAGAATGTGCTTGCTTACAGCAACGTGCTATATGTTCTGAATGCCCGAATTGGGAATCTGTGTCAAAACTTTGTTAGGAATTATGTGATCCTTACTAGCTGGAAGTAAGGGAGATGGGGCATGAAGTTATTTCTAGGAGTTGCAGACATACCAATTTAGCTCAGTTCTGGGCATCTTTGAAATACCTATACAAACTTGCTCCTACGTAGTAACTTGCAACTTTGAATGAGAATGTGCTTGCTTACAGCAACGTGCTATATGTTCTGAATGCCCGAATTGGGAATCTGTGTCAAAACTTTGTTAGGAATTATGTGATCCTTACTAGCTGGAAGTAAGGGAGATGGGGCATGAAGTTATTTCTAGGAGTTGGAGACATACCAAGTTTAGCTCAGTTCTGGGCATCTTTGAAATACCTATACAAACTAATTCCTACATAGTAACTTGCAACTTTGAATGAGAATGTGCTTGCTTACAGCAACGTGCTATATGTTCTGAGTGCCGAATTGGTAATCTGTGTCAAATCTTTCTTAGGAATTATGTGATCCTTACCAGCCGGAAGTAAGGGAGTTGGGGCATGAAGTTATTTCTAGGAGTTAGAGAAATACCAGGTTTAGCTCAGTTCTGGGAATCTTTGAAATACCTATACAAACTTGTTCCTACATAGTAACTTGCATCTTTGAATGAGAATGTGCTTGCTTACAGCAACGTGCTATATGTTCTTAATGCCCAAATTGGGAAACTGTGTCAAAACTTTGTTAGGAATTATGTGATCCTTACTAGCTGGAAGTAATGGAGATGGGGCATGAAGATATTTGTAGGAGTTGGAGACATACCAAGTTTAGCTCAGTTCTGGGCATCTTTGAAATACCTATACAAACTTGTTCCTACATAGTAACTTGCAACTTTGAATGAGAATGTGCTTGCTTACAGCAACGTGCTATATGTTCTGATTGCCCGAATTGGGAATCTGTGTCAAAACTTTGTTAGGAATTATGTGATCCTTATTAGATGGAAGTAAGGGAGATGGGGCATGAAGTTATTTCTAGGAGTTGGAGACATACCCACTTTAGCTCAGTTCTGGGCATCTTTGAAATACCTATACTAACTTGTTCCTACATAGTAACTTGCAACTTTGAATGAGAATGTTCTTGCTTACAGCAACGTGCTATATGGTCTGAATTCCCGAATTGGGAATCTGTGTCAAAACTTTCTTAGGAATTATGTGATCCTTACTAGCTGGAAGTAAGGGAGTTGGGGCATGAAGTTTTTTCTAGGAGTTGGACACATACCAAGTTTAGCACAGTTCTGGGCATCTTTGAAATACCTATACAAACTTGTTCCTACATAGTAACTTGCAACTTTGAATGAGAATGTGCTTGCTTACAGCAACGTGATATATGTTCTGAATGCCCGAATTGGGAATCTGTGTCAAAACTTTGTTAGGAATTATGTGATCCTTACTAGCTGGAAGTAAGGGAGATGGGGCATGAAGTTATTTCTAGGAGTTGGAGACATACCAAGTTTAGCTCAGTTCTGGGCATCTTTGAAATACCTATACAAACTTCTTCCTACATAGTAACTTGCAACTTTGAATGAGAATTTGCTTGCTTACAGCAACGTGCTATATGTTCTGAATGCCCGAATTGGGAATCTGTGTCAAAACTTTGTTAGGAATTATGTGATCCTTACTAGCTGGAAGTAAGGGAGATGGGGCATGAAGTTATTTCTAGGAGTTGGAGACATACCCACTTTAGCTCAGTTCTGGGCATCTTTGAAATACCTATACAAACTTGTTCCTACATAGTAACTTGCAACTTTGAATGAGAATGTGCTTGCTTACAGCAACGTGCTATATGTTCTGAATGCCTGAATTGGGAATCTGTGTCAAAACTTTCTTAGGAATTATGCGATCCTTACTAGCTGGAAGTAAGGGAGATGGGGCATGAAGTTATTTCTAGGAGTTGGAGACATACCAAGTTTAGCTCAGTTCTGGACATCTTTGAAATACCTATACAAACTTGTTCCTACATAGTAACTTGCAACTTTGAATGAGAATGTGCTTGCTTACAGCAACGTGCTATATGTTCTGAATGCCCGAATTGGGAATCTGTGTCAAATCTTTCTTAGGAATTATGTGATCCTTACTAGCTGGAAGTAAGGGAGTTGGGGCATGAAGTTATTTCTAGGAGTTGGAGACATACAACGTTTAGCTCAGTTCTGGGCATCTTTGAAATACCTATACAAACTTGTTCCTACATAGTAACTTGCATCTATGAATGAGAATGTGCTTGCTTACAGCAACGTGCTATATGTTCTGAATGCCCGAATTGGGAATCTGTGTCAAAACTTTGTTAGAAATTATATGATCCTTACTAGCTGGAAGTAAGGGAGATGGGGCATGAAGTTATTTCTAGGAGTTGGAGACATACCAAGTTTAGCTCAGTTCTGGGCATCTTTGAAATACCTATACAAACTTGTTCCTACATAGTAACTTGCAACTTTGAATGATAATGTGCTTGTTTACAGCAACGTGCTATATGTTCTGAATGCCCGAATTGGGAATCTGATTCAAAACTTTGTTAAGAATTATGTGATCCTTACTAGCTGGAAGTAAGGGAGATGGGGCATGAAGTTATTTCTAGGAGTTGGAGACATACCAAGTTTAGCTCAGTTCTGGGCATCCTTGAAATACCTATACAAACTTGTTCCTACATAGTAACTTGCAACTTTGAATGAGAATGTGCTTGCTTACAGCAACGTGCCATATGTTCTGAATGCCCGAATTGGGATTCTGTGTCAAAAATTTGTTAGGAATTATGTGATCCTTACTAGCTGGAAGTAAGGGAGATGGGGCATGAAGTTCTTTCTAGGAGTTGGAGACATACCAAGTTTAGCTCAGTTCTGGGCATCTTTGAAATACCTATACAAACTTGATCCTACATAGTAACTTGCAACTGTGAATGAGAATGTGCTTGCTTACAGCAACGTGCTATATGTTCTGAATGCCCGAATTGGGAATCTGTGTCAAAACTTTTTTAGGAATTATGTGATCCTTACTAGCTGGAAGTAAGGGAGATGGGGCATGAAGTTATTTCTAGGAGTTGGAGACATACCAAGTTTAGCTCAGTTCTGGGCATCTTTGAAATACCTATACAAACTTGTTCCTACATAGTAACTTGCAACTTTGAATGAGAATGTGCTTGCTTACAGCAACGTGCTATATGTTCTGAATGCCCGAATTGGGAATCTGTGTGAAAACTTTGTTAGAAATTATGTGATCCTTTCTAGATGGAGGTAAGGGAGATGGGGCATGAAGTTATTTCTAGGAGTTGGAGACATACCAAGTTTAGCTCAGGTCTGGGCATCTTTGAAATACCTATACAAACTTGTTCCTACATAGTAACTTGCAAATTTGAATGAGAATGTGCTTGCTTACAGCAACGTGCTATATGTTCTGAATGCCCGAATTGGGAATCTGTGTCAAAACTTTGTTAGGAATTATGTGATCCTTACTAGCTGGAAGTAAGGGAGATGGGGCATGAAGTTATTTCTAGGAGTTGGAGACATACCAAGTTTAGCTCAGTTCTGGGCATCTTTGAAATACCTATACAAACTTGTTCCTACATAGTAACTTGCAAATTTGAATGAGAATGTGCTTGCTTACAGCAACGTGCTATATGTTCTGAATGCCCGAATTGGGAATCTGTGTCAAAACTTTCTTAGGAATTATGTGATTCTTACTAGCTGGAAGTAAGGGAGATGGGGCATGAATTTATTTCTAGGAGTTGGAGACATACCAAGTTTAGCTCAGTTCTGGGCATCTTTGAAATACCTATACAAACTTGTTCCTACATAGTAACTTGCAACTTTGAATGAGAATGTGCTTGCTTACAGCAACGTGCTATATGTTCTGAATGCCCGAATTGGGAATCTGTGTCAAATCTTTCTTAGGAATTATGTGATCCTTACTAGCTGGAAGTAAGGGAGTTGGGGCATGAAGTTATTTCTAGGAGTTAGAGAAATACCAAGTTTAGCTCAGTTCTGGGAATCTTTGAAATACCTATACAAACTTGTTCCTACGTAGTAACTTGCAACTTTGAATGAGAATGTGCTTGCTAACAGCAACGTGCTATATGTTCTGAATGCCCGAATTGGGAATCTGTGTCAAAACATTGTTAGAAATTATGTGATCCTTACTAGATGGAAGTAAGGGAGATGGGGCATGAAGTTATTTCTAGGAGTTGGAGACATACAACGTTTAGCTCAGTTCTGGGCATCTTTGAAATACCTATACAAACTTGTTCCTACATAGTAACTTGCATCTATGAATGAGAATGTGCTTGCTTACAGCAACGTGCTATATGTTCTGAATGCCCGAATTGTGAATCTGTGTCTAAACTTTGTTAGAAATTATGTGATCCTTACTAGCTGGAAGTAAGGGAGATGGGGCATGAAGTTATTTCTAGGAGTTGGAGACATACCAAGTTTAGCTCACTTCTGGGCATCTTTGAAATACCTATACAAACTTGTTCCTACATAGTAACTTGCAACTTTGAATGATAATGTGCTTGTTTACAGCAACGTGCTATATGTTCTGAATGCCCGAATTGGGAATCTGTTTCAAAACTTTGTTAAGAATTATGTGATCCTTACTAGCTGGAAGTAAGGGAGATGGGGCATGAAGTTATTTCTAGGAGTTGGAGACATACCAAGTTTAGCTCAGTTCTGGGCATCTTTGAAATACCTATACAAACTTGTTCCTACATAGTAACTTGCAACTTTGAATGAGAATGTGCTTGCTTACAGCAACGTGCTATATGTTCTGAATGCCCGAATTGGGAATCTGTGTCAAAACTTTGTTAGGAATTATGTGATCCTTACTAGCTGGAAGTAAGGGAGTTGGGGCATGAAGTTATTTCTAGGAGTTGGACACATACCAAGTTTAGCACAGTTCTGGACATCTTTGAAATACCTATACACACTTGTTCCTACATAGTAACTTGCAACTTTGAATGAGAGTGTGCTTGCTTACAGCAACGTGCTATATGTTCTGAATGCCCGAATTGGGAATCGGTGTCAAATCTTTGTTAGGAATTATGTGATCCTTACTAGCTGGAAGTAAGGGAGATGGGGCATGAAGTTATTTCTAGGAGTTGGAGACATACCAAGATTAGCTCAGTTCATTGCATCTTTGAAATACCTATACAAACTTGTTCCTACATAGTAACTTGCAAATTTGAATGAGAATGTGCTTGCTTACAGCAACGTGCTATATGTTCTGAATGCCCGAATTGGGAATCTGTGTCAAAATTTTCTTAGGAATTATGCGATCCTTACTAGCTGGAAGTAAGGGAGATGGGGCATGAATTTATTTCTAGGAGTTGGAGACATACCAAGTTTAGCTCAGTTCTGGACATCTTTGAAATACCTATACAAACTTGTTCCTACATAGTAACTTGCAACTTTGAATGAGAATGTGCTTGCTTACAGCAACGTGCTATATGTTCTGAATGCCCGAATTGGGAATCTGTGTCAAATCTTTCTTAGGAATTATGTGATCCTTACTAGCTGGAAGTAAGGGAGTTGGGGCATGAAGTTATTTCTAGGAGTTAGAGAAATACCAAGTTTAGCTCAGTTCTGGGAATCTTTGAAATACCTATACAAACTTGTTCCTACGTAGTAACTTGCAACTTTGAATGAGAATGTGCTTGCTAACAGCAACGTGCTATATGTTCTGAATGCCCGAATTGGGAATCTGTGTCAAAACTTTGTTAGGAATTATGTGATCCTTACTAGCTGGAAGTAAGGGAGATGGGGCATGAAGTTATTTCTAGGAGTTGGAGACATACAACGTTTAGCTCAGTTCTGGGCATCTTTGAAATACCTATACAAACTTGTTCCTACATAGTAACTTGCATCTATGAATGAGAATGTGCTTGCTTACAGCAACGTGCTATATGTTCTGAATGCCCGAATTGGGAATCTGTGTCAAAACTTTGTTAGAAATTATGTGATCCTTACTAGCTGGAAGTAAGGGAGATGGGGCATGAAGTTATTTCTAGGAGTTGGAGACATACCAAGTTTAGCTCAGTTCTGGGCATCTTTGAAATACCTATACAAACTTGTTCCTACATAGTAACTTGCAACTTTGAATGAGAATGTGCTTGCTTACAGCAACGTGCCATATGTTCTGAATGCCCGAATTGGGATTCTGTGTCAAAAATTTGTTAGGAATTATGTGATCCTTACTAGCTGGAAGGAAGGGAGATGGGGCATGAAGTTCTTTCTAGGAGTTGGAGACATACCAAGTTTAGCTCAGTTCTGGGCATCTTTGAAATACCTATACAAACTTGATCCTACATAGTAACTTGCAACTGTGAATGAGAATGTGCTTGCTTACAGCAACGTGCTATATGTTCTGAATGCCCGAATTGGGAATCTGTGTCAAAACTTTTTTAGGAATTATGTGATCCTTACTAGCTGGAAGTAAGGGAGATGGGGCATGAAGTTATTTCTAGGAGTTGGAGACATACCAAGTTTAGCTCAGTTCTGGGCATCTTTGAAATACCTATACAAACTTGTTCCTACATAGTAACTTGCAAATTTGAATGAGAATGTGCTTGCTTACAGCAACGTGCTATATGTTCTGAATGCCCGAATTGGGAATCTGTGTCAAAACTTTGTTAGGAATTATGTGATCCTTACTAGCTGGAAGTAAGGGAGATGGGGCATGAAGTTATTTCTAGGAGTTGGAGACATACCAAGTTTAGCTCAGTTCTGGGCATCTTTGAAATACCTATACAAACTTGTTCCTACATAGTAACTTGCAAATTTGAATGAGAATGTGCTTGCTTACAGCAACGTGCTATATGTTCTGAATGCCCGAATTGGGAATCTGTGTCAAAACTTTGTTAGGAATTATGTGATTCTTACTAGCTGGAAGTAAGGGAGATGGGGCATGAAGTTATTTCTAGGAGTTGGAGACATACCAAGTTTAGCTCAGTTCTGGGCATCTTTGAAATACCTATACAAACTTGTTCCTACATAGTAACTTGCAACTTTGAATGAGAATGTCCTTGCTTACAGCAACGTGCTATATGTTCTGAATGCCCGAATTGGGAATCTGTGTCAAAACTTTCTTAGGAATTATGTGATCCTTACTAGCTGGAAGTAAGGGAGATGGGGCATGAATTTATTTCTAGGAGTTGGAGACATACCAAGTTTAGCTCAGTTCTGGGCATCTTTGAAATACCTATACAAACTTGTTCCTACATAGTAACTTGCAACTTTGAATGAGAATGTGCTTGCTTACAGCAACGTGCTATATGTTCTGAATGCCCGAATTGGGAATCTGTGTCAAATCTTTCTTAGGAATTATGTGATCCTTACTAGATGGAAGTAAGGGAGTTGGGGCATGAAGTTACTTCTAGGAGTTAGAGAAATAACAAGTTTAGCTCAGTTCTGGGAATCTTTGAAATACCTATACAAACTTGTTCCTACGTAGTAACTTGCAACTTTGAATGAGAATGTGCTTGCTAACAGCAACGTGCTATATGTTCTGAATGCCCGAATTGGGAATTTGTGTCAAAACATTGTTAGAAATTATGTGATCCTTACTAGATGGAAGTAAGGGAGATGGGGCATGAAGTTATTTCTAGGAGTTGGAGACATACAACGTTTAGCTCAGTTCTGGGCATCTTTGAAATACCTATACAAACTTGTTCCTACATAGTAACTTGCATCTATGAATGAGAATGTGCTTGCTTACAGCAACGTGCTATATGTTCTGAATGCCCGAATTGGGAATCTGTGTCTAAACTTTGTTAGAAATTATGTGATCCTTACTAGCTGGAAGTAAGGGAGATGGGGCATGAAGTTATTTCTAGGAGTTGGAGACATACCAAGTTTAGCTCACTTCTGGGCATCTTTGAAATTCCTATACAAACTTGTTCCTACATAGTAACTTGCAACTTTGAATGATAATGTGCTTGTTTACAGCAACGTGCTATATGTTCTGAATGCCCGAATTGGGAATCTGTTTCAAAACTTTGTTAAGAATTATGTGATCATTACTAGCTGGAAGTAAGGGAGATGGGGCATGAAGTTATTTCTAGGAGTTGGAGACATACCAAGTTTAGCTCAGTTCTGGGCATCTTTGAAATACCTATACAAACTTGTTCCTACATAGTAACTTGCAACTTTGAATGAGAGTGTGCTTGCTTACAGCATCGTGCTATATGTTTTGAATGCCCGAATTGGGAATCGGTGTCAAATCTTTGTTAGGAATTATGTGATCCTTACTAGCTGGAAGTAAGGGAGATGGGGCATGAAGTTATTTCTAGGAGTTGGAGACATACCAAGATTAGCTCAGTTCATTGCATCTTTGAAATACCTATACAAACTTGTTCCTACATAGTAACTTGCAAATTTGAATGAGAATGTGCTTGCTTACAGCAACGTGCTATATGTTCTGAATGCCCGAATTGGGAATCTGTGTCAAAACTTTGTTAGGAATTATGTGATCCTTACTAGCTGTAAGTAAGGGAATTGGGGAATGAAGTTATTTCTAGGAGTTGGACACATACAAAGTTTAGCACAGTTCTGGGCATCTTTGAAATACCTATACCAACTTGTTCCTACATAGTAACTTGCAACTTTGAATGAGAATGTGCTTGCTTACAGCAACGTGCTATATGTTCTGAATGCCCGAATTGGGAATCTGTGTCAAAATTTTGTTAGGAATTATGTGATCCTTACTAGCTGGAAGTAAGGGAGATGGGGCATGAAGTTATTTATAGGAGTTGGAGACATACCAAGTTTAGCTCACTTCTGGGCATCTTTGAAATACCTATACAAACTTGTTCCTACATAGTAACTTGCAACTTTGAATGAGAATGTGCTTGCTTACAGCAACGTGCCTTATGTTCTGAATGCCCGAATTGGGAATCTGTGTCAAAATTTTGTTAGGAATTATGTGATCCTTACTAGCTGGAAGTAAGGGAGTTGGGGCATGAAGTTATTTCTAGGAGTTGGACACATACCAAATTTAGCACAGTTCTGGGCATCTTTGAAATACCTATACAAACTTGTTCCTACATAGTAACTTGCAACTTTGAATGAGAATGTGCTTGCTTACACCAACGTGCTATATGTTCTGAATGCCCGAATTGGGAATCTGTGTCAAATCTTTGTTAGGAATTATGTGATCCTTACTAGCTGGATGTATGGGAGATGGGGCATGAAGTTATTTCTAGGAGTTGGAGAAATACCAAGTTTATCTCAGTTCTGGGCATCTTTGAAATACCTATACAAACTTGTTCCTACATAGTAACTTGCAACTTTGAATGAGAATGTGCTTGCTTACAGCAACGTGCTATATGTTCTGAATGCACGAATTGGGAATTTGTGTCAAATCTTTGTTAGGAATTATGTGATCCTTACTAGCTGGAAGTAAGGGAGATGGGGCATGAAGTTATTTCTAGGAGTTGGAGACATTCCAAGTTTAGCTAAGTTCTGGGCATCTTTGAAATACCTATACAAACTTGTTCCTAAATAGTAACTTGCAACTTTGAATGAGAATGTGCTTGCTTACAGCAACGTGCTACATGTTCTGAATGCCCGAATTGGGAATCTGTGTCAAAACTTTGTTAGGAATTATGTGACCCTTACTAGCTGGAAGTAATGGAGATGGGGCATGAAGTTATTTCTAGGAGTTGGAGACATACCGACTTTAGCTCAGTACTGGGCATCTTTGAAATACCTATACAAACTTGTTCCTACATAGTAACTTGCAACTTTGAATGAGAATGTGCTTGCTTACAGCAACGTGCTATATGTTCTGAATGCCCGAATTGGGAATCTGTGTCAAAACTTTGTTAGGAATTACGTGATCCTTACTAGCTGGAAGTAAGGGAGATGGGGCATGAAGTTATTTCTAGGAGTTGGAGACATACCAAGTTTAGCTCAGTTCTGGGCATCTTTGAAATACCTATACAAACTTGTTCCTACATAGAAACTTGCAACTTTGAATGAGAATGTGCTTGCTTACAGCAACGTGCTATATGTTCTGAATGCCCGAATTGGGAATCTGTGTCAAACCTTTGTTAGGAATTATGTGATCCTTACTAGCTGGAAGTAAGGGAGTTGGGGCATGAAGTTATTTCTACGAGTTGGACACATACCAAGTTTAGCACAGTTCTGGGCATCTTTGAAATACCTATACACACTTGTTCCTACATAGTAACTTGCAACTTTGAATGAGAATGTGCTTGCTTACAGCAACGTGCTATATGTTCTGAATGCCCGAATTGGGAATCTGTGTCAAATCTTTGTTAGGAATTATGTGATCCTTACTAGCTGGAAGTATGGGAGATGGGGCATGAAGTTATTTCTAGGAGTTGGAGACATACCAAGTTTAGCTCACTTCTGAGCATCTTTGAAATACCTATACAAACTTGTTCCTACATAGAAACTTGCAACTTTGAATGAGAATGTGCTTGCTTACAGCAACGTGCTACATGTTCTGAATGCCCGAATTGGGAATCTGTTTCAAAACTTTGTTAAGAATTATGTGATCCTTACTAGCTGGAAGTAAGGGAGATGGGGCATGAAGTTATTTCTAGGAGTTGGAGACATACCAAGTTTAGCTCAGTTCTGGGCATCTATGAAAAACCTATACAAACTTGTTCCTACATAGTAACTTGCAACTTTGAATGAGAATGTGCTTGCTTACAGCAACGTGCTATATGTTCTGAATGCCCGAATTGGGAATCTGTGTCAAAACTTTGTTAGGAATTATGTGATCCTTACTAGCTGGAAGTAAGGGAGTTGGGGCATGAAGTTATTTCTAGGAGTTGGACACATACCAAGTTTAGCACAGTTCTGGACATCTTTGAAATACCTATACACACTTGTTCCTACATAGTAACTTGCAACTTTGAATGAGAATGTGCTTGCTTACAGCAACGTGCTATATGTTCTGAATGCCCGAATTGGGAATCGGTGTCAAATCTTTGTTAGGAATTATGTGATCCTTACTAGCTGGAAGTAAGGGAGATGGGGCATGAAGTTATTTCTAGGAGTTGGAGACATACCAAGATTAGCTCAGTTCATTGCATCTTTGAAATACCTATACAAACTTGTTCCTACATAGTAACTTGCAAATTTAAATGAGAATGTGCTTGCTTACAGCAACGTGCTATGTGTTCTGAATGCCCGAATTGGGAATCTGTATCAAAACTTTGTTAGGAATTATGTGATCCTTACTAGCTGTAAGTAAGGGAATTGGGGAATGAAGTTATTTCTAGGAGTTGGACACATACAAAGTTTAGCACAGTTCTGGGCATCTTTGAAATACCTATACCAACTTGTTCCTACATAGTAACTTGCAACTTTGAATGAGAATGTGCTTGCTTACAGCAACGTGCTATATGTTCTGAATGCCCGAATTGGGAATCTGTTTCAAAATTTTGTTAGGAATTATGTGATCCTTACTAGCTGGAAGTAAGGGAGATGGGGCATGAAGTTATTTCTAGGAGTTGGAGACATACCAAGTTTAGCTCACTTCTGGGCATCTTTGAAATACCTATACAAACTTGTTCCTACATAGTAACTTGCAACTTTGAATGAGAATGTGCTTGCTTACAGCAACGTGCTATATGTTCTGAATGCCCGAATTGGGAATCTCTGTCAAAAGTTTCTTAGGAATTATGTGATCCTTACTAGCTGGAAGTAAGTTAGATGGGGCATGAAGTTATTTCTAGGAGTTGGAGACATTCCAAGTTTAGCTCACTTCTGGGCATCTTTGAAATACCTATACAAACTTGTTCCTACATAGTAACTTGCAACTTTGAATGAGAATGTGCTTGCTTACAGCAACGTGCTACATGTTCTGAATGCCCGAATTGGGAATCTGTGTCAAAACTTTGTTAGGAATTATGTGACCCTTACTAGCTGGAAGTAATGGAGATGGGGCATGAAGTTATTTCTAGGAGTTGGAGACATACCCACTTTAGCTCAGTACTGGGCATCTTTGAAATACCTATACAAACTTGTTCCTACATAGTAACTTGCAACTTTGAATGAGAATGTGCTTGCTTACAGCAACGTGCTATATGTTCTGAATGCCCGAATTGGGAATCTGTGTCAAAACTTTGTTAGGAATTACGTGATCCTTACTAGCTGGAAGTAAGGGAGATGGGGCATGAAGTTATTTCTAGGAGTTGGAGACATACCAAGTTTAGCTCAGTTCTGGGCATCTTTGAAATACCTATACAAACTTGTTCCTACATAGAAACTTGCAACTTTGAATGAGAATGTGCTTGCTTACAGCAACGTGCTATATGTTCTGAATGCCCGAATTGGGAATCTGTGTCAAACCTTTGTTAGGAATTATGTGATCCTTACTAGCTGGAAGTAAGGGAGTTGGGGCATGAAGTTATTTCTACGAGTTGGACACATACCAAGTTTAGCACAGTTCTGGGCATCTTTGAAATACCTATACACACTTGTTCCTACATAGTAACTTGCAACTTTGAATGAGAATGTGCTTGCTTACAGCAACGTGCTATATGTTCTGAATGCCCGAATTGGGAATCTGTGTCAAATCTTTGTTAGGAATTATGTGATCCTTACTAGCTGGAAGTATGGGAGATGGGGCATGAAGTTATTTCTAGGAGTTGGAGACATACCAAGTTTAGCTCAGTTCTGGGCATCTTTGAAATACCTATACAAACTTGTTCCTACATAGTAACTTGCAACTTTGAATGAGAATGTGCTTGCTTACAGCAACGTGCTACATGTTCTGAATGCCCGAATTGGGAATCTGTGTCAAAACTTTGTTAGGAAGTATGTGACCCTTACCAGCTGGAAGTAATGGAGATGGGGCATGAAGTTACTTCTAGGAGTTGGAGACATACCCACTTTAGTTCAGTACTGGGCATCTTTGAAGTACCTATACAAACTTGTTCCTACATAGTAACTTGCAAATTTAAATGAGAATGTGCTTGCTTACAGCAACGTGCTATATGTTCTGAATGCCCAAATTGGGAATCTGTGTCAAAACTTTGTTAGGAATTATGTGATCCTTACTAGCTGTAAGTAAGGGAATTGGGCAATGAAGTTATTTCTAGGAGTTGGACACATACCAAGTTTAGCACAGTTCTGGGCATCTGTGAAATACCTATACCAACTTGTTCCTACATAGTAACTTGCAACTTTGAATGAGAATGTGCTTGCTTACAGCAACGTGCTATATGATCTGAATGCCCGAATTGGGAATCTGTGTCAAAATTTTGTTAGGAATTATGTGATCCTTACTAGCTGGAAGTAATGGATATGGGGCATGAAGTTACTTCTAGGAGTTGGAGACATACCCACTTTAGTTCAGTACTGGGCATCTTTGAAGTACCTATACAAACTTGTTCCTACATAGTAACTTGCAACTTTGAATGAGAATGTGCTTGCTTACAGCAACGTGCTATATGTTCTGAATGCCCAAATTGGGAATCTGTGTCAAAATTTTGTTAGGAATTATGTGATCCTTACTAGCTGGAAGTAAGGGAGATGGGGCATGAAGTTATTTCTAGGAGTTGGAGACATACCAAGATTAGCTCAGTTCATTGCATCTTTGAAATACCTATACAAACTTGTTCCTACATAGTAACTTGCAAATTTGAATGAGAATGTGCTTGCTTACAGCAACGTGCTATATGTTCTGAATGCCCGAATTGGGAATCTGTGTCAAAACTTTGTTAGGAATTATGTGATCCTTACTAGCTGTAAGTAAGGGAATTGGGCAATGAAGTTATTTCTAGGAGTTGGACACATACCAAGTTTAGCACAGTTCTGGGCATCTTTGAAATACCTATACCAACTTGTTCCTACATAGTAACTTGCAACTTTGAATGAGAATGTGCTTGCTTACAGCAACGTGCTATATGATCTGAATGCCCGAATTGGGAATCTGTGTCAAAATTTTGTTAGGAATTATGTGATCCTTACTAGCTGGAAGTAAGGGAGATGGGGCATGAAGTTATTTCTAGGAGTTGGAGACATACCAAGTTTAGCTCACTTCTGGGCATCTTTGAAATACCTATACAAACTTGTTCCTACATAGTAACTTGCAACTTTGAATGAGAATGTGCTTGCTTACAGCAACGTGCTATATGTTCTGAATGCCCGAATTAGGAATCTGTGTCAAAAGGTTCTTAGGAATTATGTGATCCTTACTAGCTGGAAGTAAGGGAGATGGGGCATGAAGTTATTTCTAGGAGTTGGAGACATACCAAGTTTAGCTCAGTTCTGGGCATCTTTGAAATACCTATACAAACTGGTTCCTACATAGTAACTTGCAACTTTGAATGAGAATGTGCTTGCTTACAGCAACGTGCCTTATGTTCTGAATGCCCGAATTGGGAATCTGTGTCAAAATTTTGTTAGGAATTATGTGATCCTTACTAGCTGGAAGTAAGGGAGTTGGGGCATGAAGTTATTTCTAGGAGTTGGACACATACCAAGTTTAGCACAGTTCTGGGCATCTTTGAAATACCTATACAAACTTGTTCCTACATAGTAACTTGCAACTTTGAATGAGAATGTGCTTGCTTACACCAACGTGCTATATGTTCTGAATGCCCGAATTGGGAATCTGTGTCAAATCTTTGTTAGGAATTATGTGATCCTTACTAGCTGGATGTATGGGAGATGGGGCATGAAGTTATTTCTAGGAGTTGGAGAAATACCAAGTTTATCTCAGTTCTGGGCATCTTTGAAATACCTATACAAACTTGTTCCTACATAGTAACTTGCAACTTTGAATGAGAATGTGCTTGCTTACAGCAACGTGCCTTATGTTCTGAATGCCCGAATTGGGAATCTGTGTCAAAATTTTGTTAGGAATTATGTGATCCTTACTAGCTGGAAGTAAGGGAGTTGGGGCATGAAGTTATTTCTAGGAGTTGGACACATACCAAGTTTAGCACAGTTCTGGGCATCTTTGAAATACCTATACAAACTTGTTCCTACATAGTAACTTGCAACTTTGAATGAGAATGTGCTTGCTTACACCAACGTGCTATATGTTCTGAATGCCCGAATTGGGAATCTGTGTCAAATCTTTGTTAGGAATTATGTGATCCTTACTAGCTGGATGTATGGGAGATGGGGCATGAAGTTATTTCTAGGAGTTGGAGTAATACCAAGTTTATCTCAGTTCTGGGCATCTTTGAAATACCTATACAAACTTGTGCCTACATAGAAACTTGCAACTTTGAATGAGAATGTGCTTGCTTACAGCAACGTGCTATATGTTCTGAATGCCCGAATTGGGAATCTGTGTCAAATCTTTGTTAGGAAATATGTGATCCTTACTAGCTGGAAGTAAGGGAGATGGGGCATGAAGTTTTTTCTAGGAGTTGGAGACATTCCAAGTTTAGCTCAGTTCTGGGCATCTTTGAAATACCTATACAAACTTGTTCCTACATAGTAACTTGCAACTTTGAATGAGAATGTGCTTGCTTACAGCAACGTGCTACATGTTCTGAATGCCCGAATTGGGAATCTGTGTCAAAACTTTGTTAGGAATTATGTGACCCTTACTAGCTGGAAGTAATGGAGATGGGGCATGAAGTTATTTCTAGGAGTTGGAGACATACCCACTTTAGCTCAGTACTGGGCATCTTTGAAATACCTATTCAAACTTGTTCCTACATAGTAACTTGCAACTTTGAATGAGAATGTGCTTGCTTACAGCAACGTGCTATATGTTCTGAATGCCCGAATTGGGAATCTGTGTCAAAACTTTGTTAGGAATTACGTGATCCTTACTAGCTGGAAGTAAGGGAGATAGGGCATGAAGTTATTTCTAGGAGTTGGAGACATACCAAGTTTAGCTCAGTTCTGGGCATCTTTGAAATACCTATACAAACTTGTTCCTACATAGAAACTTGCAACTTTGAATGAGAATGTGCTTGCTTACAGCAACGTGCTATATGTTCTGAATGCCCGAATTGGGAATCTGTGTCAAAACTTTGTTAGGAATTATGTGATCCTTACTAGCTGGAAGTAAGGGAGTTGGGGCATGAAGTTATTTCTAGGAGTTGGACACATACCAAGTTTAGCACAGTTCTGGGCATCTTTGAAATACCTATACACACTTGTTCCTACATAGTAACTTGCAACTTTGAATGAGAATGTGCTTGCTTACAGCAACGTGCTATATGTTCTGAATGCCCGAATTGGGAATCTGTGTCAAATCTTTGTTAGGAATTATGTGATCCTTACTAGCTGGAAGTAAGGGAGATGGGGCATGAAGTTATTTCTAGGAGTTGGAGACATACCAAGTTTAGCTCAGTTCTGGACATCTTTGAAATACCTATACAAACTTGTTCCTACATAGTAACTTGCAACTTTGAATGAGAATGTGCTTGCTTACAGCAACGTGCTATATGTTCTGAATGCCAGAATTGGGAATCTGTGTCAAAACTTTGTTAGGAATTATGTGATCCTTACTAGCTGGAAGTAAGGGAGATGGGGCATGAAGTTATTTCTAGGAGTTGGAGACATACCAAGTTTAGCTCATTTCTGGGCATCTTTGAAATACCTATACAAACTTGTTCCTACATAGTAACTTGCAACTTTGAATGAGAATGTGCTTGCTTACAGCAACGTGCTATATGTTCTGAATGCCCGAATTGGGAATCTGTGTCAAAACTTTGTTAGGAATTATGTGACCCTTACTAGCTGGAAGTAATGGAGATGGGGCATGAAGTTATTTCTAGGAGTTGGAGACATACCCACTTTAGCTCAGTACTGGGCATCTTTGAAATACCTATACAAACATGTTCCTACATAGTAACTTGCAACTTTGAATGAGAATGTGCTTGCTTACAGCAACGTGCTATATGTTCTGAATGCCCGAATTGGGAATCTGTGTCAAAACTTTGTTAGGAATTATGTGATCCTTACTAGCTGGAAGTAAGGGAGATGGGGCATAAAGTTATTTCTAGGAGTTGGAGACATACCTAGTTTAGCTCACTTCTGGGCATCTTTGAAATACCTATACAAACTTGTTCCTACATAGTAACTTGCAACTTTGAATGAGAATGTGCTTGCTTACAGCAACGTGCTATATGTTCTGAATGCCCGAATTGGGAATCTGTGTCAAATCTTTGTTAGGAATTATGTGATCCTTACTAGCTGGAAGTAAGGGAGATGGGGCATGAAGTTATTTCTAGGAGTTTGAGACATACCAAGTTTAGCTCAGTTCTGGGCATCTTTGAAATACCTATACAAACTTGTTCCTACATAGTAACTTGCAACTTTGAATGAGAATGTGCTTGCTTACAGCAACGTGCTATATGTTCTGAATGCCAGAATTGGGAATCTGTGTCAAAACTTTGTTAGGAATTATGAGATCCTTACTAGCTGGAAGTAAGGGAGATGGGGCATGAATTTATTACTAGGAGTTGGAGACATACAAAGTTTAGCTCAGTTCTGGGCATCTTTGAAATACCTATACAAATTTGTTCCTACATAGTAACTTGCAACTTTGAATGAGTATGGGCTTGCTTACAGCAACGTGCTACATGTTCTGAATGCCCGAATTGGGAATCTGTGTCAAAACTTTGTTAGGAATTATGTGACCCTTACTAGCTGGAAGTAATGGAGATGGGGCATGAAGTTATTTCTATGAGTTGGAGACATACCAAGTTTAGCTCAGTTCTGGGCATCTTTGAAATACCTATACAAACTTGTTTCTACATAGTAACTTGCAACTTTGAATGAGAATGTGCTTGCTTACAGCAACGTGCTACATGTTCTGAAAGCCCGAATTGGGAATCTGTGTCAAAACTTTGTTAGGAAGTATGTGACCCTTACTAGCTGGAAGTAATGGAGATGGGGCATGAAGTTACTTCTAGGAGTTGGAGACATACCCACTTTAGTTCAGTACTGGGCATCTTTGAAGTACCTATACAAACTTGTTCCTACATAGTAACTTGCAACTTTGAATGAGAATGTGCTTGCTTACAGCAACGTGCTATATGTTCTGAATGCCCAAATTGGGAATCTGTGTCAAAACTTTGTTAGGAATTATGCGATCCTTACTAGCTGGAAGTAAGGGAGATGGGGCATGAAGTTATTTCTAGGAGTTGGAGACATACCAAGATTAGCTCAGTTCATTGCATCTTTGAAATACCTATACAAACTTGTTCCTACATAGTAACTTGCAAATTTGAATGAGAATGTGCTTGCTTACAGCAACGTGCTATATGTTCTGAATGCCCGAATTGGGAATCTGTGTCAAAACTTTGTTAGGAATTATGTGATCCTTACTAGCTGTAAGTAAGGGAATTGGGCAATGAAGTTATTTCTAGGAGTTGGACACATACCAAGTTTAGCACAGTTCTGGGCATCTTTGAAATACCTATACCAACTTGTTCCTACATAGTAACTTGCAACTTTGAATGAGAATGTGCTTGCTTACAGCAACGTGCTATATGTTCTGAATGCCTGAATTGGGAATCTGTGTCAAAATTTTGTTAGGAATTATGTGATCCTTACTAGCTGGAAGTAAGGGAGATGGGGCATGAAGTTATTTCTAGGAGTTGGAGACATACCAAGTTTAGCTCACTTCTGTGCATCTTTGAAATACCTATACAAACTTGTTCCTACATAGTAACTTGCAACTTTGAATGAGAATGTGCTTGCTTACAGCAACGTGCTATATGTTCTGAATGCCCGAATTAGGAATCTGTGTCAAAAGTTTCTTAGGAATTATGTGATCCTTACTAGCTGGAAGTAAGGGAGATGGGGCATGAAGTTATTTCTAGGAGTTGGAGACATACCAAGTTTAGCTCAGTTCTGGGCATCTTTGAAATACCTATACAAACTGGTTCCTACATAGTAACTTGCAACTTTGAATGAGAATGTGCTTGCTTACAGCAACGTGCCTTATGTTCTGAATGCCCGAATTGGGAATCTGTGTCAAAATTTTGTTAGGAATTATGTGATCCTTACTAGCTGGAAGTAAGGGAGTTGGGGCATGAAGTTATTTCTAGGAGTTGGACACATACCAAGTTTAGCACAGTTCTGGGCATCTTTGAAATACCTATACAAACTTGTTCCTACATAGTAACTTGCAACTTTGAATGAGAATGTGCTTGCTTACACCAACGTGCTATATGTTCTGAATGCCCGAATTGGGAATCTGTGTCAAATCTTTGTTAGGAATTATGTGATCCTTACTAGCTGGATGTATGGGAGATAGGGCATGAAGTTATTTCTATGAGTTGGAGAAATACCAAGTTTATCTCAGTTCTGGGCATCTTTGAAATACCTATACAAACTTGTTCCTACATAGTAACTTGCAACTTTGAATGAGAATGTGCTTGCTTACAGCAACGTGCTACATGTTCTGAATGCCCGAATTGGGAATCTGTGTCAAAACTTTGTTAGGAATTATGTGACCCTTACTAGCTGGTAGTAATGGAGATGGGGCATGAAGTTATTTCTAGGAGTTGGAGACGTACCCACTTTAGCTCAGTACTGGGCATCTTTGAAATACCTATTCAAACTTGTTCCTACATAGTAACTTGCAACTTTGAATGAGAATGTGCTTGCTTACAGCAACGTGCTATATGTTCTGAATGCCCGAATTGGGAATCTGTGTCAAAACTTTGTTAGGAATTACGTGATCCTTACTAGCTGGAAGTAAGGGAGATGGGGCATGAAGTTATTTCTAGGAGTTGGAGACATACCAAGTTTAGCTCAGTTCTGGGCATCTTTGAAATACCTATACAAACTTGTTCCTACATAGAAACTTGCAACTTTGAATGAGAATGTGCTTGCTTACAGCAACGTGCTATATGTTCTGAATGCCCGAATTGGGAATCTGTGTCAAAACTTTGTTAGGAATTATGTGATCCTTACTAGCTGGAAGTAAGGGAGTTGGGGCATGAAGTTATTTCTAGGAGTTGGACACATACCAAGTTTAGCACAGTTCTGGGCATCTTTGAAATACCTATACACACTTGTTCCTACATAGTAACTTGCAACTTTGAATGAGAATGTGCTTGCTTACAGCAACGTGCTATATGTTCTGAACGCCCGAATTGGGAATCTGTGTCAAATCTTTGTTAGGAATTATGTGATCCTTACTAGCTGGAAGTAAGGGAGATGGGGCATGAAGTTATTTCTAGGAGTTGGAGACATACCAAGTTTAGCTCAGTTCTGGGCATCTTTGAAATACCTATACAAACTTGTTCCTACATAGTAACTTGCAACTTTGTATGAGAATGTGCTTGCTTACAGCCACGTGCTATATGTTCTGAATGCCCGAATTGTGAATCTGTGTCAAAACTTTGTTAGGAATTATGTGATCCTTACTAGCTGGAAGTAAGGGAGATGGGGCATGAAGTTATTTCTATGAGTTGGAGACATACCAAGTTTAGCTCATTTCTGGGCATCTTTGAAATACCTATACAAACTTGTTCCTACATAGTAACTTGCAACTTTGAATGACAATGTGCTTGCTTACAGCAACGTGCTATATGTTCTGAATGCCCGAATTGGGAATCTGTGTCAAAACTTTGTTAGGAATTATGTGACCCTTACTAGCTGGAAGTAATGGAGATGGGGCATGAAGTTATTTCTAGGAGTTGGAGACATACCCACTTTAGCTCAGTACTGGGCATCTTTGAAATACCTATACAAACATGTTCCTACATAGTAACTTGCAACTTTGAATGAGAATGTGCTTGCTTACAGCAACGTGCTATATGTTCTGAATGCCCGAATTGGGAATCTGTGTCAAAACTTTGTTAGGAATTATGTGATCCTTACTAGCTGGAAGTAAGGGAGATGGGGCATGAAGTTATTTCTAGGAGTTGGAGACATACCTAGTTTAGCTCACTTCTGGGCATCTTTGAAATACCTATACAAACTTGTTCCTACATAGTAACTTGCAACTTTGAATGAGAATGTGCTTGCTTACAGCAACGTGCTATATGTTCTGAATGCCCGAATTGGGAATCTGTGTCAAATCTTTGTTAGGAATTATGTGATCCTTACTAGCTGGAAGTAAGGGAGATGGGGCATGAAGTTATTTCTAGGAGTTTGAGACATACCAAGTTTAGCTCAGTTCTGGGCATCTTTGAAATACCTATACAAACTTGTTCCTACATAGTAACTTGCAACTTTGAATGAGAATGTGCTTGCTTACAGCAACGTGCTATATGTTCTGAATGCCAGAATTGGGATTCTGTGTCAAAACTTTGTTAGGAATTATGTGATCCTTACTAGCTGGAAGTAAGGGAGATGGGGCATGAATTTATTTCTAGGAGTTGGAGACATACCAAGTTTAGCTCAGTTCTGGGCATCTTTGAAATACCTATACAAATTTGTTCCTACATAGTAACTTGCAACTTTGAATGAGAATGTGCTTGCTTACAGCAACGTGCTACATGTTCTGAATGCCCGAATTGGGAATCTGTGTCAAAACTTTGTTAGGAATTATGTGACCCTTACTAGCTGGAAGTAATGGAGATGGGGCATGAAGTTATTTCTATGAGTTGGAGACATACCAAGTTTAGCTCAGTTCTGGGCATCTTTGAAATACCTATACAAACTTGTTCCTACATAGTAACTTGCAACTTTGAATGAGAATGTGCTTGCTTACAGCAACGTGCTATATGTTCTGAATGCCCTATTTGGGAATCTGTGTCAAAACTTTGTTAGGAATTATGTGATCCTTACTAGCTGGAAGTAAGGGAGATGGGGCATGAAGTTATTTCTAGGAGTTGGAGACATACCAAGTTTAGCTCAGTTCTGGGCATCTTTGAAATACCTATACAAACTTGTTCCTACATAGTAACTTGCAACTTTGAATGAGAATGTGCTTGCTTACAGCAACGTGCTATATGTTATGAATGCCCGAATTGGGAATCTGTGTCAAATATTTGTTAGGAATTATGTGATCCTTACTAGCTGGAAGTAAGGGAGATGGGGCATGAAGTTATTTCTAGGAGTTGGAGACATACCAAGTTTAGCTCAGTTCTGGGCATCTTTGAAATACCTATACAAACTTGTTCCTACATAGTAACTTGCAACTGTGAATGAGAATGTGCTTGCTTACAGCAACGTGCTATATGTTCTGAATGCCGGAATTGGGAATCTGTGTCAAAACTTTGTTAGGAATTATTTGATCCTTACTAGCTGGAAGTAAGGGAGATGGGGCATGAAGTTATTTCTAGGATTTGGAGACATACCAAGTTTAGCTCAGTTGTGGGCATCTTTGAAATACCTATACAAACTTGTTCCTACATAGTAACTTGCAACTTTGAATGACAATGTGGTTCCTTACAGCAACGTGCTACATGTTCTGAATGCCCGAATTGGGAATCTGTGTCAAAACTTTGTTAGGAATTATGTGACCCTTACTAGCTGGAAGTAATGGAGATGGGGCATGAAGTTATTTCTAGGAGTTGGAGACATACCCACTTTAGCTCAGTTCTGGGCATCTTTGAAATACCTATACAAACTTGTTCCTACATAGTAACTTGCAACTTTGAATGAGAATGTGCTTGCTTACAGCAACGTGCTATATGTTCTGAATGCCCGAATTGGGAATCTGTGTCAAAACTTTGTTAGGAATTATGTGATCCTTACTAGCTGTAAGTAAGTGAGTTTGGGCATGAAGTTATTTCTAGGAGTTGGACACATACCAAGTTTAGCACAGTTCTGGGCATCTTTGAAATACCTATACAAACTTGTTCCTACATAGTAACTTGCAACTTTGAATGAGAATGTGCTTGCTTACAGCAACGTGCTATATGTTCTGAATGCCCGAATTGGGAATCTGTGTCAAATCTTTGTTAGGAATTATGTGATCCTTACTAGCTGGAAGTAAGGGAGATGGGGCATGAAGTTATTTCTAGGAGTTTGAGACATACCAAGTTTAGCTCAGTTCTGGGCATCTTTGAAATACCTATACAAACTTGTTCCTACATAGTAACTTGCAACTTTGAATGAGAATGTGCTTGCTTACAGCAACGTGCTATATGTTCTGAATGCCAGAATTGGGATTCTGTGTCAAAACTTTGTTAGGAATTATGTGATCCTTACTAGCTGGAAGTAAGGGAGATGGGGCATGAATTTATTTCTAGGAGTTGGAGACATACCAAGTTTAGCTCAGTTCTGGGCATCTTTGAAATACCTATACAAATTTGTTCCTACATAGTAACTTGCAACTTTGAATGAGAATGTGCTTGCTTACAGCAACGTGCTACATGTTCTGAATGCCCGAATTGGGAATCTGTGTCAAAACTTTGTTAGGAATTATGTGACCCTTACTAGCTGGAAGTAATGGAGATGGGGCATGAAGTTATTTCTATGAGTTGGAGACATACCAAGTTTAGCTCAGTTCTGGGCATCTTTGAAATACCTATACAAACTTGTTCCTACATAGTAACTTGCAACTTTGAATGAGAATGTGCTTGCTTACAGCAACGTGCTATATGTTCTGAATGCCCGAATTGGGAATCTGTGTCAAAACTTTGTTAGGAATTATGTGATCCTTACTAGCTGGAAGTAAGGGAGATGGGGCATGAAGTTATTTCTAGGAGTTGGAGACATACCAAGTTTAGCTCAGTTCTGGGCATCTTTGAAATACCTATACAAACTTGTTCCTACATAGTAACTTGCAACTTTGAATGAGAATGTGCTTGCTTACAGCAACGTGCTATATGTTATGAATGCCCGAATTGGGAATCTGTGTCAAATATTTGTTAGGAATTATGTGATCCTTACTAGCTGGAAGTAAGGGAGATGGGGCATGAAGTTATTTCTAGGAGTTGGAGACATACCAAGTTTAGCTCAGTTCTGGGCATCTTTGAAATACCTATACAAACTTGTTCCTACATAGTAACTTGCAACTGTGAATGAGAATGTGCTTGCTTACAGCAACGTGCTATATGTTCTGAATGCCGGAATTGGGAATCTGTGTCAAAACTTTGTTAGGAATTATTTGATCCTTACTAGCTGGAAGTAAGGGAGATGGGGCATGAAGTTATTTCTAGGATTTGGAGACATACCAAGTTTAGCTCAGTTGTGGGCATCTTTGAAATACCTATACAAACTTGTTCCTACATAGTAACTTGCAACTTTGAATGACAATGTGGTTCCTTACAGCAACGTGCTACATGTTCTGAATGCCCGAATTGGGAATCTGTGTCAAAACTTTGTTAGGAATTATGTGACCCTTACTAGCTGGAAGTAATGGAGACGGGGCATGAAGTTATTTCTAGGAGTTGGAGACATACCCACTTTAGCTCAGTTCTGGGCATCTTTGAAATACCTATACAAACTTGTTCCTACATAGTAACTTGCAACTTTGAATGAGAATGTGCTTGCTTACAGCAACGTGCTATATGTTCTGAATGCCCGAATTGGGAATCTGTGTCAAAACTTTGTTAGGAATTATGTGATCCTTACTAGCAGTAAGTAAGTGAGTTTGGGCATGAAGTTATTTCTAGGAGTTGGACACATACCAAGTTTAGCACAGTTCTGGGCATCTTTGAAATACCTATACAAACTTGTTCCTACATAGTAACTTGCAACTTTGAATGAGAATGTGCTTGCTTACAGCAACGTGCTATATGTTCTGAATGACCGAATTGGGAATCTGTGTCAAAACTTTGTTAGGAATTATGTGATCCTTACTAGCTGGAAGTAAGGCAGATGGGGCATGAAGTTATTTCTAGGAGTTGGAGACATACCAAGTTTAGCTCAGTTCTGGGCATCTTTGAAATACCTATACAAACTTGTTCCTACATAGTAACTTGCAACTTTGAATGAGAATGTGCTTGCTTACAGCAACGTGCTATATGTTCTGAATGCCCGAATTGGGAATCTGTGTCAAAAGTTTGTTAGGAATTATGTGATCCTTACTAGCTGGAAGTAAGGGAGTTGGGGCATGAAGTTATTTCTAGGAGTTGGAGACATACCAAGTTTAGCACAGTTCTGGGCATCTTTGAAATACCTATACAAACTTGTTCCTACATAGTAACTTGCAACTTTGAATGAGAATGTGCTTGCTTACAGCAACGTGCTATATGTTCTGAATGCCCGAATTGGGAATCTGTGTCAAATCTTTGTTAGGAATTATGTGATCCTTACTAGCTGGAAGTAAGGGAGATGGGGCATGAAGTTATTTCTAGGAGTTGGAGACATACCAAGTTTAGCTCAGTTCTGGGCATCTTTGAAATACCTATACAAACTTGTTCCTACATAGTAACTTGCAACTTTGAATGAGAATGTGCTTGCTTACAGCAACGTGCTATATGTTCTGAATGTCCGAATTGGGAATCTGTGTCAAAACTTTGTTAGGAATTATGTGATCCTTACTAGCTGGAAGTAAGGGAGATGGGGCATGAAGTTATTTCTAGGAGTTGGAGACATACCAAGTTTAGCTCAGTTCTGGGCATCTTTGAAATACCTATACAAACTTGTTCCTACATAGTAACTTGCAACTTTGAATGAGAATGTGCTTGCTCACAGCAACGTGCTACATGTTCTGAATGCCCGAATTGGGAATCTGTGTCAAAACTTTGTTATGAATTATGTGACCCTTACTAGCTGGAAGTAATGGAGATGGGGCATGAAGTTATTTCTAGGAGTTGGAGACATACCCACTTTAGCTCAGTACTGGGCATCTTTGAAATACCTATACAAACTTGTTCCTACATAGTAACTTGCAACTTTGAATGAGAATGTGCTTGCTTACAGCAACGTGCTATATGTTCTGAATTCCCGAATTGGGAATCTGTGTCAAAACTTTGTTAGGAATTATGTGATTCTTACTAGCTGGAAGTAAGGGAGATGGGGCATGAAGTTATTTCTAGGAGTTGGAGACATACCAAGTTTAGCTCAGTTCTGGGCATCTTTGAAATACCTATACAAACATGTTCCTACATAGTAACTTGCAACTTTGAATGAGAATGTGCTTGCTTACAGCAACGTGCTATATGTTCTGAATGCCCGAATTGGGAATCTGTGTCAAAACTTTGTTAGGAATTATGTGATCCTTATTAGCTGGAAGTAAGGGAGATGGGGCATGAAGTTATTTCTAGGAGTTGGAGACATACCAAGTTTAGCTCAGTTCTGGGCATCTTTGAAATACCTATACAAACTTGTTCCTACATAGTAACTTGCAACTTTGAATGAGAATGTGCTTGCTTACAGCAACGTGCTATATGTTCTGAATGCCCGAATTGGGAATCTGTGTCAAATCTTTGTTAGGAATTATGTGATCCTTACTAGCTGGAAGTAAGGGAGATGGGGCATGAAGTTATTTCTATGAGTTGGAGACATACCAAGTTTAGCTCAGTTCTGGGCATCTTTGAAATACCTATACAAACTTGTTCCTACATAGTAACTTGCAACTTTGAATGAGAATGTGCTTGCTTACAGCAACGTGCTATATGTTCTGAGTGCCCGAATTGGGAATCTTTGTCAAAACTTTGTTAGGAATTATGTGATCCTTACTAGCTGGAAGTAAGGGAGATGGGGCATGAAGTTATTTCTAGGAGTTGGAGACATACCAAGTTTAGCTCAGTTCTGGGCATCTTTGAAATACCTATACAAACTTGTTCCTACATAGTAACTTGCAACTTTGAATGACAATGTGCTTCCTTACAGCAACGTGCTACATGTTCTGAATGCCCGAATTGGGAATCTGTGTCAAATCTTTGTTAGGAATTATGTGACCCTTACTAGCTGGAAGTAATGGAGATGGGGCATGAAGTTATTTCTAGGAGTTGGAGACATACCCACTTTAGCTCAGTACTGGGCATCTTTGAAATACCTATACAAACTTGTTCCTACATAGTAACTTGCAACTTTGAATGAGAATGTGCTTGCTTACAGCAACGTGCTATATGTTCTGAATGCCCGAATTGGGAATCTGTGTCAAAACTTTGTTAGGAATTATGTGATCCTTACTAGTTGGAAGTAAGGGAGATGGGGCATGAAGTTATTTCTAGGTGTTGGAGACATACCAAGTTTAGCTCAGTTTTGGGCATCTTTGAAATACCTATACAAACTTGTTCCTACATAGTAACTTGCAACTTTGAATGAGAATGTGTTTGCTCACAGCAACGTGCTACATGTTCTGAATGCCCGAATTGGGAATCTGTGTCAAAACTTTGTTAGGAATTATGTGACCCTTACTAGCTGGAAGTAATGGAGATGGGGCATGAAGTTATTTCTAGGAGTTGGAGACATACCCACTTTAGCT
This sequence comes from Diceros bicornis minor, assembly GCF_020826845.1. Taxonomy (NCBI): domain Eukaryota; kingdom Metazoa; phylum Chordata; class Mammalia; order Perissodactyla; family Rhinocerotidae; genus Diceros; species Diceros bicornis. Next base: position 2,595,777 of record NW_026691542.1, read on the forward strand.
CAGTACTGGGCATCTTTGAAATACCTATACAAACTTGTTCCTACATAGTAACTTGCAACTTTGAATGAGAATGTGCTTGCTTACAGCAACGTGCTATATGTTCTGAATGCCCGAATTGGGAATCTGTGTCAAAACTTTGCTAGGAATTATGTGATTCTTACTAGCTGGAAGTAAGGGAGATGGGGCATGAAGTTATTTCTAGGAGTTGGAGACATACCAAGTTTAGCTCAGTTCTGGGCATCTTTGAAATACCTATGCAAACATGTTCCTACATAGTAACTTGCAACTTTGAATGAGAATGTGCTTGCTTACAGCAACGTGCTATATGTTCTGAATGCCCGAATTGGGAATCTGTGTCAAAACTTTGTTAGGAATTATGTGACCCCTACTAGCTGGAAGTAATGGAGATGGAGCATGAAGTTATTTCTATGAGTTGGAGACATACCAAGTTTAGCTCAGTTCTGGGCATCTTTGAAATACCTATACAAACTTGTTCCTACATAGTAACTTGCAACTTTGAATGACAATGTGCTTGCTTACAGCAACGTGCTATATGTTCTGAATGCCCGAATTGGGAATCTGTGTCAAAACTTTGTTAGGAATTATGTGATCCTTACTAGCTGGAAGTAAGGAAGATGGGGCATGAAGTTATTTCTAGGATTTGGAGACATACCAAGTTTAGCTCAGTTCTGGGCATCTTTGAAATACCTATACAAACTTGTTCCTACATAGTAACTTGCAACTTTGAATGAGAATGTGCTTGCTTACAGCAACGTGCTATATGTTCTGAATTCCCGAATTGGGAATCTGTGTCAAAACTTTGTTAGGAATTATGTGATTCTTACTAGCTGGAAGTAAGGGAGATGGGGCATGAAGTTATTTCTAGGAGTTGGAGACATACCAAGTTTAGCTCAGTTCTGGGCATCTTTGAAATACCTATACAAACATGTTCCTACATAGTAACTTGCAACTTTGAATGAGAATGTGCTTGCTTACAGCAACGTGCTATATGTTCTGAATGCCCGAATTGGGAATCTGTGTCAAAACTTTGTTAGGAATTATGTGATCCTTATTAGCTGGAAGTAAGGGAGATGGGGCATGAAGTTATTTCTAGGAGTTGGAGACATACCAAGTTTAGCTCAGTTCTGGGCATCTTTGAAATACCTATACAAACTTGTTCCTACATAGTAACTTGCAACTTTGAATGAGAATGTGCTTGCTTACAGCAACGTGCTATATGTTCTGAATGCCCGAATTGGGAATCTGTGTCAAATCTTTGTTAGGAATTATGTGATCCTTACTAGCTGGAAGTAAGGGAGATGGGGCATGAAGTTATTTCTATGAGTTGGAGACATACCAAGTTTAGCTCAGTTCTGGGCATCTTTGAAATACCTATACAAACTTGTTCCTACATAGTAACTTGCAACTTTGAATGAGAATGTGCTTGCTTACAGCAACGTGCTATATGTTCTGAGTGCCCGAATTGGGAATCTTTGTCAAAACTTTGTTAGGAATTATGTGATCCTTACTAGCTGGAAGTAAGGGAGATGGGGCATGAAGTTATTTCTAGGAGTTGGAGACATACCAAGTTTAGCTCAGTTCTGGGCATCTTTGAAATACCTATACAAACTTGTTCCTACATAGTAACTTGCAACTTTGAATGACAATGTGCTTCCTTACAGCAACGTGCTACATGTTCTGAATGCCCGAATTGGGAATCTGTGTCAAATCTTTGTTAGGAATTATGTGACCCTTACTAGCTGGAAGTAATGGAGATGGGGCATGAAGTTATTTCTAGGAGTTGGAGACATACCCACTTTAGCTCAGTACTGGGCATCTTTGAAATACCTATACAAACTTGTTCCTACATAGTAACTTGCAACTTTGAATGAGAATGTGCTTGCTTACAGCAACGTGCTATATGTTCTGAATGCCCGAATTGGGAATCTGTGTCAAAACTTTGTTAGGAATTATGTGATCCTTACTAGTTGGAAGTAAGGGAGATGGGGCATGAAGTTATTTCTAGGTGTTGGAGACATACCAAGTTTAGCTCAGTTTTGGGCATCTTTGAAATACCTATACAAACTTGTTCCTACATAGTAACTTGCAACTTTGAATGAGAATGTGTTTGCTCACAGCAACGTGCTACATGTTCTGAATGCCCGAATTGGGAATCTGTGTCAAAACTTTGTTAGGAATTATGTGACCCTTACTAGCTGGAAGTAATGGAGATGGGGCATGAAGTTATTTCTAGGAGTTGGAGACATACCCACTTTAGCTCAGTACTGGGCATCTTTGAAATACCTATACAAACTTGTTCCTACATAGTAACTTGCAACTTTGAATGAGAATGTGCTTGCTTACAGCAACGTGCTATATGTTCTGAATGCCCGAATTGGGAATCTGTGTCAAAACTTTGTTAGGAATTATGTGATTCTTACTAGCTGGAAGTAAGGGAGATGGGGCATGAAGTTATTTCTAGGAGTTGGAGACATACCAAGTTTAGCTCAGTTCTGGGCATCTTTGAAATACCTATGCAAACATGTTCCTATATAGTAACTTGCAACTTTGAATGAGAATGTGCTTGCTTACAGCAACGTGCTATATGTTCTGAATGCCCGAATTGGGAATCTGTGTCAAAACTTTGTTAGGAATTATGTGACCCCTACTAGCTGGAAGTAATGGAGATGGAGCATGAAGTTATTTCTATGAGTTGGAGACATACCAAGTTTAGCTCAGTTCTGGGCATCTTTGAAATACCTATACAAACTTGTTCCTACATAGTAACTTGCAACTTTGAATGACAATGTGCTTGCTTACAGCAACGTGCTATATGTTCTGAATGCCCGAATTGGGAATCTGTGTCAAAACTTTGTTAGGAATTATGTGATCCTTACTAGCTGGAAGTAAGGAAGATGGGGCATGAAGTTATTTCTAGGATTTGGAGACATACCAAGTTTAGCTCAGTTCTGGGCATCTTTGAAATACCTATACAAACTTGTTCCTACATAGTAACTTGCAACTTTGAATGAGAATGTGCTTGCTTACAGCAACGTGCTATATGTTCTGAATGCCCGAATTGGGAATCTGTGTCAAAACTTTGTTAGGAATTATGTGATCCTTATTAGCTGGAAGTAAGGGAGATGGGGCATGAAGTTATTTCTAGGAGTTGGAGACATACCAAGTTTAGCTCAGTTCTGGGCATCTTTGAAATACCTATAGAAACTTGTTCCTACATAGTAACTTGCAACTTTGAATGAGAATGTGCTTGCTTACAGCAACGTGCTATATGTTCTGAATGCCCGAATTGGGAATCTGTGTCAAATCTTTGTTAGGAATTATGTGATCCTTACTAGCTGGAAGTAAGGGAGATGGGGCATGAAGTTATTTCTATGAGTTGGAGACATACCAAGTTTAGCTCAGTTCTGGGCATCTTTGAAATACCTATACAAACTTGTTCCTACATAGTAACTTGCAACTTTGAATGAGAATGTGCTTGCTTACAGCAACGTGCTATATGTTCTGAGTGCCCGAATTGGGAATCTTTGTCAAAACTTTGTTAGGAATTATGTGATCCTTACTAGCTGGAAGTAAGTGAGATGGGGCATGAAGTTATTTCTAGGAGTTGGAGACATACCAAGTTTAGCTCAGTTCTGGGCATCTTTGAAATACCTATACAAACTTGTTCCTACATAGTAACTTGCAACTTTGAATGACAATGTGCTTCCTTACAGCAACGTGCTACATGTTCTGAATGCCCGAATTGGGAATCTGTGTCAAATCTTTGTTAGGAATTATGTGACCCTTACTAGCTGGAAGTAATGGAGATGGGGCATGAAGTTATTTCTAGGAGTTGGAGACATACCCACTTTAGCTCAGTACTGGGCATCTTTGAAATACCTATACAAACTTGTTCCTACATAGTAACTTGCAACTTTGAATGAGAATGTGCTTGCTTACAGCAACGTGCTATATGTTCTGAATGCCCGAATTGGGAATCTGTGTCAAAACTTTGTTAGGAATTATGTGATCCTTACTAGTTGGAAGTAAGGGAGATGGGGCATGAAGTTATTTCTAGGTGTTGGAGACATACCAAGTTTAGCTCAGTTTTGGGCATCTTTGAAATACCTATACAAACTTGTTCCTACATAGTAACTTGCAACTTTGAATGAGAATGTGTTTGCTCACAGCAACGTGCTACATGTTCTGAATGCCCGAATTGGGAATCTGTGTCAAAACTTTGTTAGGAATTATGTGACCCTTACTAGCTGGAAGTAATGGAGATGGGGCATGAAGTTATTTCTAGGAGTTGGAGACATACCCACTTTAGCTCAGTACTGGGCATCTTTGAAATACCTATACAAACTTGTTCCTACATAGTAACTTGCAACTTTGAATGAGAATGTGCTTGCTTACAGCAACGTGCTATATGTTCTGAATGCCCGAATTGGGAATCTGTGTCAAAACTTTGTTAGGAATTATGTGATTCTTACTAGCTGGAAGTAAGGGAGATGGGGCATGAAGTTATTTCTAGGAGTTGGAGACATACCAAGTTTAGCTCAGTTCTGGGCATCTTTGAAATACCTATGCAAACATGTTCCTACATAGTAACTTGCAACTTTGAATGAGAATGTGCTTGCTTACAGCAACGTGCTATATGTTCTGAATGCCCGAATTGGGAATCTGTGTCAAAACTTTGTTAGGAATTATGTGACCCCTACTAGCTGGAAGTAATGGAGATGGAGCATTAGTTATTTCTATGAGTTGGAGACATACCAAGTTTAGCTCAGTTCTGGGCATCTTTGAAATACCTATACAAACTTGTTCCTACATAGTAACTTGCAACTTTGAATGACAATGTGCTTGCTTACAGCAACGTGCTATATGTTCTGAATGCCCGAATTGGGAATCTGTGTCAAAACTTTGTTAGGAATTATGTGATCCTTACTAGCTGGAAGTAAGGAAGATGGGGCATGAAGTTATTTCTAGGATTTGGAGACATACCAAGTTTAGCTCAGTTCTGGGCATCTTTGAAATACCTATACAAACTTGTTCCTACATAGTAACTTGCAACTTTGAATGAGAATGTGCTTGCTTACAGCAACGTGCTATATGTTCTGAATGCCCGAATTGGGAATCTGTGTCAAAACTTTGTTAGGAATTATGTGATCCTTACTAGCTGGAAGTAAGGGAGATGGGGCATGAAGTTATTTCTAGGAGTTGGAGACATACCAAGTTTAGCTCAGTTCTGGGCATCTTTGAAATACCTATACAAACATGTTCCTACATAGTAACTTGCAACTTTGAATGAGAATGTGCTTGCTTACAGCAACGTGCTATATGTTCTGAATGCCCGATTTGGGAATCTGTGTCAAAACTTTGTTAGGAATTATGTGATCCTTACTAGCTGGAAGTAAGGGAATTGGGGCATGAAGTTATTTCTAGGAGTTGGACACATACCAAGTTTAGCACAGTTCTGGGCATCTTTAAATACCTATACAAACTTGTTCCTACATAGTAACTTGCAACTTTGAATGAGAATGTGCTTGCTTACAGCAACGTGCTATATGTTCTGAACGCCCAAATTGGGAATCTGTGTCAAATCTTTGTTAGGAATTATGTGATCCTTACTAGCTGGAAGTAAGGGAGATGGGGCATGAAGTTATTTCTAGGAGTTGGAGACATACCAAGTTTAGCTCAGTTCTGGGCATCTTTGAAATACCTATACAAACTTGTTCCTACATAGTAACTTGCAACTTTGAATGAGAATGTGCTTGCTTACAGCAACGTGCTATATGTTCTGAATGCCCGAATTGGGAATCTGTGTCAAAACTTTGTTAGGAATTATGTGATCCTTACTAGCTGGAAGTAAGGGAGATGGGGCTTGAAGTTATTTCTAGGAGTTGGAGACATACAACGTTTAGCTCAGTTCTGGGCATCTTTGAAATACCTATACACACTTGTTCCTACATAGTAACTTGCATCTTTGAATGAGAATGTGCTTGCTTACAGCAACGTGCTATATGTTCTGAATGCCCGAATTGGGAATCTGTGTCAAATGTTTGTTAGGAATTATGTGATCCTTTCCAGCTGGAAGTAAGGGAGATGGGGCACGAAGTTATTTCTAGGAGTTGGAGACATACCAAGTTTAGCACAGTTCTGGGCATCTTTGAAATACCTATACAAACTTGTTCCTACATAGTAACTTGCAACTTTGAATGAGAATGTGCTTGCTTACAGCAACGTGCTATATGTTCTGAATGCCCGAATTGGGAATCTGTGTCAAAAGTTTGTTAGGAATTATGTGATCCTTACTAGCTGGAAGTAAGGGAGATGGGGCATGAAGTTATTTCTAGGAGTTGGAGACATACCAAGTTTAGCTCAGTTTTGGGCATCTTTGAAATACCTATACAAACTTGTTCCTACATAGTAACTTGCAACTTTGAATGAGAATGTGCTTGCTCACAGCAACGTGCTATATGTTCTGAATGCCCGAATTGGGAATCTGTGTCAAAACTTTGTTAGGAATTATGTGATTCTTACTAGCTGGAAGTAAGGGAGATGGGGCATGAAGTTATTTCTAGGAGTTGGAGACATACCAAGTTTAGCTCAGTTCTGGGCATCTTTGAAATACCTATACAAACATGTTCCTACATAGTAACTTGCAACTTTGAATGAGAATGTGCTTGCTTACAGCAACATGCTATATGTTCTGAATACCCGAATTGGGAATCTGTGTCAAAACTTTGTTAGGAATTATGTGACCCCTACTAGCTGGAAGTAATGGAGATGGAGCATGAAGTTATTTCTATGAGTTGGAGACATACCAAGTTTAGCTCAGTTCTGGGCATCTTTGAAATACCTATACAAACTTGTTCCTACATAGTAACTTGCAACTTTGAATGAGAATGTGCTTGCTTACAGCAACGTGCTATATGTTCTGAATGCCCGAATTGGGAATCTGTGTCAAAACTTTGTTAGGAATTATGTGATCCTTACTAGCTGGAAGTAAGGAAGATGGGGCATGAAGTTATTTCTAGGAGTTGGAGACATACCAAGTTTAGCTCAGTTCTGGGCATCTTTGAAATACCTATACAAACTTGTTCCTACATAGTAACTTGCAACTTTGAATGAGAATGTGCTTGCTTACAGCAACGTGCTATATGTTCTGAATGCCCGAATTGGGAATCTGTGTCAAAACTTTGTTAGGAATTATGTGATCCTTACTAGCTGGAAGTAAGGGAGATGGGGCATGAAGTTATTTCTAGGAGTTGGAGACATACCAAGTTTAGCTCAGTTCTGGGCATCTTTGAAATACCTATACAAACATGTTCCTACATAGTAACTTGCAACTTTGAATGAGAATGTGCTTGCTTACAGCAACGTGCTATATGTTCTGAATGCCCGAATTGGGAATCTGTGCCAAACTTTGTTAGGAATTATGTGATCCTTACTAGCTGGAAGTAAGGGAATTGGGGCATGAAGTTATTTCTAGGAGTTGGACTCATACCAAGTTTAGCACAGTTCTGGGCATCTTTAAATACCTATACAAACTTGTTCCTACATAGTAACTTGCAACTTTGAATGAGAATGTGCTTGCTTACAGCAACGTGCTATATGTTCTGAATGCCCGAATTGGTAATCTGTGTCAAAACTTTGTTAGGAATTATGTGATCCTCACAAGCTGGAAGTAAGGGAGATGGGGCATGAAGTTATTTCTAGGAGTTGGAGACATACAACGTTTAGCTCAGTTCTGGGCATCTTTGAAATACCTATACAATCTTGTTCCTACATAGTAACTTGCAACTTTGAATGAGAATGTGCTTGCTTACAGCAACGTGCTATATGTTCTGAATGCCCGAATTGGGAATCTGTGTCAAAACTTTGTTAGGAATTATGTGATCCTTACTAGCTGGAAGTAAGGGATATGGGGCATGAAGATATTTCTAGGAGTTGGCGACATACCAAGTTTACCTCAGTTCTGGGCATCTTTGAAATACCTATACAAACTTGTTCCTACATGGTAACTTGCAACTTTGAATGAGAATGTGCTTGCTTACAGCAACGTGCTATATGTTCTGAATGCCTGAATGGGGAATCTGTGTCAAAACTTTGTTAGGAATTATGTCATCCTTAAGAGCTGGAAGTAAGGGAGATGGGGCATGAAGTTATTTCTAGGAGTTGGAGACATACAAAGTTTAGCTCAGTTCTGGGCATCTTTGAAATACCTATACAAACTTGTTCCCTCATAGTAACTTGCAACTTTGAATGAGAATGTGCTTGCTTACAGCAACGTGCTATATGTTCTGAATGCCCGAATTGGGAATCTGTGTCAAAACTTTGTTAGGAATTATGTGATCCTTACTAGCTGGAAGTAAGGGAGATGGGGCATGAAGTTATTTCTAGGAGTTGGAGACATACCAAGTTTAGCTCAGTTCTGGGCATCTTTGAAATACCTATACAAACTTGTTCCTACATAGTAACTTGCAACTTTGAATGAGAATGTGCTTGCTTACAGCAACGTGCTATATGTTCTGAATGCCCGAATTGGAAATCTGTGTCAAAACTTTTTTAGGAATTATGTGATCCTTACTAGCTGGAAGTAAGGGAGATGGGGCATGAAGTTATTTCTAGGAGTTGGAGACATACCAAGTTTAGCTCAGTTCTGGGCATCTTTGAAATACCTATACAAACTTGTTCCTACATAGTAACTTGCAACTTTGAATGAGAATGTGCTTGCTTACAGCAACGTGCTATATGTTCTGAATGCCCGAATTGGGAATCTGTGTCAAAACTTTCTTAGGAATTATGTGATCCTTATTAGCTGGAAGTAAGGGAGATGGGGCATGAAGTTATTTCTAGGAGTTGGAGAAATACCAAGTTTAGCTCAGTTCTGGGCATCTTTGAAATACCTATTCAAACTTGTTCCTACATAGTAACTTGCAAATTTGAATGAGAATGTGCTTGCTTACAGCAACGTGCTATATGTACTGAATGCCCGAATTGGGAATCTGTGTCAAAACTTTCTTAGGAATTATGTGATCCTTACTAGCTGGAAGTAAGGTAGATGGGGCATGAAGTTATTTCTATGAGTTGGAGACATACCAAGTTTAGCTCATTTCTGGGCATCTTTGAAATACCTATACAAACTTGTTCCTACATAGTAACTTGCAACTTTGAATGAGAATGTGCTTGCTTACAGCAACGTGCTATATGTTCTGAATGCCCGAATTGGGAATCTGTGTCAAAACTTTGTTAGTAATTATGTGATCCTTACTAGCTGGAAGTAAGGGAGATGGGACATGAAGTTATTTCTAGGAGTTGGAGAAATACCAAGTTTAGCTCACTTCTGGGCATCTTTGAAATACCTATACAAAATTGTTCCTACATAGTAACTTGCAACTTTGAATGAGAATGTGCTTGCTTACAGCAACGTGCTATATGTTCTGAATGCCCGAATTGGGAATCTGTGTCAAAATTTTGTTAGGAATTATGTGATCCTTACTAGCTGGAAGTAAGGGAGTTGGGGCATGAAGTTATTTCTAGGAGTTTGACACATACCAAGTTTAGCACAGTTCTGGGCATCTTTGAAATACCTATACAAACTTGTTCCTACATAGTAACTTGCAACTTTGAATGAGAATGTGCTTGCTTACAGCAACGTGCTATATGTTCTGAATGCCCGAATTGGGAATCTGTGTCAATTCTTTGTTAGGAATTATGTGATCATTACTAGCTGCAAGTAAGGGAGATGGGGCATGAAGTTATTTCTATTAATTGGAGACATACCAAGTTTAGCTCAGTTCTGGGCATCTTTGAAATACCTATACAAACTTGTTCCTACATAGTAACTTGCAACTTTGAATGAGAATGTGCTTGCTTACAGTAACGTGCTATATGTTCTGAATGCCTGATTTGGGAATCTGTGTCAAAACTTTCTTAGGAATTATGTGATCCTTACTAGCTGGAAGTAAGGTAGATCGGTCATGAAGTTATTTCTATGAGTTGGAGACATACCAAGTTTAGCTCATTTCTGGGCATCTTTGAAATACCTATACAAACTTGTTCCTACATAGTAACTTGCAACTTTGAATGAGAATGTGCTTGCTTACAGCAACGTGCTATATGTTCTGAATGCCCGAATTGGGAATCTGTGTCAAAACTTTGTTAGGAATTATGTGATCCTTACTAGCTGGAAGTAAGGGAGATGGGGCATGAAGTTATTTCTTAGAGTTGGAATCATACAACGTTTAGCTCAGTTCTGGGCATCTTTGAAATACCTATACAAACTTGTTCCTACATAGTAACTTGCAACTTTGAATGAGAATGTGCTTGCTTACAGCAACGTGCTATATGTTCTGAATGCCCGAATTGGGAATCTGTGTCAAAACTTTGTTAGGAATTATGTGATCGTTACTAGCTAGAAGTAAGGGAGATGGGGCATGAAGTTATTTCTAGGAGTTGGAGACATACCAAGTTTAGCTCAGTTCTGGGCATCTTTGAAATACCTATACAAACTTGTTCCTACATAGTAACTTGCAACTTTGAATGAGAATGTGCTTGCTTACAGCAACGTGCTATATGTTCTGAATGACTGAATTGGGAATCTGTGTCAAAACTTTGTTAGGAATTATGTGATCCTTACTAGATGGAAGTAAGGGAGATGGGGCATGAAGTTATTTCTAGGAGTTGGAGACATACCAAGTTTAGCTCAGTTCTGGGCATCTTTGAAATACCTACACAAACTTGTTCCTACATAGTAACTTGCAACTTTGAATGAGAATGTGCTTGCTTACAGCAACGTGCTATATGTTCTGAATGCCCGAATTGGGAAACTGTGTCAAAACTTTGTTAGGAATTATGTGATCCTTACTAGCTGGAAGTAATGGAGATGGGGCATGAAGTTATTTCTAGGGGTTGGAGACATACCAAGTTTTGCTCAGTACTGGGCATCTTTGAAATACCTATACAAACTTGTTCCTACATAGTAACTTGCAACTTTGTATGAGAATGTGATTGCTTACAGCAACGTGCTATATGTTCTGAATGCCCGAATTGGGAATCTGTGTCAAAACTTTCTTAGGAATTATGTGATCCTTACTAGCTGGAAGTAAGGGAGTTGGGGCATGAAGTTATTTCTAGGAGTTAGAGAAATGCCAAGTTTAGCTCAGTTCTGGGAATCTTTGAAATACCTATACAAACTTGTTCCTACATAATAACCTGCAACTTTGAATGAGAATGTGCTTGCTTACAGCAACGTGCTTTATGTTCTGAATGCCCGAATTGGGAATCTGTTTCAAAACTTTGTTAGAAATTATGTGATCCTTACTAGCTGGAAGTAAGGGAGATGGGGCATGAAGTTATTTCTAGGAGTTGGAGACATACAACGTTTAGCTCAGTTCTGGGCATCTTTGAAATACCTATACAAACTTGTTCCTACATAGTAACTTGCATCTTTGAATGAGAATGTGCTTGCTTACAGCAACGTGCTATATGTTCTGAATGCCCGAATTGGGAATCTGTGTCAAATGTTTGTTAGGAATTATGTGATCCTTACTAGCTGGAAGTAAGGGAGATGGGGCACGAAGTTATTTCTAGGAGTTGGAGTCATACCATGTTTAGCTCAGTTCTGGGCATCTTTGAAAGTCCTATACAAACTTGTTTCTACATAGTAACTTGCAACTTTGAATGAGAATGTGCTTGCTTACAGCAACGTGCTATATGTTCTGAATGCCCGAATTGGGAATCTGTGTCAAAATTTGTTAGGAATTATGTGATCCTTACTAGCTGGAAGTAAGGGAGATGGGGCATGAAGTTATTTCTAGGAGTTGGAGACATACAACGTTTAGCTCAGTTCTGGGCATCTTTCAAATACCTACACAAACTTGTTCCCTCATAGTAACTTGCAACTTTGAATGAGAATGTGCTTGCTTACAGCAACGTGCTATATGTTCTGAATGCCCGAATTGGGAATCTGTGTCAAAACTTTGTTAGGAATTATGTGATCCTTACTAGCTGGAAGTAAGGGAGATGGGGCATGAATATATTTCTAGGAGTTGGAGACATACCAAGTTTAGCTCAGTTCTGGGCATCTTTGAAATACCTATACAAACTTGTTCCTACATAGTAACTTGCAACTTTGAATGAGAATGTGCTTGCTTATAGCAACGTGCTATATGTTCTGAATGCCCGAATTGGGAATCAGTGTCAAAACATTTTTAGGAATTATGTGATCCTTACTAGCTGGAAGTAAGGGAGATGGGGCATGAAGTTATTTCTAGGAGTTGGAGACATACCAAGTTTAGCTCAGTTCTGGGCATCTTTGAAATACCTATACAAACTTGTTCCTACATAGTAACTTGCAACTTTGAATGAGAATGTGCTTGCTTACAGCAACGTGCTATATGTTCTGAATGCCCGAATTGGGAATCTGTGTCAAAACTTTGTTAGGAATTATGTGACCCTTACTAGCTGGAAGTAAGGGAGATGGGGCATGAAGTTATTTCTATGAGTTGGAGACATACCAAGTTTAGCTCAGTTCTGGGCATCTTTGAAATACCTATACAAACTTGTTCCTACATAGTAATTTGCAAATTTGAATGAGAATGTGCTTGCTTACAGCAACGTGCTATATGTTCTGAATGCCCGAATTGGGAATCTGTGTCAAAACTTTGTTAGGAATTATGTGATCCTTACAAGCTGTAAGCAAGGGAGTTGGGGCATGAAGATTTTTCTAGGAGTTGGACACATACCAAGTTTAGCACAGTTCTGGGCATCTTTGAAATACCTATACAAACTTGGTCCTACATGGTAACTTGCAACTTTGAATGAGAATGTGCTTGCTTACAGCAACGTGCTATATGTTCTGAATGCCCGAATGGGGAATCTGTGTCAAAACTTTGTTAGGAATTATGTGATCCTTACTAGCTGGAAGTAAGGGAGATGGGGCATGAAGTTATTTCTAGGAGTTGGAGACATACAAAGTTTAGCTCAGTTCTGGGCATCTTTGAAATACCTATACAAACTTGTTCCCTCATAGTAACTTGCAACTTTGAATGAGAATGTGCTTGCTTACAGCAACGTGCTATATGTTCTGAATGCCCGAATTGGGAATCTGTGTCAAAACTTTGTTAGGAATTATGTGATCCTTACTAGGTGGAAGTAAGGGAGATGGGGCATGAAGTTATTTCTAGGAGTTGGAGACATACCAAGTTTAGCTCAGTTCTGGGCATCTTTGAAATACCTATACAAACTTGTTCCTACATAGTAACTTGCAACTTTGAATGAGAATGTGCTTGCTTACAGCAACGTGCTATATGTTCTGAATGCCCGAATTGGGAATCTGTGTCAAAACTTTTTTAGGAATTATGTGATCCTTACTAGCTGGAAGTAAGGGAGATGGGGCATGAAGTTATTTCTAGGAGTTGGAGACATACCAAGTTTAGCTCAGTTCTGGGCATCTTTGAAATACCTATACAAACTTGTTCCTACATAGTAACTTGCAACTTTGAATGAGAATGTGCTTGCTTACAGCAACGTGCTATATGTTCTGAATGCCCGAATTGGGAATCTGTGTCAAAACTTTCTTAGGAATTATGTGATCCTTACTAGCTGGAAGTAAGGGAGATGGGGCATGAAGTTATTTCTAGGAGTTGGAGACATACCAAGTTTAGCTCAGTTCTGGGCATCTTTGAAATACCTATACAAACTTGTTCCTACATAGTAACTTGCAAATTTGAATGAGAATGTGCTTGCTTACAGCAACGTGCTATATGTACTGAATGCCCGAATTGGGAATCTGTGTCAAAACTTTCTTAGGAATTATGTGATCCTTACTAGCTGGAAGTAAGGTAGATGGGGCATGAAGTTATTTCTATGAGTTGGAGACATACCAAGTTTAGCTCATTTCTGGGCATCTTTGAAATACCTATACAAACTTGTTCCTACATAGTAACTTGCAACTTTGAATGAGAATGTGCTTGCTTACAGCAACTTGCTATATGTTCTGAATGCCCGAATTGGGAATCTGTGTCAAAACTTTGTTAGGAATTATGTGATCCTTACTAGCTGGAAGTAAGGGAGATGGGGCATGAAGTTATTTCTAGGAGTTGGAGACATACCAAGTTTAGCTCAGTTCTGGGCATCTTTGAAATACCTATACAAACTTGTTCCTACATAGAAATTTGCAACTTTGAATGAGAATGTGCTTGCTTACAGCAACGTGCTATATGTTCTGAATGCCCGAATTGGGAAACTGTGTCAAAACTTTGTTAGGAATTATGTGATCCTTACTAGCTGGAAGTAAGGGAGATGGGGCATGAAGTTATTTCTAGGAGTTGGAGACATACCAAGTTTAGCTCAGTTCTGGGCATCTTTGAAATACCTATACAAACTTGTTCCTACATAGTAACTTGCATCTTTGAATGAGAATGTGCTTGCTTACAGCAACGTGCTATATTTTCTGAATGCCCGAATTGGGAATCTGTGTCAAACTTTCTTAGGAATTATGTGATCCTTACTAGCTGGAAGTAAGGGAGATGGGGCATAAAGTTATTTGTAGGAGTTGGAGACATACCAAGTTTAGCTCAGTTCTGGGCATCTTTGAAATACCTATACAAACTTGTTCCTACATAGTAACTTGCAACTTTGAATGAGAATGTGCTTGCTTACAGCAACGTGCTATATTGTCTGAATGCCCGAATTGGGAATCTGTGTCAAAACTTTGTTAGGAATTATGTGATCCTTACAAGCTGGAAGTAAGGGAGATGGGGCATGAAGTTATTTCTAGGAGTTGGAGACATACAACGTTTAGCTCAGTTCTGGGCATCTTTGAAATACCTATACAAACTTGTTCCTACATAGTAACTTGCAACTTTGAATGAGAATGTGCTTGCTTACAGCAACGTGCTATATGTTCTGAATGACCGAATTGGGAATCTGTTTCAAAACTTTGTTAGGATTATGTGATCCTTACTAGCTGGAAGTAAGGGAGATGGGGCATGAAGTTATTTCTAGGAGTTGGCGACATACCAAGTTTAGCTCAGTTCTGGGCATCTTTGAAATACCTATCCAAACTTGTTCCTACATAGTAACTTGCAACTTTGAATGAGAATGTGCTTGCTTACAGCAACGTGCTATATGTTCTGAATGCCCGAATGGGGAATCTGTGTCAAAACTTTGTTAGGAATTATGTGATCCTTACTAGCTGGAAGTAAGGGAGATGGGGCATGAAGTTATTTCTAGGAGTTGGAGACATACCAAGTTTAGCTCAGTTCTGGGCATCTTTCAAATACCTATACAAACTTGTTCCTACATAGTAACTTGCAACTTTGAATGAGAATGTGCTTGCTTACAGCAACGTGCTATATGTTCTGAATGCCCGAATTGGGAATCTGTGTCAAAATTTTGTTAGGAATTATGTGATCCTTACTAGCTGGAAGTAAGGGAGTTGGGGCATGAAGTTATTTCTAGGAGTTGGACACATACCAAGTTTAGCACAGTTCTGGGCATCTTTGAAATACCTATACAAACATGTTCCTACATAGTAACTTGCAACTTTGAATGAGAATGTGCTTGCTTACAGCAACGTGCTATATGTTCTGAATGCCCGAATTGGGAATCTGTGTCAATTCTTTGTTAGGAATTATGTGATCCTTACTAGCTGGAAGTAAGGGAGATGGGGCATGAAGTTATTTCTAGGAGTTGGAGACATACCAAGTTTAGCTCAGTTCTGGGCATCTTTGAAATACCTATACAAACTTGTTCCTACATAGTAACTTGCAACTTTGAATGAGAATGTGCTTGCTTACAGCAACGTGCTATATGTTCTGAATGCCCGAATTGGGAACCTGTGTCAAAAATTTGTTAGGAATTATGTGATCCTTACTAGCTGGAAGTAATGGAGATGGGGCATGAAGTTATTTCTAGGGGTTGGAGACATACCAAGTTTTGCTCAGTTCTAGGCATCTTTGAAATACCTATACATACTTGTTCCTACATAGTATCTTGCAACTTTGAATGAGAATGTGCTTGCTTACAGCAACGTGCTATATGTTCTGAATGCCCGAATTGGGAATCTTTGTCAAAACTTTGTTAGGAATTATGTGATCCTTACAAGCTGGAATTTAGGGAGATGGGGCATGAAGTTATTTCTAGGAGTTGGAGACATACCAAGTTTAGCTCAGTTCTGGGCATCTTTGAAATACATATACAAACTTGTTCCTACATAGTAACTTGCAACTTTGAAGGAGAATGTGCTTGCTTACAGCAACGTGCTATATGTTCTGAATGCCCGAATTGGGAATCTGTGTCAAAACTTTTTTAGGAATTATGTGATCTTTACTAGCTGGAAGTAAGGGAGATGGGGCATGAATTTATTTGTAGGAGTTGGAGACATACCAAGTTTAGCTCAGTTCTGGGCATCTTTGAAATACCTATACGAACTTGTTCCTACATAGTAACTTGCAACTTTGAATGAGAATGTGATTGCTTACAGCAACGTGCTATATGTTCTGAATGCCCGATTTGGGAATCTGTGTCAAAACTTTCTTAGGGATTATGTGATCCTTACTAGCTGGAAGTAAGGGAGTTGGGGCATGAAGTTATTTCTAGGAGTTAGAGAAATGCCAAATTTAGCTCAGTTCTGGGCATCTTTGAAATACCTATACAAACTTGTTCCTACATAATAACTTGCAACTTTGAATGAGAATGTGCTTGCTTACAGCAACGTGCTATATGTTCTGAATGCCCGAATTGGATCTCTGTGTCAAAACTTTGTTAGGAATTATGTGATCCTTACTAGCTGGAAGTAAGGGAGATGGGGCATGAAGTTATTTCTAGGAGTTGGAGACATACAACGTTTAGCTCAGTTCTGGGCATCTTTGAAAGTCCTATACAAACTTGTTTCTACATAGTAACTTGCAACTTTGAATGAGAATGTGCTTGCTTACAGCAAATTTCTATATGTTCTGAATGCCCGAATAGGGAATTGTGTCAAAACTTTGTTAGGAATTATGTGATCCTTACTAGCTGGAAGTAAGGGAGATGGGGCTTGAAGTTATTTCTAGGAGTTGGAGACATAACAAGTTTAGCTCAGTTCTGGGAATCTTTGAAATACCTATACAAACTTGTTCCTATATAGTAACTTGCAACTTCGAATGAGAATGTGCTTGCTTACAGCAACGTGCTATATGTTCTGAATGCCCGAATTGGGAATCTGTGTCAAAACTTTGTTAGGAATTATGTGATCCTTACTAGCTGGAAGTAAGGGAGATGGGGCATGAAGTTATTTCTAGGAGTTGGAGACATACCAAGTTTACCTCAGTTCTGGGCATCTTTGAAATACCTATACAAACTTGTTCCTACATAGTAACTTGCAACTTTGAATGAGAATGTGCTTGCTTACAGCAACGTGCTATATGTTCTGAATGACCGAATTGGGAATCTGTGTCAAAACTTTGTTATGAATTATGTGATCCTTACTAGCTGGAAGTAAGGGAGATGGGGCATGAAGTTATTTCTAGGAGTTGGAGACATACAACGTTTAGCTCAGTTCTGGGCATCTTTGAAATACCTATAGAAACTTGTTCCTACATAGTAACTTGCAACTTTGAATGAGAATGTGCTTGCTTACAGCAACGTGCTATATGTTCTGAATGAAAGAATTGGGAAACTGTGTCAAAACTTTGTTAGGAATTATGTGATCCTTACTAGCTGGAAGTAATGGAGATGGGGCATGAAGTTATTTCTAGGAGTTGGAGACATACCAAGTTTAGCTCAGTTCTGGGCATCTTTGAAATACCTATACAAACTTGTTACCACATAGTAACTTGCAACTTTGAATGAGAATGTGCTTGCTTACAGCAACGTGCTATATGTTCTGAATTCCCGAATTGGGAATCTGTGTCAAAACTTTGTTAGGAATTATGTGATCCTTACTAGCTGGATGTAAGGGAGATGGGGCATGAAGTTATTTCTAGGAGTTGGAATCATACAACGTTTAGCTCAGTTCTGGGCATCTTTGAAATACCTATACAAACTTGTTCCTACATAGTAACTTGCGACTTTGAATGAGAATGTGCTTGCTTACAGCAACGTGCTATATGTTCTGAATGCCCGAATTGGGAATCTGTGTCAAAACTTTGTTAGGTATTATGTGATCCTTACTAGCTGGAAGTAAGGGAGATGGGGCATGAAGTTATTTCTAGGAGTTGGAGACATACCAAGTTTAGCTCAGTTCTGGGCATCTTTGAAATACCTATACAAACTTGTTCCTACATAGTAACTTGCAACTTTGAATGAGAATGTGCTTGCTTACAGCCACGTGCTATATGTTCTGAATGCCCGAATTGGGAAACTATGTCAAAACTTTGTTAGGAATTATGTGATCCTTACTAGCTGGAAGTAATGGAGATGGGGCATGAACTTATTTGTAGGAGTTGGAGACATACCAAGTTTAGCTCAGTTCTGGGCATCTTTGAAATACCTATACAAACTTGTTCCTACATAGTAACTTGCAACTTTGAATGAGAATGTGCTTGCTTACAGCAACGTGCTATATGTTCTGAATGCCCGAATTGGGAATCTGTGTCAAAACTTTGTTAGGAATTATGTGATCCTTACCAGCTGGAAGTAAGGGAGAATGGGCATGAAGTTATTTCTAGGAGTTGGAGACATACCCACTTTAGCTCAGTTCTGGGCATCTTTGAAATACCTATACTAACTTGTTCCTACATAGTAACTTGCAACATTGAATGAGAATGTTCTTGCTTACAGCAACGTGCTATATGGTCTGAATGCCCGAATTGGGAATCTGTGTCAAAACTTTGTTAGGAATTATGTGATCCTTACTAGCTGGAAGTAAGGGAGATGGGGCATGAAGTTATTTCTAGGAGTTGAAGACATGCCAAGTTTAGCTCAGTTCTGGGCATCTTTGAAATACCTATACAAACTTGTTCCTACATAGTAACTTGCAACTTTGAATGAGAATGTGCTTGCTTACAGCAACGTGCTATATGTTCTGAATGCCCGAATTGGGAATCTGTGTCAAAACTTTGTTAGGAATTATGTGATCCTTACTAGCTGGAAGTAAGGGAGATGGGGCATGAAGTTATTTCTAGGAGTTGGAGACATACCAAGTTTAGCTCAGTTCTGGGCATCTTTGAAATACCTATACAAACTTGTTCCTACATAGTATCTGGCAACTTTGAATGAGAATGTGCTTGCTTACAGCAACGTGCTATATGTTCTGAATGCCCGAATTGGGAATCTGTGTCAAAACTTTGTTAGGAATTATGTGATCCTTACTAGCTGGAAGTAAGTGAGATGGGGCATGAAGATATTTCTTGGAGTTGGAGACATACCAAGTTTAGCTCAGTTCTGGGCATCTTTGAAATACCTATACAAACTAATTCCTACGTAGTAACTTGCAACTTTGAATGAGAATGTGCTTGCTTACAGCAACGTGCTATATGTTGTGAATGCCCGAATTGTGAATCTGTGTCAAAACTTTCTTAGGAATTATGTGATCCTTACTAGCTGGAAGTAAGGGAGTTGGGGCATGAAGTTATTTCTAGGAGTTAGAGAAATACCAAGTTTAGCTCAGTTCTGGGCATCTTTGAAATACCTATACAAACTTGTTCCTACATAGTAACTTGCAACTTTGAATGAGAATGTGCTGGCTTACAGCAACGTGCTATATGTTCTGAATGCCCGAATTGGGAATCTGTGTCAAAACATTGTTAGGAATTATGTGATCCTTACTAGCTGGAAGTAATGGAGATGGGGCATGAAGTTATTTCTAGGAGTTGGAGACATACCAAGTTTAGCTCAGTTCTGGGCATCTTTGAAATACCTATACAAACTTGTTCCTACATAGTAACTTGCAACTTTGAATGAGAATGTGCTTGCTTACAGCAACGTGCTATATGTTCTGAATGCCCGAATTGGGAATCTGTGTCAAAACTTTGTTAGGAATTATGTGATCCTTACTAGCTGGAAGTAAGGGAGATGGGGCATGAAGTTATTTCTAGGAGGTGGAGACATACCCACTTTAGCTCAGTTCTGGGCATCTTTGAAATACCTATACTAACTTGTTCCTACATAGTAACTTGCAACTTTGAATGAGAATGTTCTTGCTTACAGCAACGTGCTATATGGTCTGAATGCCCGAATTGGGAATCTGTGTCAAAACTTTGTTAGGAATTATGTGATCCTTAGTAGCTGGAAGTAAGGGAGATGGGGCATGAAGTTATTTCTAGGAGTTGAAGACATACCAAGTTTAGCTCAGTTCTGGGCATCTTTGAAATACCTATACAAACTTGTTCCTACATAGTAACTTGCAACTTTGAATGAGAATGTGCTTGCTTACAGCAACGTGCTATATGTTCTGAATGCCCGAATTGGGAATCTGTGTCAAAACATTGTTAGCAATTATGTGATCCTTACTAGCTGGAAGTAAGGGAGATGGGGCATGAAGTTATTTCTAGGAGTTGGAGACATACTAAGTTTAGCTCAGTTCTGGTCATCTTTGAAAGACCTATACAAACTTGTTCCTACATAGTAACTTGCAAATTTGAATGAGAATGTGCTTGCTTACAGCAACCTGCTATATGTTGTGAATGCCCGAATTGGGAATCTGTGTCAAAACTTTCTTAGTAATTATGTGATCCTTACTAGCTGGAAGTAAGGGAGTTGGGGCATGAAGTTATTTCTAGGAGTTAGAGAAATACCAAGTTTAGCTCAGTTCTGGGCATCTTTGAAATACCTATACAAACTTGTTCCTACATAGTAACTTGCAACTTTGAATGAGAATGTGCTTGCTTACAGCAACGTGCTATATGTTCTGAATGCCCGAATTGGGAATCTGTGTCAAAACTTTGTTAGGAATTATGTGATCCTTACTAGCTGGAAGTAAGGGAGATGGGGCATGAAGTTATTTCTAGGAGTTGGAGACATACCAAGTTTAGCTCAGTTCTGGGCATCTTTGAAATACCTATACAAACTTGTTCCTACATAGTAACTTGCAACTTTGAATGAGAATGTGCTTGCTTACAGCAACGTGCTATATGTTCTGAATGCCAGAATTGGGAAAATGTGTCAAAACTTTGTTAGGAATTATGTGATCCTTACTAGCTGGAAGTAAGGTAGATGGGGCATGAAGTTATTTCTAGGAGTTGGAGACATACCAAGTTTAGCTCAGTTCTGGGCATCTTTGAAATACCTATACAAACTTGTTCCCACATAGTAACTTGCAACTTTGAATGAGAATGTGCTTGCTTACAGCAACGTGCTATATGTTCTGAATGCCCGAATTGGGAATCTGTGTCAAAACTTTGTTAGGAATTATGTGATCCTTACTGGCTGGAAGTAAAGGAGATGGGGCATGAAGTTATTTCTAGGAGTTGGAATCATACAACGTTTAGCTCAGTTCTGGGCATCTTTGAAATACCTATACAAACTTGTTCCTACATAGTAACTTGCAACTTTGAATGAGAATGTGCTTGCTTACAGCAACGTGCTATATGTTCTGAATGCCCGAATTGGGAAACTGTGTCAAAACTTTGTTAGGAATTATGTGATCCTTACTAGCTGGAAGTAATGGAGATGGGGCATGAAGTTATTTCTAGGGGTTGGAGACATACCAAGTTTAGCTCAGTTCTGGGCATCTTTGAAATACCTATACAAACTTGATCCTACATAGTAATTTGCAACTTTGAATGAGAATGTGCTTGCTTACAGCAACGTGCTATATGTTCTGAATGCCCGAATTGGGAAATTGTGTCAAAAATTTTGTTACGAATTATGTGATCCTTACTAGCTGGAAGTAAGGGAGATGGGGCATGAAGTTATTTCTAGGAGTTGGAGACATACACACTTTAGCTCAGTTCTGGGCATCTTTGAAATACCTATACAAACGTGTCCCTACATAGTAACTTGCAACATTGAATGAGAATGTGCTTGCTTACAGCAACGTGCTATATGTTCTGAATGCCCGAATTGGGAATCTGTGTCAAAACATTTTTGGGAATTATGTGATCCTTACTAGCTGGAAGTAAGGGAGATGGGGCATGAATTTATTTCTAGGAGTTGGAGACATACCAAGTTTAGCTCAGTTCTGGGCATCTTTGAAATACCTATACGAACTTGTTCCTACATAGTAACTTGCAACTTTGAATGAGAATGTGATTGCTTACAGCAACGTGCTATATGTTCTGAATGCCCGATTTGGGAATCTGTGTCAAAACTTTCTTAGGGATTATGTGATCCTTACTAGCTGGAAGTAAGGGAGTTGGGGAATGAAGTTATTTCTAGGAGTTAGAGAAATGCCAAGTTTAGCTCAGTTCTGGGAATCTTTGAAATACCTATACAAACTTGTTCCTACATAATAACTTGCAACTTTGAATGAGAATGTGCTTTCTTACAGCAACGTGCTATATGTTCTGAATGCCCGAATTGGATCTCTGTGTCAAAACTTTGTTAGGAATTATGTGATCCTTACTAGCTGGAAGTAAGGGAGATGGGGCATGAAGTTATTTCTAGGAGTTGGAGACATACAACGTTTAGCTCAGTTCTGGGAATCTTTGAAAGTCCTATACAAACTTGTTTCTACATAGTAACTTGCATCTTTTAATGAGAATGTGCTTGCTTACAGCAAATTTCTATATGTTCTGAATGCCCGAATAGGGAATTGTGTCAAAACTTTGTTAGGAATTATGTGATCCTTACTAGCTGGAAGTAAGGGAGATGGGGCTTGAAGTTATTTCTAGGAGTTGGAATCATACAACGTTTAGCTCAGTTCTGGGCATCTTTGAAATACCTATACAAACTTGTTCCTACATAGTAACTTGCGACTTTGAATGAGAATGTGCTTGCTTACAGCAACGTGCTATATGTTCTGAATGCCCGAATTGGGAATCTGTGTCAAAACTTTTTTAGGAATTATGTGATCCTTACTAGCTGGAAGTAAGGGAGATGGGGCATGAAGTTATTTCTAGGAGTTGGAGACATACCAAGTTTAGCTCAGTTCTGGGCATCTTTGAAATACCTATACAAACTTGTTCCTACATAGTAACTTGCAACTTTGAATGAGAATGTGCTTGCTTACAGCAACGTGCTATATGTTCTGAATGCCCGAATTGGAAAACTATGTCAAAACTTTGTTAGGAATTATGTGATCCTTACTAGCTGGAAGTAAGGGAGATGGGGCATGAACTTATTTGTAGGAGTTGGAGACATACCAAGTTTAGCTCAGTTCTGGGCATCTTTGAAATACCTATACTAACTTGTTCCTACATAGTAACTTGCAACTTTGAATGAGAATGTGCTTGCTTACAGCAACGTGCTATATGTTCTGAATGCCCGAATTGGGAATCTGTGTCAAAACTTTGTTAGGAATTATGTGATCCTTACTAGCTGGAAGTAAGGGAGATGGGGCATGAAGTTATTTCTAGGAGTTGGAGACATACCAAGTTTAGCTCAGTTCTGGGCATCTTTGAAATACCTATACAAACTTGTTCCTACATAGTATCTGGTAACTTTGAATGAGAATGTGCTTGCTTACAGCAACGTGCTATATGTTCTGAATGCCCGAATTGGGAATCTGTGTCAAAACTTTGTTAGGAATTATGTGATCCTTACTAGCTGGAAGTAAGGGAGATGGGGCATGAAGATATTTCTTGGAGTTGGAGACATACCAAGTTAAGCTCTGTTCTGGGCATCTTTGAAATACCTATACAAACTAATTCCTACGTAGTAACTTGCAACTTTGAATGAGAATGTGCTTGCTTACAGCAACGTGCTATATGTTGTGAATGCCCGAATTGGGAATCTGTGTCAAAACTTTCTTAGGAATTATGTGATCCTTACTAGCTGGAAGTAAGGGAGTTGGGGCATGAAGTTATTTCTAGGAGTTAGAGAAATACCAAGTTTAGCTCAGTTCTGGGCATCTTTGAAATACCTATACTAACTTGTTCCTACATAGTAACTTGCAACTTTGAATGAGAATGTTCTTGCTTACAGCAACGTGCTATATGGTCTGAATGCCCGAATTGGGAATCTGTGTCAAAACTTTGTTAGGAATTATGTGATCCTTAGTAGCTGGAAGTAAGGGAGATGGGGCATGAAGTTATTTCTAGGAGTTGAAGACATACCAAGTTTAGCTCAGTTCTGGGCATCTTTGAAATACCTATACAAACTTGTTCCTACATAGTAACTTGCAACTTTGAATGAGAATGTGCTTGCTTACAGCAACGTGCTATATGTTCTGAATGCCCGAATTGGGAATCTGTGTCAAAACTTTGTTAGCAATTATGTGATCCTTACTAGCTGGAAGTAAGGGAGATGGGGCATGAAGTTATTTCTAGGAGTTGGAGACATACCAAGTTTAGCTCAGTTCTGGTCATCTTTGAAAGACCTATACAAACTTGTTCCTACATAGTAACTTGCAACTTTGAATGAGAATGTGCTTGCTTACAGCAACCTGCTATATGTTGTGAATGCCCGAATTGGGAATCTGTGTCAAAACTTTCTTAGTAATTATGTGATCCTTACTAGCTGGAAGTAAGGGAGTTGGGGCATGAAGTTATTTCTAGGAGTTAGAGAAATACCAAGTTTAGCTCAGTTCTGGGCATCTTTGAAATACCTATACAAACTTGTTCCTACATAGTAACTTGCAACTTTGAATGAGAATGTGCTTGCTTACAGCAACGTGCTATATGTTCTGAATGCCCGAATTGGGAATCTGTGTCAAAACTTTGTTAGGAATTATGTGATCCTTACTAGCTGGAAGTAAGGGAGATGGGGCATGAAGTTATTTCTAGGAGTTGGAGACATACCAAGTTTAGCTCAGTTCTGGGCATCTTTGAAATACCTATACAAACTTGTTCCCACATAGTAACTTGCAACTTTGAATGAGAATGTGCTTGCTTACAGCAACGTGCTATAAGTTCTGAATGCCCGAATTGGGAATCTGTGTCAAAACTTTGTTAGGAATTATGTGATCCTTACTGGCTGGAAGTAAAGGAGATGGGGCATGAAGTTATTTCTAGGAGTTGGAATCATACAACGTTTAGCTCAGTTCTGGGCATCTTTGAAATACCTATACAAACTTGTTCCTACATAGTAACTTGCAACTTTGAATGAGAATGTGCTTGCTTACAGCAACGTGCTATATGTTCTGAATGCCCGAATTGGGAAACTGTGTCAAAACTTTGTTAGGAATTATGTGATCCTTACTAGCTGGAAGTAATGGAGATGGGGCATGAAGTTATTTCTAGGGGTTGGAGACATACCAAGTTTTGCTCAGTTCTGGGCATCTTTGAAATACCTATACAAACTTGATCCTACATAGTAATTTGCAACTTTGAATGAGAATGTGCTTGCTTACAGCAACGTGCTATATGTTCTGAATGCCCGAATTGGGAATCTGTGTCAAAAATTTTGTTACGAATTATGTGATCCTTACTAGCTGGAAGTAAGGGAGATGGGGCATGAAGTTATTTCTAGGAGTTGGAGACATACACACTTTAGCTCAGTTCTGGGCATCTTTGAAATACCTATACAAACTTGTCCCTACATAGTAACTTGCAACATTGAATGAGAATGAGCTTGCTTACAGCAACGTGCTATATGTTCTGAATGCCCGAATTGGGAATCTGTTTCAAAACATTGTTAGAAATTATGTGATCCTTACTAGATGGAAGTAAGGGAGATGGGGCATGATGTTATTTCTAGGAGTTGGAGACATACCAAGTTTAGCTCAGTTCTAGGCATCTTTGAAATACCTATACAAACTTGTTCCTACATAGTATCTTGCAACTTTGAATGAGAATGTGCTTGCTTACAGCAACGTGCTATATGTTCTGAATGCCCGATTTGGGAATCTGTGTCAAAACTTTCTTAGGGATTATGTGATCCTTACTAGCTGGAAGTAAGGGAGTTGGGGAATGAAATTATTTCTAGGAGTTAGAGATATGCCAAGTTTAGCTCAGTTCTGGGAATCTTTGAAATACCTATACAAACTTGTTCCTACATAATAACTTGCAACTTTGAATGAGAATGTGCTTTCTTACAGCAACGTGCTATATGTTCTGAATGCCCGAATTGGATCTCTGTGTCAAAACTTTGTTAGGAATTATGTGATCCTTACTAGCTGGAAGTAAGGGAGATGGGGCATGAAGTTATTTCTAGGAGTTGGAGACATACAACGTTTAGCTCAGTTCTGGGAATCTTTGAAAGTCCTATACAAACTTGTTTCTACATAGTAACTTGCATCTTTTAATGAGAATGTGCTTGCTTACAGCAAATTTCTATATGTTCTGAATGCCCGAATAGGGAATTGTGTCAAAACTTTGTTAGGAATTATGTGATCCTTACTAGCTGTAAGTAAGGGAGATGGGGCTTGAAGTTATTTCTAGGAGTTGGAATCATACAACGTTTAGCTCAGTTCTGGGCATCTTTGAAATACCTATACAAACTTGTTCCTACATAGTAACTTGCGACTTTGAATGAGAATGTGCTTGCTTACAGCAACGTGCTATATGTTCTGAATGCCCGAATTGGGAATCTGTGTCAAAACTTTGTTAGGAATTATGTGATCCTTACTAGCTGGAAGTAAGGGAGATGGGGCATGAAGTTATTTCTAGGAGTTGGAGACATACCAAGTTTAGCTCAGTTCTGGGCATCTTTGAAATACCTATACAAACTTGTTCCTACATAGTAACTTGCAACTTTGAATGAGAATGTGCTTGCTTACAGCAACGTGCTATATGTTCTGAATGCCCGAATTGGAAAACTATGTCAAAACTTTGTTAGGAATTATGTGATCCTTACTAGCTGGAAGTAAGGGAGATGGGGCATGAACTTATTTGTATGAGTTGGAGACATACCAAGTTTAGCTCAGTTCTGGGCATCTTTGAAATACCTATTCTGACTTGTTCCTACATAGTAACTTGCAACTTTGAATGAGAATGTGCTTGCTTACAGCAACGTGCTATATGTTCTGAATGCCCGAATTGGGAATCTGTGTCAAAACTTTGTTAGGAATTATGTGATCCTTACTAGCCGGAAGTAAGGGAGATGGGGCATGAAGTTATTTCTAGGAGTTGGAGACATACCAAGTTTAGCTCAGTTCTGGGCATCTTTGAAATACCTATACAAACTTGTTCCTACATAGTATCTGGCAACTTTGAATGAGAATGTGCTTGCTTACAGCAACGTGCTATATGTTCTGAATGCCCGAATTGGGAATCTGTGTCAAAACTTTGTTAGGAATTATGTGATCCTTACTAGCTGGAAGTAAGGGAGATGGGGCATGAAGATATTTCTTGGAGTTGGAGACATACCAAGTTTAGCTCTGTTCTGGGCATCTTTGAAATACCTATACAAACTAATTCCTACGTAGTAACTTGCAACTTTGAATGAGAATGTGCTTGCTTACAGCAACGTGCTATATGTTGTGAATGCCCGAATTGGGAATCTGTGTCAAAACTTTCTTAGGAATTATGTGATCCTTACTAGCTGGAAGTAAGGGAGTTGGGGCATGAAGTTATTTCTAGGAGTTAGAGAAATACCAAGTTTAGCTCAGTTCTGGGCATCTTTGAAATACCTATACAAACTTGTTCCTACATAGTAACTTGCAACTTTGAATGAGAATGTGCTTGCTTACAGCAACGTGCTATATGTTCTGAATGCCCGAATTGGGAATCTGTGTCAAAACTTTGTTAGGAATTATGTGATCCTTACTAGCTGGAAGTAATGGAGATGGGGCATGAAGTTATTTCTAGGAGTTGGAGACATACCAAGTTTAGCTCAGTTCTGGGCATCTTTGAAATACCTATACAAACTTGTTCCTACATAGTAACTTGCAACTTTGAATGAGAATGTGCTTGCTTACAGCAACGTGCTATATGTTCTGAATGCCCGAATTGGGAATCTGTGTCAAAACTTTGTTAGGAATTATGTGATCCTTACTAGCTGGAAGTAAGGGAGATGGGGCATGAAGTTATTTCTAGGAGTTGGAGACATACCCACTTTAGCTCAGTTCTGGGCATCTTTGAAATACCTATACTAACTTGTTCCTACATAGTAACTTGCAACTTTGAATGAGAATGTTCTTGCTTACAGCAACGTGCTATATGGTCTGAATGCCCGAATTGGGAATCTGTGTCAAAACTTTGTTAGGAATTATGTGATCCTTACTAGCTGGAAGTAAGGGAGATGGGGCATGAAGTTATTTCTAGGAGTTGAAGACATACCAAGTTTAGCTCAGTTCTGGGCATCTTTGAAATACCTATACAAACTTGCTCCTACATAGTAACTTGCAACTTTGAATGAGAATGTGCTTGCTTACAGCAACGTGCTATATGTTCTGAATGCCCGAATTGGGAATCTGTGTCAAAACTTTGTTAGCAATTATGTGATCCTTACTAGCTGGAAGTAAGGGAGATGGGGCATGAAGTTATTTCTAGGAGTTGGAGACATACCAAGTTTAGCTCAGTTCTGGTCATCTTTGAAAGACCTATACAAACTTGTTCCTACATAGTAACTTGCAACTTTGAATGAGAATGTGCTTGCTTACAGCAACGTGCTATATGTTGAGAATGCCCGAATTGGGAATCTGTGTCAAAACTTTCTTAGTAATTATGTGATCCTTACTAGCTGGAAGTAAGGGAGTTGGGGCATGAAGTTATTTCTAGGAGTTAGAGAAATACCAAGTTTAGCTCAGTTCTGGGCATCTTTGAAATACCTATACAAACTTGTTACTACATAGTAACTTGCAACTTTGAATGAGAATGTGCTTGCTTACAGCAACGTGCTATATGTTCTGAATGCACGAATTGGGAATCTGTGTCAAAACTTTGTTAGGAATTATGTGATCCTTACTAGCTGGAAGTAAGGGAGATGGGGCATGAAGTTATTTCTAGGAGTTGGAGACATACCAAGTTTAGCTCAGTTCTGGGCATCTTTGAAATACCTATACAAACTTGTTCCTACATAGTAACTTGCAACTTTGAATGAGAATGTGCTTGCTTACAGCAACGTGCTATATGTTCTGAATGCCAGAATTGGGAAAATGTGTCAAAACTTTGTTAGGAATTATGTGATCCTTACTAGCTGGAAGTAAGGGAGATGGGGCATGAAGTTATTTCTAGGAGTTGGAGACATACCAAGTTTAGCTCAGTTCTGGGCATCTTTGAAATACCTATACAAACTTGTTCCCACATAGTAACTTGCAACTTTGAATGAGAATGTGCTTGCTTACAGCAACGTGCTATATGTTCTGAATGCCCGAATTGGGAATCTGTGTCAAAACTTTGTTAGGAATTATGTGATCCTTACTGGCTGGAAGTAAAGGAGATGGGGCATGAAGTTATTTCTAGGAGTTGGAATCATACAACGTTTAGCTCAGTTCTGGGCATCTTTGAAATACCTATACAAACTTGTTCCTACATAGTAACTTGCAACTTTGAATGAGAATGTGCTTGCTTACAGCAACGTGCTATATGTTCTGAATGCCCGAATTGGGAATCTTTGTCAAAGCTTTGTTAGGAATTATGTGATCCTTACTAGCTGGAAGTAAGGGAGATGGGACATGAAGTTATTTCTAGGAGTTGGAGAAATACCAAATTTAGCTCAGTTCTGGGAATCTTTGAAATACCTATACAAACTTGTTCCTACATAGTATCTTGCAACTTTGAATGAGAATGTGCTTGCTTACAGAAACGTGCTATATGTTCTGAATGCCCGAATTGGGAATCTGTGTCAAAACTTTGTTAGGAATTATGTGATCCTTACTAGCTGGAAGTAAGGGAGATGGGGCATGAAGTTATTTCTAGGAGTTGGAGACATACCAAGTTTAGCTCAGTTCTGGGCATCTTTGAAATACCTATACAAACTTGTTCCTACATAGTAACTTGCAACTTTGAATGAGAATGTGCTTGCTTACAGCAACGTGCTATATGTTCTGAATGCCCGAATTGGGAAACTGTGTCAAAACTTTGTTAGGAATTATGTGATCCTTACTAGCTGGAAGTAATGGAGATGGGGCATGAAGTTATTTCTAGGGGTTGGAGACATACCAAGTTTTGCTCAGTTCTGGGCATCTTTGAAATACCTATACAAACTTGATCCTACATAGTAATTTGCAACTTTGAATGAGAATGTGCTTGCTTACAGCAACGTGCTATATGTTCTGAATGCCCGAATTGGGAATCTGTGTCAAAAATTTTGTTACGAATTATGTGATCCTTACTAGTTGGAAGTAAGGGAGATGGGGCATGAAGTTATTTCTAGGAGTTGGAGACATACACACTTTAGCTCAGTTCTGGGCATCTTTGAAATACCTATACAAACTTGTTCCTACATAGTAACTTGCAACTTTGAATGAGAATGTGCTTGCTTACAGCAACGTGCTATATGTTCTGAATGCCCGAATTGGGAATCTGTGTCAAAACTTTTTTAGGAATTATGTGATCCTTACTAGCTGGAAGTAAGGGAGATGGGGCATGAAGTTATTTTTAGGAGTTGGAGACATACCAAGTGTACCTCAGTTCTGGGCATCTTTGAAATACCTATACAAACTTGTTCCCACATAGTAACTTGCAACTTTGAATGAGAATGTGCTTGCTTACAGCAACGTGCTATATGTTCTGAATGCCCGAATTGGGAATCTGTGTCAAAACTTTTTTAGGAATTATGTGATCCTTACTAGCTGGAAGTAAGGGAGATGGGGCATGAAGTTATTTCTAGGAGTTGGAGACATACCAAGTTTAGCTCAGTTCTGGGCATCTTTGAAATACCTATACAAACTTGTTCCTACATAGTAACTTGCAACTTTGAATGAGAATGTGCTTGCTTACAGCAACGTGCTATATGTTCTGAATGCCAGAATTGGGAAACTGTGTCAAAACTTTGTTAGGAATTATGTGATCCTTACTAGCTGGAAGTAAGGGAGATGGGGCATGAAGTTATTTCTAGGAGTTGAAGACATACCAAGTTTAGCTCAGTTCTGGACATCTTTGAAAGACCTATACAAACTTGTTCCTACATAGTAACTTGCAACTTTGAATGAGAATGTGCTTGCTTACAGCAACGTGCTATATGTTGTGAATGCCCGAATTGGGAATCTGTGTCAAAACTTTCTTAGTAATTATGTGATCCTTACTAGCTGGAAGTAAGGGAGTTGGGGCATGAAGTTATTTCTAGGAGTTAGAGAAATACCAAGTTTAGCTCAGTTCTGGGCATCTTTGAAATACCTATACAAACTTGTTCCTACATAGTAACTTGCAACTTTGAATGAGAATGTGCTTGCTTACAGCAACGTGCTATATGTTCTGAATGCCCGAATTGGGAATCTGTGTCAAAACTTTGTTAGGAATTATGTGATCATTACTAGCTGGAAGTAAGGGAGATGGGGCATGAAGTTATTACTAGGAGTTGGAATCATACAACGTTTAGCTCAGTTCTGGGCATCTTTGAAATACCTATACAAACTTGTTCCTACATAGTAACTTGCAACTTTGAATGAGAATGTGCTTGCTTACAGCAACGTGCTATATGTTCTGAATGCCCGAATTGGGAATCTGTGTCAAAACTTTGTTAGGAATTATGTGATCCTTACTAGCTGGAAGTAAGGGAGATGGGGCATGAAGTTATTTCTAGGAGTTGGAGACATACACACTTTAGCTCAGTTCTGGGCATCTTTGAAATACCTATACAAACTTGTTCCTACATAGTAACTTGCAACATTGAATGAGAATGTGCTTGCTTACAGCAACGTGCTATATGTTCTGAATGCCCGAATTGGGAATCTGTTTCAAAACATTGTTAGAAATTATGTGATCCTTACTAGATGGAAGTAAGGGAGATGGGGCATGATGTTATTTCTAGGAGTTGGAGACATACCAAGTTTAGCTCAGTTCTAGGCATCTTTGAAATACCTATACAAACTTGTTCCTACATAGTATCTTGCAACTTTGAATGAGAATGTGCTTGCTTACAGCAACGTGCTATATGTTCTGAATGCCCGAATTGGGAATCTGTGTCAAAACTTTGTTAGGAATTATGTGATCCTTACAAGCTGGAATTTAGGGTGATGGGGCATGAAGTTATTTCTAGGAGTTTGAGACATACCAAGTTTAGCTCAGTTCTGGGCATCTTTGAAATACATATACAAACTTGTTCCTACATAGTAACTTGCAACTTTGAAGGAGAATGTGCTTGCTTACAGCAACGTGCTATATGTTCTGAATGCCCGAATTGGGAATCTGTGTCAAAACTTTTTTAGGAATTATGTGATCCTTACTAGCTGGAAGTAAGGGAGATGGGGCATGAATTTATTTCTAGGAGTTGGAGACATACCAAGTTTAGCTCAGTTCTGGGCATCTTTGAAATACCTATACGAACTTGTTCCTACATAGTAACTTGCAACTTTGAATGAGAATGTGATTGCTTACAGCAACGTGCTATATGTTCTGAATGCCCGATTTGGGAATCTGTGTCAAAACTTTCTTAGGGATTATGTGATCCTTACTAGCTGGAAGTAAGGGAGTTGGGGAATGAAGTTATTTCTAGGAGTTAGAGAAATGCCAAGTTTAGCTCAGTTCTGGGAATCTTTGAAATACCTATACAAACTTGTTCCTACATAATAACTTGCAACTTTGAATGAGAATGTGCTTGCTTACAGCAACGTGCTATATGTTCTGAATGCCCGAATTGGAACTCTGTGTCAAAACTTTGTTAGGAATTATGTGATCCTTACTAGCTGGAAGTAAGGGAGATGGGGCATGAAGTTATTTCTAGGAGTTGGAGACATACAACGTTTAGCTCAGTTCTGGGCATCTTTGAAAGTCCTACACAAACTTGTTTCTACATAGTAACTTGCAACTTTGAATGAGAATGTGCTTGCTTACAGCAAATTTCTATATGTTCTGAATGCCCGAATAGGGAATTGTGTCAAAACTTTGTTAGGAATTATGTGATCCTTACTAGCTGGAAGTAAGGGAGATGGGGCTTGAAGTTATTTCTAGGAGTTGGAGACATACCAAGTTTAGCTCAGTTCTGGGCATCTTTGAAATACCTATACAAACTTGTTCCTACATAGTAACTTGCAACTTTGAATGAGAATGTGCTTGCTTACAGCAACGTGCTATATGTTCTGAATGCCCGAATTGGGAATCTGTGTCAAAACTTTTTTAGGAATTATGTGATCCTTACTAGCTGGAAGTAAGGGAGATGGGGCATGAAGTTATTTTTAGGAGTTGGAGACATACCAAGTTTACCTCAGTTCTTTGCATCTTTGAAATACCTATACAAACTTGTTCCCACATAGTAACTTGCAACTTTGAATGAGAATGTGCTTGCTTACAGCAACGTGCTATATGTTCTGAATGCCCGAATTGGGAATCTGTGTCAAAACTTTTTTAGGAATTATGTGATCCTTACTAGCTGGAAGTAAGGGAGATGGGGCATGAAGTTATTTCTAGGAGTTGGAGACATACCAAGTTTAGCTCAGTTCTGGGCATCTTTGAAATACCTATACAAACTTGTTCCTACATAGTAACTTGCAACTTTGAATGAGAATGTGCTTGCTTACAGCAACGTGCTATATGTTCTGAATGCCCGAATTGGGAAACTATGTCAAAACTTTGTTAGGAATTATGTGATCCTTACTAGCTGGAAGTAAGTGAGATGGGGCATGAACTTATTTGTAGGAGTTGGAGACATACCAAGTTTAGCTCAGTTCTGGGCATCTTTGAAATACCTATACTAACTTGTTCCTACATAGTAACTTGCAACTTTGAATGAGAATGTGCTTGCTTACAGCAACGTGCTATATGGTCTGAATGCCCGAATTGGGAATCTGTGTCAAAACTTTGTTAGGAATTATGTGATCCTTACTAGCTGAAAGTAAGGGAGATGGGGCATGAAGTTATTTCTAGGAGTTGAAGACATACCAAGTTTAGCTCAGTTCTGGGCATCTTTGAAATACCTATACAAACTTGTTCCTACATAGTAACTTGCAACTTTGAATGAGAATGTGCTTGCTTACAGCAACGTGCTATATGTTCTGAATGCCCGAATTGGAACTCTGTGTCAAAACTTTGTTAGGAATTATGTGATCCTTACTAGCTGGAAGTAAGGGAGATGGGGCATGAAGTTATTTCTAGGAGTTGGAGACATACAACGTTTAGCTCAGTTCTGGGCATCTTTGAAAGTCCTATACAAACTTGTTTCTACATAGTAACTTGCAACTTTGAATGAGAATGTGCTTGCTTACAGCAAATTTCTATATGTTCTGAATGCCCGAATAGGGAATTGTGTCAAATCTTTGTTAGGAATTATGTGATCCTTACTAGCTGGAAGTAAGGGAGATGGGGCTTGAAGTTATTTCTAGGAGTTGGAGACATACCAAGTTTAGCTCAGTTCTGGGCATCTTTGAAATACCTATACAAACTTGTTCCTACATAGTAACTTGCAACTTTGAATGAGAATGTGCTTGCTTACAGCAACGTGCTATATGTTCTGAATTCCCGAATTGGGAATCTGTGTCAAAACTTTGTTAGGAATTATGTGATCCTTACTAGCTGGGAGTAAGGGAGATGGGGCATGAAGTTATTTCTAGGAGTTGGAATCATACAACGTTTAGCTCAGTTCTGGGCATCTTTGAAATACCTATACAAACTTGTTCCTACATAGTAACTTGCGACTTTGAATGAGAATGTGCTTGCTTACAGCAACGTGCTATATGTTCTGAATGCCCGAATTGGGAATCTGTGTCAAAACTTTTTTAGGAATTATGTGATCCTTACTAGCTGGAAGTAAGGGAGATGGGGCATGAAGTTATTTCTAGGAGTTGGAGACATACCAAGTTTAGCTCAGTTCTGGGCATCTTTGAAATACCTATACAAACTTGTTCCTACATAGTAACTTGCAACTTTGAATGAGAATGTGCTTGCTTACAGCAACGTGCTATATGTTCTGAATGCCCGAATTGGGAAACTATGTCAAAACTTTGTTAGGAATTATGTGATCCTTACTAGCTGGAAGTAAGTGAGATGGGGCATGAACTTATTTGTAGGAGTTGGAGACATACCAAGTTTAGCTCAGTTCTGGGCATCTTTGAAAAACCTATACTAACTTGTTCCTACATAGTAACTTGCAACTTTGAATGAGAATGTGCTTGCTTACAGCAACGTGCTATATGTTCTGAATGCCCGAATTGGGAATCTGTGTCAAAACTTTGTTAGGAATTATGTGATCCTTACTAGCTGGAAGTAAGGGAGATGGGGCATGAAGTTATTTCTAGGAGTTGGAGACATACCAAGTTTAGCTCAGTTCTGGGCATCTTTGAAATACCTATACAAACTTGTTCCTACATAGTATCTGGCAACTTTGAATGAGAATGTGCTTGCTTACAGCAACGTGCTATATGTTCTGAATGCCCGAACTGGGAATCTGTGTCAAAACTTTGTTAGGAATTATGTGATCCTTACTAGCTGGAAGTAAGGGAGATGGGGCATGAAGATATTTCTTGGAGTTGGAGACATACCAAGTTTAGCTCAGTTCTGGGCATCTTTGAAATACCTATACAAACTAATTCCTACATAGTAACTTGCAACTTTGAATGAGAATGTGCTTGCTTACAGCAACGTGCTATATGTTCTGAATGCCCGAATTGGGAATCTGTGTCAAAAATTTCTTAGGAATTATGTGATCCTTACTAGCTGGAAGTAAGGGAGTTGGGGCATGAAGTTATTTCTAGGAGTTAGAGAAATACCAAGTTAAGCTCAGTTCTGGGCATCTTTGAAATACCTATACAAACTTGTTCCTACATAGTAACTTGCAACTTTGAATGAGAATGTGCTTGCTTACAGCAACGTGCTATATGTTCTGAATGCCCGAATTGGGAATCTGTGTCAAAACTTTGTTAGGAATTATGTGATCCTTACTAGCTGGAAGTCAGGGAGATGGGGCATGAAGTTATTTCTAGGAGTTGGAGACATACCAAGTTTAGCTCAGTTCTGGGCATCTTTGAAATACCTATACAAACTTGTTCCTACATAGTAACTTGCAACTTTGAATGAGAATGTGCTTGCTTACAGCAACGTGCTATATGTTCTGAATGCCCGAATTGGGAATCTGTGTCAAAACTTTGTTAGGAATTATGTGATCCTTACTAGCTGGAAGTAATGGAGATGGGGCATGAAGTTATTTCTAGGAGTTGGAGACATACCAAGTTTAGCTCAGTTCTGGGCATCTTTGAAATACCTATACAAACTTGTTCCTACATAGTAACTTGCAACTTTGAATGAGAATGTGCTTGCTTACAGCAACGTGCTATATGTTCTGAATGCCCGAATTGGGAATCTGTGTCAAAACTTTGTTAGGAATTATGTGATCCTTACTAGCTGGAAGTAAGGGAGATGGGGCATGAAATTATTTCTAGGAGTTGGAGACATACCCACTTTAGCTCAGTTCTGGGCATCTTTGAAATACCTACACTAACTTGTTCCTACATAGTAACTTGCAACTTGGAATGAGAATGTGCTTGCTTACAGCAACGTGCTATATGTTCTGAATGCCCGAATTGGGAATCTGTGTCAAAACTTTGTTAGCAATTATGTGATCCTTACTAGCTGGAAGCAAGGGAGATGGGGCATGAAGTTATTTCTAGGAGTTGGAGACATACCAAGTTTAGCTCAGTTCTGGGCATCTTTGAAATACCTATACAAACTTGTTCCTACATCGTAACTTGCAACTTTGAATGAGAATGTGCTTGCTTACAGCAACGTGCTATATGTTGTGAATGCCCGAATTGGGAATCTGTGTCAAAACTTTCTTAGTAATTATGTGATCCTTACTAGCAGGAAGTAAGGGAGTTGGGGCATGAAGTTATTTCTAGGAGTTAGAGAAATACCAAGTTTAGCTCAGTTCTGGGCATCTTTGAAATACCTATACTAACTTGTTCCTACATAGTAACTTGCAACTTTGAATGAGAATGTTCTTGCTTACAGCAACGTGCTATATGGTCTGAATGCCCGAATTGGGAATCTGTGTCAAAACTTTGTTAGGAATTATGTGATCCTTACTAGCTGGAAGTAAGGGAGATGGGGCATGAAGTTATTTCTAGGAGTTGAAGACATACCAAGTTTTGCTCAGTTCTGGGCATCTTTGAAATACCTATACAAACTTGTTCCTACATAGTAACTTGCAACTTTGAATGAGAATGTGCTTGCTTACAGCAACGTGCTATATGTTCTGAATGCCCGAATTGGGAATCTGTGTCAAAACTTTGTTAGGAATTATGTGATCCTTACTAGCTGGAAGTAAGGGAGATGGGGCATGAAGTTATTTCTAGGAGTTGGAGACATACCAAGTTTAGCTCAGTTCTGGGCATCTTTGAAATACCTATACAAACTTGTTCCTACATAGTATCTGGCAACTTTGAATGAGAATGTGCTTGCTTACAGCAACGTGCTATATGTTCTGAATGCCCGAATTGGGAATCTGTGTCAAAACTTTGTTAGGAATTATGTGACCCTTACTAGCTGGAAGTAAGGGAGATGGGGCATGAAGATATTTCTTGGAATTGGAGACATACCAAGTTTAGCTCAGTTCTGGGCATCTTTGAAATACCTATACAAACTAATTCCTACATAGTAACTTGCAACTTTGAATGAGAATGTGCTTGCTTACAGCAACGTGCTATATGTTCTGAATGCCCGAATTGGGAATCTGTGTCAAAACTTTCTTAGGAATTATGTGATCCTTACTAGCTGGAAGTAAGGGAGTTGGGGCATGAAGTTATTTCTAGGAGTTAGAGAAATACCAAGTTTAGCTCAGTTCTGGGCATCTTTGAAATACCTATACAAACTTGTTCCTACATAGTAACTTGCAACTTTGAATGAGAATGTGCTTGCTTACAGCAACGTGCTATATGTTCTGAATGCCCGAATTGGGAATCTGTGTCAAAACTTTGTTAGGATTATGTGATCCTTACTAGCTGGAAGTAAGGGAGATGGGGCATGAAGTTATTTCTAGGAGTTGGAGACATACCAAGTTTAGCTCAGTTCTGGGCATCTTTGAAATACCTATACAAACTTGTTCCTACATAGTAACTTGCAACTTTGAATGAGAATGTGCTTGCTTACAGCAACGTGCTATATGTTCTGAATGCCCGAATTGGGAATCTGTGTCAAAACTTTGTTAGGAATTATGTGATCCTTACTAGCTGGAAGTAATGGAGATGGGGCATGAAGTTATTTCTAGGAGTTGGAGACATACCAAGTTTAGCTCAGTTCTGGGCATCTTTGAAATACCTATACAAACTTGTTCCTACATAGTAACTTGCAACTTTGAATGAGAATGTGCTTGCTTACAGCAACGTGCTATATGTTCTGAATGCCCGAATTGGGAATCTGTGTCAAAACTTTGTTAGGAATTATGTGATCCTTACTAGCTGGAAGTAAGGGAGATGGGGCATGAAGTTATTTCTAGGAGTTGGAGACATACCCACTTTAGCTCAGTTCTGGGCATCTTTGAAATACCTACACTAACTTGTTCCTACATAGTAACTTGCAACTTTGAATGAGAATGTGCTTGCTTACAGCAACGTGCTATATGTTCTGAATGCCAGAATTGGGAAAATGTGTCAAAACTTTGTTAGGAATTATGTGATCCTTACTAGCTGGAAGTAAGGGAGATGGGGCATGAAGTTATTTCTAGGAGTTGGAGACATACCAAGTTTAGCTCAGTTCTGGGCGTCTTTGAAATACCTATACAAACTTGTTCCCACATAGTAACTTGCAACTTTGAATGAGAATGTGCTTGCTTACAGCAACGTGCTATATGTTCTGAATGCCCGAATTGGGAATCTGTGTCAAAACTTTGATAGGACTTATGTGATCCTTACTGGCTGGAAGTAAAGGAGATGGGGCATGAAGTTATTTCTAGGAGTTGGAATCATACAACGTTTAGCTCAGTTCTGGGCATCTTTGAAATACCTATACAAACTTGTTCCTACATAGTAACTTGCAACTTTGAATGAGAATGTGCTTGCTTACAGCAACGTGCTATATGTTCTGAATGCCCGAATTGGGAATCTTTGTCAAAGCTTTGTTAGGAATTATGTGATCCTTACTAGCTGGAAGTAAGGGAGATGGGGCATGAAGTTATTTCTAGGAGTGGGAGACATACCAAGTTTAGCTCAGTTCTGGGCATCTTTGAAATACCTATACAAACTTGTTCCTACATAGTAACTTGCAACTTTGAATGAGAATGTGCTTGCTTACAGCAACGTGCTATATATTCTGAATGCCCGAATTGGGAATCTGTGTCAAAACTTTGTAGGAATTATGTGATCCTTACTAGCTGGAAGTAAGGGAGATGGGGCATGAAGTTATTTCTACGAGTTGGAGACATACAACGTTTAGCTCAGTTCTGCGCATCTTTGAAATACCTATACAAACTTGTTCCTACATAGTAACTTGCAACTTTGAATGAGAATGTGCTTGCTTACAGCAACGTGCTATATGTTCTGAATGCCCGAATTGGGAATCTGTTTCAAAACATTGTTAGAAATTATGTGATCCTTACTAGATGGAAGTAAGGGAGATGGGGCATGAAGTTATTTCTAGGAGTTGGAGACATACAACGTTTAGCTCGGTTCTAGGCATCTTTGAAATACCTATACAAACTTGTTCCTACATAGTAACTGGCAACTTTGAATGAGAATGTGCTTGCTTACAGCAACGTGCTATATGTTCTGAATGCCCGAATTGGGAATCTGTGTCAAAACTTTGTTAGGAATTATGTGATCCTTACAAGCTGGAAGTTAGGGAGATGGGGCATGAAGTTATTTCTAGGAGTTGGAGACATACCAAGTGTAGCTCAGTTCTGGGCATCTTTGAAATACCTATACAAACTTGTTCCTACATAGTAACTTGCAACTTTGAAGGAGAATGTGCTTGCTTACAGCAACGTGCTATATGTTCTGAATGCCCGAATTGGGAATCTGTGTCAAAACTTTGTTAGTAATTATGTGATCCTTACTAGCTGGAAGTAAGGGAGATGGGGCATGAATTTATTTCTAAGAGTTGGAGACATACCAAGTTTTGCTCAGTTCTGGGCATCTTTGAAATACCTATACGAACTTGATCCTACATAGTAACTTGCAACTTTGAATGAGAATGTGATTGCTTACAGCAACGTGCTATATGTTCTGAATGCCCGAATTGGGAATCTGTGTCAAAACTTTGTTAGGAATTATGTGATCGTTACTAGCTGGAAGTAAGTGACTTGGGCATGAAGGGATTTCTAGGAGTTAGAGAAATGCCAAGTTTAGCTCAGTTCTGGGAATCTTTGAAATACCTATACAAACTTGTTCCTACATAATAACTTGCAACTTTGAATGAAAATGTGCTTGCTTACAGCAACGTGCTTTATGTTCTGAATGCCCGAATTGGGAATCTGTTTCAAAACTTTGTTAGAAATTATGTGATCCTTACTAGCTGGAAGTAAGGGAGATGGGGCATGAAGTTATTTCTAGGAGTTGGAGACATACAACGTTTAGCTCAGTTCTGGGCATCTTTGAAATACCTATACAAACTTGTTCCTACATAGTAACATGCATCTTTGAATGAGAATGTGCTTGCTTACAGTAACGTGCTATATGTTCTGAATGCCCGAATTGGATCTCTGTGTCAAAACTTTCTTAGGAATTATGTGATCCTTACTAGCTGGAAGTAAGGGAGATGGGGCATGAAGTTATTTGTAGGAGTTGGAGACATACCAAGTTTAGCTCAGTTCTGGGCATCTTTGAAATACCTATACAAACTTGTTCCTACATAGTAACTTGCAACTTTCAATGAGAATGTGCTTGCTTACAGCAACGTGCTATATGTTCTGAATGCCCGAATTGGGAATCTGTGTCAAAACTTTGTTAGGAAATATGTGATCCTTACAAGCTGGAAGTAAGCGAGATGGGGCATGAAGTTATTTCTAGGAGTTGGAGACATACAACGTTTAGCTCAGTTCTGGGCATCTTTGAAATACCTATACAAACTTGTTCCTACATAGTAACTTGCAACTTTGAAAGAGAATGTGCTTGCTTACAGCAATGTGCTATATGTTCTGAATGCCCGAATTGGGAATCTGTGTCAAAACTTTGTTAGGAATTATGTGATCCTTACTAGCTGGAAGTAAGGGAGATGGGGCATGAAGTTATTTCTAGGAGTGGGAGACATACCAAGTTTAGCACAGTTCTGGGCATCTTTGAAAAACCTATGCAAACTTGTTCCTACATAGTAACTTGCAACTTTGAATGAGAATGTGCTTGCTTACAGCAACGTGCTATATGTTCTGAATGCCCGAATTGGGAATCTGTGTCAAAACTTTGTAGGAATTATGTGATCCTTACTAGCTGGAAGTAAGGGAGATGGGGCATGAAGATATTTCTACGAGTTGGAGACATACAACGTTTAGCTCAGTTCTGCGCATCTTTGAAATACCTATACAAACTTGTTCCTACATAGTAACTTGCAACTTTGAATGAGAATGTGCTTGCTTACAGCAACGTGCTATATGTTCTGAATGCCCGAATTGGGAATCTGTGTCAAAACTTTCTTAGGAATTATGTGATCCTTACTAGCTGGAAGTAAGGGAGTTGGGGCATGAAGTTATTTCTAGGAGTTAGAGAAATGCCAAGTTTAGCTCAGTTCTGGGAATCTTTGAAATACCTATACAAACTTGTTCCTACATAATAACTTGCAACTTTGAATGAGAATGTGCTTGCTTACAGCAACGTGCTTTATGTTCTGAATGCCCGAATTGGGAATCTGTTTCAAAACTTTGTTAGAAATTATGTGATCCTTACTAGCTGGAAGTAAGGGAGATGGGGCATGAAGTTATTTCTAGGAGTTGGAGACATACAAAGTTTAGCTCAGTTCTGGGCATCTTTGAAATACCTATACAAAGTTGTTCCTACATAGTAACATGCATCTTTGAATGAGAATGTGCTTGCTTACAGCAACGTGCTATATGTTCTGAATGCCCGAATTGGATCTCTGTGTCAAATCTTTGTTAGGAATTATGTGATCCATACTAGCTGGAAGTAAGGGAGATGGGACATGAAGTTATTTCTAGGAGTTGGAGTCATACCATGTTTAGCTCAGTTCTGGGCATCTTTAAAAGTCCTATACAAACTTGTTTCTTCATAGTAACTTGCAACTTTGAATGAGAATGTGCTTGCTTACAGCAAATTTCTATATGATCTGAATGCCCGAATTGGGAATTGTGTCAAAACTTTGTTAGGAAATATGTGATCCTTACTAGCTGGAAGTAATGGAGATGGGGCTTGAAGTTATTTCTAGGAGTTGGAGAAATACAACGTTTAGCTCAGTTCTGGGCATCTTTGAAATACCTATGCAAACTTGTTCCTACATAGTAACTTGCAACTTTGAATGAGAATGTGCTTGCTTACAGCAACGTGCTATATGTTCTGAATGCCCGAATTGGGAATCTTTGTCAAAACTTTGTTAGGAATTAAGTGATCCTTACTAGCTGGAAGTAAGGGAGATGGGGCATGTAGTTATTTCTAGGAGTTGGAGACATACCAAGATTAGCTCACTTCTGGGCATCTTTGAAATACCTATACAAACTTGTTCCTACATAGTACTTGCAAATTTGAATGAGAATGTGCTTGC
Organism: Diceros bicornis minor; assembly: GCF_020826845.1. Lineage (NCBI taxonomy): Eukaryota > Metazoa > Chordata > Mammalia > Perissodactyla > Rhinocerotidae > Diceros > Diceros bicornis. Next base: position 2,638,478 of record NW_026691542.1, read on the forward strand.
TTACAGCAACGTGCTATATGTTCTGAATTCCCGAATTGGGAATCTGTGTCAAAACTTTGTTAGGAATTATGTGATCCTTACTAGCTGGAAGTAAGGGAGATGGGGCATGAAGTTATTTCTAGGAGTTGGAGACATACAACGTTTAGCTCAGTTCTAGGCATCTTTGAAATTCCTATACAAACTTGTTCCTACATAGTAACTGGCAACTTTGAATGAGAATGTGCTTGCTTATAGCAACGTGCTATATGTTCTGAATGCCCGAATTGGGAATCTGTGTCAAAACATTGTTAGGAATTATGTGATCCTTACAAGCTGGAAGTTAGGGAGATGGGGCATGAAGTTATTTCTAGGAGTTGGAGACATACCAAGTTTAGCTCAGTTCTGGGCATCTTTGAAATACCTATACAAACTAGTTCCTACATAGTAACTTGCAACTTTGAAGGAGAATGTGCTTGCTTACAGCAACGTGCTATATGTTCTGAATGCCCGAATTGGGAATCTGTGTCAAAACTTTTTTAGGAATTATGTGATCCTTACTAGCTGGAAGTAAGGGAGATGGGGCATGATGTTATTTCTTGGAGTTGGAGACATACCAAGTGTAGCTCAGTTCTGAGCATCTTTGAAATACCTATACGAAATTGATCCTACATAGTAACTTGCAACTTTGAATGAGAATGTGATTGCTTACTGCAACGTGCTATATGTTCTGAATGCCCGAATTGGGAATCTGTGTCAAAACTTTCTTAGGAATTATGTGATCCTTACTAGATGGAAGTAAGGGAATTGGGGCATGAAGTTATTTCTAGGAGTTAGAGAAATGCCAAGTTTAGCTCAGTTCTGGTAATCTTTGAAATACCTATACAAACTTGTTCCTACATAATAACTTGCAACTTTGAATGAGCATGTGCTTGCTTACAGCAACGTGCTTTATGTTCTGAATGCCCGAATTGGGAATCTGTTTCAAAACTTTGTTAAGAATTATGTGATCCTTACTAGCTTGAAGTAAGGGAGATGGGGCATGAAGTTATTTCTAGGAGTTGGAGTCATACCATGTTTAGCTCAGTTCTGGGCATCTTTGAAAGTCCTATACAAACATGTTTCTACATAGTAACTTGCAACTTTGAATGAGAATGTGCTTGCTTACAGCAAATTTCTATATGTTCTGAATGCCCGAATTGGGAATCTGTGTCAAAACTTTGTTAGGAATTATGTGATCCTACTAGCTGGAAGTAAGGGAGATGGGGCATGAAGTTATTTCTAGGAGTTGGAGACATACCCAATTTAGCTCAGTTCTGGGCATCTTTGAAATACCTATACTAACTTGTTCCTACATAGTAATTTGCAACTTTGAATGAGAATGTTCTTGCTTACAGCAACGTGCTATATGGTCTGAATGCCCGAATTGGGAATCTGTGTCAAAACTTTGTTAGGAATTATGTGATCCTTACTAGCTGGAAGTAAGGGAGTTGGGGCATGAAGTTATTTCTTGGAGTTGGACACATACCAAGTTTAGCACAGTTCTGGGCATCTTTGAAATATCTATACAAACTTGTTCCTGCATAGTAACTTGCAAATTTGAATGAGAATGTGCTTGCTTACAGCAACGTGCTATATGTTCTGAATGCCCGAAATGGGAATCTGTGTCAAAACTTTGTTAGGAAATATGTGATCCTTACTAGCTGTAAGTAAGGGAGTTGGGGCATGAAGTTATTTCTAGGAGTTGGAGACATACGAAGTTTAGCTCAGTTCTGGGCATTTTTGAAATACCTATACAAACTTGTTCCTACATAGTAACTTGCAACTTTGAATGAGAATGTGCTTGCTTACAGCAACGTGCTATATGTTCTGAATGCCCGAATTGGGAATCTGTGTCAAAACTTTGTTGGGAATTATGTGATCCTTACTAGCAGGAAGTAAGGGAGATGGGGCATGAAGTTATTTCTAGGAGTTGGAGACATACCAAGTTTAGCTCAGTTCTGGGCATCTTTAAAATACCTATACAAACTTGTTCCTACACAGTAACTTTCAACTTTGAATGAGAATGTGCTTGCTTACAGCAACGTGCTATATGTTCTGAATGCCCGAATTGGGAATCTGTGTCAAAATTTTGTTAGGAATTATATGATCCTTATTAGCTGGAAGTAAGGGAGTTGGGGCATTAAGTTATTTCTAGGAGTTGGACACATACCAAGTTTAGCACAGTTCTGGGCATCTTTGGAATACCTATACAAACTTGTTCCTACATAGTAACTTGCAACTTTGAATGAGAATGTGCTTGCTTACAGCAACGTGCTATATGTTCTGAATGCCCGAATTGGGAATCTGTGTCAAATCTTTGTTAGGAATTATGTGATCCTTACTAGCTGGAAGTAAGGGAGATGGGGCATGAAATTATTTCTAGGAGTTGGAGACATACCAAGTTTAGCTCAGTTCTGGGCATCTTTGAAATACCTATACAAACTTGTTCCTACATAGTAACTTGCAACATTGAATGAGAATGTGCTTGCTTACAGCAACGTGCTATATGTTCTGAATGCGCGAATTGGGAATCTGTGTCAAAACTTTGTTAGGAATTATGTGATCCTTACTAGCTGGAAGTAAGGGAGATGGGGCATGAAGTTATTTCTAGATTTGGAGACATACCAAGTTTAGCTCAGTTATGGGCATCTTTGAAAAACCTATACAAACTTGCTTCTACATAGTATCTTGCAACTTTGAATGAGAATGTGCTTGCTTACAGCAACGTGCTACATGTGCTGAATGCCCGAATTGGGAATCTGTGTCAAAACTTTGTTAGGAATTATGTGACCCTTACTAGCTGGAAGTAATGGAGATGGGGCATGAAGTTATTTCTAGGAGTTGGAGACATACCCACTTTAGCTCAGTACTGGGCATCTTTGAAATACCTATACAAACTTGTTCCTACATAGTAACTTGCAACTTTGAATGAGAATGTGCTTGCTTACAGCAACGTGCTATATGTTCTGAATGCCCGAATTGGGAAACTGTGTCAAAACTTTGTTAGGAATTATGTGATCCTTACTAGCTGGAAGTAAGGGAGATGGGGCATGAAGTTATTTCTAGGAGTTGGAGACATACCAAGTTTAGCTCAGTTCTGGGCATCTTTGAAATACCTATACAAACTTGTTCCTACATAGTAACTTGCAACTTTGAATGAGAATGTGCTTGCTTACAGCAACGAGCTATATGTTCTGAATGCCCGAATTGGGAATCTGTGTCAAAATTTTGTTAGGAATTATGTGATCCTTACTAGCTGGAAGTAAGGGAGTTGGGGCATGAAGTTATTTCTAGGAGTTGGACACATACCAAGTTTAGCACAGTTCTGGGCATCTTTGGAATACCTATACAAACTTGTTCCTACATAGTAACTTGCAACTTTGAATGAGAATGTGCTTGCTTACAGCAACGTGCTATATGTTCTGAATGCCCGAATTGGGAATCTGTGTCAAAACTTTGTTAGGAATTATGTGATCCTTACTAGCTGGAAGTAAGGGAGATGGGGCATGAAGTTATTTCTAGGAGTTGGAGACATACCCAATTTAGCTCAGTTCTGGGCATCTTTGAAATACCTATACTAACTTGTTCCTACATAGTAATTTGCAACTTTGAATGAGAATGTTCTTGCTTACAGCAACGTGCTATATGGTCTGAATGCCCGAATTGGGAATCTGTGTCAAAACTTTGTTAGGAATTATGTGATCCTTACTAGCTGGAAGTAAGGGAGTTGGGGCATGAAGTTATTTCTTGGAGTTGGACACATACCAAGTTTAGCACAGTTCTGGGCATCTTTGAAATATCTATACAAACTTGTTCCTACATAGTAACTTGCAAATTTGAATGAGAATGTGCTTGCTTACAGCAACGTGCTATATGTTCTGAATGCCCGAAATGGGAATCTGTGTCAAAACTTTGTTAGGAAATATGTGATCCTTACTAGCTGTAAGTAAGGGAGTTGGGGCATGAAGTTATTTCTAGGAGTTGGAGACATACGAAGTTTAGCTCAGTTCTGGGCATTTTTGAAATACCTATACAAACTTGTTCCTACATAGTAACTTGCAACTTTGAATGAGAATGTGCTTGCTTACAGCAACGTGCTATATGTTCTGAATGCCCGAATTGGGAATCTGTGTCAAAACTTTGTTGGGAATTATGTGATCCTTACTAGCAGGAAGTAAGGGAGATGGGGCATGAAGTTATTTCTAGGAGTTGGAGACATACCAAGTTTAGCTCAGTTCTGGGCATCTTTAAAATACCTATACAAACTTGTTCCTACACAGTAACTTTCAACTTTGAATGAGAATGTGCTTGCTTACAGCAACGTGCTATATGTTCTGAATGCCCGAATTTGGAATCTGTGTCAAAATTTTGTTAGGAATTATATGATCCTTATTAGCTGGAAGTAAGGGAGTTGGGGCATTAAGTTATTTCTAGGAGTTGGACACATACCAAGTTTAGCACAGTTCTGGGCATCTTTGGAATACCTATACAAACTTGTTCCTACATAGTAACTTGCAACTTTGAATGAGAATGTGCTTGCTTACAGCAACGTGCTATATGTTCTGAATGCCCGAATTGGGAATCTGTGTCAAATCTTTGTTAGGAATTATGTGATCCTTACTAGCTGGAAGTAAGGGAGATGGGGCATGAAATTATTTCTAGGAGTTGGAGACATACCAAGTTTAGCTCAGTTCTGGGCATCTTTGAAATACCTATACAAACTTGTTCCTACATAGTAACTTGCAACATTGAATGAGAATGTGCTTGCTTACAGCAACGTGCTATATGTTCTGAATGCGCGAATTGGGAATCTGTGTCAAAACTTTGTTAGGAATTATGTGATCCTTACTAGCTGGAAGTAAGGGAGAGGGGCATGAAGTTATTTCTAGATTTGGAGACATACCAAGTTTAGCTCAGTTATGGGCATCTTTGAAAAACCTATACAAACTTGCTTCTACATAGTATCTTGCAACTTTGAATGAGAATGTGCTTGCTTACAGCAACGTGCTACATGTTCTGAATGCCCGAATTGGGAATCTGTGTCAAAACTTTGTTAGGAATTATGTGACCCTTACTAGCTGGAAGTAATGGAGATGGGGCATGAAGTTATTTCAAGGAGTTGGAGACATACCCACTTTAGCTCAGTACTGGGCATCTTTGAAATACCTATACAAACTTGTTCCTACATAGTAACTTGCAACTTTGAATGAGAATGTGCTTGCTTACAGCAACGTGCTATATGTTCTGAATGCCCGAATTGGGAATCTGTGTCAAAAGTTTGTTAGGAATTATGTGATCCTTACTAGCTGGAAGTAAGGGAGATGGGGCATGAAGTTATTTCTAGGAGTTGGAGACATACCAAGTTTAGCTCTGTTCTGGGCATCTTTGAAATACCTATACAAACTAATTCCTACTTAGTAACTTGCAACTTTGAATGAGAATGTGCTTGCTTACAGCAACGTGCTATATGTTCTGAATGCCGAATTGGGAATCTGTGTCAAAACTTTCTTAGGAATTATGTGATCCTTACTAGCTGGAAGTAAGGGAGTTGGGGCATGAAGTTATTTCTAGGAGTTAGAGAAATACCAAGTTTAGCTCAGTTCTGGGAATCTTTGAAATACTTATACAAACTTTTTCCTACATAGTAACTTGCAACTTTGAATGAGAATGTGCTTGCTTACAGCAACGTGCTATATGTTCTGAATGCCCGAATTGGGAATCTGTGTCAAAACTTTGTTAGGAATTATGTGATCCTTACTAGCTGGAAGTAAGGGAGATGGGGCATGAAGTTATTTCTAGGAGTTGGAGACATACCCACTTTAGCTCAGTACTGGGCATCTTTGAAATACCTATACAAACTTGTTCCTACATAGTAACTTGCAACTTTGAATGAGAATTTGCTTGCTTACAGCAACGTGCTATATGTTCTGAATGCCCGAATTGGGAATCTGTGTCAAAACTTTGTTAGGAATTATGTGATCCTTACTAGCTGGGAGTAAGGGAGATGGGGCATGAAGTTATTTCTAGGAGTTGGAGACATACCAAGTTTAGCTCAGTTCTGGGCATCTTTGAAATACCTATACAAACTAATTCCTACATAGTAACTTGCAACTTTGAATGAGAATGTGCTTGCTTACAGCAACGTGCTATATGTTCTGAATGCCGAATAGGGAATCTGTGTCAAAACTTTCTTAGGAATTATGTGATCCTTACTAACTGGAAGTAAGGGAGTTGGGGCATGAAGTTATTTCTAGGAGTTAGAGAAATACCAAGTTTAGCTCAGTTCTGGACATCTTTGAAATACCTATACAAACTTGTTCCTACATAGTAACTTGCAACTTTGAATGAGAATGTGCTTGCTTACAGCAACGTGCTATATGTTCTTAATGCCAAAATTGGGAAACTGTGTCAAAACTTTGTTAGGAATTATGTGATCCTTACTAGCTGGAAGTAATGGAGATGGGGCATGAAGTTATTTCTAGGAGTTGGAGACATACCAAGTTTAGCTCAGTTCTGGGCATCTTTGAAATACCTATACAAACTTGTTCCTACATAGTAACTTGCAACTTTGAATGAGAATGTGCTTGCTTACAGCAACGTGCTATATGTTCTGAATGCCCGAATTGGGAATCTGTGTCAAAACTTTGTTAGGAATTATGTGATCCTTACTAGATGGAAGTAAGGGAGATGGGGCATGAAGTTATTTCTAGATTTGGAGACATACCAAGTTTAGCTCAGTTATGGGCATCTTTGAAAAACCTATACAAACTTGCTTCTACATAGTATCTTGCAACTTTGAATGAGAATGTGCTTGCTTACAGCAACGTGCTACATGTGCTGAATGCCCGAATTGGGAATCTGTGTCAAAACTTTGTTAGGAATTATGTGACCCTTACTAGCTGGAAGTAATGGAGATGGGGCATGAAGTTATTTCTAGGAGTTGGAGACATACCCACTTTAGCTCAGTACTGGGCATCTTTGAAATACCTATACAAACTTGTTCCTACATAGTAACTTGCAACTTTTAATGAGAATGTGCTTGCTTACAGCAACGTGCTATATGTTCTGAATGCCCGAATTGGGAAACTGTGTCAAAACTTTGTTAGGAATTATGTGATCCTTACTAGCTGGAAGTAAGGGAGATGGGGCATGAAGTTATTTCTAGGAGTTGGAGACATACCAAGTTTAGCTCAGTTCTGGGCATCTTTGAAATACCTATACAAACTTGTTCCTACATAGTAACTTGCAACTTTGAATGAGAATGTGCTTGCTTACAGCAACGTGCTATATGTTCTGAATGCCCGAATTGGGAATCTGTGTCAAAACTTTGTTAGGAATTATGTGATCCTTACTAGCTGGAAGTAAGGGAGATGGGGCATGAAGTTATTTCTAGGAGTTGGAGACATACCAAGTTTAGCTCAGTTCTGGGCATTTTTGAAATACCTATACAAACTTGTTCCTACATAGTAACTTGCAACTTTGAATGAGAATGTGCTTGCTTACAGCAACGTGCTATATGTTCTGAATGCCCGAATTGGGAATCTGTGTCAAAACTTTGTTAGGAATTATGTGATCCTTACTAGCAGGGAGTAAGGGAGATGGGGCATGAAGTTATTTCTAGGAGTTGGAGACATACCAAGTTTAGCTCAGTTCTGGGCATCTTTAAAATACCTATACAAACTTGTTCCTACATAGTAACTTGCAACTTTGAATGAGAATGTGCTTGCTTACAGCAACGAGCTATATGTTCTGAATGCCCGAATTGGGAATCTGTGTCAAAATTTTGTTAGGAATTATGTGATCCTTACTAGCTGGAAGTAAGGGAGTTGGGGCATGAAGTTATTTCTAGGAGTTGGACACATACCAAGTTTAGCACAGTTCTGGGCATCTTTGGAATACCTATACAAACTTGTTCCTACATAGTAACTTGCAACTTTGAATGAGAATGTGCTTGCTTACAGCAACGTGCTATATGTTCTGAATGCCCGAATTGGGAATCTGTGTCAAAACTTTGTTAGGAATTATGTGATCCTTACTAGCTGGAAGTAAGGGAGATGGGGCATGAAGTTATTTCTAGGAGTTGGAGACATACCCAATTTAGCTCAGTTCTGGGCATCTTTGAAATACCTATACTAACTTGTTCCTACATAGTAATTTGCAACTTTGAATGAGAATGTTCTTGCTTACAGCAACGTGCTATATGGTCTGAATGCCCGAATTGGGAATCTGTGTCAAAACTTTGTTAGGAATTATGTGATCCTTACTAGCTGGAAGTAAGGGAGTTGGGGCATGAAGTTATTTCTTGGAGTTGGACACATACCAAGTTTAGCACAGTTCTGGGCATCTTTGAAATATCTATACAAACTTGTTCCTACATAGTAACTTGCAAATTTGAATGAGAATGTGCTTGCTTACAGCAACGTGCTATATGTTCTGAATGCCCGAAATGGGAATCTGTGTCAAAACTTTGTTAGGAAATATGTGATCCTTACTAGCTGTAAGTAAGGGAGTTGGGGCATGAAGTTATTTCTAGGAGTTGGAGACATACGAAGTTTAGCTCAGTTCTGGGCATTTTTGAAATACCTATACAAACTTGTTCCTACATAGTAACTTGCAACTTTGAATGAGAATGTGCTTGCTTACAGCAACGTGCTATATGTTCTGAATGCCCGAATTGGGAATCTGTGTCAAAACTTTGTTGGGAATTATGTGATCCTTACTAGCAGGAAGTAAGGGAGATGGGGCATGAAGTTATTTCTAGGAGTTGGAGACATACCAAGTTTAGCTCAGTTCTGGGCATCTTTAAAATACCTATACAAACTTGTTCCTACACAGTAACTTTCAACTTTGAATGAGAATGTGCTTGCTTACAGCAACGTGCTATATGTTCTGAATGCCCGAATTGGGAATCTGTGTCAAAACTTTGTTAGGAATTATGTGATCCTTACTAGCTGGAAGTAAGGGAGATGGGGCATGAAGTTATTTCTAGGAGTTGGAGACATACCAAGTTTAGCTCAGTTCTGGACATCTTTGAAATACCTATACAAACTTGTTCCTACATAGTAACTTGCAACTTTGAATGAGAATGTGCTTGCTTACAGCAACGTGCTATATGTTCTGAATGCCCGAATTGGGAAACTTTGTCAAAACTTTGTTAGGAATTATGTGATCCTTACTAGCTGGAAGTAAGGGAGATGGGGCATGAAGTTATTTCTAGGCGTTGGAGACATACAACGTTTAGCTCAGTTCTGGGCATCTTTGAAATACCTATACAAACTTGTTCCTACATAGTAACTTGCAACTTTGAATGAGAATGTGCTTGCTTACAGCAACGTGCTATATGTTCTGAATGCCCGAATTGGGAATCTGTGTCAAAACTTTGTTAGGAATTATGTGATCCTTACTAGCTGGAAGTAAGTGAGATGGGGCATGAAGTTATTTCTAGGAGTTGGAGACATACCAAGTTTAGCTCAGTTCTGGGCATCTTTGAAATACCTATACAAACTAATTCCTACATAGTAACTTGCAACTTTGAATGAGAATGTGCTTGCTTACAGCAACGTGCTATATGTTCTGAATGCCGAATTGGGAATCTGTGTCAAAACTTTCTTAGGAATTATGTGATCCTTACTAGCTGGAAGTAAGGGAGTTGGGGCATGAAGTTATTTCTAGGAGTTAGAGAAATACCAAGTTTAGGTCAGTTCTGGGAATCTTTGAAATACCTATACAAACTTGTTCCTACATAGTAACTTGCAACTTTGAATGAGAATGTGCTTGCTTACAGCAACGTGCTATATGTTCTGAATGCCCGAATTGGGAATCTGTGTCAAATCTTTGTTAGGAATTATGTGATCCTTACAAGCTGGATGTAAGGGAGATGGGGCATGAAGTTATTTCTAGGAGTTGGAGACATACCAAGTTTAGCTCAGTTCTGGGCATCTTTGAAATACCTATACAAACTTGATCCTACATAGTAACTTGCAACTTTGAATGAGAATTTGCTTGCTTACAGCAACGTGCTATATGTTCTGAATGCCCGAATTGGGAATCTGTGTCAAAACTTTGTTAGGAATTATGTGATCCTTACTGGATGGAAGTAAGGGAGATGGGGCATGAAGTTAATTCTAGGAGTTGGAGACATACCCACTTTAGCTCAGTTCTGGGCATCTTTGAAATACCTATACTAACTTGTTCCTACATTGTAACTTGCAACTTTGAATGAGAATGTTCTTGCTTACAGCAACGTGCTATGTGGTCTGAATGCCCGAATTGGGAATCTGTGTCAAAACTTTGTTAGGAATTATGTGATCCTTACTAGCTGGAAGTAAGGGAGATGGGGCATGAAGTTATTTCTATGAGTTGGACACATACCAAGTTTAGCACAGTTCTGGGCATCTTTGAAATACCTATACAAACTTGTTCCTACATAGTAACTTGCAACTTTGAATGAGAATGTGCTTGCTTACAGCAACGTGCTATATGTTCTGAACGCCCGAATTGGGAATCTGTGTCAAAACTTTCTTAGGAATTATGTGATCCTTACTAACTGGAAGTAAGGGAGTTGGGGCATGAAGTTATTTCTAGGAGTTAGAGAAATACCAAGTTTATCTCAGTTCTGGGAATCTTTGAAATACCTATACAAACTTGTTCCTACATAGTAACTTGCAACTTTGAATGAGAATGTGCTTGCTTACAGCAACGTGCTATATGTTCTGAATGCCCGAATTGGGAATCTGTGTCAAAACTTTGTTAGGAATTATGTGATCCTTACTAGCTGGAAGTAAGGGAGATATGGCAGGAAGTTATTTCTAGGAGTTGGAGACATACCAAGTTTAGCTCAGTTCTGGGCATCTTTGAAATACCTATACAAACTTGTTCCTACATAGTAACTTGACCTTTGAATGAGAATGTGCTTGCTTACAGCAACGTGCTGTATGTTCTGAATGCCAGAATTGGGAATCTGTGTCAAAACTTTGTTAGGAATTATGTGATCCTTACTAGTTGGAAGTAAGGGAGATGGGGCATGAAGTTATTTCTAGGAGTTGGAGACATACCAAGTTTAGCTCAGTTCTGGGCATCTTTGAAATACCTATACAAACTAATTCCTACATAGTAACTTGCAACTTTGAATGAGAATGTGCTTGCTTACAGCAACGTGCTATATGTTCTGAACGCCCGAATTTGGAATCTGTGTCAAAACTTTCTTAGGAATTATGTGATCCTTACTAACTGGATGTAAGGGAGTTGGGGCATGAAGTTATTTCTAGGAGTTAGAGAAATACCAAGTTTAGCTCAGTTCTGGGAATCTTTGAAATACCTATACAAACTTGTTCCTACATAGTAACTTGCAACTTTGAATGAGAATGTGCTTGCTTACAGCAACGTGCTATATGTTCTGAATGCCCGAATTGGGAATCTGTGTCAAAACTTTGTTAGGAATTATGTCATCCTTACTAGCTGGAAGTAAGGGAGATGGGATGAAGTTATTTCTAGGAGTTGGAGACATACCAAGTTTAGCTCAGTTCTGGACATCTTTGAAATACCTATACAAACTTGTTCCTACATAGTAACTTGCAACTTTGAATGAGAATGTGCTTGCTTACAGCAACGTGCTATATGTTCTGAATGCCCGAATTGGGAAACTGTGTCAAAACTTTGTTAGGAATTATGTGATCCTTACTAGCTGGAAGTAATGGAGATGGGGCATGAAGTTATTTCTAGGCGTTGGAGACATACAACGATTAGCTCAGTTCTGGGCATCTTTGAAATACCTATACAAACTTGATCCTACATAGTAACTTGCAACTTTGAATGAGAATGTGCTTGCTTACAGCAACGTGCTATATGTTCTGAATGCCCGAATTGGGAATCTGTGTCAAAACTTTGTTAGGAATTATGTGATCCTTACTAGCTGGAAGTAAGGGAGATGGGGCATGAAGTTGTTTCTAGGAGTTGGAGACATACCAAGTTTAGCTCAGTTCTGGGCATCTTTGAAATACCTATACAAACTAATTCCTACATAGTAACTTGCAACTTTGAATGAGAATGTGCTTGCTTACAGCAACGTGCTATATGTTCTGAATGCCGAATTGGGAATCTGTGTCAAAACTTTGTTAGGAATTATGTGATCCTTACTATCTGGAAGTAAGGGAGTTGGGGCATGAAGTTATTTCTAGGAGTTAGAGAAATACCAAGTTTAGCTCAGTTCTGGGAATCTTTGAAATACCTATACAAACTTGTTCCTACATAGTAACTTGCAACTTTGAATGAGAATGTGCTTGCTTACAGCAACGTGCTATATGTTCTGAATGCCCGAATTGGGAATCTGTGTCAAAACTTTGTTAGGAATTATGTGATCCTTACAAGCTGGAAGTAAGTGAGATGGGGCATGAAGTTATTTCTAGGAGTTGGAGACATACCAAGTTTAGCTCAGTTCTGGGCATCTTTGACATACCTATACAAACTTGATCCTACATAGTAACTTGCAACTTTGAATGAGAATGTGCTTGCTTACAGCAACGTGCTATATGTTCTTAATGCCTAAATTGGGAAACTGTGTCAAAACTTTGTTAGGAATTATGTGATCCTTACTAGCTGGAAGTAATGGAGATGGGGCATGAAGTTATTTCTAGGAGTTGGAGACATACCAAGTTTAGCTCAGTTCTGGGCATCTTTGAAATACCTATACAAACTTGTTCCTACATAGTAACTTGCAACTTTGAATGAGAATGTGCTTGCTTACAGCAACGTGCTATATGTTCTGAATGCCCGAATGGGGAATCTGTGTCAAAACTTTGTTAGGAATTATGTGATCCTTACTAGATGGAAGTAAGGGAGATGGGGCATGAAGATAATTCTAGGAGTTGGAGACATACCCACTTTAGCTCAGTTCTTGGCATCTTTGAAATACCTATACTAACTTGTTCCTACATTGTAACTTGCAACTTTGAATGAGAATGTTCTTGCTTACAGCAACGTGCTATGTGGTCTGAATGCCCGAATTGGGAATCTGTGTCAAAACTTTGTTAGGAATTATGTGATCCTTACTAGCTGGAAGTAAGGGAGATGGGGCATGAAGTTATTTCTAGCAGTTGGAGACATACCAAGTTAGCTCAGTTCTGGGCATCTTTGAAATACCTATACAAAATAATTCCTACATAGTAACTTGCAACTTTGAATGAGAATGTGCTTGCTTACAGCAACGTGCTATATGTTCTGAACGCCCGAATTGGGAATCTGTGTCAAAACTTTGGGAATCTGTGTCAAAACTTTCTTAGGAATTATGTGATCCTTACTAACTGGAAGTAAGGGAGTTGGGGCATGAAGTTATTTCTAGGAGTTAGAGAAATACCAAGTTTAGCTCAGTTCTGGGAATTTTGAAATACCTATACAAACTTGTTCCTACATAGTAACTTGCAACTTTGAATGAGAATGTGCTTGCTTACAGCAACGTGCTATATGTTCTGAATGCCCGAATTGGGAAACTGTGTCAAAACTTTGTTAGGAATTATGTGATCCTTACTAGCTGGAAGTAATGGAGATGGGGCATGAAGTTATTTCTAGGAGTTGGAGACATACCAAGTTTAGCTCATTTCTGGGCATCTTTGAAATACCTATACAAACTTGTTCCTACAGAGTAACTTGCAACTTTGAATGAGAATGTGCTTGCTTACAGCAACGTGCTATATGTTCTGAATGCCCGAATTGGGAATCTGTGTCAAAACTTTGTTAGGAATTATGTGATCCTTACTAGCTGGAAGTAAGGGAGATGGGGCATGAAGTTATTTCTAGGAGTTGGAGAAATACCAAGTTTAGCTCAGTTCTGGGCATCTTTAAAATACCTATACAAACTTGTTCCTACATAGTAACTTGCAACTTTGAATGAGAATGTGCTTGCTTACAGCAACGTGCTATATGGACTGAATGCCCGAATTGGGCATCTGTGTCAAAACTTTGTTAGGAATTATGTGATCCTTACTAGCTGGAAGTAATGGAGATGGGGCAGGAAGTTATTTCTAGGAGTTGGAGACATACCAAGTTTAGCTCAGTTCTGGGCATCTTTGAAATACCTATACAAACTTGTTCCTACATAGTAACATGAACTTTGAATGAGAATGTGCTTGCTTACAGCAACGTGCTATATGTTCTGAATGCCCGAATTGGGAATCTGTGTCAAAACTTTGTTAGGAATTATGTGATCCTTACTAGTTGGAAGTAAGGGAGATGGGGCATTAAGTTGTTTCTAGGAGTTGGAGACATACCAAATTTAGCTCAGTTCTGGGCATCTTTGAAATACCTATACAAACTAATTCCTACATAGTAACTTGCAACTTTGAATGAGAATGTGCTTGCTTACAGCAACGTGCTATATGTTCTGAACGCCCGAATTGGGAATCTGTGTCAAAACTTTCTTAGGAATTATGTGATCCTTACTAACTGGAAGTAAGGGAGTTGGGGCATGAAGTTATTTCTAGGAGTTAGAGAAATACCAAGTTTAGCTCAGTTCTGGGAATCTTTGAAATACCTATACAAACTTGTTCCTACATAGTAACTTGCAACTTTGAATGAGAATGTGCTTGCTTACAGCAACGTGCTATATGTTCTGAATGCACGAATTGGGAATCTGTGTCAAAACTTTGTTAGGAATTATGTGATCCTTACTAGCTGGAAGTAAGGGAGATGGGGCATGAAGTAATTTCTAGGAGTTGCAGACATACCAAGTTTAGCTCAGTTCTGGACATCTTTGAAATACCTATACAAACTTGTTCCTACATAGTAACTTGCAACTTTGAATGAGAATGTGCTTGCTTACAGCAACGTGCTATATGTTCTGAATGACCGAATTGGGAAACTGTGTCAAAACTTTGTTAGGAATTATGTGATCCTTACTAGCTGGAAGTAATGGAGATGGGGCATGAAGTTATTTCTAGGAGTTGGAGACATACCAAGTTTAGCTCAGTTCTGGGCATCTTTGAAATACCTATACAAACTTGTTCCTACATAGTAACTTGCAACTTTGAATGAGAATGTGCTTGCTTACAGCAACGTGCTATATGTTCTGAATGCCCGAATGGGGAATCTGTGTCAAAACTTTGTTAGGAATTATGTGATCCTTACTAGATGGAAGTAAGGGAGATGGGGCATGAAGATAATTCTAGGAGTTGGAGACATACCCACTTTAGCTCAGTTCTTGGCATCTTTGAAATACCTATACTAACTTGTTCCTACATTGTAACTTGCAACTTTGAATGAGAATGTTCTTGCTTACAGCAACGTGCTATGTGGTCTGAATGCCCGAATTGGGATTCTGTGTCAAAACTTTGTTAGGAATTATGTGATCCTTACTAGCTGGAAGTAAGGGAGATGGGGCATGAAGTTATTTCTAGCATTTGGAGACATACCAAGTTTAGCTCAGTTCTGGGCATCTTTGAAATACCTATACAAAATAATTCCTACATAGTAACTTGCAACTTTGAATGAGAATGTGCTTGCTTACAGCAACGTGCTATATGTTCTGAACGCCCGAATTGGGAATCTGTGTCAAAACTTTGGGAATCTGTGTCAAAACTTTCTTAGGAATTATGTGATCCTTACTAACTGGAAGTAAGGGAGTTGGGGCATGAAGTTATTTCTAGGAGTTAGAGAAATACCAAGTTTAGCTCAGTTCTGGGAATTTTGAAATACCTATACAAACTTGTTCCTACATAGTAACTTGCAACTTTGAATGAGAATGTGCTTGCTTACAGCAACGTGCTATATGTTCTGAATGCCCGAATTGGGAAACTGTGTCAAAACTTTGTTAGGAATTATGTGATCCTTACTAGCTGGAAGTAATGGAGATGGGGCATGAAGTTATTTCTAGGAGTTGGAGACATACCAAGTTTAGCTCATTTCTGGGCATCTTTGAAATACCTATACAAACTTGTTCCTACAGAGTAACTTGCAACTTTGAATGAGAATGTGCTTGCTTACAGCAACGTGCTATATGTTCTGAATGCCCGAATTGGGAATCTGTGTCAAAACTTTGTTAGGAATTATGTGATCCTTACTAGCTGGAAGTAAGGGAGATGGGGCATGAAGTTATTTCTAGGAGTTGGAGAAATACCAAGTTTAGCTCAGTTCTGGGCATCTTTAAAATACCTATACAAACTTGTTCCTACATAGTAACTTGCAACTTTGAATGAGAATGTGCTTGCTTACAGCAACGTGCTATATGGACTGAATGCCCGAATTGGGCATCTGTGTCAAAACTTTGTTAGGAATTATGTGATCCTTACTAGCTGGAAGTAATGGAGATGGGGCAGGAAGTTATTTCTAGGAGTTGGAGACATACCAAGTTTAGCTCAGTTCTGGGCATCTTTGAAATACCTATACAAACTTGTTCCTACATAGTAACATGAACTTTGAATGAGAATGTGCTTGCTTACAGCAACGTGCTATATGTTCTGAATGCCCGAATTGGGAATCTGTGTCAAAACTTTGTTAGGAATTATGTGATCCTTACTAGTTGGAAGTAAGGGAGATGGGGCATTAAGTTGTTTCTAGGAGTTGGAGACATACCAAATTTAGCTCAGTTCTGGGCATCTTTGAAATACCTATACAAACTAATTCCTACATAGTAACTTGCAACTTTGAATGAGAATGTGCTTGCTTACAGCAACGTGCTATATGTTCTGAACGCCCGAATTGGGAATCTGTGTCAAAACTTTCTTAGGAATTATGTGATCCTTACTAACTGGAAGTAAGGGAGTTGGGGCATGAAGTTATTTCTAGGAGTTAGAGAAATACCAAGTTTAGCTCAGTTCTGGGAATCTTTGAAATACCTATACAAACTTGTTCCTACATAGTAACTTGCAACTTTGAATGAGAATGTGCTTGCTTACAGCAACGTGCTATATGTACTGAATGCACGAATTGGGAATCTGTGTCAAAACTTTGTTAGGAATTATGTGATCCTTACTAGCTGGAAGTAAGGGAGATGGGGCATGAAGTAATTTCTAGGAGTTGCAGACATACCAAGTTTAGCTCAGTTCTGGACATCTTTGAAATACCTATACAAACTTGTTCCTCCATAGTAACTTGCAACTTTGAATGAGAATGTGCTTGCTTACAGCAACGTGCTATATGTTCTGAATGACCGAATTGGGAAACTGTGTCAAAACTTTGTTAGGAATTATGTGATCCTTACTAGCTGGAAGTAATGGAGATGGGGCATGAAGTTATTTCTAGGAGTTGGAGACATACCAAGTTTAGCTCAGTTCTGGGCATCTTTGAAATACCTATACAAACTTGTTCCTACATAGTAACTTGCAACTTTGAATGAGAATGTGCTTGCTTACAGCAACGTGCTATATGTTCTGAATGCCCGAATTGGGAATCTGTGTCAAAACTTTGTTAGGAATTATGTGATCCTTACTAGCTGGAAGTAAGGGAGATGGGGCATGAAGTTATTTCTAGGAGTTGGAGACATACCAAGTTTAGCTCAGTTCTGGGCATCTTTGAAATACCTATACAAACTAATTCCTACATAGTAACTTGCAACTTTGAATGAGAATGTGCTTGCTTACAGCAACGTGCTATATGTTCTGAATGCCGAATTGGGAATCTGTGTCAAAACTTTCTTAGGAATTATGTGATCCTTAGTAGCTGGAAGTAAGGGAGTTGGGGCATGAAGTTATTTCTAGGAGTTAGAGAAATACCAAGTTTAGCTCAGTTCTGGGAATCTTTGAAATACCTATACAAACTTGTTCCTACATAGTAACTTGCAACTTTGAATGAGAATGTGCTTGCTTACAGCAACGTGCTATATGTTCTGAATGCCCGAATTGGGAATCTGTGTCAAAACTTTGTTAGGAATTATGTGATCCTTACTAGGTGGAAGTAAGGGAGATGGGGCATGAAGTTATTTCTAGGAGTTGGAGACATACCAAGTTTAGCTTAGTTCTGGACATCTTTGAAATACCTATACAAACTTGATCCTACATAGTAACTTGCAACTTTGAATGAGAATGTGCTTGCTTACAGCAACGTGCTATATGTTCTTAATGCCCAAATTGGGAAACTGTGTCAAAACTTTGTTAGGAATTATGTGATCCTTACTAGCTGGAAGTAATGGAGATGGGGCATGAAGTTATTTCTAGGAGTTGGAGACATACCAAGTTTAGCTCAGTTCTGGGCATCTTTGAAATACCTATACAAACTTGTTCCTACATAGTAACTTGCAACTTTGAATGAGAATGTGCTTGCTTACAGCAACGTGCTATATGTTCTGAATGCCCGAATTGGGAATCTGTGTCAAAACTTTGTTACGAATTATGTGATCCTTACTAGATGGAAGTAAGTGAGATGGGGCATGAAGTTATTTCTAGGAGTTGGAGACATACCCACTTTAGCTCAGTTCTGGGCATCTTTGAAATACCTATACTAACTTGTTCCTACATAGTAAATTGCAACTTTGAATGAGAATGTTCTTGCTTACAGCAACGTGCTATATGGTCTGAATGCCCGAATTGGGAATCTGTGTCAAAACTTTGTTAGGAATTATGTGATCCTTACTAGCTGGAAGTAAGGGAGTTGGGGCATGAATTTATTTCTAGGAGTTGGACACATACCAAGTTTAGCACAGTTCTGGGCATCTTTGAAATACCTATACAAACTTGTTCCTACATAGTAACTTGCAACTTTGAATGAGAATGTGCTTGCTTACAGCAACGTGCTATATGTTCTGAACGCCCGAATTGGGAATCTGTGTCAAAACTTTCTTAGGAATTATGTGATCCTTACTAACTGGAAGTAAGGGAGTTGGGGCATGAAGTTATTTCTAGGAGTTAGAGAAATACCAAGTTTAGCTCAGTTCTGGGAATCTTTGAAATACCTATACAAACTTGTTCCTACATAGTAACTTGCAACTTTGAATGAGAATGTGCTTGCTTACAGCAACGTTCTATATGTTCTGAATGCCCGAATTGGGAATCTGTGTCAAAACTTTGTTAGGAATTATGTGATCCTTACTAGCTGTAAGTAAGGGAGATGGGGCATGAAGTTATTTCTAGGAGTTGGAGACATACCAAGTTTAGCTCAGTTCTGGACATCTTTGAAATACCTATACAAACTTGTTCCTACATAGTAACCTGCAACTTTGAATGAGAATGTGCTTGTTTACAGCAACGTGCTATATGTTCTGAATGCCCGAATTGGGAAACTGTGTCAAAACTTTATTAGGAATTATGTGATCCTTACTTGCTGGAAGTAATGGAGATGGGGCATGAAGTTATTTCTAGGAGTCGGAGACATACCAAGTTTAGCTCAGTTCTGGGCATCTTTGAAATACCTATACAAACTTGTTCCTACATAGTAACTTGCAACTTTGAATGAGAATGTGCTTGCTTACAGCAACGTGCTATATGTTCTGAATGCCCGAATTGGGAATCTGTGTCAAAACTTTGTTAGGAATTATGTGATCCTTACTAGCTGGAAGTAAGGGAGATGGGGCATGAAGTTATTTCTAGGAGTTGGAGACCTACCAAGTTTAGCTCAGTTCTGGGCATCTTTGAAATACCTATACAAACTTGTTCCTACATAGTAACTTGCAACTTTGAATGAGAATGTGCTTGCTTACAGCAACGTGCTATATGGTCTGAATGCCCGAATTGGGCATCTGTGTCAAAACTTTGTTAGGAATTATGTGATCCTTACTAGCTGGAAGTAAGGGAGATGGGGCAGGAAGTTATTTCTGGGAGTTGGAGACATACCAAGTTTAGCTCAGTTCTGGGCATCTTTGAAATACCTATACAAACTTGTTCCTACATAGTAACTTGAACTTTGAATGAGAATGTGCTTGCTTACAGCAACGTGCTATATGTTCTGAATGCCCGAATTGGGAATCTGTGTCAAAACTTTGTTAGGAATTATGTGATCCTTACTAGTTCGAAGTAAGGGAGATGGGGCATGAAGTTAATTCTAGGACTTGGAGACATACCAAGTTTAGCTCAGTTCTGGGCATCTTTGAAATACCTATACAAACTAATTCCTACATAGTAACTTGCAACTTTGAATGAGAATGTGCTTGCTTACAGCAACGTGCTATATGTTCTGAACGCCCGAATTGGGAATCTGTGTCAAAACATCTTAGGAATTATGTGATCCTTACTAACTGGAAGTAAGGGAGTTGGGGCATGAAGTTATTTCTAGGAGTTAGAGAAATACCAAGTTTAGCTCAGTTCTGGGAATCTTTGAAATACCTATACAAACTTGTTCCTACATAGTAACTTGCAACTTTGAATGAGAATGTGCTTGCTTACAGCAACGTGCTATATGTTCTGAATGCCCGAATTGGGAAACTGTGTCAAAACTTTGTTAGGAATTATGTGATCCTTACTAGCTGGAAGTAATGGAGATGGGGTATGAAGTTATTTCTAGGAGTTGGAGACATACCAAGTTTAGCTCAGTTCTGGGCATCTTTGAAATACCTATACAAACTTGTTCCTACATAGTAACTTGCAACTTTGAATGAGAATGTGCTTGCTTACAGCAACGTGCTATATGTTCTGAATGCCCGAATTGGGAATCTGTGTCAAAACTTTGTTAGGAATTATGTGATCCTTACTAGCTGGAAGTAAGGGAGATAGGGCATGAAGTGATTTCTAAGAGTTGGAGACATACCAAGTTTAGCTCAGTTCTGGGCATCTTTGAAATACCTATACAAACTTGTTCCTACATAGTAACTTGCAACTTTGAATGAGAATGTGCTTGCTTACAGCAACGTGCTATATGTTCTGAATGCCCGAATTGGGAATCTGTGTCAAAACTTTGTTAGGAATTATGTGATCCTTACTAGCTGGAAGTAAGGGAGATGGGGCATGAAGTTATTTCTAGGAGTTGGAGACATACCAAGTTTTGTTCAGTTCTGGGCATCTTTGAAATACCTATACAAACTAATTCCTACATAGTAACTTGCAACTTTGAATGAGAATGTGCTTGCTTACAGCAACGTGCTATATGTTCTGAACGCCCGAATTGGGAATCTGTGTCAAAACTTTCTTAGGAATTATGTGATCCTTACTAGCTGGAAGTAAGGGAGATGGGGCATGAAGTTATTTCTAGGAGTTAGAGAAATACCAAGTTTAGCTCAGTTCTGGGAATCTTTGAAATACCTATACAAACTTGTTCCTACATAGTAACTTGCAACTTTGAATGAGAATGTGCTTGCTTACAGCAACGTGCTATATGTTCTGAATGCCCGAATTGGGAATCTGTGTCAAAACTTTGTTAGGAATTATGTGATCCTTACCAGCTGGAAGTAAGGGAGATGGGGCATGAAGTTATTTCTAGGAGTTGGAGACATACCAAGTTTAGCTCAGTTCTGGGCATCTTTGAAATACCTATACAAACTTGTTCCTACATAGTAACTTGCAACTTTGAATGAGAATGTGCTTGCTTACACATTGTGCTATATGTTCTGAATGCCCGAATTGGGAATCTGTGTCAAAACTTTGTTAGGAATTATGTGATCCTTACTAGATGGAAGTAAGGGAGATGGGGCATGAAGTTATTTCTAGGAGTTGGAGACATACCCACTTTAGCTCAGTTCTGGGCATCTTTGAAATACCTATACTAACTTGTTCCTACATAGTAACTTGCAACTTTGAATGAGAATGTTCTTGCTTACAGCAACGTGCTATATGGTCTGAATGCCCGAATTGGGAATCTGTGTCAAAACTTTGTTAGGAATTATGTGATCCTTACTAGCTGGAAGTAAGGGAGTTGGGGCATGAAGTTATTTCTAGGAGTTGGAGACATACCAAGTTTAGCACAGTTCTGGGCATCTTTGAAATACCTATACAAACTTGTTCCTACATAGTAACTTGCAACTTTGAATGAGAATGTGCTTGCTTACAGCAACGTGCTATATGTTCTGAACGCCCGAATTGGGAATCTGTGTCAAAACCTTTTTAGGAATTATGTGATCCTTACTAACTGGAAGTAAGGGAGTTGGGGCATGAAGTTATTTCTAGGAGTTAGAGAAAAACCAAGTTTAGCTCAGTTCTGGGAATCTTTGAAATACCTATACAAACTTGTTCCTACATAGTAACTTGCAACTTTGAATGAGAATGTGCTTGCTTAAGGCAACGTGCTATATGTTCTGAATTCCCGAATTGGGAAACTGTGTCAAAACTTTGTTAGGAATTATGTGATCCTTACTAGATGGAAGTAATGGAGATGGGGCATGAAGTTATTTCTAGGAGTTGGACACATACCAAGTTTAGCTCAGTTCTGGGCATCTTTGAAATACCTATACAAACTTGTTCCTACATAGTAACTTGCAACTTTGAATGAGAATGTGCTTGCTTACAGCAACGTGCTATATGTTCTGAATGCCCGAATTGGGAATCTGTGTCAAAACTTTGTTAGGAATTATGTGATCCTTACTAGCTGGAAGTAAGGGAGATGGGGCATGAAGTTATTTCTAGGAGTTGGAGACATACCAAGTTTAGCTCAGTTCTGGGCATCTTTGAAATACCTATACAAACTTGTTCCTACATAGTAACTTGCAACTTTGAATGAGAATGTGCTTGCTTACAGCAACGTGCTATATGTTCTGAATGCCCGAATTGGGAATCTGTGTCAAAACTTTGTTAGGAATTATGTGATCCTTACTAGCTGGAAGTAAGGGAGATGGGGCATGAAGTTATTTCTAGGAGTTGGAGACATACAACGTTTAGCTCAGTTCTGGGCATCTTTGAAATACCTATACAAACTTGTTCCTACATAGTAACTTGCAACTTTGAATGAGAATGTGCTTGCTTACAGCAACGTGCTATATGTTCTGAATGCCCGAATTGGGAATCTGTGTCAAAACATTGTTAGGAATTATGTGATCCTTACTAGCTGTAAGTAAGGGAGATGGGGCATGAAGTTATTTCTAGGAGTTGGAGACATACCAAGTTTAGCTCAGTTCTGGACATCTTTGAAATACCTATACAAACTTGTTCCTACATAGTAACTTGCAACTTTGAATGAGAATGTGCTTGCTTACAGCAACGTGCTATATGTTCTGAATGCCCGAATTGGGAAACTGTGTCAAAACTTGTTAGGAATTATGTGATCCTTACTAGCTGGAAGTAATGGAGATGGGGCATGAAGTTATTTCAAGGAGTTGGAGACATACCAAGTTTAGCTCAGTTCTGGGCATCTTTGAAATACCTATACAAACTTGTTCCTACATAGTAACTTGCAACTTTGAATGAGAATGTGCTTGCTTACAGCAACGTGCTATATGTTCTGAATGCCCGAATTGGGAATCTGTGTCAAAACTTTGTTAGGAATTATGTGATCCTTACTAGCTGGAAGTAAGGGAGATGGGGCATGAAGTTATTTCTAGGAGTTGGAGACATACCAAGTTTAGCTCAGTTCTGGGCATCTTTGAAATACCTATACAAACTTGTTCCTACATAGTAACTTGCAACTTTGAATGAGAATGTGCTTGCTTACAGCAACGTGCTATATGTTCTAAATGCCCGAATTGGGAATCTGTGTCAAAACTTTGTTAGGAATTATGTGATCCTTACTAGCTGGAAGTAAGGGAGATGGGGCATGAAGTTATTTCTAGGAGTTGGAGACATACCAAGTTTAGCTCAGTTCTGGACATCTTTGAAATACCTATACAAACTTGATCCTACATAGTAACTTGCAACTTTGAATGAGAATGTGCTTGCTTACAGCAACGTGCTATATGATCTTAATGCCCAAATTGGGAAACTGTGTCAAAACTTTGTTAGGAATTATGTGATCCTTACTAGCTGGAAGTAATGGAATGGGGCATGAAGTTATTTCTAGGAGTTGGAGACATACCAAGTTTAGCTCAGTTCTGGGCATCTTTCAAATATCTATACAAACTTGTTCCTACATAGTAACTTGCAACTTTGAATGAGAATGTGCTTGCTTACAGCATCGTGCTATATGTTCTGAATGCCCGAATTGGGAATCTGTGTCAAAACTTTGTTAGGAATTATGTGATCCTTACTAGATGGAAGTAAGGGAGATGGGGCATGAAGTTATTTCTAGGAGTTGGAGACATACCCACTTTAGCTCAGTTCTGGACATCTTTGAAATACCTATACTAACTTGTTCCTACATAGTAACTTGCAACTTTGAATGAGAATGTTCTTGCTTACAGCAACGTGCTATATGGTCTGAATGCCCGAATTGGGAATCTGTGTCAAAACTTTGTTAGGAATTATGTGATCCTTACTAGCTGGAAGTAAGGGAGTTGGGGCATGAAGTTATTTCTAGGAGTTGGAGACATACCAAGTTTAGCACAGTTCTGGGCATCTTTGAAATACCTATACAAACTTGTTCCTACATAGTAACTTGCAACTTTGAATGAGAATGTGCTTGCTTACAGCAACGTGCTATATGTTCTGAACGCCCGAATTGGGAATCTGTGTCAAAACTTTTTTAGGAATTATGTGATCCTTACTAACTGGAAGTAAGGGAGTTGGGGCATGAAGTTATTTCTAGGAGTTAGAGAAATACCAAGTTTAGCTCAGTTCTGGGAATCTTTGAAATACCTATACAAACTTGTTCCTACATAGTAACTTGCAACTTTGAATGAGAATGTGCTTGCTTAAGGCAACGTGCTATATGTTCTGAATGCCCGAATTGGGAAACTGTGTCAAAACTTTGTTAGGAATTATGTGATCCTTACTAGCTGGAAGTAATGGAGATGTGGCATGAAGTTATTTCTAGGAGTTGGAGACATACCAAGTTTAGCTCAGTTCTGGGCATCTTTGAAATACCTATACAAACTTGTTCCTACATAGTAACTTGCAACTTTGAATGAGAATGTGCTTGCTTACAGCAACGTGCTATATGTTCTGAATGCCCGAATTGGGAATCTGTGTCAAAACTTTGTTAGGAATTATGTGATCCTTACTAGCTGGAAGTAAGGGAGATGGGGCATGAAGTTATTTCTAGGAGTTGGAGACATACCAAGTTTAGCTCAGTTCTGGGCATCTTTGAAATACCTATACAAACTTGTTCCTACATAGTAACTTGCAACTTTGAATGAGAATGTGCTTGCTTACAGCAACGTGCTATATGTTCTGAATGCCCGAATTGGGAATCTGTGTCAAAACTTTGTTAGGAATTATGTGATCCTTACTAGCTGGAAGTAAGGGAGATGGGGCATGAAGTTATTTCTAGGAGTTGGAGACATACCAAGTTTAGCTCAGTTCTGGGCATCTTTGAAATACCTATACAAACTTGTTCCTACATAGTAACTTGCAACTTTGAATGAGAATGTGCTTGCTTACAGCAACGTGCTATATGTTCTGAATGCCCGAATTGGGAATCTGTGTCAAAACTTTGTTAGGAATTATGTGATCCTTACTAGCTGGAAGTAAGGGAGATGGGGCATGAAGTTATTTCTAGGAGTTGGAGACATACCAAGTTTAGCTCAGTTCTGGGCATCTTTGAAATACCTATACAAACTTGTTCCTACATAGTAACTTGCAACTTTGAATGAGAATGTGCTTGCTTACAGCAACGTGCTATATGTTCTAAATGCCCGAATTGGGAATCTGTGTCAAAACTTTGTTAGGAATTATGTGATCCTTACTAGCTGGAAGTAAGGGAGATGGGGCATGAAGTTATTTCTAGGAGTTGGAGACATACCAAGTTTAGCTCAGTTCTGGACATCTTTGAAATACCTATACAAACTTGATCCTACATAGTAACTTGCAACTTTGAATGAGAATGTGCTTGCTTACAGCAACGTGCTATATGATCTTAATGCCCAAATTGGGAAACTGTGTCAAAACTTTGTTAGGAATTATGTGATCCTTACTAGCTGGAAGTAATGGAATGGGGCATGAAGTTATTTCTAGGAGTTGGAGACATACCAAGTTTAGCTCAGTTCTGGGCATCTTTCAAATATCTATACAAACTTGTTCCTACATAGTAACTTGCAACTTTGAATGAGAATGTGCTTGCTTACAGCATCGTGCTATATGTTCTGAATGCCCGAATTGGGAATCTGTGTCAAAACTTTGTTAGGAATTATGTGATCCTTACTAGATGGAAGTAAGGGAGATGGGGCATGAAGTTATTTCTAGGAGTTGGAGACATACCCACTTTAGCTCAGTTCTGGACATCTTTGAAATACCTATACTAACTTGTTCCTACATAGTAACTTGCAACTTTGAATGAGAATGTTCTTGCTTACAGCAACGTGCTATATGGTCTGAATGCCCGAATTGGGAATCTGTGTCAAAACTTTGTTAGGAATTATGTGATCCTTACTAGCTGGAAGTAAGGGAGTTGGGGCATGAAGTTATTTCTAGGAGTTGGAGACATACCAAGTTTAGCACAGTTCTGGGCATCTTTGAAATACCTATACAAACTTGTTCCTACATAGTAACTTGCAACTTTGAATGAGAATGTGCTTGCTTACAGCAACGTGCTATATGTTCTGAACGCCCGAATTGGGAATCTGTGTCAAAACTTTTTTAGGAATTATGTGATCCTTACTAACTGGAAGTAAGGGAGTTGGGGCATGAAGTTATTTCTAGGAGTTAGAGAAATACCAAGTTTAGCTCAGTTCTGGGAATCTTTGAAATACCTATACAAACTTGTTCCTACATAGTAACTTGCAACTTTGAATGAGAATGTGCTTGCTTAAGGCAACGTGCTATATGTTCTGAATGCCCGAATTGGGAAACTGTGTCAAAACTTTGTTAGGAATTATGTGATCCTTACTAGCTGGAAGTAATGGAGATGTGGCATGAAGTTATTTCTAGGAGTTGGAGACATACCAAGTTTAGCTCAGTTCTGGGCATCTTTGAAATACCTATACAAACTTGTTCCTACATAGTAACTTGCAACTTTGAATGAGAATGTGCTTGCTTACAGCAACGTGCTATATGTTCTGAATGCCCGAATTGGGAATCTGTGTCAAAACTTTGTTAGGAATTATGTGATCCTTACTAGCTGGAAGTAAGGGAGATGGGGCATGAAGTTATTTCTAGGAGTTGGAGACATACCAAGTTTAGCTCAGTTCTGGGCATCTTTGAAATACCTATACAAACTTGTTCCTACATAGTAACTTGCAACTTTGAATGAGAATGTGCTTGCTTACAGCAACGTGCTATATGTTCTGAATGCCCGAATTGGGAATCTGTGTCAAAACTTTGTTAGGAATTATGTGATCCTTACTAGCTGGAAGTAAGGGAGATGGGGCATGAAGTTATTTCTAGGAGTTGGAGACATACCAAGTTTAGCTCAGTTCTGGGCATCTTTGAAATACCTATACAAACTTGTTCCTACATAGTAACTTGCAACTTTGAATGAGAATGTGCTTGCTTACAGCAACGTGCTATATGTTCTGAATGCCCGAATTGGGAATCTGTGTCAAAACTTTGTTAGGAATTATGTGATCCTTACTAGCTGGAAGTAAGGGAGATGGGGCATGAAGTTATTTCTAGGAGTTGGAGACATACCAAGTTTAGCTCAGTTCTGGACATCTTTGAAATACCTATACAAACTTGATCCTACATAGTAACTTGCAACTTTGAATGAGAATGTGCTTGCTTACAGCAACGTGCTATATGATCTTAATGCCCAAATTGGGAAACTGTGTCAAAACTTTGTTAGGAATTATGTGATCCTTACTAGCTGGAAGTAATGGAGATGGGGCATGAAGTTATTTCTAGGAGTTGGAGACATACCAAGTTTAGCTCAGTTCTGGGCATCTTTGAAATACCTATACAAACTTGTTCCTACATAGTAACTTGCAACTTTGAATGAGAATGTGCTTGCTTACAGCAACGTGCTATATGTTCTGAATGCCCGAATTGGGAATCTGTGTCAAAACTTTGTTAGGAATTATGTGATCCTTACTAGCTGGAAGTAAGGGAGATGGGGCATGAAGTTATTTCTAGGAGTTGGAGACATACCAAGTTTAGCACAGTTCGGGGCATCTTTGAAATACCTATACAAACTTGTTCCGTCATAGTAACTTGCAACTTTGAATGAGAATGTGCTTGCTTACAGCAACGTGTTATATGTTCTGAATGCCCGAATTGGGAATCTGTGTCAAAACTTTGTTAGGAATTATGTGATCCTTACTAGCTGGAAGTAAGGGAGATGGGACATGAAGTTTTTTCTAGGAGTTGGAGACATACCAAGTTTAGCTCAGTTCTGGACATCTTTGAAATACCTATACAAACTTGTTCCTACATAGTAACTTGCAACTTTGAATGAGAATGTGCTTGCTTACAGCAACGTGCTATATGTTCTGAATGCCCGAATTGGGAAACTGTGTCAAAACTTTGTTAGGAATTATGTGATCCTTACTAGCTGGAAGTAATGGAGATGGGGCATGAAGTTATTTCTAGGAGTTGGAGACATACCAAGTTTAGCTCAGTTCTGGGCATCTTTGAAATACCTATACAAACTTGTTCCTACATAGTAACTTCCAACTTTGAATGAGAATGTGCTTGCTTACAGCAACGTGCTATATGTTCTGAATGCCCGAATTGGGAATCTGTGTCAAAACTTTGTTAGGAATTATGTGATCCTTACTAGCTGGAAGTAAGGGAGATTGGGCATGAAGTTATTTCTAGGAGTTGGAGACATACCAAGTTTAGCTCAGTTCTGGGCATCTTTGAAATACCTATACAAACTAATTCCTACATAGTAACTTGCAACTTTGAATGAGAATGTGCTTGCTTACAGCAACGTGCTATATGTTCTGAATGCCGAATTGGGAATCTGTGTCAAAACTTTCTTAGGAATTATGTGATCCTTACCAGCTGGAAGTAAGGGAGTTGGGGCATGAAGATATTTCTAGGAGTTAGAGAAATACCAAGTTTAGCTCAGTTCTGGGAATCTTTGAAATACCTATACAAACTTGTTCCTACATAGTAACTTGCAACTTTGAATGAGAATGTGCTTGCTTACAGCAACGTGCTATATGTTCTGAATGCCCGAATTGGGAATCTGTGTCAAAACTTTGTTAGGAATTATGTGATCCTTACTAGCTGGAAGTTAGGGAGGTGGGGCATGAAGTTATTTCTAGGAGTTGGAGACATACCAAGTTTAGCTCAGTTCTGGACATCTTTGAAATACCTATACAAACTTGTTCCTACATAGTAACTTGCAACTTTGAATGAGAATGTGCTTGCTTACAGCAACGTGCTATATGTTCTGAATGCCCAAATTGGGAATCTGTGTCAAAACTTTGTTAGGAATTATGTGATCCTTACTAGCTGGAAGTAATGGAGATGGGGCATGAAGTTATTTCTAGGAGTTGGACACATACCAAGTTTAGCTCAGTTCTGGGCATCTTTGAAATACCTATACAAACTTGTTCCTACATAGTAACTTGCAACTTTGAATGAGAATGTGCTTGCTTACAGCAACGTGCTATATGTTCTGAATGCCCGAATTGGGAATCTGTGTCAAAACTTTGTTAGGAATTATGTGATCCTTACTAGCTGGAAGTAAGGGAGATGGGGCATGAAGTTATTTCTAGGAGTTGGAGACATACCAAGTTTAGCACAGTTCGGGGCATCTTTGAAATACCTATACAAACTTGTTCCGTCATAGTAACTTGCAACTTTGAATGAGAATGTGCTTGCTTACAGCAACGTGTTATATGTTCTGAATGCCCGAATTGGGAATCTGTGTCAAAACTTTGTTAGGAATTATGTGATCCTTACTAGCTGGAAGTAAGGGAGATGGGACATGAAGTTTTTTCTAGGAGTTGGAGACATACCAAGTTTAGCTCAGTTCTGGACATCTTTGAAATACCTATACAAACTTGTTCCTACATAGTAACTTGCAACTTTGAATGAGAATGTGCTTGCTTACAGCAACGTGCTATATGTTCTGAATGCCCGAATTGGGAAACTGTGTCAAAACTTTGTTAGGAATTATGTGATCCTTACTAGCTGGAAGTAATGGAGATGGGGCATGAAGTTATTTCTAGGAGTTGGAGACATACCAAGTTTAGCTCAGTTCTGGGCATCTTTGAATTACCTATACAAACTTGTTCCTACATAGTAACTTCCAACATTGAATGAGAATGTGCTTGCTTACAGCAACGTGCTATATGTTCTGAATGCCCGAATTGGGAATCTGTGTCAAAACTTTGTTAGGAATTATGTGATCCTTACTAGCTGGAAGTAAGGAAGATTGGGCATGAAGTTATTTCTAGGAGTTGGAGACATACCCACTTTAGCTCAGTTCTGGGCATCTTTGAAATACCTATACAAACTAATTCCTACATAGTAACTTGCAACTTTGAATGAGAATGTGCTTGCTTACAGCAACGTGCTATATGTTCTGAATGCCGAATTGGGAATCTGTGTCAAAACTTTCTTAGGAATTATGTGATCCTTACCAGCTGGAAGTAAGGGAGTTGGGGCATGAAGATATTTCTAGGAGTTAGAGAAATACCAAGTTTAGCTCAGTTCTGGGAATCTTTGAAATACCTATACAAACTTGTTCCTACATAGTAACTTGCAACTTTGAATGAGAATGTGCTTGCTTACAGCAACGTGCTATATGTTCTGAATACCCGAATTGGGAATCTGTGTCAAAACTTTGTTAGGAATTATGTGATCCTTACTAGCTGGAAGTAAGGGAGATGGGGCATGAAGTTATTTCTAGGAGTTGGAGACATACCAAGTTTAGCTCAGTTCTGGACATCTTTGAAATACCTATACAAACTTGTTCCTACATAGTAACTTGCAACTTTGAATGAGAATGTGCTTGCTTACAGCAACGTGCTATATGTTCTTAATGCCCAAATTGGGAAACTGTGCCAAAACTTTGTTAGGAATTATGTGATCCTTACTAGCTGGAAGTAATGGAGATGGGGCATGAAGTTATTTCTAGGAGTTGGAGACATACCAAGTTTAGCTCAGTTCTGGGCATCTTTGAAATACCTATACAAACTTGTTCCTACATAGTAACTTGCAACTTTGAATGAGAATGTTCTTGCTTACAGCAACGTGCTATATGTACTGAATGCCCAAATTGGGAATCTGTGTCAAAACTTTGTTAGGAATTATGTGATCCTTACTAGCTGGAAGTAAGGGAGTTGGGGCATGAAGTTTTTTCTAGGAGTTGGACACATACCAAGTTTAGCACAGTTCTGGGCATCTTTGAAATACCTATACAAACTTGTTCCTACATAGTAACTTGCAACTTTGAATGAGAATGTGCTTGCTTACAGCAACGTGCTATATGTTCTGAATGCCCGAATTGGGAATCTGTGTCAAAACTTTGTTAGGAATTATGTGATCCTTACTAGATGGAAGTAAGGGAGATGGGGCATGAAGTTATTTCTAGGAGTTGGAGACATACCAAGTTTAGCTCAGTTCTGGGCATCTTTGAAATACCTATACAAACTTGTTCCTACATAGTAACTTGCAACTTTGAATGAGAATGTGCTTGCTTACAGCAACGTGCTATATGTTCTGAATGCCCGAATTGGGAATCTGTGTCAAAACTTTCTTAGGAATTATGTGATCCTTTCTAGATGGAAGTAAGGGAAATGGGGCATGAAGTTATTTCTAGGAGTTGGAGACATACCAAGTTTAGCTCAGTTCTGGGCATCTTTGAAATACCTATACAAACTTGTTCCTACATAGTAACTTGCAACTTTGAATGAGAATGTGCTTGCTTACAGCAACGTGCTATATGTTCTGAATGCCCGAATTGGGAATCTGTGTCAAAACTTTGTTAGGAATTATGTGATCCTTACTAGCTGGAAGTAAGGGAGATGGGGCATGAAGTTATTTCTAGGAGTTGGAGACATACCAAGTTTAGCTCAGTTCTGGGCATCTTTGAAATACCTATACACACTTGTTCCTACATAGTAACTTGCAACTTTGAATGAGAATGTGCTTGCTTACAGCGACGTGCTATATGTTCTGAATGTCCGAATTGGGAATCTGTGTCAAAATTTTGTTAGGAATTATGTGATCCTTACTAGCTGGAAGTAAGGGAGTTGGGGCATGAAGTTATTTCTAGGAGTTGGACACATACCAAGTTTAGCACAGTTCTGGGCATCTTTGAAATACCTATACAAACTTGTTCCTACATAGTAACTTGCAACTTTGAATGAGAATGTGCTTGCTTACAGCAACGTGCTATATGTTCTGAATGCCCGAATTGGGAATCTGTGTCAAATCTTTGTTAGGAATTATGTGATCCTTACTAGCTGGAAGTAAGGGAGATGGGGCATGAAGTTATTTCTAGGAGTTGGAGACATACCAAGTTTAGCTCAGTTCTGGGCATCTTTGAAATACCTATACAAACTTGTTCCTACATAGTAACTTGCAACTTTGAATGAGAATGTGCTTGCTTACAGCAACGTGCTATATGTTCTTAATGCCCGAATTGGGAATCTGTGTCAAAACTTTGTTAGGAATTATGTGATCCTTACTAGCTGGAAGTAAGGGAGATGGGGCATGAAGTTATTTCTAGGAGTTGGAGACATACCAAGATTAGCTCAGTTCTGGGCATCTTTGAAATACCTATACAAACTTGTTCCTACATAGTAACTTGCAACTTTGAATGAGAATGTGCTTCCTTACAGCAAGGTGCTACATGTTCTGAATGCCCGAATTGGGAATCTGTGTCAAAACTTTGTTAGGAATTATGTGACCCTTACTAGCTGGAAGTAATGGAGATGGGGCATGAAGTTATTTCTAGGAGTTGGAGACATACCCACTTTAGCTCAGTACTGGGCATCTTTGAAATACCTATACAAACTTGTTCCTACATAGTAACTTGCAACTTTGAATGAGAATGTGCTTGCTTACAGCAACGTGCTATATGTTCTGAATGCCCGAATTGGGAATCTGTGTCAAAACTTTGTTAGGAATTATGTGATCCTTACTAGCTGTAAGTAAGGGAGTTTGGGCATGATGTTATTTCTAGGAGTTGGACACATACCAAGTTTAGCACAGTTCTGGGCATCTTTGAAATACCTATACAAACTTGTTCCTACATAGTAACTTGCAACTTTGAATGAGAATGTGCTTGCTTACAGCAACGTGCTATATGTTCTGAATGCCCGAATTGGGAATCTGTGTCAAATCTTTGTTAGGAATTATGTGATCCTTACTAGCTGGAAGTAAGGGAGATGGGGCATGAAGTTATTTCTAGGAGTTGGAGACATACCAAGTTTAGCTCAGTTCTGGGCATCTTTGAAATACCTATACAAACTTGTTCCTACATAGTAACTTGCAACTTTGAATGAGAATGTGCTTGCTTACAGCAACGTGCTATATGTTCTGAATGCCCGAATTGGGAAGCTGTGTCCAAATTTTGTTAGGAATTATGTGATCCTTACTAGCTGGAAGTAAGGGAGATGGGGCATGAAGTTATTTCTAGGAGTTGGAGACATACCAAGTTTAACTCAGTTTTGGGCATCTTTGAAATACCTATAGAAACTTGTTCCTACATAGTAACTTGCAAATTTGAATGAGAATGTGCTTGCTTACAGCAACGTGCTACATGTTCTGAATGCCCGAATTGGGAATCTGTGTCAAAACTTTGTTAGGTAATATGTGACCCTTACTAGCTGGAAGTAATGGAGATGGGGCATGAAGTTATTTCTAGGAGTTGGAGACATACCCACTTTAGCTCAGTACTGGGCATCTTTGAAATACCTATACAAACTTGTTCCTACATAGTAACTTGCAACTTTGAATTAGAATGTGCTTGCTTACAGCAACGTGCTATATGTTCTGAATTCCGGAATTGGGAATCTGTGTCAAAACTTTGTTAGGAATTATGTGATCCTTACTAGCTGGAAGTAAGGGAGATGTGGCATGAAGTTATTTCTAGGAGTTGGAGACATACCAAGTTTAGCTCAGTTCTGGGCATCTTTGAAATACCTATACAAACTTGTTCCTACATAGTAACTTGCAAATTTGAATGAGAATGTGCTTGCTTACAGCAACGTGCTATATGTTCTGAATGCCCGAATTGGGAATCTGTGTCAAAAGTTTGTTAGGAATTATGTGATCCTTACTAGCTGTAAGTAAGGGAGTTGGGGCATGAAGTTATTTCTAGGAGTTGGACACATACCAAGTTTAGCACAGTTCTGGGCATCTTTGAAATACCTATACAAACTTGTTCCTACATAGTAACTTGCAACTTTGAATCAGAATGTGCTTGCTTACCGCAACGTGCTATATGTTCTGAATGCCCGAATTGGGAATCTGTGTCAAATCTTTGTTAGGAATTATGTGACCCCTACTAGCTGGAAGTAATGGAGATGGAGCATGAAGTTATTTCTATGAGTTGGAGACATACCAAGTTTAGCTCAATTCTGGGCATCTTTGAAATACCTATGCAAACTTGTTCCTACATAGTAACTTGCAACTTTGAATGAGAATGTGCTTGCTTACAGCAACGTGCTATATGTTCTGAATGCCCGAATTGGGAATCTGTGTCAAAACTTTGTTAGGAATTATGTGATCCTTACTAGCTGGAAGTAAGGGAGATGGGGCATGAAGTTATTTCTAGGAGTTGGAGACATACCAAGTTTAGCTCAGTTCTGGGCATCTTTGAAATACCTATACAAACTTGTTCCTACATAGTAACTTGCAACTTTGAATGAGAATGTGCTTGCTTACAGCAACGTGCTATATGTTCTGAATGCCCGAATTGGGAATCTGTGTCAAAACTTTGTTAGGAATTATGTGATCCTTACTAGCTGGAAGTAAGGGAGATGGGGCATGAAGTTATTTCTAGGAGTTGGAGACATACCAAGTTTAGCTCAGTTCTGGGCATCTTTGGAATACCTATACAAACTTGTTCCTACATAGTAACTTGCAACTTTGAATGAGAATGTGCTTGCTTACAGCAACGTGCTATATGTTCTGAATGCCCGAATTGGGAATCTGTGTTAAAACTTTGTTAGAAATTATGTGATCCTTACTAGCTGGAAGTAAGGCAGATGGGGCATGAAGTTATTTCTAGGAGTTGGAGACATACCAAGTTTAGCTCAGTTCTGGGCATCTTTGAAATACCTATACAAACTTGTTCCTACATAGTTTCTTGCAACTTTAAATGAGAATGTGCTTGCTTACAGCAACGTGCTACATGTTCTGAATGCCCGAATTGGGAATCTGTGTCAAAACTTTGTTAGGAATTATGTGACCCTTACTAGCTGGAAGTAATTGAGATGGGGCATGAAGTTATTTCTAGGAGTTGGAGACATACCAAGTTTAGCTCAGTTCTGGGCATCTTTGAAATACCTATACATACTTGTTCCTACATAGTAACTTGCAAATTTGAATGAGAATGTGCTTGCTTACAGCAACGTGCTATATGTTCTGAATGCCCGAATTGGGAATCTGTGTCAAAACTTTGTTAGGAATTATGTGATCCTTACTAGCTGGAAGTAAGGGAGTTGGGGCATGAAGTTATTTCTAGGAGTTGGACACATACCAAGTTTAGCACAGTTCTGGGCATCTTTGAAATACCTATACAAACTTGTTCCTACATAGTAACTTGCAACTTTGAATGAGAATGTGCTTGCTTACAGCAACGTGCTATATGTTCTGAATGCCCGAATTGGGATTCTGTGTCAAAACTTTGTTAGGAATTTTGTGATCCTTACTAGCTGGAAGTAAGGGAGATGGGGCATGAAGTTATTTCTAGGAGTTGGAGTCATACCAAGTTTAGCTCACTTCGGGGCATCTTTGAAATACCTATACAAACTTGTTCCTACATATTAACTTGCAACTTTGAATGAGAATGTGCTTCCTTACAGCAACGTGCTATATGTTCTGAATGCCAGAATTGGGAATCTGGGTCAAAACTTTGTTAGGAATTATGTGATCCTTACTAGCTGGAAGTAAGGGAGATGGGGCATGAAGTTATTTCTAGGAGTTGGAGACATACCAAATTTAGCTCAGTTCTGGGCATCATTGAAATACCTATACAAACTTGTTCCTACATAGTAACTTGCAACTTTGAATGAGAATGTGCTTGCTTACAGCAACGTGCTACATGTTCTGAATGCCCGAATTGGGAATCTGTGTCAAAACTTTGTTAGGAATTATGTGACCCTTACTAGCTGGAAGTAATGGAGATGGGGCATGAAGTTATTTCTAGGAGTTCGAGACATATCCACTTTAGCTCAGTACTGGGCATCTTTGAAATACCTATACAAACTTGTTCCTACATAGTAACTTGCAACTTTGAATGAGAATGTGCTTGCTTACAGCAACGTGCTATATGTTCTGAATGCCCGAATTGGGAATCTGTGTCAACACTTTGTTAGGAATTATGTGATCCTTACTAGCTGGAAGTAAGGGAGATGGGGCATGAAGTTATTTCTAGGAGTTGGAGACATACCAAGTTTAGCTCAGTTCTGGGCATCTTTGAAATACCTATACAAACTTGTTCCTACATAGTAACTTGCAACTTTGAATGAGAATGTGCTTGCTTACAGCAACGTGCTATATGTTCTGAATGCCCGAATTGGGAATCTGTGTCAAAACTTTGTTAGGAATTATGTGACCCTTACTAGCTGGAAGTAATTGAGATGGGGCATGAAGTTATTTCTAGGAGTTGGAGACATACCAAGTTTAGCTCAGTTCTGGGCATCTTTGAAATACCTATACATACTTGTTCCTACATAGTAACTTGCAAATTTGAATGAGAATGTGCTTGCTTACAGCAACGTGCTATATGTTCTGAATGCCCGAATTGGGAATCTGTGTCAAAACTTTGTTAGGAATTATGTGATCCTTACTAGCTGGAAGTAAGGGAGTTGGGGCATGAAGATATTTCTAGGAGTTGGACACATACCAAGTTTAGCACAGTTCTGGGCATCTTTGAAATACCTATACAAACTTGTTCCTACATAGTAACTTGCAACTTTGAATGAGAATGTGCTTGCTTACAGCAACGTGCTATATGTTCTGAATGCCCGAATTGGGATTCTGTGTCAAAACTTTGTTAGGAATTTTGTGATCCTTACTAGCTGGAAGTAAGGGAGATGGGGCATGAAGTTATTTCTAGGAGTTGGAGTCATACCAAGTTTAGCTCACTTCGGGGCATCTTTGAAATACCTATACAAACTTGTTCCTACATAGTAACTTGCAACTTTGAATGAGAATGTGCTTGCTTACAGCAACGTGCTATATGTTCTGAATGCCAGAATTGGGAATCTGGGTCAAAACTTTGTTAGGAATTATGTGATCCTTACTAGCTGGAAGTAAGGGAGATGGGGCATGAAGTTATTTCTAGGAGTTGGAGACATACCAAATTTAGCGCAGTTCTGGGCATCATTGAAATACCTATACAAACTTGTTCCTACATAGTAACTTGCAACTTTGAATGAGAATGTGCTTGCTTACAGCAACGTGCTACATGTTCTGAATGCCCGAATTGGGAATCTGTGTCAAAACTTTGTTAGGAATTATGTGACCCTTACTAGCTGGAAGTAATGGAGATGGGGCATGAAGTTATTTCTAGGAGTTCGAGACATATCCACTTTAGCTCAGTACTGGGCATCTTTGAAATACCTATACAAACTTGTTCCTACATAGTAACTTGCAACTTTGAATGAGAATGTGCTTGCTTACAGCAACGTGCTATATGTTCTGAATGCCCGAATTGGGAATCTGTGTCAAAACTTTGTTAGGAATTATGTGATCCTTACTAGCTGGAAGTAAGGGAGATGGGGCATGAAGTTATTTCTAGGAGTTGGAGACATACCAAGTTTAGCTCAGTTCTGGGCATCTTTGAAATACCTATACAAACTTGTTCCTACATAGTAACTTGCAACTTTGAATGAGAATGTGCTTGCTTACAGCAACGTGCTATATGTTCTGAATGCCCGAATTGGGAATCTGTGTCAAAACTTTGTTAGGAATTATGTGATCCTTACTAGCTGGAAGTAAGGGAGATGGGGCATGAAGTTATTTCTAGGAGTTGGAGACATACCAAGTTTAGCTCAGTTCTGGGCATCTTTGAAATACCTATACAAACTTGTTCCTACATAGTAACTTGCAACTTTGAATGAGAATGTGCTTGCTTACAGCAACGTGCTATATGTTCTGAATGCCCGAATTGGGAATCTGTGTCAAAACTTTGTTAGGAATTATGTGATCCTTACTAGCTGGAAGTAAGGGAGATGGGGCATGAAGTTATTTCTAGGAGTTGGAGACATACCAAGTTTAGCTCAGTTCTGGGCATCTTTGAAATACCTATACAAACTTGTTCCTACATAGTAACTTGCAACTTTGAATGAGAATGTGCTTGCTTACAGCAACGTGCTATATGTTCTGAATTCCCGAATTGGGAATCTGTGTCAAAATTTTGTTAGGAATTATGTGATCCTTACTAGCTGGAAGTAAGGGAGATGGGGCATGAAGTTATTTCTAGGAGTTGGAGACATACCAAGTTTAGC
This sequence comes from Diceros bicornis minor, assembly GCF_020826845.1. Classification (NCBI taxonomy): domain Eukaryota; kingdom Metazoa; phylum Chordata; class Mammalia; order Perissodactyla; family Rhinocerotidae; genus Diceros; species Diceros bicornis. The sequence continues at coordinate 2,676,945 of NW_026691542.1, forward strand.
TCAGTTCTGGGCATCTTTGAAATACCTATACATACTTGTTCCTACATAGTAACTTGCAAATTTGAATGAGAATGTGCTTGCTTACAGCAACGTGCTATATGTTCTGAATGCCCGAATTGGGAATCTGTGTCAAAACTTTGTTAGGAATTATGTGATCCTTACTAGCTGGAAGTAAGGGAGTTGGGGCATGAAGTTATTTCTAGGAGTTGGACACATACCAAGATTAGCACAGTTCTGGGCATCATTGAAATACCTATACAAACTTGTTCCTACATAGTAACTTGCAACTTTGAATGAGAATGTGCTTGCTTACAGCAACGTGCTATATGTTCTGAATGCCCGAATTGGGAATCTGTGTCAAAACTTTGTTAGGAATTATGTGATCCTTACTAGCTGGAAGTAAGGGAGATGGGGCATGAAGTTATTTCTAGGAGTTGGAGACATACCAAATTTAGCTCAGTTCTGGGCATCTTTGAAATACCTATACATACTTGTTCCTACATAGTAACTTGCAAATTTGAATGAGAATGTGCTTGCTTACAGCAACGTGCTATATGTTCTGAATGCCCGAATTGGGAATCTGTGTCAAAACTTTGTTAGGAATTATGTGATCCTTACTAGCTGGAAGTAAGGGAGTTGGGGCATGAAGTTATTTCTAGGAGTTGGACACATACCAAGTTTAGCACAGTTCTGGGCATCTTTGAAATACCTATACAAACTTGTTCCTACATAGTAACTTGCAACTTTGAATGAGAATGTGCTTGCTTACAGCAACGTGCTATATGTTCTGAATGACCGAATTGGGAATCTGTGTCAAAACTTTGTTAGGAATTATGTGATCCTTACTAGCTGGAAGTAAGGCAGATGCGGCATGAAGTTATTTCTAGGAGTTGGAGACATACCAAGTTTAGCTCACTTCGGGGCATCTTTGAAATACCTATACAAACTTGTTCCTACATAGTAACTTGCAACTTTGAATGAGAATGTGCTTGCTTACAGCAACGTGCTATATGTTCTGAATGCCCGAATTGGGAATCTGTGTCAAAACTTTGTTAGGAATTATGTGATCCTTACTAGCTGGAAGTAAGGGAGATGGGGCATGAAGTTATTTCTAGGAGTTGGAGACATACCAAGTTTAGCTCAGTTCTGGGCATCTTTGAAATACCTATACAAACTTGTTCCTACATAGTAACTTGCAACTTTGAATGAGAATGTGCTTGCTTACAGCAACGTGCTATATGTTCTGAATGCCCGAATTGGGAATCTGTGTCAAAACTTTGTTAGGAATTATGTGATCCTTACTAGCTGTAAGTAAGGGAGATGGGGCATGAAGTTATTTCTAGGAGTTGGAGACATACCAAGTTTAGCTCAGTTCTGGGCATCTTTGAAATACCTATACAAACTTGTTCCTACATAGTAACTTGCAACTTTGAATGAGAATGTGCTTGCTTACAGCAACGTGCTATATGTTCTGAATGCCCGAATTGGGAATCTGTGTCAAAACTTTGTTAGTAATTATGTGATCCTTACTAGCTGGAAGTAAGGGAGATGGGGCATGAAGTTATTTCTAGGAGTTGGAGACATACCAAGTTTAGCTCAGTTCTGGGCATCTTTGAAATACCTATACAAACTTGTTCCTACATAGTAACTTGCAACTTTGAATGAGAATGTGCTTGCTTACAGCAACGTGCTACATGTTCTGAATGCCCGAATTGGGAATCTGTGTCAAAACTTTGCTAGGAATTATGTGATCCTTACTAGCTGGAAGTAAGGGAGATGGGGCATGAAGTTATTTCTAGGAGTTGGAGACATACCAAGTTTAGCACAGTTCTGGGCATCTTTGAAATACCTATACAAACTTGTTCCTACATAGTAACTTGCAACTTTGAATGAGAATGTGCTTGCTTACAGCAACGTGCTATATGTTCTGAATGCCCGAATTGGGAATCTGTGTCAAAACTTTGTTAGGAATTATGTGATCCTTACTAGCTGGAAGTAAGGGAGATGGGGCATGAAGATATTTCTAGGAGTTGGAGACATACCAAGTTTAGCTCAGTTCTGGGCATCTTTGAAATACCTATACAAACTTGTTCCTACATAGTAACTTGCAACTTTGAATGAGAATGTGCTTGCTTACAGCAACGTGCTATATGTTCTGAATGCCCGAATTGGGAATCTGTGTCAAAACTTTGTTAGGAATTATGTGATCCTTACTAGCTGGAAGTAAGGGAGATGGGGCATGAAGTTATTTCTAGGAGTTGGAGACATACCAAGTTTAGCTCAGTTCTGGGCATCTTTGAAATACCTATACAAACTTGTTCCTACATAGTAACTTGCAACTTTGAATGAGAATGTGCTTGCTTACAGCAACGTGCTATATGTTCTGAATGCCCGAATTGGGAATCTGTGTCAAAATTTTGTTAGGAATTATGTGATCCTTACTAGCTGGAAGTAAGGGAGTTGGGGCATGAAGTTATTTCTAGGAGTTGGACACATACCAAGTTTAGCACAGTTCTGGGCATCTTTGAAATACCTATACAACTTGTTCCTACATAGTAACTTGCAACTTTGAATGAGAATGTGCTTGCTTACAGCAACGTGCTATATGTTCTGAATGCCCGAACTGGGAATCTGTGTCAAATCTTTGTTAGGAATTATGTGATCCTTACTAGCTGGAAGTAAGGGAGATGGGGCATGAAGTTATTTCTAGGAGTTGGAGACATACCAAGTTTAGCTCAGTTCTGGGCATCTTTGAAATACCTATACTAACTTGTTCCTACATAGTAACTTGCAACTTTGAATGAAAATGTGCTTGCTTACAGCAACGTGCTATATGTTCTGAATGCCCGAATTGGTAATCTGTGTCAAAACTTTGTTAGGAATTATGTGATCCTTACTAGCTGGAAGTAAGGGAGATGGGGCATGAAGTTATTTCTAGGAGTTGGAGACATACCAAGTTTAGCTCAGTTCTGGGCATCTTCGAAATACCTATACAAACTTGTTCCTACATAGTAACTTGCAACTTTGAATGAGAATGTGCTTGCTTACAGCAACGTGCTATATGTTCTGAATGCCCGAATTGGGAATCTGTGTCAAAACTTTGTTAGGAATTATGTGATCCTTACTAGCTGGAAGTAAGGCAGATGGGGCATGAAGTTATTTCTAGGAGTTGGAGACATAACAAGTTTAGCTCACTTCGGGGCATCTTTGAAATTCCTATACAAACTTGTTCCTACATAGTAACTTGCAACTTTGAATGAGAATGTGCTTGCTTACAGCAACGTGCTATATGTTCTGAATGCCCGAATTGGGAATCTGTGTCAAAACTTTGTTAGGAATTATGTGATCCTTACTAGCTGGAAGTAAGGGAGATGGGGCATGATGTTATTTCTAGGAGTTGGAGACATACCAAGTTTAGCTCAGTTCTGGGCATCTTTGAAATACCTATACAAACTTGTTCCTACATAGTAACTTGCAACTTTGAATGAGAATGTGCTTGCTTACAGCAACGTGCTATATGTTCTGAATTCCCGAATTGGGAATCTGTGTCAAAACTTTGTTAGGAATTATGTGATCCTTACTAGCTGGAAGTAAGGGAGATGGGGCATGAAGTTATTTCTAGCAGTTGGAGACATACCAAGTTTAGCTCAGTTCTGGGCATCTTTGAAATACCTATACAAACTTGTTCCTACATAGTAACTTGCAACTTTGAATGAGAATGTGCTTGCTTACAGCAACGTGCTATATGTTCTGAATGCCCGAATTGGGAATCTGTGTCAAAACTTTGTTAGGAATTATGTGATCCTTACTAGCTGGAAGTAAGGGTGATGGGGCATGAAGTTATTTCTAGGAGTTGGAGACATACCAAGTTTAGCTCAGTTCTGGGCATCTTTGAAATACCTATACAAACTTGTTCCTACATAGTAACTTGCAACTTTGAATTAGAATGTGCTTGCTTACAACAAGGTGCTACATGTTCTGAATGCCCGAATTCGGAATCTGTGTCAAAACTTTGTTAGGAATTTTGTGATCCTTACTAGCTGGAAGTAAGGCAGATGGGGCATGAAGTTATTTCTAGGAGTTGGAGACATACCAAGTTTAGCTCAGTTCTGGGCATCTTTGAAATACCTATACAAACTTGTTCCTACATAGTAACTTGCAACTTTGAATGAGAATGTGCTTGCTTACAGCAACGTGCTATATGTTCTGAATGCCCGAATTGGGAATCTGTGTCAAAACTTTGTTAGGAATTATGTGATCCTTACTAGCTGGAAGTAAGGGAGATGGGGCATGAAGTTATTTCTAGGAGTTGGAGACATACCAAGTTTAGCTCAGTTCTGGGCATCTTTGAAATACCTATACAAACTTGTTCCTACATAGTAACTTGCAACTTTGAATGAGAATGTGCTTGCTTACAGCAACGTGCTATATGTTCTGAATGCCCGAATTGGGAATCTGTGTCAAAATTTTGTTAGGAATTATGTGATTCTTACTAGCTGGAAGTAAGGGAGTTGTGGCATGAAGTTATTTCTAGGAGTTGGATACATACCAAGTTTAGCACAGTTCTGGGCATCTTTGAAATACCTATACAAACTTGTTCCTACATAGTAACTTGCAACTTTGAATGAGAATGTGCTTGCTTACAGCAACGTGCTATATGTTCTGAATGCCCGAATTGGGAATCTGTGTCAAATCTTTGTTAGGAATTATGTGATCCTTACTAGCTGGAAGTAAGGGAGATGGGGCATGAAGTTATTTCTAGGAGTTGGAGACATACCAAGTTTAGCTCAGTTCTGGGCATCTTTGAAATACCTATACAAACTTGTTCCTACATAGTAACTTGCAACTTTGAATGAGAATGTGCTTGCTTACAGCAACGTGCTATATGTTCTGAATGCCCGAATTGGGAATCTGTGTCAAAACTTTGTTAGGAATTATGTGATCCTTACTAGCTGGAAGTAAGGGAGTTGGGGCATGAAGTTATTTCTAGGAGTTGGACACATACCAAGTTTAGCACAGTTCTGGGCATCTTTGAAATACCTATACAAACTTGTTCCTACATAGAAATTTGCAACTTTGAATGAGAATGTGCTTGCTTACAGCAACGTGCTATATGTTCTGAATGCCCGAATTGGGAATCTGTGCCAAACTTTGTTAGGAATTATGTGATCCTTACTAGCTGGAAGTAAGGGAGATGTGGCATGAAGTTATTTCTAGGAGTTGGAGACATACAAAGATTAGCTCAGTTCTGGGCATCTTTGAAATACCTATACAAACTTGTTCCTACAAAGTAACTTGCAACTTTGAATGAGAATGTGCTTGCTTACAGCAACGTGCTACATGTTCTGAATGCCCGAATTGGGAATCTGTGTCAAAACTTTGTTAGGAATTATGTGACCCTTACTAGCTGGAAGTAATGGAGATGGGGCATGAAGTTATTTCTAGGAGTTCGAGACATACCCACTTTAGCTCAGTACTGGGCATCTTTGAAATACCTATACAAACTTGTTCCTACATAGTAACTTGCAACTTTGAATGAGAATGTGCTTGCTTACAGCAACGTGCTATATGTTCTGAATGCCCGAATTGGGAATCTGTGTCAAAACTTTGTTAGGAATTATGTGATCCTTACTAGCTGGAAGTAAGGGAGATGGGGCATGAAGTTATTTCTAGGAGTTGGAGACATACCAAGTTTAGCTCAGTTCTGGACATCTTTGAAATAACTATACAAACTTGTTCCTACATAGTAACTTGCAACTTTGAATGAGAATGTGCTTGCTTACAGCAACGTGCTATATGTTCTGAATGCCCGAATTGGGAATCTGTGTCAAAACTTTGTTAGGAATTATGAGATCCTTACTAGCTGGAAGTAAGGGAGATGGGGCATGAAGTTATTTCTAGGAGTTGGAGACATACCAAGTTTAGCTCAGTTCTGGGCATCTTCGAAATACCTATACAAACTTGTTACTACATAGTAACTTGCAACTTTGAATGAGAATGTGCTTGCTTACAGCAACGTGCTATATGTTCTGAATGCCCGAATTGGGAATCTGTGTCAAAATTTTGTTAGGAATTATGTGATCCTTACTAGCTGGAAGTAAGGGAGTTGGGGCATGAAGTTATTTCTAGGAGTTGGACACATACCAAGTTTAGCACAGTTCTGGGCATTTTTGAAATACCTATACAAACTTGTTCCTACATAGTAACTTGCAACTTTTAATGAGAATGTGCTTGCTTACAGCAACGTGCTATATGTTCTGAATGCCCGAATTGGGAATCTGTGTCAAAACTTTGTTAGGAATTATGTGATCCTTACTAGCTGGAAGTAAGGGAGATGGGGCATGAGGTTATTTCTAGGAGTTGGAGACATACCAAGTTTAGCTCAGTTCTGGGCATCTTTGAAATACCTATACATACTTGTTCCTACATAGTAACTTGCAACTTTGAATGAGAATGTGCTTGCTTACAGCAACGTGCTATATGTTCTGAATGCCCGAATTGGGAATCTGTGTCAAAACTTTGTTAGGAATTATGTGATCCTTACAAGCTGGAAGTAAGGGAGTTGGGGCATGAAGTTATTTCTAGGAGTTGGACACATACCAAGTTTAGCACAGTTCTGGGCATCTTTGAAATACCTATACAAACTTGTTCCTACATAGTAACTTGCAACTTTGAATGAGAATGTGCTTGCTTACAGCAACGTGCTATATGTTCTGAATGCCCGAATTGGGAATCTGTGTCAAAACTTTGTTAGGAATTATGTGATCCTTACTAGCTGGAAGTAAGGCAGATGGGGCATGAAGTTATTTCTAGGAGTTGGAGACATACGAAGTTTAGCTCAGTTCGGGGCATCTTTGAAATACCTATACAAACTTCTTCCTACATAGTAACTTGCAACTTTGAATGAGAATGTGCTTGCTTACAGCAACGTGCTATATGTTCTGAATGCCCGAATTGGGAATCTGTGTCAAAACTTTGTTAGGAATTATGTGATCCTTACTAGCTGGAAGTAAGGGAGATGGGACATGAAGTTATTTCTAGGAGTTGGAGACATACCAAGTTTAGCTCAGTTCTGGGCATCTTTGAAATACCTATACAAACTTGTTCCTACATAGTAACTTGCAACTTTGAATGAGAATGTGCTTGCTTACAGCAACGTGCTATATGTTCTGAATGCCCGAGTTGGGAATCTGTGTCAAAACTTTGTTAGGAATTATGTGATCCTTACTAGCTTGAAGTAAGGGAGATGGGGCATGAAGTTATTTCTAGGAGTTGGAGACATACCAAGTTTAGCTCAGTTCTGGGCATCTTTGAAATACCTATACAAACTTGTTCCTACATAGTAACTTGCAACTTTGAATGAGAATGTGCTTGCTTACAGCAACGTGCTACATGTTCTGAATGCCCGAATTGGGAATCTGTGTCAAAACTTTGCTAGGAATTATGTGATCATTACTAGCTGGAAGTAAGGGAGATGGGGCATGAAGTTATTTCTAGGAGTTGGAGACATACCAAGTTTAGCACAGTTCTGGGCATCTTTGAAATACCTATACAAACTTGTTCCTACATAGTAACTTGCAACTTTGATGAGAATGTGTTACAGCAACGTGCTATATGTTCTGAATGCCCGAATTGGGAATCTGTGTCAAAACTTTTTTAGGAATTATGTGATCCTTACTAGCTGGAAGTAAGGGAGATGGGGCATGAAGATATTTCTAGGAGTTGGAGACATACCAAGTTTAGCTCAGTTCTGGGCATCTTTGAAATACCTATACAAACTTGTTCCTACATAGTAACTTGCAACTTTGAATGAGAATGTGCTTGCTTACAGCAACGTGCTATATGTTCTGAATGCCCGAATTGGGAATCTGTGTCAAAACTTTGTTAGGAATTATGTGATCCTTACTAGCTGGAAGTAAGGGTGATGGGGCATGAAGTTATTTCTAGGAGTTGGAGACATACCAAGTTTAGCTCAGTTCTGGGCATCTTTGAAATACCTATACAAACTTGTTCCTACATAGTAACTTGCAACTGTGAATTAGAATGTGCTTGCTTACAACAACGTGCTACATGTTCTGAATGCCCGAATTGGGAATCTGTGTCAAAACTTTGTTAGGAATTATGTGATCCTTACTAGCTGGAAGTAAGGGAGATGGGGCATGAAGTTATTTCTAGGAGTTGGACACATACCAAGTTTAGCACAGTTCTGGGCATCTTTGAAATACCTATACACACTTGTTCCTACATAGTAACTTGCGACTTTGAATGAGAATGTGCTTGCTTACAGCAACGTGCTATATGTTCTGAATGCCCGAATTGGGAATCTGTGTCAAAACTTTGTTAGGAATTATGTGATCCTTACTAGCTGGAAGTAAGGCAGATGGGGCATGAAGTTATTTCTAGGTGTTGGAGACATACCAAGTTTAGCTCAGTTCTGGGCATCTTTGAAATACCTATACAAACTTGTTCCTACATAGTAACTTGCAACTTTGAATGAGAATGTGCTTGCTTACAGCAACGTGCTATATGTTCTGAATGCCCGAATTGGGAATCTGTGTCAAAACTTTGTTAGGAATTATGTGATCCTTACTAGCTGGAAGTAAGGGAGATGGGGCATGAAGTTATTTCTAGGAGTTGGAGACATACCAAGTTTAGCTCAGTTCTGGACATCTTTGAAATACCTATACAAACTTGTTCCTACATAGTAACTTGCAACTTTTAATGAGAATGTGCTTGCTTACAGCAACGTGCTATATGTTCTGAATGCCCGAATTGGGAATCTGTGTCAAAACTTTGTTAGGAATTATGAGATCCTTACTAGCTGGAAGTAAGGAGGATGGGTCATGAAGTTATTTCTAGGAGTTGGAGACATACCAAGTTTAGCTCAGTTCTGGGCATCTTCGAAATACCTATACAAACTTGTTACTACATAGTAACTTGCAACTTTGAATGAGAATGTGCTTGCTTACAGCAACGTGCTATATGTTCTGAATGCCCGAATTGGGAATCTGTGTCAAAATTTTGTTAGGAATTATGTGATCCTTACTAGCTGGAAGTAAGGGAGTTGGGGCATGAAGTTATTTCTAGGAGTTGGACACATACCAAGTTTAGCACAGTTCTGGGCATCTTTGAAATACCTATACAAACTTGTTCCTACATAGTAACTTGCAACTTTGAATGAGAATGTGCTTGCTTACAGCAACGTGCTATATGTTCTGAAAGCCCGAATTGGGAATCTGTGTCAAAACTTTGTTAGGAATTATGTGATCCTTACTAGCTGGAAGTAAGGGAGATGGGGCATGAAGTTATTTATAGGAGTTGGAGACATACCAAGTTTAGCTCAGTTCTGGGCATCTTTGAAATACCTATACATACTTGTTCCTACATAGTAACTTGCAACTTTGAATGAGAATGTGCTTGCTTACAGCAACGTGCTATATGTTCTGAATGCCCGAATTGGGAATCTGTGTCAAAACTTTGTTAGGAATTATGTGATCCTTGTTAGCTGGAAGTAAGGGAGTTGGGGCATGAAGTTATTTCTAGGAGTTGGACACATACCAAGTTTAGCACAGTTCTGGGCATCTTTGAAATACCTATACAAACTTGTTCCTACATAGTAACTTGCAACTTTGAATGAGAATGTGCTTGCTTACAGCAACGTGCTATATGTTCTGAATGCCCGAATTGGGAATCTGTGTCAAAACTTTGTTAGGAATTATGTGATCCTTACTAGCTGGAAGTAAGGCAGATGGGGCATGAAGTTATTTCTAGGAGTTGGAGACATACCAAGTTTAGCTCAGTTCTGGGCATCTTTGAAATACCTATACAAACTTGTTCCTACATAGTAACTTGCAACTTTGAATGAGAATGTGCTTGCTTACAGCAACGTGCTATATGATCTGAATGCCCGAATTGGGAATCTGTGTCAAAACTTTGTTAGGAATTATGTGATCCTTACTAGCTGGAAGTAAGGGAGATGGGGCATGAAGTTATTTCTAGGAGTTGGAGACATACCAAGTTTAGCTCACTTCGGGGCATCTTTGAAATACCTATACAAACTTGTTCCTACATAGTAACTTGCAACATTGAATGAGAATGTGCTTGCTTACAGCAACGTGCTATATGTTCTGAATGCCCGAATTGGGAATCTGTGTCAAAACTTTGTTAGGAATTATGTGATCCTTACTAGCTGGAAGTAAGGGAGATGGGACATGAAGTTATTTCTAGGAGTTGGAGACATACCAAGTTTAGCTCAGTTCTGGGCATCTTTGAAATACCTATACAAACTTGTTCCTACATAGTAACTTGCAACTTTGAATGAGAATGTGCTTGCTTACAGCAACGTGCTATATGATCTGAATGCCCGAATTGGGAATCTGTGTCAAAACTTTGTTAGGAATTATGTGATCCTTACTAGCTGGAAGTAAGGGAGATGGGGCATGAAGTTATTTCTAGGAGTTGGAGACATACCAAGTTTAGCTCAGTTCTGGGCATCTTTGAAATACCTATACAAACTTGTTCCTACATAGTAACTTGCAACTTTGAATGAGAATGTGCTTGCTTACAGCAACGTGCTATATGTTCTGAATGCCCGAATTGGGAATCTGTGTCAAAACTTTGTTAGTAATTATGTGATCCTTACTAGCTGGAAGTAAGGGAGATGGGGCATGAAGTTATTTCTAGGAGTTGGAGACATACCAAGTTTAGCTCAGTTCTGGGCATCTTTGAAATACCTATACAAACTTGTTCCTACATAGTAACTTGCAACTTTGAATGAGAATGTGCTTGCTTACAGCAACGTGCTACATGTTCTGAATGCCCGAATTGGGAATCTGTGTCAAAACTTTGCTAGGAATTATGTGATCATTACTAGCTGGAAGTAAGGGAGATGGGGCATGAAGTTATTTCTAGGAGTTGGAGACATACCAAGTTTAGCACAGTTCTGGGCATCTTTGAAATACCTATACAAACTTGTTCCTACATAGTAACTTGCAACTTTGATGAGAATGTGTTACAGCAACGTGCTATATGTTCTGAATGCCCGAATTGGGAATCTGTGTCAAAACTTTTTTAGGAATTATGTGATCCTTACTAGCTGGAAGTAAGGGAGATGGGGCATGAAGATATTTCTAGGAGTTGGAGACATACCAAGTTTAGCTCAGTTCTGGGCATCTTTGAAATACCTATACAAACTTGTTCCTACATAGTAACTTGCAACTTTGAATGAGAATGTGCTTGCTTACAGCAACGTGCTATATGTTCTGAATGCCCGAATTGGGAATCTGTGTCAAAACTTTGTTAGGAATTATGTGATCCTTACTAGCTGGAAGTAAGGGTGATGGGGCATGAAGTTATTTCTAGGAGTTGGAGACATACCAAGTTTAGCTCAGTTCTGGGCATCTTTGAAATACCTATACAAACTTGTTCCTACATAGTAACTTGCAACTGTGAATTAGAATGTGCTTGCTTACAACAACGTGCTACATGTTCTGAATGCCCGAATTGGGAATCTGTGTCAAAACTTTGTTAGGAATTATGTGATCCTTACTAGCTGGAAGTAAGGGAGTTGGGGCATGAAGTTATTTCTAGGAGTTGGACACATACCAAGTTTAGCACAGTTCTGGGCATCTTTGAAATACCTATACAAACTTGTTCCTACATAGTAACTTGCGACTTTGAATGAGAATGTGCTTGCTTACAGCAACGTGCTATATGTTCTGAATGCCCGAATTGGGAATCTGTGTCAAAACTTTGTTAGGAATTATGTGATCCTTACTAGCTGGAAGTAAGGCAGATGGGGCATGAAGTTATTTCTAGGTGTTGGAGACATACCAAGTTTAGCTCAGTTCTGGGCATCTTTGAAATACCTATACAAACTTGTTCCTACATAGTAACTTGCAACTTTGAATGAGAATGTGCTTGCTTACAGCAACGTGCTATATGTTCTGAATGCCCGAATTGGGAATCTGTGTCAAAACTTTGTTAGGAATTATGTGATCCTTACTAGCTGGAAGTAAGGGAGATGGGGCATGAAGTTATTTCTAGGAGTTGGAGACATACCAAGTTTAGCTCAGTTCTGGGCATCTTTGAAATACCTATACAAACTTGTTCCTACATAGTAACTTGCAACTTTGAATGAGAATGTGCTTGCTTACAGCAACGTGCTATATGTTCTGAATGCCCGAATTGGGAATCTGTGTCAAAATTTTGTTAGGAATTATGTGATCCTTACTAGCTGGAAGTAAGGGAGTTGTGGCATGAAGTTATTTCTAGGAGTTGGACACATACCAAGTTTAGCACAGTTCTGGGCATCTTTGAAATACCTATACAAACTTGTTCCTACATAGTAACTTGCAACTTTGAATGAGAATGTGCTTGCTTACAGCAACGTGCTATATGTTCTGAATGCCCGAATTGGGAATCTGTGTCAAAACTTTGTTAGGAATTATGTGATCCTTACTAGCTGGAAGTAAGGGAGTTGGGGCATGAAGTTATTTCTAGGAGTTGGACACATACCAAGTTTAGCACAGTTCTGGGCATCTTTGAAATACCTATACAAACTTGTTCCTACATAGAAATTTGCAACTTTGAATGAGAATGTGCTTGCTTACAGCAACGTGCTATATGTTCTGAATGCCCGAATTGGGAATCTGTGCCAAACTTTGTTAGGAATTATGTGATCCTTACTAGCTGGAAGTAAGGGAGATGGGGCATGAAGTTATTTCTAGGAGTTGGAGACATACCAAGATTAGCTCAGTTCTGGGCATCTTTGAAATACCTATACAAACTTGTTCCTACATAGTAACTTGCAACTTTGAATGAGAATGTGCTTGCTTACAGCAACGTGCTATATGTTTTGAATGCCCGAATTGGGAATCTGTGTCAAAACTTTGTTAGGAATTATGTGATCCTTACTAGCTGGAAGTAAGGGAGATGGGGCATGAAGTTATTTCTAGGAGTTGGAGACATACCAATTTTAGCTCAGTTCTGGGCATCTTTGAAATACCTATACAAACTTGTTCCTACATAGTAACTTGCAAATTTGAATGAGAATGTGCTTGCTTACAGCAACGTGCTATATGTTCTGAATGCCCGAATTGGGAATCTGTGTCAAAACTTTGTTAGGAATTATGTGATCCTTACTAGCTGGAAGTAAGGGAGTTGGGGCATGAAGTTATTTCTAGGAGTTGGACACATACCAAGTTTAGCACAGTTCTGGGCATCTTTGAAATACCTATACAAACTTGTTCCTACATAGTAACTTGCAACTTTGAATGAGAATGTGCTTGCTTACAGCAACGTGCTATATGTTCTGAAGGCCCGAATTGGGAATCTGTGTCAAAACTTTGTTAGGAATTATGTGATCCTTACTAGCTGGAAGTAAGGGAGATGGGGCATGAAGTTATCTCTAGGAGTTGGAGACATACCAAGTTTAGCTCAGTTCTGGGCATCTTTGAAATACCTATACAAACTTGTTCCTACATAGTAACTTGCAACTTTGAATGAGAATGTGCTTGCTTACAGCAACGTGCTACATGTTCTGAATGCCCGAATTGGCAATCTGTGTCAAAACTTTGCTAGGAATTATGTGATCCTTACTAGCTGGAAGTAAGGGAGATGGGGCATGAAGTTATTTCTAGGAGTTGGAGACATACCAAGTTTAGCTCAGTTCTGGGCATCTTTGAAATACCTATACAAACTTGTTCCTACATAGTAACTTGCAACTTTGAATGAGAATGTGCTTGCTTACAGCAACGTGCTATATGTTCTGAATGCCCGAATTGGGAATCTGTGTCAAAATTTTGTTAGGAATTATGTGATCCTTACTAGCTGGAAGTAAGGGAGTTGTGGCATGAAGTTATTTCTAGGAGTTGGACACATACCAAGTTTAGCACAGTTCTGGGCATCTTTGAAATACCTATACAAACTTGTTCCTACATAGTAACTTGCAACTTTGAATGAGAATGTGCTTGCTTACAGCAACGTGCTATATGTTCTGAATGCCCGAATTGGGAATCTGTGTCAAAACTTTGTTAGGAATTATGTGATCCTTACTAGCTGGAAGTAAGGGAGTTGGGGCATGAAGTTATTTCTAGGAGTTGGACACATACCAAGTTTAGCACAGTTCTGGGCATCTTTGAAATACCTATACAAACTTGTTCCTACATAGAAATTTGCAACTTTGAATGAGAATGTGCTTGCTTACAGCAACGTGCTATATGTTCTGAATGCCCGAATTGGGAATCTGTGCCAAACTTTGTTAGGAATTATGTGATCCTTACTAGCTGGAAGTAAGGGAGATGTGGCATGAAGTTATTTCTAGGAGTTGGAGACATACCAAGATTAGCTCAGTTCTGGGCATCTTTGAAATACCTATACAAACTTGTTCCTACATAGTAACTTGCAACTTTGAATGAGAATGTGCTTGCTTACAGCAACGTGCTATATGTTTTGAATGCCCGAATTGGGAATCTGTGTCAAAACTTTGTTAGGAATTATGTGATCCTTACTAGCTGGAAGTAAGGGAGATGGGGCATGAAGTTATTTCTAGGAGTTGGAGACATACCAATTTTAGCTCAGTTCTGGGCATCTTTGAAATACCTATACAAACTTGTTCCTACATAGTAACTTGCAAATTTGAATGAGAATGTGCTTGCTTACAGCAACGTGCTATATGTTCTGAATGCCCGAATTGGGAATCTGTGTCAAAACTTTGTTAGGAATTATGTGATCCTTACTAGCTGGAAGTAAGGGAGTTGGGGCATGAAGTTATTTCTAGGAGTTGGACACATACCAAGTTTAGCACAGTTCTGGGCATCTTTGAAATACCTATACAAACTTGTTCCTACATAGTAACTTGCAACTTTGAATGAGAATGTGCTTGCTTACAGCAACGTGCTATATGTTCTGAAGGCCCGAATTGGGAATCTGTGTCAAAACTTTGTTAGGAATTATGTGATCCTTACTAGCTGGAAGTAAGGGAGATGGGGCATGAAGTTATCTCTAGGAGTTGGAGACATACCAAGTTTAGCTCAGTTCTGGGCATCTTTGAAATACCTATACAAACTTGTTCCTACATAGTAACTTGCAACTTTGAATGAGAATGTGCTTGCTTACAGCAACGTGCTACATGTTCTGAATGCCCGAATTGGCAATCTGTGTCAAAACTTTGCTAGGAATTATGTGATCCTTACTAGCTGGAAGTAAGGGAGATGGGGCATGAAGTTATTTCTAGGAGTTGGAGACATACCAAGTTTAGCACAGTTCTGGGCATCTTTTAAATACCTATACAAACTTGTTCCTACATAGTAACTTGCAACTTTGAATGAGAATGTGCTTGCTTACAGCAACGTGCTATATGTTCTGAATGCCCGAATTGGGAATCTTTGTCAAAACTTTGTTAGGAATTATGTGATCCTTACTAGCTGGAAGTAAGGGAGATGGGGCATGAAGATATTTCTAGGAGTTGGAGACATACCAAGTTTAGCTCAGTTCTGGGCATCTTTGAAATACCTATACAAACTTGTTCCTACATAGTAACTTGCAACTTTGAATGAGAATGTGCTTGCTTACAGCAACGTGCTATATGTTCTGAATGCCCGAATTGGGAATCTGTGTCAAAACTTTGTTAGGAATTATGTGATCCTTACTAGCTGGAAGTAAGGGAGATGGGGCATGAAGTTATTTCTAGGAGTTGGAGACATACCAAGTTTAGCTCAGTTCTGGGCATCTTTGAAATACCTATACAAACTTGTTCCTACATAGTAACTTGCAACTTTGAATGAGAATGTGCTTGCTTACAGCGACGTGCTACATGTTCTGAATACCCGAATTGGGAATCTGTGTCAAAACTTTGTTAGGAATTATGTGACCCTTACTAGCTGAAATTAATGGAGATGGGGCATGAAGTTATTTCTAGGAGTTGGAGACATACCCACTTTAGCTCAGTACTGGGCATCTTTGAAATACCTATACAAACTTGTTCCTACATAGTAACTTGCAACTTTGTATGAGAATGTGATTGCTTAAGGCAACGTGCTATATGTTCTGAATGCCCGAATTGGGAATCTGTGTCAAATCTTTGTTAGGAATTATGTGATCCTTACTAGCTGGAAGTAAGGGGGATGGGGCATGACGTTATTTCTAGGAGTTGGAGACATACCAAGTTTAGCTCAGTTCTGGGCATCTTTGAAATACCTATACAAACTTGTTCCTACATAGTAACTTGCAACTTTGAATGAGAATATGCTTGCTTACAGCAACGTGCTATATGTTCTGAATGCCCGAAATGGGAATCTGTGTCAAAACTTTGTTAGGAATTATGTGATCCTTACTAGCTGGAAGTAAGGGAGATGGGGCATGAAGTTATTTCTAGGAGTTGGAGACATACCAAGTTTAGCTCAGTTCTGGGCATCTTTGAAATACCTATACAAACTTGTTCCTACATAGTAACTTGCAACTTGAATGAGATTGTGCTTGCTTACAGCAACGTGCTACATGTTCTGAATGCCCGAATTGGGAATCTGTGTCAAACTTTGTTAGGAATTATGTGACCCTTACTAGCTGGAAGTAATGGAGATGGGGCATGAAGTTATTTCTAGGAGTTGGAGACATGCCCACTTTAGCTCAGTACTGGGCATCTTTGAAATACCTATACAAACTTGTTCCTACATAGTAACTTGCAACTTTGAATGAGAATGTGCTTGCTTACAGCAACGTGCTATATGTTCTGAATGCCCGAATTGGGAATCTGTGTCAAAACTTTGTTAGGAATTATGTGATCCTTACTAGCTGGAAGTAAGGGAGATGGGGCATGAAGTTATTTCTAGGAGTTGGAGACGTACCAAGTTTAGCTCAGTTCTGGGCATCTTTGAAATACCTATACAAACTTGTTCCTACATAGTAACTTGCAACATTGAATGAGAATGTGCTTGCTTACAGCAACGTGCTATATGTTCTGAATGCCCGAATTGGGAATCTGTGTCAAAACTTTGTTAGGAATTATGTGATCCTTACTAGCTGGAAGTAAGGGAGATGGGGCATGAAGTTATTTCTAGGAGTTGGACACGTACCAAGTTTAGCACAGTTCTGAGCATCTTTGAAATACCTATACAAACTTGTTCCTACATAGTAACTTGCAACTTTGAATGAGAATGTGCTTGCTTACAGCAACGTGCTATATGTTATGAATGCCCGAATTGGGAATCTGTGTCAAAACTTTGTTAGGAATTATGTGATCCTTACTAGCTGGAAGTAAGGGAGATGGGGCATGAAGTTATTTCTAGGAGTTGGACACATACCAAGTTTAGCTCAGTTCTGGGCATCTTTGAAATACCTATACAAACTTGTTCCTACATAGTAACTTGCAACTTTGAATGAGAATATGCTTGCTTACAGCAACGTGCTATATGTTCTGAATGCCCGAATTGGGATTCTGTGTCAAAACTTTGTTAGAAATTATGTGATCCTTACTAGATGGAAGTAAGGGAGATGGGGCATGAAGTTATTTCTAGGAGTTGGAGACATACCAAGTTTAGCTCAGTTCTTGGCATCTTTGAAATACCTATACAAACTTGTTCCTACATAGGAACTTGCAACTTTGAATGAGAATGTGCTTGCTTACAGCAACGTGCTACATGTTCTGAATGCCCGAATTGGGAATCTGTGTCAAAACTTTGTTAGGAATTATGTGATCCTTACTAGCTGGAAGTAAGGGAGATGGGGCATGAAGTTATTTCTAGGAGTTGGAGACATAGTCACTTTAGCTCAGTTCTGGGCATCTTTGAAATACCTATACAAACTTGTTCCTACATAGTAACTTGCAACCTTGAATGAGAATGTGCTTGCTTACAGCAACGTGCTATATGTTCTGAATGCCCGAATTGGGATTCTGTGTCAAAACTTTGTTAGGAATTATGTGATCCTTACTAGCTGGAAGTAAGGGAGATGGGGCATGATGTTATTTCTAGGAGTTGGAGACATACCAAGTTTAGCTCACTTCTGGGCATCTTTGAAATACCTATACAAACTTGTTCCTACATAGTAACTTGCAACTTTGAATGAGAATGTGCTTGCTTACAGCAACGTGCTATATGTTCTGAATGCCTGAATTGGGAATCTGTGTCAAAACTTTGTTAGGAATTATGTGATCCTTACTAGCTGGAAGTAAGGGAGATGGGGCATGAAGTTATTTCTAGGAGTTGGAGACATACCAAGTTTAGCTCTGTTCTGGGCATCTTTGAAATACCTATACAAACGTGTTCCTACATAGTAACTTGCAACTTTGAATGAGAAATTGCTTGCTTACTGCAACGTGCTATATGTTCGGAATGCCCGAATTGGGAATCTGTGTCAAAACTTTGTTAGGAATTATGTGATCCTTACTAGCTGGAAGTAAGGGAGATGGGGCATGAAGTTATTTCTAGGAGTTGGAGACATACCAAGTTTAGCTCAGTTCTGGGCATTCTTGAAATACCTATACAAAATTGTTCCTACATAGTAACTTGCAACTTTGAATGAGAATGTGCTTGCTTACAGCAACGTGCTACATGTTCTGAACGCCCGAATTGGGAATCTGTGTCAAAACTTTGTTAGGAATTATGTGACCCTTACTAGCTGGAAGTAAGGGAGATGGGGCATGAAGTTATTTCTAGGAGTTGGAGACATACCCACTTTAGCTCTGTACTGGGCATCTTTGAAATACCTATACAAACTTGTTCCTACATAGTAACTTGCAACTTTGAATGAGAATGTGCTTGCTTACAGCAACGTGCTATATGTTCTGAATGCCCGAATTGGGAATCTGTGTCTAAACTTTGTTAGGAATTATGTGATCCTTACTAGCTGGAAGTAAGGGAGATGGGGCATAAAGTTATTTCTAGGAGTTGGAGACATACCAAGTTTAGCACAGTTCTGGGCATCTTTGAAATACCTATACAAACTTGTTCCTACATAGTAACTTGCAACTTTGAATGAGAATGTGCTTGCTTACAGCAACGTGCTATATGTTCTGAATGCCCGAATTGGGAATCTGTGTCAAATCTTTGTTAGGTATTATGTGATCCTTACTAGCTGGAAGTAAGGGAGATGGGGCATGAAGTTATTTCTAGGAGTTGGAGACATACCAATTTAGCTCAGTTCTGGGCATCTTTGAAATACCTATACAAACTTGTTCCTACATAGTAACTTGCAACTTTGAATGAAAATGTGCTTGCTTACAGCAACGTGCTATATGTTCTGAATGCCCGAATTGGGAATCTGTGTCAAAACTTTGTTAGGAATTATGTGATCCTTACTAGCTGGCAGCAAGGGAGATGGGGCATGTAGTTATTTCTAGGAGTTGGAGACATACCAAGTTTAGCTCAGTTCTGGGCATCTTTGAAATACCTATACAAACTTGTTCCTACATAGTAACTTGCAACTTTGAATGAGAATGTGCTTGCTTACAGCAACGTGCTACATGTTCTGAATGCCCGATTTGGGAATCTGTGTCAAAACTTTGTTAGGAATTATGTGACCCTTACTGGCTGGAAGTAATGGAGATGGGGCATGAAGTTATTTCTAGGAGTTGGACACATACCAAGTTTAGCACAGTTCTGGGCATCTTTGAAATACCTATACAAACTTGTTCCTACATAGTAACTTGCAACTTTGAATGAGAATGTGCTTGCTTACAGCAACGTGCTATATGTTCTGAATGCCCGAATTGGGAATCTGTGTCAAATCTTTGTTAGGAATTATGTGATCCTTACTAGCTGGAAGTAAGGGAGATGGGGCATGAAGTTATTTCTAGGAGTTGGAGACATACCAAGTTTAGCTCAGTTCTGGGCATCTTTGAAATACCTATACAAACTTGTTCCTACATAGTAACTTGCAACTTTGAATGAGAATGTGCTTGCTTACAGCAACGTGCTATATGTTCTGAATGCCCGAATTGGGAATCTGTGTCAAAATTTTGTTAGGAATTATGTGATCCTTACTAGCTGTATGTAAGGGAGTTGGGGCATGAAGTTATTTCTAGGAGTTGGACACATACCAAGTTTAGCACAGTTCTGGGCATCTTTGAAATACCTATACAAACCTGTTCCTACATAGTAACTTGCAACTTTGAATGAGAATGTGCTTGCTTACAGCAACGTGCTATATGTTCTGAATGCCCGAATTGGGAATCTGTGTCAAAACTTTGTTAGGAATTACTGATCCTTACTAGCTGGAAGTAAGGGAGATGGGGCATGAAGTTATTTCTAGGAGTTGGAGACATACCAAGTTTAGCTCACTTCTGGGCATCTTTGAAATGCCTATACAAACTTGTTCCTACATAGTAACTTGCAACTTTGAATGAGAATGTGCTTGCTTACAGCAACGTGCTATATGTTCTGAATGCCCGAATTGGTAATCTGTGTCAAAACTTTGTTAGGAATTATGTGATCCTTACTAGCTGAAAGTAAGGGAGATGGGGCATCAAGTTATTTCTAGGAGTTGGAGACATACCAAGTTTAGCTCAGTTCTGAGCATCTTTGAAATACCTATACAAACGTGTTCCTACATAGTAACTTGCAACTTTGAATGAGAATGTGCTTGCTTACTGCAACGTGCTATATGTTCGGAATGCCCGAATTGGGAATCTGTGTCAAATCTTTGTTATGAATTATGTGATCCTTACTAGCTGGAAGTAAGGGAGATGGGGCATGAAGTTATTTCTAGGAGTTGGAGACATACCAAGTTTAGCTCAGTTATGGGCATCTTTGAAATACCTATACAAACTTGTTCCTACATAGTAACTTGCAACTTTGAATGAGAATGTGCTTGCTTACAGCAACGTGCTATATGTTCTGAATGGCCGAATTGGGAATCTGTGTCAAAGCTTTGTTAGGAATTATGTGATCCTTACTAGCTGGAAGTAAGGGAGATGGGGCATGAAGTTATTTCTAGGAGTTGGAGACATACCAAGATTAGCTCAGTTCTGGGCATCTTTGAAATACCTATACAAACTTGTTCCTACATAGTAACTTGCAACTTTGAATGAGAATGTGCTTGCTTACAGCAACGTGCTATATGTTCTGAATGCCCTTATTGGGAATCTGTGTCAAAACTTTGTTAGGAATTATGTGATCCTTACTATCTCGAAGTAAGGGAGATGGGGCATGAAGTTATTTCTAGGAGTTGGAGACATCCCAAGTTTAGTTCAGTTCGGGGCATCTTTGAAATACCTATACAAACTTGTTTCTACATAGTAACTTGCAACTTTGAATGAGAATGTGCTTGCTTACAGCAACGTGCTACATGTTCTGAATGCCCGAATTGGGAATCTGTGTCAAAACTTTGTTAGGAATTATGTGACCCTTACTAGCTGGAAGTAAGGGAGATGGGGCATGAAGTTATTTCTAGGAGTTGGAGACATACCAAGTTTAGCTCAGTTCTGGGCATCTTTGAAATACCTATACAAACTTGTTCCTACATAGTAACTTGCAACTTTGAATGAGAATGTGCTTGCTTACAGCAACGTGCTACATGTTCTGAATGCCCGAATTGGGAATCTGTGTCAAAACTTTGCTAGGAATTATGTGATCCTTACTAGCTGGAAGTAAGGGAGATGGGGCATGAAGTTATTTCTAGGAGTTGGAGACATACCAAGTTTAGCTCAGTTCTGGGCATCTTTGAAATACCTATACAAACTTGTTCCTACATAGTAACTTGCAACTTTGAATGAGAATGTGCTTGCTTACAGCAACGTGCTATATGTTCTGAATGCCCGAATTGGGAATCTGTGTCAAAACTTTGTTAGGAATTATGTGATCCTTACTAGCTGGAAGTAAGGGAGATGGGGCATGAAGATATTTCTAGGAGTTGGAGACATACCAAGTTTAGCTCAGTTCTGAGCATCTTTGAAATACCTATACAAACTTGTTCCTACATAGTAACTTGCAACTTTGAATGAGAATGTGCATGCTTACACCAACGTGCTATATGTTCTGAATGCCCGAATTGGGAATCTGTGTCAAAACTTTGTTAGGAATTATGTGATCCTTACTAGCTGGAAGTAAGGGAGATGGGGCATGAAGTTATTTCTAGGAGTTGGAGACATACCAAGTTTAGCTCAGTTCTGGGCATCTTTGAAATACCTATACAAACTTGTTCCTACATAGTAACTTGCAACTTTGAATGAGAATCTGCTTGCTTACAACAACGTGCTACATGTTCTGAATGCCCGAATTGGGAATCTGTGTCAAAACTTTGTTAGGAATTATGTGATCCTTACTAGCTGGAAGTAAGGGAGTTGGGGCATGAAGTTATTTCTAGGAGTTGGACACATACCAAGTTTAGCACAGTTCTGGGCATCTTTGAAATACCTATACAAACTTGTTCCTACATAGTAACTTGCAACTTTGAATGAGAATGTGCTTGCTTACAGCAACGTGCTATATGTTCTGAATGCCCGAAATGGGAATCTGTGTCAAATCTTTGTTAGGAATTATGTGATCCTTACTAGCTGGAAGTAAGGCAGATGGGGCTTGAAGTTATTTCTAGGAGTTGGAGACATACCAAGTTTAGCTCACTTCGGGGCATCTTTGAAATACCTATACAAACTTGTTCCTACATAGTAACTTGCAACTTTGAATGAGAATGTGCTTGCTTACAGCAACGTGCTATATGTTCTGAATGCCCGAATTGGGAATCTGTGTCAAAACTTTGTTAGGAATTATGTGATCCTTACTAGCTGGAAGTAAGGGAGATGGGGCATGAAGTTATTTCTAGGAGTTGGAGACATGCCAAGTTTAGCTCAGTTCTGGGCATCTTTGAAATACCTATACAAACTTGTTCCTACATAGGAACTTGCAACTTTGAATGAGAATGTGCTTGCTTACAGCAACGTGCTACATGTTCTGAATGCCCGAATTGGGAATCTGTGTCAAAACTTTGTTAGGAATTATGTGATCCTTACTAGCTGGAAGTAAGGGAGATGGGGCATGAAGTTATTTCTAGGAGTTGGAGACATAGTCACTTTAGCTCAGTTCTGGGCATCTTTGAAATACCTATACAAACTTGTTCCTACATAGTAACTTGCAACTTTGAATGAGAATGTGCTTGCTTACAGCAACGTGCTATATGATCTGAATGCCCGAATTGGGATTCTGTGTCAAAACTTTGTTAGGAATTATGTGATCCTTACTAGCTGGAAGTAAGGGAGATGGGGCATGAAGTTATTTCTAGGAGTTGGAGACATACCAAGTTTAGCTCAGTTCTGGGCATCTTTGAAAGTCCTATACAAACTTGTTCCTACATAGTAACTTGCAACTTTGAATGAGAATGTGCTTGCTTACAGCAACGTGCTATATGTTCTGAATGCCCGAATTGGGAATCTGTGTGAAAACTTTGTTAGGAATTATGTGATCCTTACTAGCTGGAAGTAAGGGAGATGGGGCATGAAGTTATTTCTAGGATTTGGAGACATACCAAGTTTAGCTCAGTTCTGGGCATCTTTGAAATACCTATACAAACGTGTTCCTACATAGTAACTTGCAACTTTGAATGAGAAATTGCTTGCTTACTGCAACGTGCTATATGTTCGGAATGCCCGAATTGGGAATCTGTGTCAAAACTTTGTTAGGAATTATGTGATCTTTACTAGCTGGAAGTAAGGGAGATGGGGCATGAAGTTATTTCTAGGAGTTGGAGACATACCAAGTTTAGCTCAGTTCTGGGCATCCTTGAAATACCTTTACAAAATTGTTCCCACATAGTAACTTGCAACTTTGAATGAGAATGTGCTTGCTTACAGCAACGTGCTACATGTTCTGAATGCCCGAATTGGGAATCTGTGTCAAAACTTTGTTAGGAATTATGTGACCCTTACTAGCTGGAAGTAAGGGAGATGGGGCATGAAGTTATTTCTAGGAGTTGGAGACATACCCACTTTAGCTCTGTACTGGGCATCTTTGAAATACCTATACAAACTTGTTCCTACATAGTAACTTGCAACTTTGAATGAGAATGTGCTTGCTTACAGCAACGTGCTATATGTTCTGAATGCCCGAATTGGGAATCTGTGTCAAAAGTTTGTTATGAATTATGTGATCCTTAGTAGCTGGAAGTAAGGGAGATGGGGCATGATGTTATTTCTAGGAGTTGGAGACATACCAAGTTTAGCTCAGTTATGGGCATCTTTGAAATACCTATACAATCTTGTTCCTACATAGTAACTTGCAACTTTGAATGAGAATGTGCTTGCTTACAGCAACGTGCTATATGTTCTGAATGGCCGAATTGGGAATCTGTGTAAAAACTTTGTTAGGAATTATGTGATTCTACTAGCTGGAAGTAAAGGAGATGGGGCATGAAGTTATTTCTAGGAGTTGGAGACATACCAAGTTTAGCTCAGTTCTGGGCATCTTTGAAATACCTATACAAACTTGTTCCTACATAGTAACTTGCAACTTTGAATGAGAATGTGCTTGCTTACAGCAACGTGCTATATGTTCTGAATGCCCGAATTGGGAATCTGTGTCAAAACTTTGTTAGGAATTATGTGATCCTTACTAGCTGGAAGTAAGGGAGATGGGGCATAAAGTTATTTCTAGGAGTTGGAGACATACCAAGTTTAGCACAGTTCTGGGCATCTTTGAAATACCTATACAAACTTGTTCCTACATAGTAACCTGCAACTTTGAATGAGAATGTGCTTGCTTACAGCAACGTGCTACATGTTCTGAATGCCCGAATTGGGAATCTGTGTCAAATCTTTGTTAGGTATTATGTGATCCTTACTAGCTGGAAGTAAGGGAGATGGGGCATGAAGTTATTTCTAGGAGTTGGAGACGTACCAATTTAGCTCAGTTCTGGGCATCTTTGAAATACATATACAAACTTGTTCCTACATAGTAACTTGCAACTTTGAATGAAAATGTGCTTGATTACAGCAACGTGCTATATGTTCTGAATGGCCGAATTGGGAATCTGTGTCAAAACTTTGTTAGGAATTATGTGATTCTTACTAGCTGGAAGTAAGGGAGTTGTGGCATGAAGTTATTTCTAGGAGTTGGACACATACCAAGTTTAGCACAGTTCTGGGCATCTTTGAAATACCTATACAAACTTGTTCCTACATAGTAACTTGCAACTTTGAATGAGAATGTGCTTGCTTACAGCAACGTGCTATATGTTCTGAATGCCCGAATTGGGAATCTGTGTCAAAACTTTGTTAGGAATTATGTGATCCTTACTAGCTGGAAGCAAGGGAGATGGGTCATGAAGTTATTTCTAGGAGTTGGAGACATCCCAAGTTTAGTTCAGTTCTGGGCATCTTTGAAATACCTATACAAACTTGTTCCTACATAGTAACTTGCAACTTTGAATGAGAATGTGCTTGCTTACAGCAACGTGCTACATGTTCTGAATGCCCGAATTGGGAATCTGTGTCAAAACTTTGTTAGGAATTATGTGACCCTTACTAGCTGGAAGTAAGGGAGATGGGGCATGAAGTTATTTCTAGGAGTTGGAGACATACCAAGTTTACCTCAGTTCTGGGCATCTTTGAAATACCTATACAAACTTGTTCCTACATAGTAACTTGCAAATTTGAATGAGAATGTGCTTGCTTACAGCAACGTGCTATATGTTCTGAATGCCCGAATTGGGAATCTGTGTCAAAACTTTGTTAGGAATTATGTGATCCTTACTAGCTGGAAGTAAGGGAGTTGGGGCATGAAGTTATTTCTAGGAGTTGGACACATACCAAGTTTAGCACAGTTCTGGGCATCTTTGAAATACCTATACAAACTTGTTCCTACATAGTAACTTGCAACTTTGAATGAGAATGTGCTTGCTTACAGCAACGTGCTATATGTTCTGAATGCCCGAATTGGGAATCTGTGTCAAATCTTTGTTAGGAATTATGTGATCCTTACTAGCTGGAAGTAAGGGAGATGGGGCATGAAGATATTTCTAGGAGTTGGAGACATACCAAGTTTAGCTCAGTTCTGGGCATCTTTGAAATAGCTATACAAACTTGTTCCTACATAGGAACTTGCAACTTTGAATGAGAATGTGCTTGCTTACAGCAACGTGCTACATGTTCTGAATGCCCGAATTGGGAATCTGTGTCAAAACTTTGTTAGGAATTATGTGATCCTTAGTAGCTGGAAGTAAGGGAGATGGGGCATGAAGTTATTTCTAGGAGTTGGAGACATAGTCACTTTAGCTCAGTTCTGGGCATCTTTGAAATACCTATACAAACTTGTTCCTACATAGTAACTTGCAACTTTTAATGAGAATGTGCTTGCTTACAGCAACGTGCTATATGTTCTGAATGCCCGAATTGGGATTCTGTGTCAAAACTTTGTTAGGAATTATGTGATCCTTACTAGCTGGAAGTAAGGGAGATGGGGCATGAAGTTATTTCTAGGAGTTGGAGACATACCAAGTTTAGCTCAGTTCTGGGCATCTTTGAAATACCTATACAAACTTGTTCCTACATAGTAACTTGCAACTTTGAATGAGAATGTGCTTGCTTACAGCAACGTGCTATATGTTCTGAATGCCCGAATTGGGAATCTGTGTCAAAACTTTGTTAGGAATTATGTGATCATTACTAGCTGGAAGTAAGGGAGATGGGGCATGAAGTTATTTCTAGGATATGGAGAAATACCAAGTTTAGCTCAGTTCTGGGCATCTTTGAAATACCTATACAAACGTGTTCCTACATAGTAACTTGCAACTTTGAATGAGAAATTGCTTGCTTACTGCAACGTGCTATATGTTCGGAATGCCCGAATTGGGAATCTGTGTTAAAACTTTGTTAGGAATTATGTGATCTTTACTAGCTGGAAGTAAGGGAGATGGGGCATGAAGTTATTTCTAGGAGTTGGAGACATACCAAGTTTAGCTCAGTTCTGGGCATCCTTGAAATACCTATACAAAATTGTTCCTACATAGTAACTTGCAACTTTGAATGAGAATGTGCTTGCTTACAGCAACGTGCTACATGTTCTGAATGCCCGAATTGGGAATCTGTGTCAAAACTTTGTTAGGAATTATGTGACCCTTACTAGCTGGAAGTAAGGGAGATGGGGCATGAAGTTATTTCTAGGAGTTGGAGACATACCAAGTTTAGCTCAGTTCTGGGCATCTTTGAAATACCTATACAAACTTGTTCCTACATAGTAACTTGCAACTTTGAATGAGAATGTGCTTGCTTACAGCAACGTGCTATATGTTCTGAATGCCCGAATTGGGAATCTGTGTCAAAACTTTGTTAGGAATTATGTGATCCTTACTAGCTGGAAGTAAGGGAGATGGGGCATAAAGTTATTTCTAGGAGTTGGAGACATACCAAGTTTAGCACAGTTCTGGGCATCTTTGAAAAACCTATACAAACTTGTTCCTACATAGTAACCTGCAACTTTGAATGAGAATGTGCTTGCTTACAGCAACGTGCTACATGTTCTGAATGCCCGAATTGGGAATCTGTTTCAAATCTTTGTTAGGTATTATGTGATCCTTACTAGCTGGAAGTAAGGGAGATGGGGCATGAAGTTATTTCTAGGAGTTGGAGACATACCAATTTAGCTCAGTTCTGGGCATCTTTGAAATACCTATACAAACTTGTTCCTACATAGTAACTTGCAACTTTGAATGAAAATGTGCTTGATTACAGCAACGTGCTATATGTTCTGAATGCCCGAATTGGGAATCTGTGTCAAAACTTTGTGAGGAATTATGTGATCCTTACTAGCTGGAAGTAAGGGAGATGGGGCATGAAGTTATTTCTAGGAGTTGGAGACATACCAAGTTTAGCTCACTTCTGGGCATCTTTGAAATACCTATACAAACTTGTTCCTACATAGTAACTTGCAACTTTGAATGAGAATGTGCTTGCTTACAGCAACGTGCTATATGTTCTGAATGCCCGAATTGGGAATCTGTGTCAAAACTTTGTTAGGAATTATGTGATCCTTACTAGCTGGAAGTAAGGGAGATGGGGCATGAAGTTATTTCTAGGAGTTGGAGACATACCAAGTTTAGCTCAGTTCTGGGCATCTTTGAAATACCTATACAAACTTGTTCCTACATAGTAACTTGCAACTTTGAATGAGAATGTGCTTGCTTACAGCAACGTGCTATATGTTCTGAATGGCCGAATTGGGAATCTGTGTCAAAACTTTGTTAGGATTTATGTGATCCTTACTAGCTGGAAGTAAGGGAGATGGGGCATTAAGTTATTTCCAGGAGTTGGAGACATACCAAGATTAGCTCAGTTCTGGGCATCTTTGAAATACCTATACAAACTTGTTCCTACATAGTAACTTGCAACTTTGAATGAGAATGTGCTTGCTTACAGCAACGTGCTATATGTTCTGAATGCCCGAATTGGGAATCTGTGTCAAAACTTTGTTAGGAATTATGTGAGCCTTACTAGCTGGAAGTAAGGGAGATGGGGCATGAAGTTATTTCTAGGAGTTGGAGACATCCCAAGTTTAGTTCAGTTCTGGGCATCTTTGAAATACCTATAAAAACTTGTTCCTACATAGTAACTTGCAAATTTGAATGAGAATGTGCTTGCTTACAGCAACGTGCTATATGTTCTGAATGCCCGAATTGGGAATCTGTGTCAAAACTTTGTTAGGAATTATGTGATCCTTACTAGCTGGAAGTAAGGGAGTTGGGGCATGAAGTTATTTCTAGGAGTTGGACACATACCAAGTTTAGCACAGTTCTGGGCATCTTTGAAATACCTATACAAACTTGTTCCTACATAGTAACTTGCAACTTTGAATGAGAATGTGCTTGCTTACAGCAACGTGCTATATGTTCTGAATGCCCGAATTGGGAATCTGTGTCAAAACTTTGTTAGGAATTATGTGATCCTTACTAGCTGGAAGTAAGGGAGATGGGGCATGAAGTTATCTCTAGGAGTTGGAGACATACCAAGTTTAGCTCAGTTCTGGGCATCTTTGAAATACCTATACAAACTTGTTCCTACATAGTAACTTGCAACTTTGAATGAGAATGTGCTTGCTTACAGCAACGTGCTCTATGTTCTGAATGCCCGAATTGGGAATCTGTGTCAAAACTTTGTTAGGAATTATGTGATCCTTACTAGCTGGAAGTAAGGGAGATGGGGCATGAAGTTATTTCTAGGAGTTGGAGACATACCAAGTTTAGCTCAGTTCTGGGCATCTTTGAAATACCTATACAAACTTGTTCCTACATAGTAACTTGCAACTTTGAATGAGAATGTGCTTGCTTACAGCAACGTGCTATATGTTCTGAATGCCCGAATTGGGAATCTGTGTCAAAACTTTGTTAGGAATTATGTGATCCTTACTAGCTGGAAGTAAGGGAGATAGGGCATGAAGTTATTTCTAGGAGTTGGAGACATACCAAGTTTAGCTCAGTTCTGGGCATCTTTGAAATACCTATACAAACTTGTTCCTACATAGTAACTTGCAACTTTGAATGAGAATGTGCTTGCTTACAGCAACGTGCTACATGTTCTGAATGCCCGAATTGGGAATCTGTGTCAAAACTTTGCTAGAAATTATGTGATCCTTACTAGCTGGAAGTAAGTGAGATGGGGCATGAAGATATTACTAGGAGTTGGAGACATACCTAGTTTAGCTCAGTTCTGGGCATCTTTGAAATACCTATACAAACTTGTTCCTACATAGTAACTTGCAACTTTGAATGAGAATGTGCTTGCTTACAGCAACGTGCTATATGTTCTGAATGCCCGAATTGGGAATCTGTGTCAAAACTTTGTTAGGAATTATGTGATCCTTACTAGGTGGAAGTAAGGGAGATGGGGCATGAAGTTATTTCTAGGAGTTGGAGACATACCAAGTTTAGCTCAGTTCTGGGCATCTTTGAAATACCTATACAAACTTGTTCCTACATAGTAACTTGCAACTTTGATTGAGAATGTGCTTGCTTACAACAACGTGCTACATGTTCTGAATGCCCGAATTGGGAATCTGTGTCAAAACTTTGTTAGGAATTATGTGATCCTTACTAGCTGGAAGTAAGGGAGTTGGGGCATGAAGTTATTTCTAGGAGTTGGACACATACCAAGTTTAGCACAGTTTTGGGCATCTTTGAAATACCTATACAAACTTGTTCCTACATAGTAACTTGCAACTTTGAATGAGAATGTGCTTGCTTACAGCAACGTGCTATATGTTCTGAATGCCCGAATTGGGAATCTGTGTCAAAACTTTGTTAGGAATTATGTGATCCTTACTAGCTGGAAGTAAGGGAGATGGGGCATGAAGTTATTTCTAGGAGTTGGAGACATACCAAGTTTAGCTCAGTTCTGGGCATCTTTGAAATACCTATACAAACTTGTTCCTACATAGTAACTTGCAACTTTGAATGAGAATGTGCTTGCTTACAGCAACGTGCTACATGTTCTGAATGCCCGAATTGGGAATCTGTGTCAAAACTTTGCTAGGAATTATGTGATCCTTACTAGCTGGAAGTAAGGGAGATGGGGCATGAAGATATTACTAGGAGTTGGAGACATACCTAGTTTAGCTCAGTTCTGGGCATCTTTGAAATACCTATACAAACTTGTTCCTACATAGTAACTTGCAACTTTGAATGAGAATGTGCTTGCTTACAGCAACGTGCTATATGTTCTGAATGCCCGAATTGGGAATCTGTGTCAAAACTTGTTAGGAATTATGTGATCCTTACTAGCTGGAAGTAAGGGAGATGGGGCATGAAGTTATTTCTAGGAGTTGGAGACATACCAAGTTTAGCTCAGTTCTGGGCATCTTTGAAATACCTATACAAACTTGTTCCTACATAGTAACTTGCAACTTTGAATGAGAATGTGCTTGCTTACAGCAACGTGCTATATGTTCTGAATGCCCGAATTGGGAATCTGTGTCAAAACTTTGTTAGGAATTATGTGATCCTTACTAGCTGGAAGTATGGCAGATGGGGCTTGAAGTTATTTCTAGGAGTTGGAGACATACCAAGTTTAGCTCACTTCGGGGCATCTTTGAAATACCTATACAAACTTGTTCCTACATAGTAACTTGCAACTTTGAATGAGAATGTGCTTGCTTACAGCAACGTGCTATATGTTCTGAATGCACGAATTGGGAATCTGTGTCAAAACTTTGTTAGGAATTATGTGATCCTTACTAGCTGGAAGTAAGGGAGATAGGGCATGAAGTTATTTCTAGGAGTTGGAGACATACCAAGTTTAGCTCAGTTCTGGGCATCTTTGAAATACCTATACAAACTTGTTCCTACATAGTAACTTGCAACTTTGAATGAGAATGTGCTTGCTTACAGCAACGTGCTACATGTTCTGAATGCCCGAATTGGGAATCTGTGTCAAAACTTTGCTAGAAATTATGTGATCCTTACTAGCTGGAAGTAAGTGAGATGGGGCATGAAGATATTACTAGGAGTTGGAGACATACCTAGTTTAGCTCAGTTCTGGGCATCTTTGAAATACCTATACAAACTTGTTCCTACATAGTAACTTGCAACTTTGAATGAGAATGTGCTTGCTTACAGCAACGTGCTATATGTTCTGAATGCCCGAATTGGGAATCTGTGTCAAAACTTTGTTAGGAATTATGTGATCCTTACTAGCTGGAAGTAAGGGAGATGGGGCATGAAGTTATTTCTAGGAGTTGGAGACATACCAAGTTTAGCTCAGTTCTGGGCATCTTTGAAATACCTATACAAACTTGTTCCTACATAGTAACTTGCAACTTTGAATGAGAATGTGCTTGCTTACAGCAACGTGCTACATGTTCTGAATGCCCGAATTGGGAATCTGTGTCAAAACTTTGCTAGGAATTATGTGATCCTTACTAGCTGGAAGTAAGGGAGATGGGGCATGAAGATATTACTAGGAGTTGGAGACATACCTAGTTTAGCTCAGTTCTGGGCATCTTTGAAATACCTATACAAACTTGTTCCTACATAGTAACTTGCAACTTTGAATGAGAATGTGCTTGCTTACAGCAACGTGCTTTATGTTCTGAATGCCCGAATTGGGAATCTGTGTCAAAACTTTGTTAGGAATTATGTGATCCTTACTAGCTGGAAGTAAGGGAGATGGGGCATGAAGTTATTTCTAGGAGTTGGAGACATACCAAGTTTAGCTCAGTTCTGGGCATCTTTGAAATACCTATACAAACTTGTTCCTACATAGTAACTTGCAACTTTGAATGAGAATGTGCTTGCTTACAGCAACGTGCTATATGTTCTGAATGCCCGAATTGGGAATCTGTGTCAAAACTTTGTTAGGAATTATGTGATCCTTACTAGCTGGAAGTATGGCAGATGGGGCTTGAAGTTATTTCTAGGAGTTGGAGACATACCAAGTTTAGCTCACTTCGGGGCATCTTTGAAATACCTATACAAACTTGTTCCTACATAGTAACTTGCAACTTTGAATGAGAATGTGCTTGCTTACAGC
The DNA here is from genome assembly GCF_020826845.1 of Diceros bicornis minor. Taxonomy (NCBI): domain Eukaryota; kingdom Metazoa; phylum Chordata; class Mammalia; order Perissodactyla; family Rhinocerotidae; genus Diceros; species Diceros bicornis. The sequence continues at coordinate 2,709,385 of NW_026691542.1, forward strand.
AACGTGCTATATGTTCTGAATGCCCGAATTGGGAATCTGTGTCAAAACTTTGTTAGGAATTATGTGATCCTTACTAGCTGGAAGTAAGCGAGATGGGGCATGAAGTTATTTCTAGGAGTTGGAGACATGCCAAGTTTAGCTCAGTTCTGGGCATCTTTGAAATACCTATACAAACTTGTTCCTACATAGTAACTTGCAACTTTGAATGAGAATGTGCTTGCTTACAGCAACGTGCTATATGTTCTGAATGCCCGAATTGGGAATCTGTGTCAAAATTTTGTTAGGAATTATGTGATTCTTACTAGCTGGAAGTAAGGGAGTTGTGGCATGAAGTTATTTCTAGGAGTTGGACACATACCAAGTTTAGCACAGTTCTGGGCATCTTTGAAATACCTATACAAACTTGTTCCTACATAGTAACTTGCAACTTTGAATGAGAATGTGCTTGCTTACAGCAACGTGATATATGTTCTGAATGCCCGAATTTGGAATCTGTGTCAAATCTTTGTTAGGAATTATGTGATCCTTACTAGCTGGAAGTAAAGGAGATGGGGCATGAAGTTATTTCTAGGAGTTGGAGACATACCAAGTTTAGCTCAGTTCTGGGCATCTTTGAAATACCTATACAAACTTGTTCCTACATAGTAACTTGCAACTTTGAATGAGAATGTGCTTCCTTACAGCAACGTGCTATATGTTCTGAATGCCCGAATTGGGAATCTGTGTCAAAACTTTTTTAGGAATTATGTGATCCTTACGAGCTGGAAGTAAGGGAGTTGGGGCATGAAGTTATTTCTAGGAGTTGGACATATACCAAGTTTAGCACAGTTCTGGGCATCTTTGAAATACCTATACAAACTTGTTCCTACATAGAAATTTGCAACTTTGAATGAGAATGTGCTTGCTTACAGCAAGGTGCTATATGTTCTGAATGCCCGAATTGGGAATCTTTGCCAAACTTTGTTAGGAATTATGTGATCCTTACTAGCTGGAAGTAATGGAGATGGGGCATGAAGTTATTTCTAGGAGTTGGAGACATACCCACTTTATCTCAGTACTGGGCATCTTTGAAATACCTATACAAACTTGTTCCTACATAGTAACTTGCAACTTTGAATGAGAATGTGCTTGCTTACAGCAACGTGCTATATGTTCTGAATGCCCGAATTGGGAATCTGTGTCAAAACTTTGTTAGGAATTATGTGATCCTTACTAGCTGGAAGTAAGGGAGATGGGGCATGAAGTTATTTCTAGGAGTTGGAGACGTACCAAGTTTAGCTCAGTTCTGGGCATCTTTGAAATACCTATACAAACTTGTTCCTACATAGTAACTTGCAACTTTGAATGAGAATGTGCTTGCTTACAGCAACGTGCTATATGTTCTGAATGCCCGAATTGGGAATCTGTGTCAAAACTTTGTTAGGAATTATGTGATCCTTACTAGCTGGAAGTAAGGGAGATGGGGCATGAAGTTATTTCTAGGAGTTGGACACATACCAAGTTTAGCACAGTTCTGGGCATCTTTGAAATACCTATACAAACTTGTTCCTACATAGTAACTTGCAACATTCAATGAGAATGTGCTTGCTTACAGCAACGTGCTATATGTTATGAATGCCCGAATTGGGAATCTGTGTCAAAACTTTGTTAGGAATTATGTGATCCTTACTAGCTGGGAGTAAGGGAGATGGGGCATGAAGTTATTTCTAGGAGTTGGACACATACCAAGTTTAGCTCAGTTCTGGGAATCTTTGAAATACCTATACAAACTTGTTCCTACATAGTAACTTGCAACTTTGAATGAGAATATGCTTGCTTACAGCAACGTGCTATATGTTCTGAATGCCCGAATTGGGATTCTGTGTCAAAACTTTGTTAGAAATTATGTGATCCTTACTAGATGGAAGTAAGGGAGATGGGGCATGAAGTTATTTCTAGGAGTTGGAGACATACCAAGTTTAGCTCAGTTCTGGGCATCTTTGAAAGTCCTATACAAACTTGTTCCTACATAGGAACTTGCAACTTTGAATGAGAATGTGCTTGCTTACAGCAACGTGCTACATGTTCTGAATGCCCGAATTGGGAATCTGTGTCAAAACTTTGTTAGGAATTATGTGATCCTTACTAGCTGGAAGTAAGGGAGATGGGGCATGAAGTTATTTCTAGGAGTTGGAGACATAGTCACTTTACCTCAGTTCTGGGCATCTTTGAAATACCTATACAAACTTGTTCCTACATAGTAACTTGCAACTTTGAATGAGAATGTGCTTGCTTACAGCAACGTGCTATATGTTCTGAATGCCCGAATTGGGATTCTGTGTCAAAACTTTGTTAGGAATTATGTGATCCTTACTAGCTGGAAGTAAGGGAGATGGGGCATGAAGTTATTTCTAGGAGTTGGAGACATACCTAGTTTAGCTCACTTCTGGGCATCTTTGAAATACCTATACAAACTTGTTCCTACATTGTAACTTGCAACTTTGAATGAGAATGTGCTTGCTTACAGCAACGTGCTATATGTTCTGAATGCCCGAATTGGGAATCTGTGTCAAAACTTTGTTAGGAATTATGTGATCCTTACTAGCTGGAAGTAAGGGAGATGGGGCATGAAGTTATTTCTAGGAGTTGAAGACATACCAAGTTTAGCTCAGTTCTGGGCATCTTTGAAATACCTATACAAACGTGTTCCTACATAGTAACTTGCAACTTTGAATGAGAAATTGCTTGCTTACTGCAACGTGCTATATGATCTGAATGCCCGAATTGGGAATCTGTGTCAAAACTTTGTTAGGAATTATGTGATCCTTACTAGCTGGAAGTAAGGGAGATGGGGCAAGAAGTTATTTCTAGGAGTTGGAGACATACCAAGTTTAGGTCAGTTCTGGGCATCCTTGAAATACCTATACAAAATTGTTCCTACATAGTAACTTGCAACTTTGAATGAGAATGTGCTTGCTTACAGCAACGTGCTACATGTTCTGAATGCCCGAATTGGGAATCTGTGTCAAAACTTTGTTAGGAATTATGTGACCCTTACTAGCTGGAAGTAAGGGAGATGGGGCATGAAGTTATTTCTAGGAGTTGGAGACATACCCACTTTAGCTCTGTACTGGGCATCTTTGAAATACCTATACAAACGTGTTCCTACATAGTACTTGCAACTTTGAATGAGAATGTGCTTGCTTACTGCAACGTGCTATATGTTCGGAATGCCCGAATTGGGAACCTGTGTCAAAACTTTGTTAGGAATTATGTGACCCTTACTAGCTGGAAGTAAGGGAGATGGGGCATGAAGTTATTTCTAGGAGTTGGAGACATACCCACTTTAGCTCAGTACTGGGCATCTTTGAAATACCTATACAAACTTGTTCCTACATAGTAACTTGCAACTTTGAATGAGAATGTGCTTGCTTACAGCAACGTGCTATATGTTCTGAATGCCCGAATTGGGAATCTGTGTCAAAAGTTTGTTATGAATTATGTGATCCTTACTAGCTGGAAGTAAGGGAGATGGGGCATGAAGTTATTTCTAGGAGTTGGAGACATACCAAGTTTAGCTCAGTTATGGGCATCTTTGAAATACCTATACAAACTTGTTCCTACATAGTAACTTGCAACTTTGAATGAGAATGTGCTTGCTTACAGCAACGTGCTATATGTTCTGAATGACCTAATTGGGAATCTGTGTCAATACTTTGTTAGGAATTATGTGATCCTTACTAGCTGGAAGTAAGGGAGATGGGGCAGGAAGTTATTTCTAGGAGTTGGAGACATACCAAGTTTAGCTCAGTTCTGGGCATCTTTGAAATACCTATACAAACTTGTTCCTACATAGTAACTTGAACTTTGAATGAGAATGTGCTTGCTTACAGCAACGTGCTATATGTTCTGAATGCCCGAATTGGGAATCTGTGTCAAAACATTGTTAGGAATTATGTGATCATTACTAGCTGGAAGTAAGGGAGATGGGGCATGAAATTATTTCTAGGAGTTGGAGACATACCAAGTTTAGCACAGTTCTGGGCATCTTTGAAATACCTATACAAACTTGTTCCTACATAGTAACTTGCAACTTTGAATGAGAATGTGCTTGCTTACAGCAACGTGCTGTATGTTCTGAATGCCCGAATTGGGAATCTGTGTCAAATCTTTGTTAGGAATTATGTGATCCTTACTAGCTGGAAGTAAGGGAGATGGGGCATGAAGTTATTTCTAGGAGTTGGAGACATACCAATTTAGCTCAGTTCTGGGCATCTTTGAAATACCTATACAAACTTGTTCCTACATAGTAACTTGCAACTTTGAATGAAAATGTGCTTGCTTACAGCAACGTGCTACATGTTCTGAATGCCCGATTTGGGAATCTTTGTCAAACTTTGTTAGGAATTATGTGACCCTTACTGGCTGGAAGTAATGGAGATGGGGCATGAAGTTATTTCTAGGAGTTGGACACATACCAAGTTTAGCACAGTTCTGGGCATCTTTGAAATACCTATACAAACTTGTTCCTACATAGTAACTTGCAACTTTGAATGAGAATGTGCTTGCTTACAGCAACGTGCTATATGTTCTGAATGCCCGAATTGGGAATCTGTGTCAAAACTTTGTTAGGAATTATGTGATCCTTACTAGCTGGAAGTAAGGGAGATGGGGCATGAAGTTATTTCTAGGAGTTGGACACATACCAAGTTTAGCACAGTTCTGGGCATCTTTGAAATACCTATACAAACTTGTTCCTACATAGTAACTTGCAACATTCAATGAGAATGTGCTTGCTTACAGCAACGTGCTATATGTTATGAATGCCCGAATTGGGAATCTGTGTCAAAACTTTGTTAGGAATTATGTGATCCTTACTAGCTGGGAGTAAGGGAGATGGGGCATGAAGTTATTTCTAGGAGTTGGACACATACAAAGTTTAGCTCAGTTCTGGGCATCTTTGAAATACCTATACAAACTTGTTCCTACATAGTAACTTGCAACTTTGAATGAGAATATGCTTGCTTACAGCAACGTGCTATATGTTCTGAATGCCCGAATTGGGATTCTGTGTCAAAACTTTGTTAGAAATTATGTGATCCTTACTAGATGGAAGTAAGGGAGATGGGGCATGAAGTTATTTCTAGGAGTTGGAGACATACCAAGTTTAGCTCAGTTCTTGGCATCTTTGAAATACCTATACAAACTTGTTCCTACATAGGAACTTGCAACTTTGAATGAGAATGTGCTTGCTTACAGCAACGTGCTACATGTTCTGAATGCCCGAATTGGGAATCTGTGTCAAAACTTTGTTAGGAATTATGTGATCCTTACTAGCTGGAAGTAAGGGAGATGGGGCATGAAGTTATTTCTAGGAGTTGGAGACATAGTCAATTTACCTCAGTTCTGGGCATCTTTGAAATACCTATACAAACTTGTTCCTACATAGTAACTTGCAACTTTGAATGAGAATGTGCTTGCTTACAGCAACGTGCTATATGTTCTGAATGCCCGAATTGGGATTCTGTGTCAAAACTTTGTTAGGAATTATGTGATCCTTACTAGCTGGAAGTAAGGGAGATGGGGCATGAAGTTATTTCTAGGAGTTGGAGACATACCTAGTTTAGCTCACTTCTGGGCATCTTTGAAATACCTATACAAACTTGTTCCTACATTGTAACTTGCAACTTTGAATGAGAATGTGCTTGCTTACAGCAACGTGCTATATGTTCTGAATGCCCGAATTGGGAATCTGTGTCAAAACTTTGTTAGGAATTATGTGATCCTTACTAGCTGGAAGTAAGGGAGATGGGGCATGAAGTTATTTCTAGGAGTTGGAGACATACCAAGTTTAGCTCAGTTCTGGGCATCTTTGAAATACCTATACAAACGTGTTCCTACATAGTAACTTGCAACTTTGAATGAGAAATTGCTTGCTTACTGCAACGTGCTATATGATCTGAATGCCCGAATTGGGAATCTGTGTCAAAACTTTGTTAGGAATTATGTGATCCTTACTAGCTGGAAGTAAGGGAGATGGGGCAAGAAGTTATTTCTAGGAGTTGGAGACATAACAAGTTTAGGTCAGTTCTGGGCATCCTTGAAATACCTATACAAAATTGTTCCTACATAGTAACTTGCAACTTTGAATGAGAATGTGCTTGCTTACAGCAACGTGCTACATGTTCTGAATGCCCGAATTGGGAATCTGTGTCAAAACTTTGTTAGGAATTATGTGACCCTTACTAGCTGGAAGTAAGGGAGATGGGGCATGAAGTTATTTCTAGGAGTTGGAGACATACCCACTTTAGCTCTGTACTGGGCATCTTTGAAATACCTATACAAACTTGTTCCTACATAGTAACTTGCAACTTTGAATGAGAATGTGCTTGCTTACAGCAACGTGCTATATGTTCTGAATGCCCGAATTGGGAATCTGTGTCAAAAGTTTGTTATGAATTATGTGATCCTTACTAGCTGGAAGTAAGGGAGATGGAGCATGATGTTATTTCTAGGAGTTGGAGACATACCAAGTTTAGCTCAGTTATGGGCATCTTTGAAATACCTATACAAACTTGTTCCTACATAGTAACTTGCAAATTTGAATGAGAATGTGCTTGCTTACAGCAACGTGCTATATGTTCTGAATGCCCGAATTGGGAATCTGTGTCAAAACTTTGTTAGCAATTATGTGATCCTTACTAGCTGTAAGTAAGGGAGTTGGGGCATGAAGTTATTTCTAGGAGTTGGACACATACCAAGTTTAGCACAGTTCTCGGCATCTTTGAAATACCTATACAAACTTGTTCCTACATAGTAACTTGCAACTTTGAATGAGAATGTGCTTGCTTACAGCAACGTGCTATATGTTCTGAATGGCCGAATTGGGAATCTGTGTCAAAACTTTGTTAGGAATTATGTGATCCTACTAGCTGGAAGTAAGGGAGATGGGGCATGAAGATATTTCTAGGAGTTGGAGACATACCAAGTTTAGCTCAGTTCTGGGCATCTTTGAAATACCTATACAAACGTGTTCCTACATAGTAACTTGCAACTTTGAATGAGAATGTGCTTGCTTACTGCAACGTGCTATATGTTCGGAATGCCCGAATTGGGAACCTGTGTCAAAACTTTGTTAGGAATTATGTGACCCTTACTAGCTGGAAGTAAGGGAGATGGGGCATGAAGTTATTTCTAGGAGTTGGAGACATACCCACTTTAGCTCAGTACTGGGCATCTTTGAAATACCTATACAAACTTGTTCCTACATAGTAACTTGCAACTTTGAATGAGAATGTGCTTGCTTACAGCAACGTGCTATATGTTCTGAATGCCCGAATTGGGAATCTGTGTCAAAAGTTTGTTATGAATTATGTGATCCTTACTAGCTGGAAGTAAGGGAGATGGGGCATGAAGTTATTTCTAGGAGTTGGAGACATACCAAGTTTAGCTCAGTTATGGGCATCTTTGAAATACCTATACAAACTTGTTCCTACATAGTAACTTGCAACTTTGAATGAGAATGTGCTTGCTTACAGCAACGTGCTATATGTTCTGAATGACCTAATTGGGAATCTGTGTCAATACTTTGTTAGGAATTATGTGATCCTTACTAGCTGGAAGTAAGGGAGATGGGGCAGGAAGTTATTTCTAGGAGTTGGAGACATACCAAGTTTAGCTCAGTTCTGGGCATCTTTGAAATACCTATACAAACTTGTTCCTACATAGTAACTTGAACTTTGAATGAGAATGTGCTTGCTTACAGCAACGTGCTATATGTTCTGAATGCCCGAATTGGGAATCTGTGTCAAAACTTTGTTAGGAATTATGTGATCCTTACTAGCTGGAAGTAAGGGAGATGGGGCATGAAGTTATTTCTAGGAGTTGGACACATACCAAGTTTAGCACAGTTCTGGGCATCTTTGAAATACCTATACAAACTTGTTCCTACATAGTAACTTGCAACATTCAATGAGAATGTGCTTGCTTACAGCAACGTGCTATATGTTATGAATGCCCGAATTGGGAATCTGTGTCAAAACTTTGTTAGGAATTATGTGATCCTTACTAGCTGGGAGTAAGGGAGATGGGGCATGAAGTTATTTCTAGGAGTTGGACACATACCAAGTTTAGCTCAGTTCTGGGCATCTTTGAAATACCTATGCAAACGTGTTCCTACATAGTAACTTGCAACTTTGAATGAGAATGTGCTTGCTTACTGCAACGTGCTATATGTTCGGAATGCCCGAATTGGGAACCTGTGTCAAAACATTGTTAGGAATTATGTGACCCTTACTAGCTGGAAGTAAGGGAGATGGGGCATGAAGTTATTTCTAGGAGTTGGAGACATACCCACTTTAGCTCAGTACTGGGCATCTTTGAAATACCTATACAAACTTGTTCCTACATAGTAACTTGCAACTTTGAATGAGAATGTGCTTGCTTACAGCAACGTGCTATATGTTCTGAATGCCCGAATTGGGAATCTGTGTCAAAAGTTTGTTATGAATTATGTGATCCTTACTAGCTGGAAGTAAGGGAGATGGGGCATGAAGTTATTTCTAGGAGTTGGAGACATACCAAGTTTAGCTCAGTTATGGGCATCTTTGAAATACCTATACAAACTTGTTCCTACATAGTAACTTGCAACTTTGAATGAGAATGTGCTTGCTTACAGCAACGTGCTATATGTTCTGAATGACCTAATTGGGAATCTGTGTCAATACTTTGTTAGGAATTATGTGATCCTTACTAGCTGGAAGTAAGGGAGATGGGGCAGGAAGTTATTTCTAGGAGTTGGAGACATACCAAGTTTAGCTCAGTTCTGGGCATCTTTGAAATACCTATACAAACTTGTTCCTACATAGTAACTTGAACTTTGAATGAGAATGTGCTTGCTTACAGCAACGTGCTATATGTTCTGAATGCCCGAATTGGGAATCTGTGTCAAAACATTGTTAGGAATTATGTGATCATTACTAGCTGGAAGTAAGGGAGATGGGGCATGAAATTATTTCTAGGAGTTGGAGACATACCAAGTTTAGCACAGTTCTGGGCATCTTTGAAATACCTATACAAACTTGTTCCTACATAGTAACTTGCAACTTTGAATGAGAATGTGCTTGCTTACAGCAACGTGCTGTATGTTCTGAATGCCCGAATTGGGAATCTGTGTCAAATCTTTGTTAGGAATTATGTGATCCTTACTAGCTGGAAGTAAGGGAGATGGGGCATGAAGTTATTTCTAGGAGTTGGAGACATACCAATTTAGCTCAGTTCTGGGCATCTTTGAAATACCTATACAAACTTGTTCCTACATAGTAACTTGCAACTTTGAATGAGAATATGCTTGCTTACAGCAACGTGCTATATGTTCTGAATGCCCGAATTGGGATTCTGTGTCAAAACTTTGTTAGAAATTATGTGATCCTTACTAGATGGAAGTAAGGGAGATGGGGCATGAAGTTATTTCTAGGAGTTGGAGACATACCAAGTTTAGCTCAGTTCTTGGCATCTTTGAAATACCTATACAAACTTGTTCCTACATAGGAACTTGCAACTTTGAATGAGAATGTGCTTGCTTACAGCAACGTGCTACATGTTCTGAATGCCCGAATTGGGAATCTGTGTCAAAACTTTGTTAGGAATTATGTGATCCTTACTAGCTGGAAGTAAGGGAGATGGGGCATGAAGTTATTTCTAGGAGTTGGAGACATAGTCACTTTACCTCAGTTCTGGGCATCTTTGAAATACCTATACAAACTTGTTCCTACATAGTAACTTGCAACTTTGAATGAGAATGTGCTTGCTTACAGCAACGTGCTATATGTTCTGAATGCCCGAATTGGGATTCTGTGTCAAAACTTTGTTAGGAATTATGTGATCCTTACTAGCTGGAAGTAAGGGAGATGGGGCATGAAGTTATTTCTAGGAGTTGGAGACATACCTAGTTTAGCTCACTTCTGGGCATCTTTGAAATACCTATACAAACTTGTTCCTACATTGTAACTTGCAACTTTGAATGAGAATGTGCTTGCTTACAGCAACGTGCTATATGTTCTGAATGCCCGAATTGGGAATCTGTGTCAAAACTTTGTTAGGAATTATGTGATCCTTACTAGCTGGAAGTAAGGGAGATGGGGCATGAAGTTATTTCTAGGAGTTGGAGACATACCAAGTTTAGCTCAGTTCTGGGCATCTTTGAAATACCTATACAAACGTGTTCCTACATAGTAACTTGCAACTTTGAATGAGAAATTGCTTGCTTACTGCAACGTGCTATATGATCTGAATGCCCGAATTGGGAATCTGTGTCAAAACTTTGTTAGGAATTATGTGATCCTTACTAGCTGGAAGTAAGGGAGATGGGGCAAGAAGTTATTTCTAGGAGTTGGAGACATAACAAGTTTAGGTCAGTTCTGGGCATCCTTGAAATACCTATACAAAATTGTTCCTACATAGTAACTTGCAACTTTGAATGAGAATGTGCTTGCTTACAGCAACGTGCTACATGTTCTGAATGCCCGAATTGGGAATCTGTGTCAAAACTTTGTTAGGAATTATGTGACCCTTACTAGCTGGAAGTAAGGGAGATGGGGCATGAAGTTATTTCTAGGAGTTGGAGACATACCCACTTTAGCTCTGTACTGGGCATCTTTGAAATACCTATACAAACTTGTTCCTACATAGTAACTTGCAACTTTGAATGAGAATGTGCTTGCTTACAGCAACGTGCTATATGTTCTGAATGACCTAATTGGGAATCTGTGTCAATACTTTGTTAGGAATTATGTGATCCTTACTAGCTGGAAGTAAGGGAGATGGGGCAGGAAGTTATTTCTAGGAGTTGGAGACATACCAAGTTTAGCTCAGTTCTGGGCATCTTTGAAATACCTATACAAACTTGTTCCTACATAGTAACTTGAACTTTGAATGAGAATGTGCTTGCTTACAGCAACGTGCTATATGTTCTGAATGCCCGAATTGGGAATCTGTGTCAAAACATTGTTAGGAATTATGTGATCATTACTAGCTGGAAGTAAGGGAGATGGGGCATGAAATTATTTCTAGGAGTTGGAGACATACCAAGTTTAGCACAGTTCTGGGCATCTTTGATATACCTATACAAACTTGTTCCTACATAGTAACTTGCAACTTTGAATGAGAATGTGCTTGCTTACAGCAACGTGCTGTATGTTCTGAATGCCCGAATTGGGAATCTGTGTCAAATCTTTGTTAGGAATTATGTGATCCTTACTAGCTGGAAGTAAGGGAGATGGGGCATGAAGTTATTTCTAGGAGTTGGAGACATACCAATTTAGCTCAGTTCTGGGCATCTTTGAAATACCTATACAAACTTGTTCCTACATAGTAACTTGCAACTTTGAATGAAAATGTGCTTGCTTACAGCAACGTGCTACATGTTCTGAATGCCCGATTTGGGAATCTTTGTCAAACTTTGTTAGGAATTATGTGACCCTTACTGGCTGGAAGTAATGGAGATGGGGCATGAAGTTATTTCTAGGAGTTGGACACATACCAAGTTTAGCACAGTTCTGGGCATCTTTGAAATACCTATACAAACTTGTTCCTACATAGTAACTTGCAACTTTGAATGAGAATGTGCTTGCTTACAGCAACGTGCTATATGTTCTGAATGCCCGAATTGGGAATCTGTGTCAAATCTTTGTTAGGAATTACGTGATCCTTACTAGCTGGAAGTAAGGGAGATGGGGCATGAAGTTATTTCTAGGAGTTGGAGACATACCAAGTTTAGCTCAGTTCTGGGCATCTTTGAAATACCTATACAAACTTGTTCCTACATAGTAACTTGCAACGTTGAATGAGAATGTGCTTGCTTACAGCAACGTGCTATATGTTCTGAATGCCCGAATTGGGAATCTGTGTCAAAACTTTGTTAGGAATTATGCGATCCTTACTAGCTGTATGTAAGGGAGTTGGGGCATGAAGTTATTTCTAGGAGTTGGACACATACCAAGTTTAGCACAGTTCTGGGCATCTTTGAAATACCTATACAAACTTGTTCCTACATAGTAACTTGCAACTTTGAATGAGAATGTGCTTGCTTACAGCAACGTGCTATATGTTCTGAATGCCCGAATTGGGAATCTGTGTCAAAACATTGTTAGGAATTATGAGATCCTTACTAGTTGGAAGTAAGGGAGATGGGGCATGAAGTTATTTCTAGGAGTTGGAGACATACCAAGATTAGCTCACTTCTGGGCATCTTTGAAATACCTATACAAACTTGTTCCTACATAGTAACTTGCAACTTTGAATGAGAATGTGCTTGCTTACAGCAACGTGCTGTATGTTCTGAATGCCCGAATTGGGAATCTGTGTCAAAACTTTGTTAGGAATTATGTGATCCTTACTGGCTGGAAGTAAGGGAGATGGGGCATGAAGTTATTTGAAGGAGTTGGAGACATACCAAGTTTAGCTCAGTTCTGGGCATCTTTGAAATACCTATACAAACTTGTTCCTACATAGGAACTTGCAACTTTGAATGAGAATGTGCTTGCTTACAGCAACGTGCTATATGTTCTGAATGCCCGAATTGGGAATCTGTGTCAAAACTTTGTTAGAAATTATGTGATCCTTACTAGCTGGAAGTAAGGGAGATGGGGCATGAACTTATTTCTAGGAGTTGGAGACATACCAAGTTTAGCTCAGTTCTGGGCATCTTTGAAATACCTATACAAACTTGTTCCTACATAGTAACTTGCAACTTTGAATGAGAATGTGCTTGCTTACAGCAACGTGCTACATGTTCTGAATGCACGATTTGGGAATCTGTGTCAAAACTTGTTAGGAATTATGTGACCATTACTAGCTGGAAGTAATGGAGATGGGGCATGAAGTTATTTCTAGGAGTTGGAGACATACCAAGTTTAGCACAGTTCTGGGCATCTTTGAAATACCTATACAAACTTGTTCCTACATAGTAACTTGCAACTTTGAATGAGAATGTGCTTGCTTACAGCAACGTGCTATATGTTCTGAATGCCCGAATTGGGAATCTGTGTCAAATCTTTGTTAGGAATTATGTGATCCTTACTAGCTGGAAGTAATGGAGATGGGGCATGAAGTTTTTTCTAGGAGTTGGACACATACCAAGTTTAGCACAGTTCTGGGCATCTTTGAAATACCTATACAAACTTGTTCCTACATAGTAACTTGCAACTTTGAATGAGAATGTGCTTGCTTACAGCAACGTGCTATATGTTCTGAATGCCCGAATTGGGAATCTGTGTCAAATCTTTGTTAGCAATTATGTGATCCTTACTAGCTGGAAGTAAGGGAGATGGGGCATGAAGTTATTTCTAGGAGTTGGAGACATACCAAGTTTACCTCAGTTTTGGGCATCTTTGAAATACCTATACAAACTTGTTCCTACATAGTAACTTGCAACTTTGAATGAGAATGTGCTTGCTTACAGCAACGTGCTATATGTTCTGAATGCCCGAATTGGGAATCTGTGTCAAAACTTTGTTAGGAATTATGTGATCCTTACTAGCTGGAAGTAAGGGAGATGGGGCATGAAGTTATTTCTAGGAGTTGGAGACATACCAAGTTTAGCTCAGTTCTGGGCATCTTTGAAATACCTATACAAACTTGTTCCTACATAGTAACTTGCAACTTTGAATGAGAATGTGCTTGCTTACAGGAACGTGCTACATGTTCTTAATACCCGAATTGGGAATCTGTGTCAAAACTTTGTTAGAAATTATGTGACCCTTACTAGCTGAAAGTAAGGGAGATGGGGCATGAAGTTATTTCTAGGAGTTGGAGACATACCCACTTTAGCTCAGTACTGGGCATCTTTGAAATACCTATACAAACTTGTTCCTACATAGTAACTTGCAACTTTGAATGAGAATGTGCTTGCTTACAGCAACGTGCTATATGTTCTGAATGCCCGAATTGGGAATCTGTGTCAAAACTTTGTTAGGAATTATGTGATCCTTACTAGCTGGAAGTAAGGGAGATGGGGCATGACGTTATTTCTAGGAGTTGGAGACATACCAAGTTTTGCTCAGTTCTGGGCATCTTTGAAATACCTATACAAACTTGTTCCTACATAGTAACTTGCAACTTTGAATGAGAATGTGCTTGCTTACAGCAACGTGCTACATGTTCTGAATGCACGATTTGGGAATCTGTGTCAAAACATGTTAGGAATTATGTGACCATTACTAGCTGGAAGTAATGGAGATGGGGCATGAAGTTATTTCTAGGAGTTGGACACATACGAAGTTTAGCACAGTTCTGGGCATCTTTGAAATACCTATACAAACTTGTTCCTACATAGTAACTTGCAACTTTGAATGAGAATGTGCTTGCTTACAGCAACGTGCTATATGTTCTGAATGCCCGAATTGGGAATCTGTGTCAAATCTTTGTTAGGAATTATGTGATCCTTACTAGCTGGAAGTAAGGGAGATGGGGCATGAAGTTATGTCTAGGAGTTGGAGACATACCAAGTTTAGCTCAGTTCTGGGCATCTTTGAAATACCTATACAAACTTGTTCCCACATAGTAACTTGCAACTTTGAATGAGAATGTGCTTGCTTACAGCAACGTGCTATATGTTCTGAATGCCCGAATTGGGAATCTGTGTCAAAACTTTGTTAGGAATTATGTGATCCTTACTAGCTGGAAGTAAGGGAGATGGGGCATGAAGTTATTTCTAGGAGTTGGAGACATACCAAGTTTAGCTCAGTTCTGGGCATCTTTGAAATTCCTATACAAACTTGTTCCTACATAGTAACTTGCAACTTTGAATGAGAATGTGCTTGCTTACAGCAACGTGCTACATGTTCTGAATACCCGAATTGGGAATCTGTGTCAAAACTTTGTTAGGAATTATGTGACCCTTACTAGCTGAAAGTAATGGAGATGGGGCATGAAGTTATTTCTAGGATTTGGAGACATACCCACTTTAGCTCAGTACTGGGCATCTTTGAAATACCTATACAAACTTGTTCCTACATAGTAACTTGCAACTTTGAATGAGAATGTGCTTGCTTAAGGCAACGTGCTATATGTTCTGAATGCCCGAATTGGGAATCTGTGTCAAAACTTTATTAGGAATTATGTGATCCTTACTAGCTGGAAGTAAGGGAGATGGGGCATGAAGTTATTTCTAGGAGTTGGAGACATACCAAGTTTAGCTCAGTTCTGGGCATCTTTGAAATACCTATACAAACTTGTTCCTACATAGTAACTTGCAACTTTGAATGAGAATGTGCTTGCTTACAGCAACGTGCTATATGTTCTGAATTCCCGAATTGGGAATCTGTGTCAAAACTTTGTTAGGAATAATGTGATCCTTACTAGCTGGAAGTAAGGGAGATGGGGCATGAAGTTATTTCTAGGAGTTGGACACATACCAAGTTTAGCACAGTTCTGGGCATCTTTGAAATACCTATACAAACTTGTTCCTACATAGTAACTTGCAACTTTGAATGAGAATGTGCTTGCTTACAGCAACGTGCTATATGTTCTGAATGCCCGAATTGGGAATCTGTGTCAAAACTTTGTTAGGAATTATGTGATCCTTACTAGCTGGAAGTAAGGGAGATGGGGCATGAAGTTATTTCCAGGAGTTGGAGACATACCAAGTTTAGCTCAGTTCTGGGCATCTTTGAAATACCTATACAAACTTGTTCCTACATAGTAACTTGCAACTTTGAATGAGAATATGCTTGCTTACAGCAACGTGCTATATGTTCTGAATGCCCGAATTGGGAATCTGTGTCAAAACTTTGTTAGAAATTATGTGAACCTTACTAGATGGAAGTAAGGGAGATGGGGCATGAAGTTATTTCTAGGAGTTGCAGACATTCCAAGTTTAGCTAAGTTCTGGGCATCTTTGAAATACCTATACAAACTTGTTCCTACATAGTAATTTGCAACTTTGAATGAGAATGTGCTTGCTTACAGCAACGTGCTACATGTTCTGAATGCCCGAATTGGGAATCTGTGTCAAAACTTTGTTAGGAATTATGTGATCCTTACTAGCTGGAAGTAAGGGAGATGGGGCATGAAGTTATTTCTAGGAGTTGGAGACAGACTCACTTTAGCTCAGTTCTGGGCATCTTTGAAATACCTATACAAACTTGTTCCTACATAGTATCTTGCAACTTTGAATGAGAATGTGCTTGCTTACAGCAACGTGCTATATGTTCTGAATGCCCGAATTGGGAGTCTGTGTCAAAACTTTGTTAGGAATTATGTGATCCTTACTAGCTGGAAGTAAGAGAGATGGGGCATGAAGTTATTTCAAGGAGTTGGAGACATACCAAGTTTAGTTCAGTTCTGGGCATCCTTGAAATACCTATACAAATTGTTCCTACATAGTAACTTGCAACTTTGAATGAGAATGTGCTTGCTTACAGCAACGTGCTATATGTTCTGAATGCCCGAATTGGGAATCTGTGTCAAAACTTTGTTAGGAATTATGTGATCCTTACTAGCTGGAAGTAAGGGAGATGGGGCATGAAGTGATTTCTAAGAGTTGGAGACATACCAAGTTTAGCTCAGTTCTGGGCATCCTTGAAATACCTATACAAACTCGTTCCTACATAGTAACTTGCAACTTTGAATGAGAATGTGCTTGCTTACAGCAACGTGCTATATGTTCTGAATGCCCGAATTGGGAATCTGTGTCAAAACTTTGTTAAAAATTATGTGAATCTTAATAAACGGAAGTAAGGGAGATGGGGCATGAAGTTATTTCTAGGAGTTGGAGACATACCCACTTTAGCTCAGTTCTGGGCATCTTTGAAATACCTATACAAACTTGTTCCTACATAGTAACTAGCAACTTTGAATGAGAATGTGCTTGCTTACAGCAACGTGCTATATATTCTGAATGCCCTAATTGGGAATCTGTGTCAAAACTTTTTTAGGAATTATGTGATCCTTACTAGCTGGAAGTAAGGGAGATGGGGCATGAAGTTATTTCTAGGAGTTGGAGACATACAACGTTTAGCTCAGTTCTGGGCATCTTTGAAATACCTATACAAACTTGTTCCTACATAGTAACTTGCAACTTTGAATGAGAATGTGCTTGCTTACAGCAACGTGCTATATGTTCTGAATGCACGAATTGGGTATCTGTGTCAAAACTTTGTTAGGAATTATGTGATCCTTTCTAGCTGGAAGTTAGAGAGATGGGGCATGAAGTTATTTCTAGGAGTTGGAGACATACAACGTTTAGCTCAGTTCTGGGCATCTTTGAAATACCTCTACGAACTTGTTCCTACATAGTAACTTGCAACTTTGAATGAGAATGTGCTTGCTTACAGCAACGTGCTATATGTTCTGAATGCCCGAATTGGGAATCTGTGTCAAATCTTTGTTAGGAATTATGTGATCCTTACTAGGTGGAAGTAAGGGAGATGGGGCATGAAGTTATTTCTAGGAGTTGGAGACATACCAAGATTAGCTCAGTTCTGGGCATCTTTGAAAGTCCTATACAAACTTGATCCTACATAGTAACTTGCAACTTTGAATGAGAATGTGCTTGCTTACAGCAACGTGCTATATGTTCTGAATGCCCGAATTGGGAATCTGTGTCAAAACTTTGTTAGGAATTATGTGATCCTTACTAGCTGGAAGTAAGGGAGATGGGGCATGAAGTTATTTCTAGGAGTTGGAGACATACAACGTTTAGCTCAGTTCTGGGCATCTTTGAAATACCTCTACGAACTTGTTCCTACATAGTAACTTGCAACTTTGAATGAGAATGTGCTTGCTTACAGCAACGTGCTATATGTTCTGAATGCCCGAATTGGGAATCTGTGTCAAATCTTTGTTAGGAATTATGTGATCCTTACTAGGTGGAAGTAAGGGAGATGGGGCATGAAGATATTTCTAGGAGTTGGAGACATACCAAGATTAGCTCAGTTCTGGGCATCTTTGAAAGTCCTATACAAACTGGATCCTACATAGTAACTTGCAACTTTGAATGAGAATGTGCTTGCTTACAGCAACGTGCTATATATTCTGAATGCCCGAATTGGGAATCTGTGTCAAAACTTTGTTAGGAATTATGTGATCCTTACTAGCTGGAAGTAAGGGAGATGGGGCATGAAGTTATTTCTAGGAGTTGGAGACATACAACGTTTAGCTCTGTTCTGGGCATCTTTGAAATACCTATACAAACTTGTTCCTGCATAGTAACTTGCAACTTTGAATGAGAATGTGCTTGCTTACAGCAACGTGCTATATGTTCTGAATGCCCGAATTGGGAATCTGTGTCAAAACTTTGTTAGGAATTATGTGATCCTTACTAGCTGGAAGTAAGGGAAATGGGGCATGAAGTTATTTCAAGGTGTTGGAGACATGCAAAGTTTAGCTCAGTTCTGGGCATCTTTGAAATACCTATACAAACTTGTTCCTACATAGTAACTTGCAACTTTGAATTAGAATGTGCTTGCTTACAGCAACGTGCTATATGATCTGAATGCCCGAATTGGGAATCTGTGTCAAAACTTTGTTAGGAATTATGTGATCCTTACTAGCTGGAAGTAAGGGAGTTGGGGCATGAAGTTATTTCTAGGAGTTGGACACATACCAAGTTTAGCACAGTTCTGGGCATCTTTGAAATACCTATACAAACTTGTTCCTACATAGTAACTTGCAACTCTGAATGAGAATGTGCTTGCTTACAGAAACGTGCTATATGTTCTGAATGCCCGAATTGGGAATCTGTGTCAAAACTTTGTTAGGAATTATGTGATCCTTACTAGCTGGAAGTAAGGGAGATGGGGCATGAAGTTATTTCTATGAGTTGGAGGCATACCAAGTTTAGCTCAGTTCTGGGCATCTTTGAAATACCTATACAAACTTGTTCCTACATAGTAACTTGCAACTTTGAATGAGAATGTGCTTGCTTACAGCAACGTGCTATATGTTCTGAATGCCCGAATTGGGAATCTGTGTCAAATCTTTGTTAGGAATTATGGGATCCTTTCTAGCTGGAAGTTAGAGAGATGGGGCATGAAGTTATTTCTAGGAGTTGCAGACATACAACGTTTAGCTCAGTTCTGGGCATCTTTGAAATACCTATACAAACTTGTTCCTACATAGTAACTTGCAACTTTGAATGGGAATGTGCTTGTTTAGAGCAACGTGCTATATGTTCTGAATGCCCGAATTGGGAATCTGTGTCAAATCTTTGTTAGAAATTATGTGATCCTTACTAGCTGGAAGTAAGGGAGATGGGGCATGAAGTTATTTCTAGGAGTTGGAGACATACCAAGTTCAGCTCAGTTCTGGGCATCTTTGAAAGTCCTATACAAACTTGTTCCTACATAGTAACTTGCAACTTTGAATGAGAATGTGCTTGCTTACAGCAACGTGCTATATGTTCTGAATGCCCGAATTGGGAATCTGTGTCAAAACTTTGTTAGGAATAATGTGATCCTTACTAGCTGGAAGTAAGGGAGATGGGGCATGAAGTTATTTCCAGGAGTTGGAGACATATCAAGTTTAGCTCAGTTCTGGGCATCTTTGAAAGTGCTATACAAACTTGTTCCTACATAGTAACTTGCAACTTTGAATGAGTTGTGCTTGCTTACAGCAACGTGCTATATGTTCTGAATGCCCGAATTGGGAATCTGTGTCAAAACTTTGTTAGGAATTATGTGATCCTTACTAGCTGGAAGTAAGGGAGATGGGGCATGAAGTTATTTCTAGGAGTTGGAGACATACAACGTTTAGCTCAGTTCTGGGCATCTTTGAAATACCTATACACACTTGTTCCTGCATAGTAACTTGCAACTTTGAATGAGAATGTGCTTGCTTACAGCAACGTGCTATATGTTCTGAATGCCCGAATTGGGAATCTGTGTCAAAACTTTGTTAGGAATTATGTGATCCTTACTAGCTGGAAGTAAGGGAGATGGGGCATGAAGTTATTTCAAGGTGTTGGAGACATACAACGTTTAGCTCAGTTCTGGGCATCTTTGAAATACCTATACAAACTTGTTCCTACATAGTAACTTGCAACTTTGAATGAGAATGTGCTTGCTTACAGCAACGTGCTATATGTTCTGAATCCCCAAATTGGGAATCTGTGTCAAAACTTTGTTAGGAATTATGTGATCCTTACTAGCTGGAAGTAAGGGAGATGGGGCATGAAGTTATTTCTAGGAGTTGGAGACATACAAAGTTTAGCTCAGTTCTGGGCATCTTTGAAATACCTATACAAACTTGTTCCTACATAGTAACTTGCAACTTTGAATGAGAATGTGCTTGCTTACAGCAACGTGCTATATATTCTGAATGCCCTATTTGGGAATCTGTGTCAAAACTTTGTTAGGAATTATGTGATCCTTTCTAGCTGCAGTTAGAGAGATGGGGCATGAAGTTATTTCTAGGAGTTGGAGACATACAACGTTTAGCTCAGTTCTGGGCATCTTTGAAATACCTCTACGAACTTGTTCCTACATAGTAACTTGCAACTTTGAATGAGAATGTGCTTGCTTACAGCAACGTGCTATATGTTCTGAATGCCCGAATTGGGAATCTGTGTCAAAACTTTGTTAGGAATAATGTGATCCTTACTAGCTGGAAGTAAGGGAGATGGGGCATGAAGTTATTTCCAGGAGTTGGAGACATATCAAGTTTAGCTCAGTTCTGGGCATCTTTGAAAGTCCTATACAAACTTGTTCCTACATAGTAACTTGCAACTTTGAATGAGAATGTGCTTGCTTACAGCAACGTGCTATATGTTCTGAATGCCCGAATTGGGAATCTGTGTCAAAACTTTGTTAGGAATTATGTGATCCTTACTAGCTGGAAGTAAGGGAGATGGGGCATGAAGTTATTTCTAGGAGTTGGAGACATACAACGTTTAGCTCAGTTCTGGGCATCTTTGAAATACCTATACAAACTTGTTCCTGCATAGTAACTTGCAACTTTGAATGAGAATGTGCTTGCTTACAGCAACGTGCTATATGTTCTGAATGCCCGAATTGGGAATATGTGTCAAAACTTTGTTAGGAATTATGTGATCCTTACTAGCTGGAAGTAAGGGAGATGGGGCATGAAGTTATTTCTAGGAGTTGGCGACATACCAAGCTTAGCTCAGTTCTGGGCATCTTTGAAATACCTATACAAACTTGTTCCTACATAGTAACTTGCAACTTTGAATGAGAATGTGCTTGCTTACAGCAACGTGCTATATGTTCTGAATGCCCGAATTGGGAATCTGTGTCAAAACTTTGTTAGGAATTATGTGATCCTTACTAGCTGGAAGTAAGGGAGATGGGGCATGAAGTTATTTCTAGGAGTTGAAGACATACAACGTTTAGCTCAGTTCTGGGCATCTTTGAAATACCTATACAAACTTGTTCCTGCATAGTAACTTGCAACTTTGAATGAGAATGTGCTTGCTTACAGCAACGTGCTATATGTTCTGAATGCCCGAATTGGGAATATGTGTCAAATCTTTGTTAGGAATTATATGATCCTTACTAGCTGGAAGTAAGGGAGATGGGGCATGAAGTTATTTCAAGGTGTTGGAGACATACAACGTTTAGCTCAGTTCTGGGCATCTTTGAAATACCTATACAAACTTGTTCCTACATAGTAACTTGCAACTTTGAATGAGAATGTGCTTGCTTACAGCAACGTGCTATATGTTCTGAATCCCCAAATTGGGAATCTGTGTCAAAACTTTATTAGGAATTATGTGATCCTTACTAGCTGGAAGTAAGGGAGATGGGGCATGAAGTTATTTCTAGGAGTTGCAGACATACAACGTTTAGCTCAGTTCTGGGCATCTTTGAAATACCTATACAAACTTGTTCCTACATAGTAACTTGCAACTTTGAATGGGAATGTGCTTGTTTAGAGCAAAGTGCTATATGTTCTGAATGCCCGAATTGGGAATCTGTGTCAAAACTTTGTTAGGAATTATGTGATCCTTACTAGCTGGAAGTAAGGGAGATGGGGCATGAAGTTATTTCTAGGAGTTTGAGACATACCAAGTTTAGCTCAGATCTGGGCATCTTTGAAATACCTATACAAACTGGTTCCTACATAGTAACTTGCAACTTTGAATGAGAATGTGCTTGCTTACAGCAACGTGCTATATATTCTGAATGTCCTATTTGGGAATCTGTGTCAAAACTTTGTTAGGAATTATGTGATCCTTACTAGCTGGAAGTAAGGGAGATGGGGCATGAATTTATTTCTAGGAGTTAGAGACATACAACGTTTAGCTCAGTTCTGGGCATCTTTGAAATACCTATACAAACTTGTTCCTACATAGTAACTTGCAACTTTGAATGAGAATGTGCTTGCTTACAGCAACGTGCTATATGTTCTGAATGCACGAATTGGGTATCTGTGTCAAAACTTTGTTAGGAATTATGTGATCCTTTCTAGCTGAAGTTAGAGAGATGGGGCATGAAGTTATTTCTAGGAGTTGGAGACATACAACGTTTAGCTCAGTTCTGGGCATCTTTGAAATACCTCTACGAACTTGTTCCTACATAGTAACTTGCAACTTTGAATGAGAATGTGCTTGCTTACAGCAACGTGCTATATGTTCTGAATGCCCGAATTGGGAATCTGTGTCAAAACTTTGTTAGGAATAATGTGATCCTTACTAGCTGGAAGTAAGGGAGATGGGGCATGAAGTTATTTCCAGGAGTTGGAGACATATCAAGTTTAGCTCAGTTCTGGGCATCTTTGAAAGTCCTATACAAACTTGTTCCTACATAGTAACTTGCAACTTTGAATGAGAATGTGCTTGCTTACAGCAACGTGCTATATGTTCTGAATGCCCGAATTGGGAATCTGTGTCAAAACTTTGTTAGGAATTATGTGATTCTTACTAGCTGGAAGTAAGGGAGATGGGGCATGAAGTTATTTCTAGGAGTTGGAGACATACAACGTTTAGCTCAGTTCTGGGCATCTTTGAAATACCTATACAAACTTGTTCCTGCATAGTAACTTGCAACTTTGAATGAGAATGTGCTTGCTTACAGCAACGTGCTATATGATCTGAATGCCCGAATTGGGAATCTGTGTCAAAACTTTGTTAGGAATTATATGATCCTTACTAGCTGGAAGTAAGGGAGATGGGGCATGAAGTTATTTCAAGGTGTTGGAGACATACAACTTTTAGCTCAGTTCTGGGCATCTTTGAAATACCTATACAAACTTGTTCCTACATAGTAACTTGCAACTTTGAAAGAGAATGTGCTTGCTTACAGCAACGTGCTATATGTTCTGAATCCCCAAATTGGGAATCTGTGTCAAAACTTTATTAGGAATTATGTGATCCTTACTAGCTGGAAGTAAGGGAGATGGGGCATGAAGTTATTTCTAGGAGTTGCAGACATACAACGTTTAGCTCTGTTCTGGGCATCTTTGAAATACCTATACAAACTTGTTCCTACATAGTAACTTGCAACTTTGAATGGGAATGTGCTTGTTTAGAGCAACGTGCTATATGTTCTGAATGCCCGAATTGGGAATCTGTGTCAAAATTTTGTTAGGAATTATGTGATCCTTACTAGCTGGAAGTAAGGGAGATGGGGCATGAAGTTATTTCTAGGAGTTGGAGACATACCAAGTTTAGCTCAGTTCTGGGCATCTTTGAATGTCCTATACAAACTTGTTCCTACATAGTAACTTGCAACTTTGAATGAGAATGTGCTTGCTTACAGCAACGTGCTATATGTTCTGAATGCCCGAATTGGGAATCTGTGTCAAATCTTTGTTAGGTATTATGTGATCCTTACTAGCTGGAAGTAAGGGAGATGGGGCATGAAGTTATTTCTAGGAGTTGGAGACATACAACGTTTAGCTCAGTTCTGGGCATCTTTGAAATACCTATACAAACTTGTTCCTGCATAGTAACTTGCAACTTTGAATGAGAATGTGCTTGCTTACAGCAACGTGCTATATGTTCTGAATGCCCGAATTGGGAATCTGTGTCAAAACTTTGTTAGGAATTATGTGATCCTTACTAGGTGGAAGTAAGGGAGATGGGGCATGAAGTTATTTCAAGGTGTTGGAGACATACATCGTTTAGCTCAGTTCTGGGCATCTTTGAAATACCTATACAAACTTGTTCCTACATAGTAACTTGCAACTTTGAATGAGAATGTGCTTGCTTACAGCAACGTGCTATATGTTCTGAATCCCCAAATTGGGAATCTGTGTCAAAACTTTGTTAGGAATTATGTGATCCTTACTATCTGGAAGTAAGGGAGATGGGGCATGAAGTTATTTCTAGGAGTTGGAGACATACAACGTTTAGCTCAGTTCTGGGCATCTTTGAAATACCTATACAAACTGGTTCCTACATAGTAACTTGCAACTTTGAATGAGAATGTGCTTGCTTACAGCAACGTGCTATATGTTCTGAATGCCGGAATTGGGAATCTGTGTCAAAACTTTGTTAGGAATTATGTGATCCTTACTAGCTGGAAGTAAGGGAGATGGGGCATGAAGTTATTTCTAGGGGTTGGAGACATACAAAGTTTAGCTCAGTTCTGGGCATCTTTGAAATACCTATACAAACTTGTTCCTACATAGTAACTTGCAACTTTGAATGAGAATGTGCTTGCTTACAGCAACGTGCTATATATTCTGAATGCCCTATTTGGGAATCTGTGTCAAAACTTTGTTAGGAATTATGTGATCCTTACTAGCTGGAAGTAAGGGAGATGGGGCATGAATTTATTTCTAGGAGTTGGAGATATACAACGTTTAGCTCAGTTCTGGTCATCTTTGAAATACCTATACAAACTTGTTCCTACATAGTAACTTGCAACTTTGAATGAGAATGTGCCTGCTTACAGCAACGTGCTATATGTTCTGAATGCACGAATTGGGAATCTGTGTCAAAACTTTGTTAGGAATTATGTGATCCTTTCTAGCTGAAGTTAGAGAGATGGGGCATGAAGATATTTCTAGGAGTTGGAGACATACAACGTTTAGCTCAGTTCTGGGCATCTTTGAAATACCTCTACGAACTTGTTCCTACACAGTAACTTGCAACTTTGAATGAGAATGTGCTTGCTTACAGCAACGTGCTATATGTTCTGAATGCCCGAATTGGGAATCTGTGTCAAAACTTTGTTAGGAATAATGTGATCCTTACTAGCTGGAAGTAAGGGAGATGGGGCATGAAGTTATTTCCAGGAGTTGGAGACATATCAAGTTTAGCTCAGTTCTGGGCATCTTTGAAAGTCCTATACAAACTTGTTCCTACATAGTAACTTGCAACTTTGAATGAGAATGTGCTTGCTTACAGCAACGTGCTATATGTTCTGAATGCCCGAATTGGAAATCTGTGTCAAAACTTTGTTAGGAATTATGTGTTCTTACTAGCTGGAAGTAAGGGAGATGGGGCATGAAGTTATTTCTAGGAGTTGGAGACATACAACGTTTAGCTCAGTTCTGGGCATCTTTGAAATACCTATACAAACTTGTTCCTGCATAGTAACTTGCAACTTTGAATGAGAATGTGCTTGCTTACAGCAACGTGCTATATGTTCTGAATGCCCGAATTGGGAATCTGTGTCAAAACTTTGTTAGGAATTATGTGATCCTTACTAGCTGGAAGTAAGGGAGATGGGGCATGAAGTTATTTCTAGGAGTTGGAGACATACCAAGTTTAGCTCAGTTCTGGGCATCTTTGAAATACCTATACAAACTTGTTCCTACATAGTAACTTGCAACTTTGAATGAGAATGTGCTTGCTTACAGCAACGTGCTATATGTTCTGAATCCCCAAATTGGGAATCTGTGTCAAAACTTTGTTAGGAATTATGTGATCCTTACTATCTGGAAGTTAGGGAGATGGGGCATGAAGTTATTTCAAGGAGTTGGAGACATACAACGTTAGGTCAGTTCTGGGCATCTTTGAAATACCTATACAAACTTGTTCCTACATAGTAACTTGCAACTTTGAATGAGAATGTGCTTGCTTACAGCAACGTGCTATATGTTCTGAATGCCGGAATTGGGAATCTGTGTCAAAATTTTGTTAGGAATTATGTGATCCTTACTAGCTGGAAGTAAGGGAGATGGGGCATGAAGTTAATTCTAGGAGTTGGAGACATACCAAGTTTAGCTCAGTTCTGGGCATCTTTGAAATACCTATACAAACTTGTTCCTACATAGTAACTTGCAACTTTGAATGAGAATGTGCTTGCTTACAGCAACGTGCTATATATTCTAAATGCCCTAATTGGGAATCTGTGTCAAAACTTTGTTAGGAATTATGTGATCCTTACTAGCTGGAAGTAAGGGAGATGGGGCATGAATTTATTTCTAGGAGATGGAGACATACAACGTTTAGCTCAGTTCTGGGCATCTTTGAAATACCTATACAAACTTGTTCCTACATAGTAACTTGCAACTTTGAATGAGAATGTGCTTGCTTACAGCAACGTGCTATATGTTCTGAATGCACGAATTGGGTATCTGTGTCAAAACTTTGTTAGGAATTATGTGATCCTTTCTAGCTGGAAGTTAGAGAGATGGGGCATGAAGTTATTTCTAGGAGTTGGAGACATACAACGTTTAGCTCAGTTCTGGGCATCTTTGAAATACCTCTACGAACTTGTTCCTACATAGCAACTTGCAACTTTGAATGAGAATGTGCTTGCTTACAGCAACGTGCTATATGTTCTGAATGCCCGAATTGGGAATCTGTGTCAAAACTTTGTTAGGAATAATGTGATCCTTACTAGCTGGAAGTAAGGGAGATGGGGCATGAAGTTATTTCTAGGAGTTGGAGACATACAACGTTTAGCTCAGTTCTGGGCATCTTTGAAATACCTATACAAACTTGTTCCTGCATAGTAACTTGCAACTTTGAATGAGAATGTGCTTGCTTACAGCAACGTGCTATATGTTCTGAATGCCCGAATTGGGAATCTGTGTCAAAACTTTGTTAGGAATTATGTAATCCTTACTAGCTGGAAGTAAGGGAGATGGGGCATGAAGTTATTTCAAGGTGTTGGAGACATACAACGTTTAGCTCAGTTCTGGGCATCTTTGAAATACCTATACAAACTTGTTCCTACATAGTAACTTGCAACTATGAATGAGAATATGCTTGCTTACAGCAACGTGCTATACGTTCTGAATCCCCAAATTGGGAATCTGTGTCAAAACTTTATTAGGAATTATGTGATCCTTACTA
The DNA here is from genome assembly GCF_020826845.1 of Diceros bicornis minor. Classification (NCBI taxonomy): domain Eukaryota; kingdom Metazoa; phylum Chordata; class Mammalia; order Perissodactyla; family Rhinocerotidae; genus Diceros; species Diceros bicornis. Next base: position 2,736,572 of record NW_026691542.1, read on the forward strand.
GCTGGAAGTAAGGGAGATGGGGCATGAAGTTATTTCTAGGAGTTGGAGACATACAACGTTTAGCTCAGTTCTGGGCATCTTTGAAATACCTATACAAACTTGTTCCTACATAGTAACTTGCAACTTTGAATGAGAATGTGCTTGCTTACAGCAACGTGCTATATGTTCTGAATGCCCGAATTGGGAATCTGTGTCAAAACTTTGTTAGGAATTATGTGATCCTTACTAGCTGGAAGTAAGGGAGATGGGGCATGAAGTTATTTCTAGGAGTTGGAGACATACCAAGTTTACCTCAGTTCTGGGCATCTTTGAAATACCTATACAAACTTGTTCCTACATAGTAACTTGCAACTTTGAATGAGAATGTGCTTGCTTACAGCAACGTGCTATATATTCTGAATGCCCTATTTGGGAATCTGTGTCAAAACTTTGTTAGGAATTATGTGATCCTTACTAGCTGGAAGTAAGGGAGATGGGGCATGAATTTATTTCTAGGAGTTAGAGACATACAACGTTTAGCTCAGTTCTGGGCATCTTTGAAATACCTATACAAACTTGTTCCTACATAGTAACTTGCAACTTTGAATGAGAATGTGCTTGCTTACAGCAACGTGCTATATGTTCTGAATGCACGAATTGGGTATCTGTGTCAAAACTTTGTTAGGAATTATGTGATCCTTTCTAGCTGAAGTTAGAGAGATGGGGCATGAAGTTATTTCTAGGAGTTGGAGACATACAACCTTTAGCTCAGTTCTGGGCATCTTTGAAATACCTCCACGAACTTGTTCCTACATAGTAACTTGCAACTTTGAATGAGAATGTGCTTGCTTACAGCAACGTGCTATATGTTCTGAATGCCCGAATTGGGAATCTGTGTCAAAACTTTGTTAGGAATAATGTGATCCTTACTAGCTGGAAGTAAGGGAGATGGGGCATGAAGTTATTTCCAGGAGTTGGAGACATATCAAGTTTAGCTCAGTTCTGGGCATCTTTGAAAGTCCTATACAAACTTGTTCCTACATAGTAACTTGCAACTTTGAATGAGAATGTGCTTGCTTACAGCAACGTGCTATATGTTCTGAATGCCCGAATTGGGAATCTGTGTCAAAACTTTGTTAGGAATTATGTGATTCTTACTAGCTGGAAGTAAGGGAGATGGGGCATGAAGTTATTTCTAGGAGTTGGAGACATACAACGTTTAGCTCAGTTCTGGGCATCTTTGAAATACCTATACAAACTTGTTCCTGCATAGTAACTTGCAACTTTGAATGAGAATGTGCTTGCTTACAGCAACGTGCTATATGTTCTGAATGCCCGAATTGGGAATCTGTGTCAAAACTTTGTTAGGAATTATATGATCCTTACTAGCTGGAAGTAAGGGAGATGGGGCATGAAGTTATTTCAAGGTGTTGGAGACATACAACGTTTAGCTCAGTTCTGGGCATCTTTGAAATACCTATACAAACTTGTTCCTACATAGTAACTTGCAACTTTGAAAGAGAATGTGCTTGCTTACAGCAACGTGCTATATGTTCTGAATCCCCAAATTGGGAATCTGTGTCAAATCTTTATTAGGAATTATGTGATCCTTACTAGCTGGAAGTAAGGGAGATGGGGCATGAAGTTATTTCTAGGAGTTGCAGACATACAACGTTTAGCTCTGTTCTGGGCATCTTTGAAATACCTATACAAACTTGTTCCTACATAGTAACTTGCAACTTTGAATGGGAATGTGCTTGTTTAGAGCAACGTGCTATATGTTCTGAATGCCCTAATTGGGAATCTGTGTCAAAATTTTGTTAGGAATTATGTGATCCTTACTAGCTGGAAGTAAGGGAGATGGGGCATGAAGTTATTTCTAGGAGTTGGAGACATACCAAGTTTAGCTCAGTTCTGGGCATCTTTGAATGTCCTATACAAACTTGTTCCTACATAGTAACTTGCAACTTTGAATGAGAATGTGCTTGCTTACAGCAACGTGCTATATGTTCTGAATGCCCGAATTGGGAATCTGTGTCAAAACTTTGTTAGGAATAATGTGATCCTTACTAGCTGGAAGTAAGGGAGATGGGGCATGAAGTTATTTCCAGGAGTTGGAGACATATCAAGTTTAGCTCAGTTCTGGGCATCTTTGAAAGTCCTATACAAACTTGTTCCTACATAGTAACTTGCAACTTTGAATGAGAATGTGCTTGCTTACAGCAACGTGCTATATGTTCTGAATGCCCGAATTGGAAATCTGTGTCAAAACTTTGTTAGGAATTATGTGTTCTTACTAGCTGGAAGTAAGGGAGATGGGGCATGAAGTTATTTCTAGGAGTTGGAGACATACAACGTTTAGCTCAGTTCTGGGCATCTTTGAAATACCTATACAAACTTGTTCCTGCATAGTAACTTGCAACTTTGAATGAGAATGTGCTTGCTTACAGCAACGTGCTATATGTTCTGAATGCCCGAATTGGGAATCTGTGTCAAAACTTTGTTAGGAATTATGTGATCCTTACTAGCTGGAAGTAAGGGAGATGGGGCATGAAGTTATTTCTAGGAGTTGGAGACATACCAAGTTTAGCTCAGTTCTGAGCATCTTTGAAATACCTATACAAACTTGTTCCTACATAGTAACTTGCAACTTTGAATGAGAATGTGCTTGCTTACAGCAACGTGCTATATGTTCTGAATCCCCAAATTGGGAATCTGTGTCAAAACTTTGTTAGGAATTATGTGATCCTTACTATCTGGAAGTAAGGGAGATGGGGCATGAAGTTATTTCAAGGAGTTGGAGACATACAACGTTAGGTCAGTTCTGGGCATCTTTGAAATACCTATACAAACTTGTTCCTACATAGTAACTTGCAACTTTGAATGAGAATGTGCTTGCTTACAGCAACGTGCTATATGTTCTGAATGCCGGAATTGGGAATCTGTGTCAAAATTTTGTTAGGAATTATGTGATCCTTACTAGCTGGAAGTAAGGGAGATGGGGCATGAAGTTATTTCAAGGTGTTGGAGACATACAACGTTTAGCTCAGTTCTGGGCATCTTTGAAATACCTATATAAACTTGTTCCTACATAGTAACTTGCAACTTTGAATGAGAATGTGCTTGCTTACAGCAACGTGCTATACGTTCTGAATCCCCAAATTGGGAATCTGTGTCAAAACTTTATTAGGAATTATGTGATCCTTACTAGCTGGAAGTAAGGGAGATGGGGCATGAAGTTATTTCTAGGAGTTGGAGACATACAACGTTTAGCTCAGTTCTGGGCATCTTTGAAATACCTATACAAACTTGTTCCTACATAGTAACTTGCAACTTTGAATGAGAATGTGCTTGCTTACAGCAACGTGCTATATGTTCTGAATGCCCGAATTGGGAATCTGTGTCAAAACTTTGTTAGGAATTATGTGATCCTTACTAGCTGGAAGTAAGGGAGATGGGGCATGAAGTTATTTCTAGGAGTTGGAGACATACCAAGTTTACCTCAGTTCTGGGCATCTTTGAAATACCTATACAAACTTGTTCCTACATAGTAACTTGCAACTTTGAATGAGAATGTGCTTGCTTACAGCAACGTGCTATATATTCTGAATGCCCTAATTGGGAATCTGTGTCAAAACTTTGTTAGGAATTATGTGATCCTTACTAGCTGGAAGTAAGGGAGATGGGGCATGAAGTTATTTCTAGGAGTTGGAGACATACAACGTTTAGCTCAGTTCTGGGCATCTTTGAAATACCTATACAAACTTGTTCCTACATAGTAACTTGCAACTTTGAATGAGAATGTGCTTGCTTACAGCAACGTGCTATATGTTCTGAATGCACGAATTGGGTATCTGTGTCAAAACTTTGTTAGGAATTATGTGATCCTTTCTAGCTGGAAGTTAGAGAGATGGGGCATGAAGTTATTTCTAGGAGTTGGAGACATACAAGGTTTAGCTCAGTTCTGGGCATCTTTGAAATACCTCTACGAACTTGTTCCTACATAGTAACTTGCAACTTTGAATGAGAATGTGCTTGTTCACAGCAACGTGCTATATGTTCTGAATGCCCGAATTGGGAATCTGTGTCAAAACTTTGTTAGGAATAATGTGATCCTTACTAGCTGGAAGTAAGGGAGATGGGGCATGAAGTTATTTCTAGGAGTTGGAGACATACCAAGTTTAGCTCAGTTCTGGGCATCTTTGAAAGTCCTATACAAACTTGTTCCTACATAGTAACTTGCAACTTTGAATGAGAATGTGCTTGCTTACAGCAACGTGCTATATGTTCTGAATGCCCGAATTGGGAATCTGTGTCAAAACCTGGTTAGGAATAATGTGATCCTTACTAGCTGGAAGTAAGGGAGATGGGGCATGAAGTTATTTCCAGGAGTTGGAGACATATCAAGTTTAGCTCAGTTCTGGGCATCTTTGAAAGTCCTATACAAACTTGTTCCTACATAGTAACTTGCAACTTTGAATGAGAATGTGCTTGCTTACAGCAACGTGCTATATGTTCTGAATGCCCGAATTGGAAATCTGTGTCAAAACTTTGTTAGGAATTATGTGATCTTACTAGCTGGAAGTAAGGGAGATGGGGCATGAAGTTATTTCTAGGAGTTGGAGACATACAACGTTTAGCTCAGTTCTGGGCATCTTTGAAATACCTATACAAACTTGTTCCTACATAGTAACTTGCAACTTTGAATGAGAATGTGCTTGCTTACAGCGACGTGCTATATGTTCTGAATGCCCGAATTGGGAATCTGTGTCAAAACTTTGTTAGGAATTATGTGATCCTCACTAGCTGGAAGTAAGGGAGATGGGGCATGAAGTTATTTCTAGGAGTTGGAGACATACCAAGTTTAGCTCAGTTCTGGGCATCTTTGAAATACCTATACAAACTTGTTCCTACATAGTAACTTGCAACTTTGAATGAGAATGTGCTTGCTTACAGCAACGTGCTATATGTTCTGAATCCCCAAATTGGGAATCTGTGTCAAAACTTTGTTAGGAATTATGTGATCCTTACTATCTGGAAGTAAGGGAGATGGGGCATGATGTTATCTCAAGGAGTTGGAGACATACAACGTTTAGCTCAGTTCTGGGCATCTTTGAAATACCTATACAAACTTGTTCCTACATAGTAACTTGCAACTTTGAATGGGAATGTGCTTGTTTAGAGCAACGTGCTATATGTTCTGAATGCCCGAATTGGGAATCTGTGTCAAAACTTTGTTAGGAATTATTTGATCCTTACTAGCTGGAAGTAAGTGAGATGGGGCATGAAGGTATTTCTAGGAGTTGGAGACATACCAAGTTTAACTCAGTTCTGGGCATCTTTGAAATACCTATACAAACTTGTTCCATTCTAATTCAAAGTTGCAAGTTACTATGTAGGAACAAGTTTGTATAGGTATTTCAAAGATGCCCAGAACTGAGCTAAACGTTGTATGTCTCCAACACCTTGAAATAACTTCATGCCCCATCTCCCTTACTTCCAGCTAGTAAGGATCACATAATTCCTAACAAAGTTTTGACACAGATTCCCAATTCGGGCATTCAGAACATATAGCACGTTGCTGTAAGCAAGCACATTCTCATTCAAAGTTGCAAGTTACTATGTAGGAACAAGTTTGTATAGGTATTTCAAAGATGCCCAGAACTGAGCTAAACTTGGTATGTCTCCAACTCCTAGAAATAACTTCATGCCCCATCTCCCTTACTTCCAGCTAGTAAGGATAACATAATTCCTAACAAACTTTTGACACAGATTCCCAATTCGGGCATTCAGAACATATAGCATGTTGCTGTAAGCAAGCACATTCTCATTCAAAGTTGCAAGTTTCTATGTCGGAACAAGTTTGTATAGGTATTTCAAAGATGCCCAGAACTGAGCTAAACTTGGTATGTCTCCAACTCCTAGAAATAACTTCATGCCCCATCTCCCTTACTTCCAGCTAGTAAGGATCACATAATTCCTAACAAACTTTTGACACAGATTTCCAATTCGGGCATTCAGAACATGTAGCACGTTGCTGTAAGCAAGCACATTCTCATTCAAATTTGAAAGTTACTATGTAGGAACAAGTTTGTATAGGTATTTCAAAGATGCCCAGAACTGAGCTAAACTTGGTATGTCTCCAACTCCTAGAAATAACTTCATGCCCCATCTCCCTTACTTCCAGCTAGTAAGGATCACATAATTCCTAACAAAGTTTTGACACAGATTCCCAATTCGGGCATTCAGAACATATAGCACGTTGCTGTAAGCAAGCACATTCTCATTCAAAGTTGCAAGTTACTATGTAGGAACAAGTTTGTATAGGTATTTCAAAGATGCCCAGAACTGAGCTAAAGGTTGTATGTCTCCAACTCCTAGAAATAACTTCATGCCCCATCTCCCTTACTTCCAGCTAGTAAGGATCACATAATTCCTAACAAACTTTTGACACAGATTCCCAATTCGGGCATTCAGAATATATAGCACGTTGCTGTAAGCAAGCACATTCTCATTCAAAGTTGCAAGTTACTGTGTAGGAACAAGTTTGTATAGGACTTTCAAAGATGCCCAGAACTGAGCTAAACTTGGTATGTCTCCAACTCCTAGAAAGACCTTCATGCCCCATCTCCCTTACTTCCAGCTAGTAAGGATCACATAATTCCTAACAAAGTTTTGACACAGATTCCCAATTCGGGCATTCAGAACATATAGCACGTTGCTCTAAACAAGCACATTCCCATTCAAAGTTGCAAGTTACTATGTAGGAACAAGTTTGTATAGGTATTTCAAAGATGCCCAGAACTGAGCTAAACGTTGTATGTCTGCAACTCCTAGAAATAACTTCATGCCCCATCTCTCGAACTTCCAGCTTGAAAGGATCACATAATTCCTAACAAAGTTTTGACACAGATTCCCAATTCGGGCATTCAGAACATATAGCACGTTGCTGTAAGCAAGCACATTCTCATTCAAAGTTGCAAGTTACTATGTCGGAACATGTTTGTATAGGTATTTGAAAGATGCCCAGAACTGAGCTAAACTTGGTAAGTCTCCAACTCCTAGAAATAACTTCATGCCCCATCTCCCTTACTTCCAGCTAGTAAGGATCACATAATTCCTAACAAAGTTTTGACACAGATTCTCAATTCGGGCATTCAGAACATATAGCACGTTGCTGTAAGCAAGCACATTCTCATTCAAAGTTGCAAGTTACTATGTAGGAACAAGTTTGTATAGGTATTTCAAAGATGCCCAGAACTGTGCTAAACTTGGTATGTGTCCAACTCCTAGAAATAACTTCATGCCACAACTCCCTTACTTCCAGCTAGTAAGGATCACATAATTCCTAACAAAGTTTTGACACAGATTCCCAATTCGGGCATTCAGATCATATAGCACGTTGCTGTAAGCAAGCACATTCTCATTCAAAGTTGCAAGTTACTATGTAGGAACAAGTTTGTATAGGTATTTCAAAGATGCCCAGAACTGAGCTAAACTTTGCATGTCTCCAACTCCTTGAAATAACTTCATGCCCCAAATCCCTTACTTCCAGCTAGTAAGGATCACATAATTCCTAACAAAGTTTTGTCACAGATTCCCAGTTCGGGCATTCAGAACATATAGCACGTTGCTGTAAGCAAGCACATTCTCATTCAAAGTTGCAAGTTACTATGCAGGAACAAGTTTGTATAGGTATTTCAAAGATGCCCGGAACTGAGCTAAACGTTGTATGTCTCCAACTCCTAGAAATAACTTCATGCCCCATCTCCCTTACTTCCAGCTAGTAAGGATCACATAATTCCTAACAAAGTTTTGACACAGATTCCCATTTGGGCATTCAGAACATATAGCACGTTGCTGTAAGCAAGCACATTCTCATTCAAAGTTGCAAGTTACTATGTAGGAACAAGTTTGTATAGGACTTTCAAAGATGCCCAGAACTGTGCTAATCTTGGTATGTCTCCAACTCCTAGAAATAACTTCATGCCCCATCTCCCTTACTTCCACCTAGTAAGAATCACATATTTCCTAACAAAGATTAGACACAGATTCCCAATTCGGGCATTCAGAACATATAGCACGTTGCTGTAAGCAAGCACATTCTCATTCAAAGTTGCAAGTTACTATGTAGGAACAAGTTTGTATAGGTATTTCAAAGATGCTCAGAACTGAGCTAAACGTTGTATGTCTCCAACTCCTAGAAATAACTTCATGCCCCATCTCTCTAACTTCCAGCTAGAAAGGATCACATAATTCCTAACAAAGTTTTGACACAGATACCTAATTCGTGCATTCAGAACATATAGCACGTTGCTGTAAGCAAGCACATTCTCATTCAAAGTTGCAAGTTACTATGTAGGAACAAGTTTGTATAGGTATTTCAAAGATGCCCAGAACTGAGCTAAAGGTTGTATGTCTCCAACTCCTAGAAATAACTTCATGCCCCATCTCCCTTACTTCCAGCTAGTAAGGATCACATAATTCCTAACAAAGTTTTGACACATATTCCCAATTAGGGCATTCAGAATATATAGCACGTTGCTGTAAGCAAGCACATTCTCATTCAAAGTTGCAAGTTACTATGTAGGAACAAGTTTGTATAGGTATTTCAAAGATGCCCAGAACTGAGCTAAACGTTGTATGTCTCCAACACCTTGAAATAACTTCATGCCCCATCTCCCTTACTTCCAGCTAGTAAGGATCACATAATTCCTAACAAAGTTTTGACACAGATTCCCAATTCGGGCATTCAGAACATACAGCACGTTGCTGTAAGCAAGCACATTCTCATTCAAAGTTGCAAGTTACTATGCAGGAACAAGTTTGTATAGGTATTTCAAAGATGCCCAGAACTGAGCTAAACTTGGTATGTCTCCAACTCCTAGAAATACCTTCATGCCCCATCTCACTTACTTCCAGCTAGTAAGGATCACATAATTCCTAACAAAGTTTTGACACAGATTCCCAATTCGGGCATTCAGAACATATAGCACGTTGCTCTAAACAAGCACATTCCCATTCAAAGTTGCAAGTTACTATGTAGGAACAAGTTTGTATAGGTATTTCAAAGATGCCCAGAACTGAGCTAAACGTTGTATGTCTGCAACTCCTAGAAATAACTTCATGCCCCATCTCTCTAACTTCCTGCTAGAAAGGATCACATAATTCCTAACAAAGTTTTGACACAGATTCCCAATTCGGGCATTCAGAACATATAGCACGTTGCTGTAAGCAAGCACATTCTCATTCAAAGTTGCAAGTTACTATGTAGGAACAAGTTTGTATAGGTATTTCAAAGATGCCCAGAACTGAGCTAAACTTGGTATGTCTCCAACTCCTAGAAATAACTTCATGCCCCATCTCCCTTACTTCCAGCTAGTAAGGATCACATAATTCCTAACAAAGTTTTGACACAGATTCCCAATTCGGGCATTCAGAACATATAGCACGTTGCTGTAAGCAAGCACATTCTCATTCAAAGTTGCAAGTTACTATGTAGGAACAAGTTAGTATAGGTATTTCAAAGATGCCCAGAACTGAGCTAAAGGTTGTATGTCTCCAACTCCTAGAAATAACTTCATGCCCCATCTCCCTTACTTCCAGCTAGTAAGGATCACATAATTCCTAACAAACTTTTGACACAGATTCCCAATTCGGGCATTCAGAATATATAGCACGTTGCTGTAAGCAAGCACATTCTCATTCAAAGTTGCAAGTTACTATGTAGGAACAAGTTTGTATAGGACTTTCAGAGATGCCCAGAACTGAGCTAAACTTGGTATGTCTCCAACTCCTAGAAAGAACTTCATGCCCCATCTCCCTTACTTCCAGCTAGTAAGGATCACATAATTCCTAACAAAGTTTTGACACAGATTCCCAATTCGGGCATTCAGAACATATAGCACGTTGCTCTAAACAAGCACATTCCCATTCAAAGTTGCAAGTTACTATGTAGGAACAAGTTTGTATAGGTATTTCAAAGATGCCCAGAACTGAGCTAAACGTTGTATGTCTGCAACTCCTAGAAATAACTTCATGCCCCATCTCTCGAACTTCCAGCTTGAAAGGATCACATAATTCCTAACAAAGTTTTGACACAGATTCCCAATTCGGGCATTCAGAACATATAGCACGTTGCTGTAAGCAAGCACATTCTCATTCAAAGTTGCAAGTTACTATGCAGGAACATGTTTGTATAGGTATTTCAAAGATGCCCAGAACTGAGCTAAACTTGGTAAGTCTCCAACTCCTAGAAATAACTTCATGCCCCATCTCCCTTACTTCCAGCTAGTAAGGATCACATAATTCCTAACAAAGTTTTGACACAGATTCTCAATTCGGGCATTCAGAACATATAGCACGTTGCTGTAAGCAAGCACATTCTCATTCAAAGTTGCAAGTTACTATGTAGGAACAAGTTTGTATAGGTATTTCAAAGATGCCCAGAACTGTGCTAAACTTGGTATGTGTCCAACTCCTAGAAATAACTTCATGCCCCAACTCCCTTACTTCCAGCTAGTAAGGATCACATAATTCCTAACAAAGTTTTGACACAGATTCCCAATTCGGGCATTCAGATCATATAGCACGTTGCTGTAAGCAAGCACATTCTCATTCAAAGTTGCAAGTTACTATGTAGGAACAAGTTTGTATAGGTATTTCAAAGATGTCCAGAACTGAGCTAAACTTTGCATGTCTCCAACACCTTGAAATAACTTCATGCCCCAAATCCCTTACTTCCAGCTAGTAAGGATCACATAATTCCTAACAAAGTTTTGTCACAGATTCCCAATTCGGGCATTCAGAACATATAGCACGTTGCTGTAAGCAAGCACATTCTCATTCAAAGTTGCAAGTTACTATGCAGGAACAAGTTTGTATAGGCATTTCAAAGATGCCCGGAACTGAGCTAAACGTTGTATGTCTCCAACTCCTAGAAATAACTTCATGCCCCATCTCCCTTACTTCCAGCTAGTAAGGATCACATAATTCCTAACAAAGTTTTGACACAGATTCCCAATTCGGGCATTCAGAACATATAGCACGTTGCTGTAAGCAAGCACATTCTCATTCAAAGTTGCAAGTTACTATGTAGGAACAAGTTTGTATAGGACTTTCAAAGATGCCCAGAACTGTGCTAATCTTGGTATGTCTCCAACTCCTAGAAATAACTTCATGCCCCATCTCCCTTACTTCCACCTAGAAGAATCACATATTTCCTAACAAAGATTAGACACAGATTCCCAATTCGGGCATTCAGAACATATAGCACGTTGCTGTAAGCAAGCACATTCTCATTCAAAGTTGCAAGTTACTATGTAGGAACAAGTTTGTATAGGTATTTCAAAGATGCTCAGAACTGAGCTAAACGTTGTATGTCTCCAACTCCTAGAAATAACTTCATGCCCCATCTCTCTAACTTCCAGCTAGAAAGGATCACATAATTCCTAACAAAGTTTTGACACAGATACCTAATTCGTGCATTCAGAACATATAGCACGTTGCTGTAAGCAAGCACATTCTCATTCAAAGTTGCAAGTTACTATGTAGGAACAAGTTTGTATAGGTATTTCAAAGATGCCCAGAACTGAGCTAAAGGTTGTATGTCTCCAACTCCTAGAAATAACTTCATGCCCCATCTCCCTTACTTCCAGCTAGTAAGGATCACATAATTCCTAACAAAGTTTTGACACATATTCCCAATTAGGGCATTCAGAATGTATAGCACGTTGCTGTAAGCAAGCACATTCTCATTCAAAGTTGCAAGTTACTATGTAGGAACAAGTTTGTATAGGTGTTTCAAAGATGCCCAGAACTGTGCTAAACTTGGTATGTCTCCAACTCTTATAAATAACTTCATGCCCCATCTCCCTTACTTCCAGCTAGTAAGGATCACATAATTCCTAACAAAGTTTTGACACAGATTCCCAATTCGGGCATTCAGAACATATAGCACGTTGCTGTAAGCAAGCACATTCTCATTCAAAGTTGCAAGTTACTATGCAGGAACAAGTTTGTATAGGTATTTCAAAGATGCCCAGAACTGAGCTAAACTTGGTATGTCTCCAACTCCTAGAAATACCTTCATGCCCCATCTCACTTACTTCCAGCTAGTAAGGATCACATAATTCCTAACAAAGTTTTGACACAGATTCCCAATTCGGGCATTCAGAACATATAGCACGTTGCTCTAAACAAGCACATTCCCATTCAAAGTTGCAAGTTACTATGTAGGAACAAGTTTGTATAGGTATTTCAAAGATGCCCAGAACTGAGCTAAACGTTGTATGTCTGCAACTCCTAGAAATAACTTCATGCCCCATCTCTCTAACTTCCTGCTAGAAAGGATCACATAATTCCTAACAAAGTTTTGACACAGATTCCCAATTCGGGCATTCAGAACATATAGCACGTTGCTGTAAGCAAGCACATTCTCATTCAAAGTTGCAAGTTACTATGTAGGAACAAGTTTGTATAGGTATTTCAAAGATGCCCAGAACTGAGCTAAACTTGGTATGTCTCCAACTCCTAGAAATAACTTCATGCCCCATCTCCCTTACTTCCAGCTAGTAAGGATCACATAATTCCTAACAAAGTTTTGACACAGATTCCCAATTCGGGCATTCAGAACATATAGCACGTTGCTGTAAGCAAGCACATTCTCATTCAAAGTTGCAAGTTACCATGTAGGAGCAAGTTTGTATAGGTATTTCAAAGATGCCCAGAACTGAGCTAAACGTTGTATGTCTCCAACTCCTAGAAATAACTTCATGCCCCATCTTCCTTACTTCCAGCTAGTAAGGATCACATAATTCCTAACAAAGTTTTGACACAGAATCCCAATTCGGGCATTCAAAACATATAGCACGTTGCTGTAAGCAAGCACATTCTCATTCAAAGTTGCAAGTTACTATGTAGTAACAAGTTTGTATAGGTATTTCAAAGATGCTCAGAACTGAGCTAAACTTGGTAAGTCTCCAACTCCTAGAAATAACTTCATGCCCCATCACCCTTACTTCCAGCTAGTAAGGATCACATAATTCCTAACAAAGTTTTGACACAGATTCTCAATTCGGGCATTCAGAACATATAGCACGTTGCTGTAAGCAAGCACATTCTCATTCAAAGTTGCAAGTTACTATGTAGGAACAAGTATGTATAGGTATTTCAAAGATGCCCAGAACTGTGCTAAACTTGGTATGTGTCCAACTCCTAGAAATAACTTCATGCCCCAATTCCCTTACTTCCAGCTAGTAAGGATCACATAATTCCTAACAAAGTTTTGACACAGATTCCCAATTCGGGCATTCAGATCATATAGCACGTTGCTGTAAGCAAGCACATTGTCATTCAAAGTTGCAAGTTACTATGTAGGAACAAGTTTGTATAGGTATTTTAAAGATGCCCAGAACTGAGCTAAACTTGGCATGTCTCCAACTCCTTGAAATAACTTCATGTCCCATCTCCCTTACTTCCAGCTAGTAAGGATCACATAATTCCTAACAAAGTTTTGACACAGATTCCCAATTCGGGCATTCAGAACATATAGCACGTTGCTGTAAGCAAGCACATTCTCATTCAAAGTTGCAAGTGACTATGCAGGAACAAGTTTGTATAGGTATTTCAATGATGCCCAGAACTGAGCTAAACGTTGTATGTCTCCAACTCCTAGAAATAACTTCATGCCCCATCTCCCTTACTTCCACCTAGTAAGGATCACATAATTCCTAACAAAGATTTGACAAAGATTCCCAATTCGGGCATTCAGAACATATAGCACGTTGCTGTAAGCAAGCACATTCTCATTCAAAGTTGCAAGTTACTATGTAGGAACAAGTTTGTATAGGTATTTCAAAGATGCCCAGAACTGAGCTAAACGTTGTATGTCTCCAAATCCTAGAAATAACTTCATGCCCCATCTCCCTTACTTCCAGCTAGTAAGGATCACATAATTCCTAACAAAGTTTTGACACAGATTCCCAATTAGGGCATTCAGAATATATAGCACGTTGCTGTAAGCAAGCACATTCTCATTCAAAGTTGCAAGTTACTATGTAGGAACAAGTTTGTATAGGTATTTCAAAGATGCCCAGAACTGAGCTAAACTTGGTATGTTTCCAACTCCTAGAAATAACTTCATGCCCCATCTCCCTTACTTCCAGCTAGTAAGGATCACATAATTCCTAACAAAGTTTTGACACAGATTCCCAATTCGTGCATTCAGAACATATAGCACGTTGCTGTAAGCAAGCACATTCTCATTCAAAGTTGCAAGTTACTATGTAGGAACAAGTTTGTATAGGTATTTCAAAGATGCCCAGAACTGAGTTAAACGTTGTATGTCTCCAACTCCTAGAAATAACTTCATGCCCCATCTCCCTTACTTCCAGCTAGTAAGGATCACATAATTGCTAATAAAGTTTTGACACAGATTCCCAATTTGGTGATTCAGAACATATAGCACGTTGCTGTAAGCAAGCACATTCTCATTCAAAGTTGCAAGTTACTATGCAGGAACAAGTTTGTATAGGACATTCAAAGATGCCCAGAACTGAGCTAAACTTGATATGTCTCCAACTCCTGGAAATAACTTCATGCCCCATCTCCCTTACTTCCAGCTAGTAAGGATCACATTATTCCTAACAAAGTTTTGACACAGATTCCAAATTCGGGCATTCAGAACATATAGCACGTTGCTGTAAGCAAGCACATTCTCATTCAAAGTTGCAAGTTACTATGTAGGAACAAGTTCGTAGAGGTATTTCAAAGATGCCCAGAACTGAGCTAAACGTTGTATGTCTCCAACTCCTAGAAATAACTTCATACCCCATCTCTCTAACTTCCAGCTAGTAAGGATCACATAATTCCTAACAAAGTTTTGACACAGATTCCCAATTAGGGCATTCAGAATATATAGCACGTTGCTGTAAGCAAGCACATTCTCATTCAAAGTTGCAAGTTACTATGTAGGAACAAGTTTGTATAGGTATTTCAAAGATGCCCAGAACTGAGGTAAACTTGGTATGTGTCCAACTCCTAGAAATAACTTCATGCCCCATCTCCCTTACTTCCAGCTAGTAAGGATCACATAATTCCTAACAAAGTTTTGACACAGATTCCCAATTCGGGCATTCAGAACATATAGCACGTTGCTGTAAGCAAGCACATTCTCATTCAAAGTTGCAAGTTACTATGTAGGAACAAGTTTGTATAGGTATTTCAAAGATGCCCAGAACTGAGCTAAACGTTGTATGTCTCCAACTCCTAGAAATAACTTCATGCCCCATCTCCCTTACTTCCAGCTAGTAAGGATCACATAATTCCTAATAAAGTTTTGACACAGATTCCCAATTTGGGGATTCAGAACATATAGCACGTTGCTGTAAGCAAGCACATTCTCATTCAAAGTTGCAAGTTACTATGTAGGAACAAGTTTGTATAGGTATTTCAAAGATGCCCAGAACTGAGTTAAACGTTGTATGTCTCCAACACCTTGAAATAACTTCATGCCCCATCTCCCTTACTTCCAGCTAGTAAGGATCACATAATTCCTAACAAAGTTTTGACACAGATTCCCAATTCGGGCATTCAGAACATATAGCACGTTGCTGTAAGCAAGCACATTCTCATTCAAAGTTGCAAGTTACTATGCAGGAACAAGTTTGTATAGGTATTTCAAAGATGCCCAGAACTGTGCTAAACGTTGTATGTCTCCAACTCCTAGAAATAACTTCATGCCCCATCTCCCTTACTTCCAGCTAGTAAGGATCACATTATTCCTAACAAAGGTTTGACACAGATTCCCAATTCGGGCATTCAGAACATATAGCACGTTGCTGTAAGCAAGCACATTCTCATTCAAAGTTGCAAGTTACTATGTAGGAACAAGTTTGTATAGGACTTTCAAAGATGCCCAGAACTGAGCTAAACTTGGTATGTCTCCAACTCCTAGAAATAACTTCATGCCCCATCTCCCTTACTTCCAGCTAGTAAGGATCACATAATTCCTAACAAAGTTTTGACACAGATTCCCAATTCGGGCATTCAGAATATATAGCACGTTGCTGTAAGCAAGCACATTCTCATTCAAAGTTGCAAGTTACTATGTAGGAACAAGTTTGTATAGGTATTTCAAAGATGCCCAGAACTGAGCTAAACGTTGTATGTCTCCAACTCCTAGAAATAACTTCATGCCCCATCTCCCTTACTTCCAGCTAGTAAGGATCACATAATTCCTAATAAAGTTTTGACACAGATTCCCAATTTGGGGATTCAGAACATATAGCACGTTGCTGTAAGCAAGCACATTCTCATTCAAAGTTGCAAGTTACTATGTAGGAACAAGTTTCTATAGGTATTTCAAAGATGCCCAGAACTGAGCTAAACGTTGTATGTCTCCAACACCTTGAAATAACTTCATGCCCCATCTCCCTTACTTCCAGCTAGTAAGGATTACATAATTCCTAACAAAGTTTTGACACAGATTCCCAATTCGGGCATTCAGAACATATAGCACGTTGCTGTAAGCAAGCACATTCTCATTCAAAGTTGCAAGTTACTATGCAGGAACAAGTTTGTATAGGTAATTCAAAGATGCCCAGAACTGAGCTAAACGTTGTATGTCTCCAACTCCTAGTAATAACTTCATGCCCCATCTCCCTTACTTCCAGCTAGTAAGGATCACATTATTCCTAACAAAGTTTTGACACAGATTCCCAATTCGGGCATTCAGAACATATAGCACGTTGCTGTAAGCAAGCACATTCTCATTCAAAGTTGCAAGTTGCTATGTAGGAACAAGTTCGTAGAGGTATTTCAAAGATGCCCAGAACTGAGCTAAACGTTGTATGTCTCCAACTCCTAGAAATAACTTCATGCCCCATCTCTCTAACTTCCAGCTAGAAAGGATCACATAATTCCTAACAAAGTTTTGACACAGATACCCAATTCGTGCATTCAGAACATATAGCACGTTGCTGTAAGCAAGCACATTCTCATTCAAAGTTGCAAGTTACTATGTAGGAACAAGTATGTATAGGTATTTCAAAGATGCCCAGAACTGAGCTAAACGTTGTATGTCTCCAACTCCTAGAAATAAATTCATGCCCCATCTCCCTTACTTCCAGCTAGTACGGTTCACATAATTCCTAACAAAGTTTTGACACAGATTCCCAATTAGGGCATTTAGAATATATAGCACGTTGCTGTAAGCAAGCACATTCTCTTTCAAAGTTGCAAGTTACTATGTAGGAACAAGTTTGTATAGGTATTTCAAAGATGCCCAGAACTGAGCTAAACTTGGTATGTCTCCAACTCCTAGAAATAACTTCATGCCCCATCTCCCTTACTTCCAGCTAGTAAGGATCACATAATTCCTAACAAAGTTTTGACACAGATTCCCAATTCCGGCATTCAGAACATATAGCACGTTGCTTTAAGCAAGCACATTCTCATTCAAAGTTGCAAGTTACTATGTAGGAACAAGTTTGTATAGGTATTTCAAAGATGCCCAGAACTGACCTAACGTTGTATGTCTCCAACTCCTAGAAATAACTTCATGCCCCATCTCCCTTACTTCCAGCTAGTAAGGATCACATAATTCCTAACAAAGTTTTGACACAGATTCCCAATTCGGGCATTCAGAACATATAGCACGTTGCTGTAAGCAAGCACATTCTCATTCAAAGTTGCAAGTTACTATGTAGGAACAAGTTCGTAGAGGTATTTCAAAGATGCCCAGAACTGAGCTAAAAGTTGTATGTCTCCAACTCCTAGAAATAACTTCATGCCCCATCTCTCTAACTTCAACTAGAAAGGATCACATAATTCCTAACAAAATTTTGACACAGATACCCAATTCGTGCATTCAGAACATATAGCACGTTGCTGTAAGCAAGCACATTCTCATTCAAAGTTGCAAGTTACTATGTAGGAACAAGTTTGTATAGGTATTTCAAAGATGCCCAGAACTGAGCTAAACGTTGTATGTCTCCAACTCCTAGAAATAACTTCATGATCCATCTCCCTTACTTCCAGCTAGTAAGGATCACATAATTCCTAATAAAGTTTTGACACAGATTCCCAATTTGGGGATTCAGAACATATAGCACGTTGCTGTAAGCAAGCACATTCTCATTCAAAGTTGCAAGTTACTATGTAGGAACAAGTTTGTATAGGTATTTCAAAGATGCCCAGAACTGAGCTAAAATTTGTATGTCTCCAACACCTTGAAATAACTTCATGCCCCATCTCCCTTACTTCCAGCTAGTAAGGATCACATTATTCCTAACAAAGTTTTGACACAGATTCCCAATTAGGGCATTCAGAATATATAGCACGTTGCTGTAAGCAAGCACATTCTCATTCAAAGTTGCTAGTTACTATGTAGGAACAAGTTTGTATAGGTATTTCAAAGATGCCCAGAACTGAGCTAAAGTGGGTATGTCTCCAACTCCTAGAAATAACTTCATGCCCCATCTCTCTAACTTCCAGCTAGAAAGGATCACATAATTCCTAACAAAGTTTTGACACAGATTGCCAATTCGGGAATTCAGAACATATAGCACGTTGCTGTAAGCAAGCACATTCTCATTCAAAGTTGCAAGTTACTATGCAGGAACAAGTTTGTATAGGTATTTCAAAGATGCCCAGAACTGAGCTAAACGTTGTATGTCTCCAACTCCTAGAAATAACTTCATGCCCCATCTCCCTTACTTCAAGCTAGTAAGGATCACAGAATTCCTAACAAAGTTTTGACACAGATTCCCAATTCGGGCATTCAGAACATATAGCACGTTGCTGTAAGCAGGCACATTCTCATTCAAAGTTGCAAGTTACTATGTAGGAACAAGTTTGTATAGGACTTTCAAAGATGCCCAGAACTGATCTAATCTTGGTATGTATACAACTCCTGGAAATAACTTCATGCCCCATCTCCCTTACTTCCACCTAGTAAGGATTACATAATTCCTAACAAAGTTTTGACACAGATTCCCAATTCGGGCATTCAGAACATAGAGCACGTTGCTGTAAGCAGGCACATTCTCATTCAAAGTTGCAAGTTACTATGTAGGAACAAGTTCATATAGGTATTTCAAAGATGCCCAGAACTGAGCTAAACGTTGTATGTCTCCAACTCCTAGAAATAACTTCATGCCCCATCTCTCTAACTTCCAGCTAGAAAGGATCACATAATTCCTAACAAAGTTTTGACACAGATACCCAATTCGTGCATTCAGAACATATAGCACGTTGCTGTAAGCAAGCACATTCTCATTCAAAGTTGGCATTTACTATGTAGGAACAAGTTTGTATAGGTATTTCAAAGATGCCCAGAACTGAGCTAAACGTTGTATGTCTCCAACTCCTAGAAATAACTTCATGCCCCATCTCCCTTACTTCCAGCTAGTAAGGATCACATAATATTCCTAACAAAGTTTTGACACAGATTCCCAATTCGGGCATTCAGAACATATAGCACGTTGCTGTAAGCAAGCACATTCTCATTCAGAGTTGCAAGTTACTATGTAGGATCAAGTTTGTATAGGTATTTCAAAGATGCCCAGAACTGAGGTAAACTTGGTATGTCTCCAACTCCTAGAAATAACTTCATGCCCCCTCTCTCTTACTGCCAGCTAGTAAGGATCACATAATTCCTAACAAAGTTTTGACACAGATTCCCAATTCGGGCATTCAGAACATATAGCACGTTGCTGTAAGCAAGCACATTCTCATTCAAAGTTGCAAGTTACTATGTAGGAACAAGTTTGTATAGGTATTTCAAAGATGCCCAGAACTGAGGAAAACGTTGTATGTCTCCAACTCCTAGAAATAACTTCATGCCCCATCTCCCTTACTTCCAGCTAGTAAGGATCACATAATTCCTAACAAAGTTTTGACACAGATTCCCAATTCGGGCATTCAGAACATATAGCACGTTGCTGTAAGCAAGCACATTCTCATTCAAAGTTGCAAGTTACTATGTAGGAACAAGTTTGTATAGGACTTTCAAAGATGCTCAGAACTGAGCTAAACTTGATATGTCTCCAACTCCTGGAAATAACTTCATGCCCCAACTCCCTTACTTCCAGCTAGTAAGGATCACATAATTCCTAACAAACTTTTGACACAGATTCCCAATTCGGGCATTCAGAACATATAGCACGTTGCTGTAAGCAAGCACATTCTCATTCAAATTTGCAAGTTACTATGTAGGAACAAGTTCGTATAGGTATTTCAAAGATGCCCAGAACTGAGCTAAACGTTGTATGTCTCCAACTCCTAGAAAGAACTTCATGCCCCATCTCTCTAACTTCCAGCTAGAAAGGATCACATAATTCCTAACAAAGTTTTGACACAGATTCCCAATTCGGGAATTCAGAACATATAGCACGTTGCTGTAAGCAAGCACATTCTCATTCAAAGTTGCAAGTTACTATGCAGGAACAAGTTTGTATAGGTATTTCAAAGATGCCCAGAACTGAGCTAAACGTTGTATGTCTCCAACTCCTAGAAAAAACTTCATGCCCCATCTCCCTTACTTCCAGCTAGTAAGGATCACAGAATTCCTAACAAAGTTTTGACACAGATTCCCAATTCGGGCATTCAGAACATATAGCACGTTGCTGTAAGCAGGCACATTCTCATTCAAAGTTGCAAGTTACTATGTAGGAACAAGTTTGTATAGGACTTTCAAAGATGCCCAGAACTGATCTAATCTTGGTATGTCTACAACTCCTGGAAATAACTTCATGCCCCATCTCCCTTACTTCCACCTAGTAAGGATTACATAATTCCTAACAAAGTTTTGACACAGATTCCCAATTCGGGCATTCAGAACATAGAGCACGTTGCTGTAAGCAGGCACATTCTCATTCAAAGTTGCAAGTTACTATGTAGGAACAAGTTCATATAGGAATTTCAAAGATGCCCAGAACTGAGCTAAACGTTGTATGTCTCCAACTCCTAGAAATAACTTCATGCCCCATCTCTCTAACTTCCAGCTAGAAAGGATCACATAATTCCTAACAAAGTATTGACACAGATACCCAATTCGGGCATTCAGAACATATAGCACGTTGCTGTAAGCAAGCACATTCTCATTCAAAGTTGCAAGTTACTATGTAGGAAAAAGTTTGTATAGGTATTTCAAAGATGCCCAGAACTGAGTTAAACGTTGTATGTCTCCAACTCCTAGAAATAACTTCATGCCCCATCTCCCTTACTTCCAGCTAGTAAGGATCACATAATATTCCTAACAAAGTTTTGACACAGATTCCCAATTCGGGCATTCAGAACATATAGCACGTTGCTGTAAGCAAGCACATTCTCATTCAGAGTTGCAAGTTACTATGTAGGATCAAGTTTGTATAGGTATTTCAAAGATGCCCAGAACTGAGGTAAACTTGGTATGTCTCCAACTCCTAGAAATAACTTCATGCCCCATCTCTCTTACTGCCAGCTAGTAAGGATCACATAATTCCTAACAAAGATTTGACACAGATTCCCAATTCGGGCATTCAGAACATATAGCACGTTGCTGTAAGCAAGCACATTCTCATTCAAAGTTGCAAGTTACTATGTAGGAACAAGTTTGTATAGGTATTTCAAAGATGCCCAGAACTGAGGAAAACGTTGTATGTCTCCAACTCCTAGAAATAACTTCATGCCCCATCTCCCTTACTTCCAGCTAGTAAGGATCACATAATTCCTAACAAACTTTTGACACAGATTCCCAATTCGGGCATTCAGAACATATAGCACGTTGCTGTAAGCAAGCACATTCTCATTCAAAGTTGCAAGTTACTATGTAGGAACAAGTTTGTATAGGACTTTCAAAGATGCCCAGAACTGAGCTAAACTTGGTATGTCTCCAACTCCTAGAAATAACTTCATGCCCCATCTCCCTTACTTCCATCTAGTAAGGATCACATAATTCCTAACAAAATTTTGACACAGATTCCATTTTCGGGCATTCAGAACATATAGCACGTTGCTGTAAGCAAGCACATTTTCATTCAAAGTTGCAAGTTACTATGTAGGAACAAGTTTGTATAGGTATTTCAAAGATGCCCAGAACTGAGCTAAACTTGGTATGTGTCCAACTCCTAGAAATAACTTCATGCCCCATCTCCCTTACTTTCAGCTAGTAAGGATCACATAATTCCTAACAAACTTTTGACACAGATTCCCAATTCGGGCATTCAGAACATATAGCATGTTGCTGTAAGCAAGCACATTCTCATTCAAAGTTGCAAGTTACTATGTCGGAACAAGTTTGTATAGGTATTTCAAAGATGCCCAGAACTGAGCTAAACTTGGTATGTCTCCAACTCCTAGAAATAACTTCATGCCCCATCTCCTTTACTTCCAGCTAGTAAGGATCACATAATTCCTAACAAAGTTTTGACACAGATTCCCAATTCGGGCATTCAGAACATATAGCACGTTGCTGTAAGCAAGCACATTCTCATTCAAAGATGCAAGTTACTATGTAGGAACAAGTTTGTATAGGTATTTCAAAGATGCCCAGAACTGAGCTAAACGTTGTATGTCTCCAACTCCTAGAAATAACTTCATGCCCCATCTCCCTCACTTCCAGCTAGTAAGGATCACATAATTTCTAACAAAGTTTTGACACAGATTCCAAATTCGGGCATTCAGAACATATAGCACGTTGCTGTAAGCAAGCACATTCTCATTCAAAGTTGCAAGTTACTATGTAGGAACAAGTTTGTATAGGTATTTCAAAGATGCCCAGAACTGAGCTAAACTTGGTATGTCTCCAACTCCTCGAAATAACTTCATGCCCCATCTCCCTTACTTCCAGCTAGTAAGGATCACATAATTCCTAACAAACTTTTGACACAGATTCCCAATTCGGGCATTCAGAACATGTAGCACGTTGCTGTAAGCAAGCACATTCTCATTCAAAGTTGCAAGTTACTATGTAGGAACAAGTTTGTATAGGTATTTCAAAGATGCCCAGAACTGAGCTAAACTTGGTATGTCTCCAACTCCTAGAAATAACTTCATGCCCCATCTCCCTTACTTCCAGCTAGTAAGGATCACATAATTCCTAACAAAGTTTTGACACAGATTCCCAATTCGGGCATTCAGAACATATAGCACGTTGCTGTAAGCAAGCACATTCTCATTCAAAGTTGCAAGTTACTATGTAGGAACAAGTTTGTATAGGTATTTCAAAGATGCCCAGAACTGAGCTAAACTTGGTATGTCTCCAACTCCTAGAAATAACTTCATGCCCCATCTCCCTTACTTCCAGCTAGTAAGGATCACATAATTCCTAACAAACTTTTGACACAGATTCCCAATTCGGGCATTCAGAACATATAGCACGTTGCTGTAAGCAAGCACATTCTCATTCAAAGTTGCAAGTTACTATGTAGGAACAAGTTTGTATAGGACTTTCAAAGATGCCCAGAACTGAGCTAAAGTGGGTATGTCTCCAAGTCCTAGAAATAACTACATGCCCCATCTCCCTTACTTCCAGCTAGTAAGGATCACATAATTCCTAACAAAGTTTTGACACAGATTCCCAATTCGGGCATTCAGTACATATAGCACGTTGCTGTAAGCAAGCACATTCTCATTCAAAGTTGCAAGTTACTATGTAGGAACAAGTTCCTATAGGTATTTCAAAGATGCCCAGAACTGAGCTAAACGTTGTATGTCTCCAACTCCTAGAAATAACTTCATGCCCCATCTCTCTAACTTCCAGCTAGAAAGGATCACATAATTCCTAACAAAGTTTTGACACAGATACCCAATTCGGGCATTCAGAACATATAGCACGTTGCTGTAAGCAAGCACATTCTCATTCAAAGTTGCAAGTTACTATGTAGGAACAAGTTTGTATAGGTATTTCAAAGATGCCCAGAACTGAGCTAAACTTGGTATGTCTCCAACTCCTCGAAATAACTTCATGCCCCATCTCCCTTACTTCCAGCTAGTAAGGATCACATAATTCCTAACAAACTTTTGACACAGATTCCCAATTCGGGCATTCAGAACATGTAGCACGTTGCTGTAAGCAAGCACATTCTCATTCAAAGTTGCAAGTTACTATGTAGGAACAAGTTTGTATAGGTATTTCAAAGATGCCCAGAACTGAGCTAAACTTGGTATGTCTCCAACTCCTAGAAATAACTTCATGCCCCATCTCCCTTACTTCCAGCTAGTAAGGATCACATAATTCCTAACAAAGTTTTGACACAGATTCCCAATTCGGGCATTCAGAACATATAGCACGTTGCTGTAAGCAAGCACATTCTCATTCAAAGTTGCAAGTTACTATGTAGGAACAAGTTTGTATAGGTATTTCAAAGATGCCCAGAACTGAGCTAAAGGTTGTATGTCTCCAACTCCTAGAAATAACTTCATGCCCCATCTCCCTTACTTCCAGCTAGTAAGGATCACATAATTCCTAACAAACTTTTGACACAGATTCCCAATTCGGGCATTCAGAACATATAGCACGTTGCTGTAAGCAAGCACATTCTCATTCAAAGTTGCAAGTTACTATGTAGGAACAAGTTTGTATAGGACTTTCAAAGATGCCCAGAACTGAGCTAAAGTGGGTATGTCTCCAACTCCTAGAAATAACTTCATGCCCCATCTCCCTTACTTCCAGCTAGTAAGGATCACATAATATTCCTAACAAAGTTTTGACACAGATTCCAAATTCGGGCATTCAGAACACATAGCACGTTGCTCTAAGCAAGCACATTCTCATTCAAAGTTGCAAGTTACTATGCAGGAACAAGTTTGTACAGGTATTTCAAAGATGCCCAGAACTGAGCTAAACGTTGTATGTCTCCAACTCCTAGAAATAACTTCATGCCCCATCTCCCTAACTTCCAGCTAGTAAGGATCACATAATTCCTAACATAGTTTTGACACAGATTCCCAATTGGGGCATTCAGAACATATAGCACGTTGCTGTAAGCAAGCACATTCTCATTCAAAGTTGCAAGTTACTATGTAGGAACAAGTTTGTATAGGTATTTCAAAGATGCCCAGAACTGAGCTAAACGTTGTATGTCTCCAACTCCTAGAAATAACTTCATGCTCCATGTCCCTTACTTCCAGCTAGTAAAGATCACATAATTTCTAACAAAGTTTTGACACAGTTTCCCAATTCGGGCATTCAGAACATATAGCACGTTGCTGTAAGCAAGCACATTCTCATTCAAAGTTGCAAGTTACTATGTAGGAACAAGTTTGTATAGGTATTTCAAAGATGCCCAGAACTGAGCTAAACTTGGTATGTCTCCAACTCCTAGAAATAACTTCATGCCCCATCTCCCTTACTTCCATCTAGTAAGGATCACATAATTCCTAACAAAGTTTTGACACAGATTCCCAATTCGGGCATTCAGAACATATAGCACGTTGCTGTAAGCAAGCACATTCTCATTCAAAGTTGCAAGTTACTATGTAGGAACAAGTTTGTATAGGTATTTCAAAGATGTGCAGAACTGAGCTAAACTTGGTTGTCTCCAACTCCTAGAAATAACTTCATGCCCCATCTCCCTTACTTCCAGCTAGTAAGGATCACATAATTCCTAACAAAGTTTTGACACAGATTCCCAATTCGGGCATTCAGAACATATAGCACGTTGCTGTAAGCAAGCACATTCTCATTCAAAGTTGCAAGTTACTATGTAGGAACAAGTTTGTATAGGACTTTCAAAGATGCCCAGAACTGAGCTAAAGTGGGTATGTCTCCAAGTCCTAGAAATAACTACATGCCCCATCTCCCTTACTTCCAGCTAGTAAGGATCACATAATTCCTAACAAAGTTTTGACACAGATTCCCAATTCGGGCATTCAGTACATATAGCACGTTGCTGTAAGCAAGCACATTCTCATTCAAAGTTGCAAGTTACTATGTAGGAACAAGTTCATATAGGTATTTCAAAGATGCCCAGAACTGAGCTAAACGTTGTATGTCTCCAACTCCTAGAAATAACTTCATGCCCCATCTCTCTAACTTCCAGCTAGAAAGGATCACATAATTCCTAACAAAGTTTTGACACAGATACCCAATTCGGGCATTCAGAACATATAGCACGTTGCTGTAAGCAAGCACATTCTCATTCAAAGTTGCAAGTTACTATGTAGGAACAAGTTTGTATAGGTATTTCAAAGATGCC
Organism: Diceros bicornis minor; assembly: GCF_020826845.1. Lineage (NCBI taxonomy): Eukaryota > Metazoa > Chordata > Mammalia > Perissodactyla > Rhinocerotidae > Diceros > Diceros bicornis. Next base: position 2,762,731 of record NW_026691542.1, read on the forward strand.
CAGAACTGAGCTAAACGTTGTATGTCTCCAACTCCTAGAAATAACTTCATGCCCCATCTCCCTTACTTCCAGCTAGTAAGGATCACATAATATTCCTAACAAAGTTTTGACACAGATTCCCAATTCGGGCATTCAGAACATATAGCACGTTGCTGTAAGCAAGCACATTCTCATTCAGAGTTGCAAGTTACTATGTAGGATCAAGTTTGTATAGGTATTTCAAAGATGCCCAGAACTGAGGTAAACTCTGTATGTCTCCAACTCCTAGAAATAACTGAATGCCCCATCTCTCTTACTGCCAGCTAGTAAGGATCACATAATTCCTAACAAAGTTTTGACACAGATTCCCAATTCGGGCATTCAGAACATATAGCACGTTGCTGTAAGCAAGCACATTCTCATTCAAAGTTGAAAGTTACTATGTAGGAACAAGTTTGTATAGGTATTTCAAAGATGCCCAGAACTGAGGAAAACGTTGTATGTCTCCAACTCCTAGAAATAACTTCATGCCCCATCTCCCTTACTTCCAGCTAGTAAGGATCACATAATTCCTAACAAAGTTTTGACACAGATTCCCAATTCGGGCATTCAGAACATATAGCACGTTGCTGTAAGCAAGCACATTCTCATTCAAAGTTGCAAGTTACTATGTAGGAACAAGTTTGTATAGGACTTTCAAAGATGACCAGAACTGAGCTAAACGTTGTATGTCTCCAACTCCTAGAAATAACTTCATGCCCCATCTCCCTTACTTCCATCTAGTAAGGATCACATAATTCCTAACAAAGTTTTGACACAGATTCCCAATTCGGGCATTCAGAACATATAGCACGTTGCTGTAAGCAAGCACATTCTCATTCAAAGTTGCAAGTTACTATGTCGGAACAAGTTTGTATAGGTATTTCAAAGATGCCCAGAACTGAGCTAAACTTGGTATGTCTCCAACTCCTAGAAATAACTTCATGCCCCATCTCGCCTACTTCCATCTAGTAAGGATCACATAATTTCTAAGAAAGATTTGACACAGATTCCCAATTCGGGCATTCAGAACATATAGCACGTTGCTGTAAGCAAGCACATTCTCATTCAAAGTTGCAAGTTACTATGTAGGAACAAGTTTGTATAGGTATTTCAAAGATGCCCAGAACTGAGCTAAACTTGGTATGTCTCCAACTCCTAGAAATAACTTCATGCCCCATCTCCCTTACTTCCATCTAGTAAGGATCACATAATTTCTAAGAAAGTTTTGACACAGATTCCCAATTCGGGTATTCAGGACATATAGCACGTTGCTGTAAGCAAGCACATTCTCATTCAAAGTTGCAAGTTACTATGTAGGAACAAGTTTGTATAGGTATTTCAAAGATGCCCAGAACTGAGCTAAACGTTGTATGTCTCCAACTCCTAGAAATAACTTCATGCCCCATCTCACTTACTTCCAGGTAGTAAGGATCACATAATTCATAACAAACTTTTGACACAGATTCACAATTCGGGCATTCAGAACATATAGCACGTTTCTGTAAGCAAGCACATTCTCATTCAAAGTTGCAAGTTACTATGTAGGAACAAGTTTGTATAGGTATTTCAAAGATGCCCAGAACTGAGCTAAACTTGGTATGTCTCCAACTCCTAGAAATAACTTCATGCCCCATCTCCCTTACTTCAAGCTAGTAAGGATCACATAATTCCTAACAAAGTTTTGACACAGATTCCCAATTCGGGCATTCAGAACATATAGCACGTTGCTGTAAGCAAGCACATTCTCATTCAAAGTTGCAAGTTACCATGTAGGAACAAGTTTGTATAGGTATTTCAAAGATGCCCAGAACTGAGCTAAACGTTGTATGTCTCAACTCCTAGAAATAACTTCATGCCCCATCTTCCTTACTTACAGCTAGTAAGGATCACATAATTCCTAACAAAGTTTTGACACAGAATCCCAATTCGGGCATTCAAAACATATAGCACGTTGCTGTAAGCAAGCACATTCTCATTCAAAGTTGCAAGTTACTATGTAGGAACAAGTTTGTATAGGTATTTCAAAGATGCTCAGAACTGAGCTAAACTTGGTAAGTCTCCAACTCCTAGAAATAACTTCATGCCCCATCACCCTTACTTCCAGCTAGTAAGGATCACATAATTCCTAACAAACTTTTGACACAGATTCCCAATTCGGGCATTCAGATCATATAGCACGTTGCTGTAAGCAAGCACATTCTCATTCAAAGTTGCAAGTTACTATGTAGGAACAAGTTTGTATAGGTATTTCAAAGATGCCCAGAACTGAGCTAAACTTTGCATGTCTCCAACTCCTTGAAATAACTTCATGTCCCATCTCCCTTACTTCCAGCTAGTAAGGATCACATAATTCCTAAGAAAGTTTTGACACAGATTCCCAATTCGGGCATTCAGAACATATAGCACGTTGCTGCAAGCAAGCACATTCTCATTCAAAGTTGCAAGTGACTATGCAGGAACAAGTTTTTATAGGTATTTCAATGATGCCCAGAACTGAGCTAAACGTTGTATGTCTCCAACTCCTAGAAATAACTTCATGCCCCATCTCCCTTACTTCCAGCTAGTAAGGATCACATAATTCCTAACAAAGTTTTGACACAGATTCCCAATTCGGGCATTCAGAACATATAGCACGTTGCTGTAAGCAAGCACATTCTCATTCAAAGTTGCAAGTTACTATGTAGGAACAAGTTTGTATAGGACTTTCAAAGATGCCCAGAACTGAGCTAAACGTTGTATGTCTCCAACTCCTAGAAATAACTTCATGCCCCATCTCCCTTACTTCCAGCTAGTAAGGATCACATAATTCCTAATAAAGTTTTGACACAGATTCCAAATTTGGGGATTCAGAACATATAGCACGTTGCTGTAAGCAAGCACATTCTCATTCAAAGTTGCAAGTTACTATGTAGGAACAAGTTTGTATAGGTATTTCAAAGATGCCCAGAACTGAGCTAAACGTTGTATGTCTCCAACACCTTGAAATAACTTCATGCCCCATCTCCCTTACTTCCAGCTAGTAAGGATCACATAATTCCTAACAAAGTTTTGACACAGATTCCCAATTCGGGCATTCAGAACATATAGCACGTTGCTGTAAGCAAGCACATTCTCATTCAAAGTTGCAAGTTACTATGCAGGAACAAGTTTGTATAGGTATTTCAAAGATGCCCAGAACTGAGCTAAACGTTGTATGTCTCCAACTCCTAGAAATAACTTCATGCCCCATCTCCCTTACTTCCAGCTAGTAAGGATCACATAATTCCTAACAAAGTTTTGACACAGATTCCCAATTCCGGCATTCAGAACATATAGCACGTTGCTGTAAGCAAGCACATTCTCATTCAAAGTTGCAAGTTACTATGTAGGAACAAGTTTGTATAGGTATTTCAAAGATGCCCAGGACTGAGCTAAACGTTGTATGTCTCCAACTCCTTGAAATAACTTCATGCCCCATCTCCCTTACTTCCAGATAGTAAGGATCACATAATTCCTAACAAAGTTTTGACACAGATACCCAATTCGTGCATTCAGAACATATAGCACGTTGCTGTAAGCAAGCACATTCTCATTCAAAGTTGCAAGTTACTATGTAGGAACAAGTTTGTATAGGTATTTCAAAGATGCCCAGAACTGAGCTAAACTTGGTATGTCTCCAACTCCTAGAAATAACTTCATGCCCCATCTCCCTTACTTCCAGCTAGTAAGGATCACATAATTCCTAACAAAGTTTTGACACAGATTCCCAATTCGGGCATTCAGAACATATAGCACGTCGCTGTAAGCAAGCACATTCTCATTCAAAGTTGCAAGTTACTATGTAGGAACAAGTTTGTATAGGTATTTCAAAGATGCCCAGAACTGAGCTAAACGTTGTATGTCTCCAACTCCTAGAAATAACTTCATGCCCCATCTCCCTTACTTCCAGCTAGTAAGATCACATAATTCCTAACAAAGATTTGACACAGATTTCCAATTCGGGCATTCAGAACATATAGCACGTTGCTGTAAGCAAGCACATTCTCATTCAAAGTTGCAAGTTACTATGTAGGAACAAGTTTGTATAGGACTTTCAAAGATGCCCAGAACTGAGCTAAACTTGATATGTCTCCAACTCCTGGAAATAACTTCATGCCCCATCTCCCTTACTTCCAGCTAGTAAGGATCACATTATTCCTAACCAGGTTTTGACACAGATTCCCAATTCGGGCATTCAGAACATATAGCACGTTGCTGTAAGCAAGCACATTCTCATTCAAAGTTGCAAGTTACTATGTAGGAACAAGTTTGTATAGGTATTTCAAAGATGCCCAGAACTGAGCTAAACGATGTATGTCTGCAACTCCTAGAAATAACTTCATGCCCCATCTCTCTAACTTCCAGCTAGAAAGGATCACATAATTCCTAACAAAGTTTTGACACAGATTCCCAATTCGGGCATTCAGAACATATAGCACGTTGCTGTAAGCAAGCACATTCTCATTCAAAGTTGCAAGTTACTATGTAGGAACAAGTTTGTATAGGTATTTCAAAGATGCCCAGAACTGAGCTAAACGTTGTATGTCTCCAACTCCTAGGAATAACTTCATGCCCCATCTCCCTTACTTCCAGCTAGTAAGGATCACATAATTCCTAATAAAGTTTTGACACAGATTCCCAATTTGGGGATTCAGAACATATAGCACGTTGCTGTAAGCAAGCACATTCTCATTCAAAGTTGCAAGTTACTATGTAGGAACAAGTTTGTATAGGTTTTTCAAAGATGCCCAGAACTGAGCTAAACGTTGTATGTCTCCAACACCTTGAAATAACTTCATGCCCCATCTCCCTTACTTCCAGCTAGTAAGGATCACATAATTCCTAAAAAAGTTTTGACACAGATTCCCAATTCGGGCATTCAGAACATATAGCACGTTGCTGTAAGCAAGCACATTCTCATTCAAAGTTGCAAGTTACTATGCAGGAACAAGTTTGTATAGGTATTTCAAAGATGCCCAGAACTGAGCTAAACGTTGTATGTCTCCAACTCCTAGAAATAACTTCATGCCCCATCTCCCTTACTTCCAGCTAGTAAGGATCACATAATTCCTAACAAAGATTTGACACAGATTCCCAATTCGGGCATTCAGAACATATAGCACGTTGCTGTAAGCAAGCACATTCTCATTCAAAGTTGCAAGTTACTATGTAGGAACAAGTTTGTATAGGACTTTCAAAGATGCCCAGAACTGAGCTAAACTTGATATGTCTCCAACTCCTGGAAATAACTTCATGCCCCATCTCCCTTACTTCCAGCTAGTAAGGATCACATTATTCCTAACAAAGTTTTGACACAGATTCCAAATTCGGGCATTCAGAACATATAGCACGTTGCTGTAAGCAAGCACATTCTCATTCAAAGTTGCAAGTTACTATGTAGGAACAAGTTCGTAGAGGTATTTCAAAGATGCCCAGAACTGAGCTAAACCTTGTATGTCTCCAACTCCTAGAAATAACTTCATGCCCCATCTCTCTAACTTCCAGCTAGAAAGGATCACATAATTCCTAACAAAGTTTTGACACAGATACCCAATTCGTGCATTCAGAACATATAGCACGTTGCTGTAAGCAAGCACATTCTCATTCAAAGTTGCAAGTTACTATGTAGGAACAAGTTTGTATAGGTATTTCAAAGATGCCCAGAACTGAGCTAAACGTTGTATGTCTCCAACTCCTAGAAATAACTTCATGCCCCATCTCCCTTACTTCCAGCTAGTAAGGATCACATAATTCCTAACAAAGTTTTGACACAGATTCCCAATTAGGGCATTCAGAATATATAGCACGTTGCTGTAAGCAAGCACATTCTCATTCAAAGTTGCAAGTTACTATGTAGGAACAAGTTTGTATAGGTATTTCAAAGATGCCCAGAACTGAGCTAAACGTTGTATGTCTCCAACTCCTGGAAATAACTTCATGCCCCATCTCCCTTACTTCCAGCAAGTAAGATCACATAATTCCTAACAAAGTTTTGACACAGATTTCCAATTCGGGCATTCAGAACATATAGCACGTTGCTGTAAGCAAGCACATTCTCATTCAAAGTTGCAAGTTACTATGTAGGAACAAGTTTGTATAGGACTTTCAAAGATGCCCAGAACTGAGCTAAACTTGATATGTCTCCAACTCCTGGAAATAACTTCATGCCCCATCTCCCTTTCTTCCAGCTAGTAAGGATCACATTATTCCTAACAAAGTTTTGACACAGATTCCCAATTCGGGCATTCAGATCATATAGCACGTTGCTGTAAGCAATCACATTCTCATTCAAAGTTGCAAGTTACTATGTAGGAACAAGTTTGTATAGGTATTTCAAAGATGCCCAGAACTGAGCTAAACTTTGCATGTCTCCAACTCCTTGAAATAACTTCATGTCCCATCTCCCTTACTTCCAGCTAGTAAGGATCACATAATTCCTAACAAAGTTTTGACACAGATTCCCAATTCGGGCATTCAGAACATATAGCACGTTGCTGCAAGCAAGCACATTCTCATTCAAAGTTGCAAGTGACTATGCAGGAACAAGTTTTTATAGGTATTTCAATGATGCCCAGAACTGTGCTAAACGTTGTATGTCTCCAACTCCTAGAAATAACTTCATGCCCCATCTCCCTTACTTCCAGCTAGTAAGGATCACATAATTCCTAACAAAGTTTTGACACAGATTCCCAATTCGGGCATTCAGAACATATAGCACGTTGCTGTAAGCAAGCACATTCTCATTCAAAGTTGCAAGTTACTATGTAGGAACAAGTTTGTATAGGACTTTCAAAGATGCCCAGAACTGAGCTAAACGTTGTATGTCTCCAACTCCTAGAAATAACTTCATGTCCCATCTCTCTAACTTACAGCTGGAAAGGATCACATAATTCCTAACAAAGTTTTGACACAGATACCCATTTTGGGCATTCAGAACATATAGCACGTTGCTGTAAGCAAGCACATTCTCATTCAAAGTTGCAAGTTACTATGTAGGAACAAGTTTGTATAGGTATTTCAAAGATGCCCAGAACTGAGCTAAACGTTGTATGTCTCCAACTCCTAGAAATAACTTCATGCCCCATCTCCCTTACTTCCAGCTAGTAAGGATCACATAATTCCTAACAAAGTTTTGACACAGATTCCCAATTAGGGCATTCAGAATATATAGCACGTTGCTGTAAGCAAGCACATTCTCATTCAAAGTTGCAAGTTACTATGTAGGAACAAGTTTGTATAGGTATTTCAAAGAGGCCCAGAACTGAGGTAAACTTGGTATGTCTCCAACTCCTAGAAATAACTTCATGCCCCATCTCTCTTACTTCCAGCTAGTAAGGATCACATAATTCCTAACAAAGTTTTGACACAGATTCCCAATTCGGGCATTCAGAACATATAGCACGTTGCTGTAAGCAAGCACATTCTCATTCAAAGTTGCAAGTTACTATGTAGGAACAAGTTTGTATAGGTATTTCAAAGATGCCCAGAACTGAGCTAAACGTTGTATGTCTCCAACTCCTAGAAATAACTTCATGCCCCATCTCCCTTACTTCCAGCTAGTAAGGATCACATAATTCCTAATAAAGTTTTGACACAGATTCCAAATTTGGGGATTCAGAACATATAGCACGTTGCTGTAAGCAAGCACATTCTCATTCAAAGTTGCAAGTTACTATGTAGGAACAAGTTTGTATAGGTATTTCAAAGATGCCCAGAACTGAGCTAAACGTTGTATGTCTCCAACACCTTGAAATAACTTCATGCCCCATCTCCCTTACTTCCAGCTAGTAAGGATCACATAATTCCTAACAAAGTTTTGACACAGATTCCCAATTCGGGCATTCAGAACATATAGCACGTTGCTGTAAGCAAGCACATTCTCATTCAAAGTTGCAAGTTACTATGCAGGAACAAGTTTGTATAGGTATTTCAAAGATGCCCAGAACTGAGCTAAACGTTGTATGTCTCCAACTCCTAGAAATAACTTCATGCCCCATCTCCCTTACATCCAGCTCGTAAGGATCACATAATTCCTAACAAAGTTTTGACACAGATTCCCAATTCCGGCATTCAGAACATATAGCACGTTGCTGTAAGCAAGCACATTCTCATTCAAAGTTGCAAGTTACTATGTAGGAACAAGTTTGTATAGGTATTTCAAAGATGCCCAGGACTGAGCTAAACGTTGTATGTCTCCAACTCCTTGAAATAACTTCATGCCCCATCTCCCTTACTTCCAGATAGTAAGGATCACATAATTCCTAACAAAGTTTTGACACAGATACCCAATTCGTGCATTCAGAACATATAGCACGTTGCTGTAAGCAAGCACATTCTCATTCAAAGTTGCAAGTTACTATGTAGGAACAAGTTTGTATAGGTATTTCAAAGATGCCCAGAACTGAGCTAAACTTGGTATGTCTCCAACTCCTAGAAATAACTTCATGCCCCATCTCCCTTACTTCCAGCTAGTAAGGATCACATAATTCCTAACAAAGTTTTGACACAGATTCCCAATTCGGGCATTCAGATCATATAGCACGTTGCTGTAAGCAAGCACATTCTCATTCAAAGTTGCAAGTTACTATGTAGGAACAAGTTTGTATAGGTATTTCAAAGATGCCCAGAACTGAGCTAAACTTTGCATGTCTCCAACTCCTTGAAATAACTTCATGTCCCATCTCCCTTACTTCCAGCTAGTAAGGATCACATAATTCCTAACAAAGTTTTGACACAGATTCCCAATTCGGGCATTCAGAACATATAGCACGTTGCTGCAAGCAAGCACATTCTCATTCAAAGTTGCAAGTGACTATGCAGGAACAAGTTTTTATAGGTATTTCAATGATGCCCAGAACTGAGCTAAACGTTGTATGTCTCCAACTCCTAGAAATAACTTCATGCCCCATCTCCCTTACTTCCAGCTAGTAAGGATCACATAATTCCTAACAAAGTTTTGACACAGATTCCCAATTCGGGCATTCAGAACATATAGCACGTTGCTGTAAGCAAGCACATTCTCATTCAAAGTGGCAAGTTACTATGTAGGAACAAGTTTGTATAGGACTTTCAAAGATGCGCAGAACTGAGCTAAACGTTGTATGTCTCCAACTCCTAGAAATAACTTCATGTCCCATCTCTCTAACTTGCAGCTGGAAAGGATCACATAATTCCTAACAAAGTTTTGACACAGATACCCATTTTGGGCATTCAGAACATATAGCACGTTGCTGTAAGCAAGCACATTCTCATTCAAAGTTGCAAGTTACTATGTAGGAACAAGTTTGTATAGGTATTTCAAAGATGCCCAGAACTGAGCTAAACTTTGTATGTCTCCAACTCCTAGAAATAACTTCATGCCCCATCTCCCTTACTTCCAGCTAGTAAGGATCACATAATTCCTAACAAAGTTTTGACACAGATTCCCAATTAGGGCATTCAGAATATATAGCACGTTGCTGTAAGCAAGCACATTCTCATTCAAAGTTGCAAGTTACTATGTAGGAACAAGTTTGTATAGGTATTTCAAAGAGGCCCAGAACTGAGGTAAACTTGGTATGTCTCCAACTCCTAGAAATAACTTCATGCCCCATCTCTCTTACTTCCAGCTAGTAAGGATCACATAATTCCTAACAAAGTTTTGACACAGATTCCCAATTCGGGCATTCAGAACATATAGCACGTTGCTGTAAGCAAGCACATTCTCATTCAAAGTTGCAAGTTACTATGTAGGAACAAGTTTGTATAGGTATTTCAAAGATGCCCAGAACTGAGCTAAACGTTGTATGTCTCCAACTCCTAGAAATAACTTCATGCCCCATCTCCCTTACTTCCAGCTAGTAAGGATCACATAATTCCTAATAAAGTTTTGACACAGATTCCAAATTTGGGGATTCAGAACATATAGCACGTTGCTGTAAGCAAGCACATTCTCATTCAAAGTTGCAAGTTACTATGTAGGAACAAGTTTGTATAGGTATTTCAAAGATGCCCAGAACTGAGCTAAACGTTGTATGTCTCCAACACCTTGAAATAACTTCATGCCCCATGTCCCTTACTTCCAGCTAGTAAGGATCACATAATTCCTAACAAAGTTTTGACACAGATTCCCAATTCGGGCATTCAGAACATATAGCACGTTGCTGTAAGCAAGCACATTCTCATTCAAAGTTGCAAGTTACTATGCAGGAACAAGTTTGTATAGGTATTTCAAAGATGCCCAGAACTGAGCTAAACGTTGTATGTCTCCAACTCCTAGAAATAACTTCATGCCCCATCTCCCTTACTTCCAGCTAGTAAGGATCACATAATTCCTAACAAAGTTTTGACACAGATTCCCAATTCCGGCATTCAGAACATATAGCACGTTGCTGTAAGCAAGCACATTCTCATTCAAAGTTGCAAGTTACTATGTAGGAACAAGTTTGTATAGGTATTTCAAAGATGCCCAGGACTGAGCTAAACGTTGTATGTCTCCAACTCCTTGAAATAACTTCATGCCCCATCTCCCTTACTTCCAGATAGTAAGGATCACATAATTCCTAACAAAGTTTTGACACATATACCCAATTCGTGCATTCAGAACATATAGCACGTTGCTGTAAGCAAGCACATTCTCATTCAAAGTTGCAAGTTACTATGTAGGAACAAGTTTGTATAGGTATTTCAAAGATGCCCAGAACTGAGCTAAACTTGGTATGTCTCCAACTCCTAGAAATAACTTCATGCCCCATCTCCCTTACTTCCAGCTAGTAAGGATCACATAATTCCTAACAAAGTTTTGACACAGATTCCCAATTCGGGCATTCAGAACATATAGCACGTTGCTGTAAGCAAGCACATTCTCATTCAAAGTTGCAAGTTACTATGTAGGAACAAGTTTGTATAGGTATTTCAAAGATGCCCAGAACTGAGCTAAACGTTGTATGTCTCCAACTCCTAGAAATAACTTCATGCCCCATCTCCCTTACTTCCAGCTAGTAAGATCACATAATTCCTAACAAAGATTTGACACAGATTTCCAATTCGGGCATTCAGAACATATAGCACGTTGCTGTAAGCAAGCACATTCTCATTCAAAGTTGCAAGTTACTATGTAGGAACAAGTTTGTATAGGACTTTCAAAGATGCCCAGAACTGAGCTAAACTTGATATGTCTCCAACTCCTGGAAATAACTTCATGCCCCATCTCCCTTACTTCCAGCTAGTAAGGATCACATTATTCCTAACCAGGTTTTGACACAGATTCCCAATTCGGGCATTCAGAACATATAGCACGTTGCTGTAAGCAAGCACATTCTCATTCAAAGTTGCAAGTTACTATGTAGGAACAAGTTTGTATAGGACTTTCAAAGATGCCCAGAACTGAGCTAAACTTGATATGTCTCCAACTCCTGGAAATAACTTCATGCCCCATCTCCCTTACTTCCAGCTAGTAAGGATCACATTATTCCTAACAAAGTTTTGACACAGATTCCCAATTCGGGCATTCAGAACATATAGCACGTTGCTGTAAGCAAGCACATTCTCATTCAAAGTTGCAAGTTACTATGTAGGAACAAGTTCGTAGAGGTATTTCAAAGATGCCCAGAACTGAGCTAAACCTTGTATGTCTCCAACTCCTAGAAATAACTTCATGCCCCATCTCTCTAACTTCCAGCTAGAAAGGATCACATAATTCCTAACAAAGTTTTGACACAGATACCCAATTCGTGCATTCAGAACATATAGCACGTTGCTGTAAGCAAGCACATTCTCATTCAAAGTTGCAAGTTACTATGTAGGAACAAGTTTGTATAGGTATTTCAAAGATGCCCAGAACTGAGCTAAACGTTGTATGTCTCCAACTCCTAGAAATAACTTCATGCCCCATCTCCCTTAGTTCCAGCTAGTAAGGATCACATAATTCCTAACAAAGTTTTCACACAGATTCCCAATTAGGGCATTCAGAATATATAGCACGTTGCTGTAAGCAAGCACATTCTCATTCAAAGTTGCAAGTTACTATGTAGGAACAAGTTTGTATAGGTATTTCAAAGATGCCCAGAACTGAGCTAAACGTTGTATGTCTCCAACTCCTGGAAATAACTTCATGCCCCATCTCCCTTACTTCCAGCTAGTAAGATCACATAATTCCTAACAAAGTTTTGACACAGATTTCCAATTCGGGCATTCAGAACATATAGCACGTTGCTGTAAGCAAGCACATTCTCATTCAAAGTTGCAAGTTACTATGTAGGAACAAGTTTGTATAGGAATTTCAAAGATGCCCCGAACTGAGCTAAACTTGATATGTCTCCAACTCCTGGAAATAACTTCATGCCCCATCTCCCTTTCTTCCAGCTAGTAAGGATCACATTATTCCTAACAAAGATTTGACACAGATTCCCAATTCGGGCATTCAGAACATATAGCACGTTGCTGTAAGCAAGCACATTCTCATTCAAAGTTGCAAGTTACTATGTAGGAACAAGTTTGTATAGGACTTTCAAAGATGCCCAGAACTGAGCTAAACTTGGTATGTCTCCAACTCCTAGAAATAACTTCATGCCCCATCTCCCTTACTTCCAGCTAGTAAGGATCACATAATTCCTAACAAAGTTTTGACACAGATTCCCAATTCGGGCATTCAGAACATATAGCACGTTGCTCTAAACAAGCACATTCCCATTCAAAGTTGCAAGTTACTATGTAGGAAGAAGTTTGTATAGGTATTTCAAAGATGCCCAGAACTGAGCTAAACGTTGTATGTCTGCAACTCCTAGAAATAACTTGATGCCCCATCTCCCTTACTTCCAGCTAGTAAGGATCACATAATTCCTAATAAAGTTTAGACACAGATTCCCAATTTGGGGATTCAGAACATATAGCACGTTGCTGTAAGCAAGCACATTCTCATTCAAAGTTGCAAGTTACTATGTAGGAACAAGTTTGTATAGGTATTTCAAAGATGCCCAGAACTGAGCTATACGTTGTATGTCTCCAACACCTTGAAATAACTTCATGCCCCATCTCCCTTACTTCCAGCTAGTAAGGATCATATAATTCCCAACAAAGTTTTGACACAGATTCCCAATTCGGGCATTCAGAACATATAGCACGTTGCTGTAAGCAAGCACATTCTCATTCAAAGTTGCAAGTTACTATGCAGGAACAAGTTTGTATAGGTATTTCAAAGATGCCCAGAACTGAGCTAAACGTTGTATGTCTCCAACTCCTAGAAATAACTTCATGCCCCATCTCTCTAACTTCAGCTAGAAAGGATCACATAATTCCTAACAAAGTTTTGACACAGATACCCAATTCGTGCATTCAGAACATATAGCACGTTGCTGTAAGCAAGCACATTCTCATTCAAAGTTGCAAGTTACTATGTAGGAACAAGTTTGTATAGGTATTTCAAAGATGCCCAGAACTGAGCTAAACGTTGTATGTCTCCAACTCCTAGAAATAAATTCATGCCCCATCTCCCTTACTTCCAGCTAGTAAGGATCACATAATTCCTAACAAAGTTTTGACACATATTCCCAAATAGGGCATTCAGAATATATAGCACGTTGCTGTAAGCAAGCACATTCTCATTCAAAGTTGCAAGTTACTATGTAGGAACAAGTTTGTATAGGTATTTCAAAGATGCCCAGAACTGAGGTAAACTTGGTATGTCTCCAACTCCTAGAAATAACTTCATGCCCCATCTCCCTTACTTCCAGCTAGTAAGGATCACATAATTCCTAACAAAGTTTTGACACAGATTCCCAATTCGGTCATTCAGAACATATAGCACGTTGCTCTAAACAAGCACATTCCCATTCAAAGTTGCAAGTTACTATGTAGGAACAAGTTTGTATAGGTATTTCAAAGATGCCCAGAACTGAGTTAAAGTGGGTATGTCTCCAACTCCTAGAAATAACTTCATGCCCCATCTCCCTTACTTCCAGCTAGTAAGGATCACATAATTCCTAACAAAGTGTTGACACAGATTCCCAATTCGGGCATTCAGAACATATAGCACGTTGCTGTAAGCAAGCACATTCTCATTCAAATTTGCAAGTTACTATGTAGGAACAAGTTTGTATAGGTATTTCAAAGATGCCCAGAACTGAGGTAAACTTGGTATGTCTCCAACTCCTAGAAATAACTTCATGCCTCATCTCCCTTACTTCCAGCTAGTAAGGATCACATAATTCCTAACAAAGATTTGACACAGATTCCCAATTCGGGCATTCAGAACATATAGCACGTTGCTGTAAGCAAGCACATTCTCATTCAAAGTTGCAAGTTACTATGTAGGAACAAGTTTGTATAGGTATTTGAAAGATGCCCAGAACTGTGCTAAACTTGGTATGTGTCCAACTCCTAGAAATCACTTCATGCCCCATCTCCCTTACTTCCAGCTAGTAAGGATCACATAATTCCTAACAAAGTTTTGACACAGATTCCCAATTCGGGCATTCAGAACATATAGCACGTTGCTGTAAGCAAGCACATTCTCATTCAAAGTTGCAAGTTACTATGTAGGAACAAGTTCGTATAGGTATTTCAAAGATGCCCAGAACTGAGCTAAACGTTGTATGTCTGCAACTCCTTGAAATAACTTCATGCCCCATCTCCCTTACTTCAAGCTAGTAAGGATCACATAATTCCTAATAAAGTTTTGACACAGATTCCCAATTTGGGAATTCAGAACATATAGCACGTTGCTGTAAGCAAGCACATTCTCATTCAAAGTTGCAAGTTACTATGTAGGAACAAGTTTGTATAGGTATTTCAAAGATGCCCAGAACTGAGCTAAACGTTGTATGTCTCCAACACCTTGAAATAACTTCATGCCCCATCTCCCTTACTTCCAGCTAGTAAGGATCATATAATTCCTAAGAAAGTTTTGACACAGATTCCCAATTCGGGCATTCAGAACATATAGCACGTTGCTGTAAGCAAGCACATTCTCATTCAAAGTTGCAAGTTACTATGCAGGAACAAGTTTGTATAGGTATTTCAAAGATGCCCAGAACTGAGCTAAACGTTGTATGTCTCCAACTCCTAGAAATAACTTCATGCCCCATCTCCCTTACTTCCAGCTAGTAAGATCACATAATTCCTAACAAAGTTTTGACACAGATTTCCAATTCGGGCATTCAGAACATATAGCACGTTGCTGTAAGCAAGAACATTCTCATTCAAAGTTGCAAGTTACTATGTAGGAACAAGTTTGTATAGGACTTTCAAAGATGCCCAGAACTGAGCTAAACTTGATATGTCTCCAACTCCTGGAAATAACTTCATGCCCCATCTCCCTTACTTCCAGCTAGTAAGGATCACATTATTCCTAACAAAGTTTTGACACAGATTCCCAATTCGGGCATTCAGAACATATAGCACGTTGCTGTAAGCAAGCACATTCTCATTCAAAGTTGCAAGTTACTATGTAGGAACAAGTTTGTATAGGACTTTCAAAGATGCCCAGAACTGAGCTAAACTTGGTATGTCTCCAACTCCTAGAAATAACTTCATGCCCCATCTCCCTTACTTCCAGCTAGTAAGGATCACATAATTCCTAACAAAGTTTTGACACAGATTCCCAATTCGGGCATTCAGAACATATAGCACGTTGCTGTAAGCAAGAACATTCTCATTCAAAGTTGCAAGTTACTATGTAGGAACAAGTTTGTATAGGACTTTCAAAGATGCCCAGAACTGAGCTAAACTTGATATGTCTCCAACTCCTGGAAATAACTTCATGCCCCATCTCCCTTACTTCCAGCTAGTAAGGATCACATTATTCCTAACAAAGTTTTGACACAGATTCCCAATTCGGGCATTCAGAACATATAGCACGTTGCTGTAAGCAAGCACATTCTCATTCAAAGTTGCAAGTTACTATGTAGGAACAAGTTTGTATAGGACTTTCAAAGATGCCCAGAACTGAGCTAAACTTGGTATGTCTCCAACTCCTAGAAATAACTTCATGCCCCATCTCCCTTACTTCCAGCTAGTAAGGATCACATAATTCCTAACAAAGTTTTGACACAGATTCCCAATTCGGGCATTCAGAACATATAGCACGTTGCTCTAAACAAGCACATTCCCATTCAAAGTTGCAAGTTACTATGTAGGAACAAGTTTGTATAGGTATTTCAAAGATGCCCAGAACTGAGCTAAACGTTGTTTGTCTGCAACTCCTAGAAATAACTTCATGCCCCATCTCCCTTACTTCCAGCTGGTAAGGATCACATAATTCCTAATAAAGTTTTGACACAGATTCCCAATTCGGGCATTCAGAACATATAGCACGTTGCTGTAAGCAAGCACATTCTCATTCAAAGTTGCAAGTTACTATGTAGGAACAAGTTTGTATAGGTATTTCAAAGATGCCCAGAACTGAGCTAAAGTGGGTATGTCTCCAACTCCTAGAAATAACTTCATGCCCCATCTCCCTTACTTCCAGCTAGTAAGGATCACATAATTCCTAACAAAGTTTTGACACAGATTCCCAATTCGGGCATTCAGAACATATAGCACGTTGCTGTAAGCAAGCACATTCTCATTCAAAGTTGCAGTTACTATGTAGGAACAAGTTTGTATAGGACTTTCAAAGATGCCCAGAACTTAGCTAAACTTGATATGTCTCCAACTCCTGGAAATAACTTCATGCCTCATATCCCTTACTTCCAGCTAGTAAGGATCACATTATTCCTAACAAAGATTTGACACAGATTCACAATTCGGGCATTCAGAACATATAGCACGTTGCTGTAAGCAAGCACATTCTCATTCAAAGTTGCAAGTTACTATGTAGGAACAAGTTCGTAGAGGTATTTCAAAGATGCCCAGAACTGAGCTAAACGTTGTATGTCTCCAACTCCTAGAAATAACTTCATGCCCCATCTCTCTAACTTCAGCTAGAAAGGATCACATAATTCCTAACAAAGTTTTGACACAGATACCCAATTCGTGCATTCAGAACATATAGCACGTTGCTGTAAGCAAGCACATTCTCATTCAAAGTTGCAAGTTACTATGTAGGAACAAGTTTGTATAGGTATTTCAAAGATGCCCAGAACTGAGCTAAACGTTGTATGTCTCCAACTCCTAGAAATAAATTCATGCCCCATCTCCCTTACTTCCAGCTAGTAAGGATCACATAATTCCTAACAAAGTTTTGACACAGATTCCCAAATAGGGCATTCAGAATATATAGCACGTTGCTGTAAGCAAGCACATTCTCATTCAAAGTTGCAAGTTACTATGTAGGAACAAGTTTGTATAGGTATTTCAAAGATGCCCAGAACTGAGGTAAACTTGGTATGTCTCCAACTCCTAGAAATAACTTCATGCCCCATCTCCCTTACTTCCAGCTAGTAAGGATCACATAATTCCTAACAAAGTTTTGACACAGATTCCCAATTCGGGCATTCAGAACATATAGCACGTTGCTCTAAACAAGCACATTCCCATTCAAAGTTGCAAGTTACTATGTAGGAACAAGTTTGTATAGGTATTTCAAAGATGCCCAGAACTGAGTTAAAGTGGGTATGTCTCCAACTCCTAGAAATAACTTCATGCCCCATCTCCCTTACTTCCAACTAGTAAGGATCACATAATTCCTAACAAAGTGTTGACACAGATTCCCAATTCGGGCATTCAGAACATATAGCACGTTGCTGTAAGCAAGCACATTCTCATTCAAATTTGCAAGTTACTATGTAGGAACAAGTTTGTATAGGTATTTCAAAGATGCCCAGAACTGAGGTAAACTTGGTATGTCTCCAACTCCTAGAAATAACTTCATGCCCCATCTCCCTTCCTTCCAGCTAGTAAGGATCACATAATTCCTAACAAAGATTTGACACAGATTCCCAATTCGGGCATTCAGAACATATAGCACGTTGCTGTAAGCAAGCACATTCTCATTCAAAGTTGCAAGTTACTATGTAGGAACAAGTTTGTATAGGTATTTCAAAGATGCCCAGAACTGTGCTAAACTTGGTATGTGTCCAACTCCTAGAAATAACTTCATGCCCCATCTCCATTACTTCCAGCTAGTAATGGTCACATAATTCCTAACAAGTTTTGACACAGATTCCCAAATCGTGCATTCAGAACATGTAGCACGTTGCTGTAAGCAAGCATATTCTCATTCAAAGTTGCAAGTTACTATGTAGGAACAAGTTTGTATAGGTATTTCAAAGATGCCCAGAACTGAGTTAAACTTGGTATGTCTCCAACTCCTAGAAATAACTTCATTCCCCATCTCCCTTACTTCCAGCTAGTAAGGATCACATAATTCCTAACAAAGTTTTGACACAGATTCCCAATTCGGGCATTCAGAACATATAGCACGTTGCTGTAAGCAAGCACATTCTCATTCAAAGTTGCAAGTTACTATGTAGGAACAAGTTTGTATAGGTATTTCAAAGATGCCCAGAACTGTGCTAAACTTGGTATGTGTCCAACTCCTAGAAATAACTTCATGCCCCATCTCCCTTACTTCCAGCTAGTAAGGATCACATTATTCCTAACAAAGTTTTGACACAGATTCCCAATTCGGGAATTCAGAACATATAGCACGTTGCTGTAAGCAAGCACATTCTCATTCAAAGTGGCAAGTTACTATGTAGGAACAAGTTTGTATAGGTATTTCAAAGATGCCCAGAACTGAGCGAATCTTGGTTGTCTCCAACTCCTAGAAATCACTTCATGCCCCATCTCCCTTACTTCCAGCTAGTAAGGATCACATAATTCCTAACAATGATTTGACACAGATTCCCAATTCGGGCATTCAGAACATATAGCACGTTGCTGTAAGCAAGCACATTCTCATTCAAAGTTGCAAGTTACTATGTAGGAACAAGTTCGTATAGGTATTTCAAAGATGCCCAGAACTGAGCTAAACGTTGTATGTCTGCAACTCCTTGAAATAACTTCATGCCCCATCTCCCTTACTTCAAGCTAGTAAGGATCACATAATTCCTAATAAAGTTTTGACACAGATTCCCAATTTGGGAATTCAGAACATATAGCACGTTGCTGTAAGCAAGCACATTCTCATTCAAAGTTGCAAGTTACTATGTAGGAACAAGTTTGTATAGGTATTTCAAAGATGCCCAGAACTGAGCTAAACGTTGTATGTCTCCAACACCTTGAAATAACTTCATGCCCCATCTCCCTTACTTCCAGCTAGTAAGGATCATATAATTCCTAAGAAAGTTTTGACACAGATTCCCAATTCGGGCATTCAGAACATATAGCACGTTGCTGTAAGCAAGCACATTCTCATTCAAAGTTGCAAGTTACTATGCAGGAACAAGTTTGTATAGGTATTTCAAAGATGCCCAGAACTGAGCTAAACGTTGTATGTCTCAAACTCCTAGAAATAACTTCATGCCCCATCTCCCTTACTTCCAGCTAGTAAGATCACATAATTCCTAACAAAGTTTTGACACAGATTTCCAATTCGGGCTTTCAGAACATATAGCACGTTGCTGTAAGCAAGAACATTCTCATTCAAAGTTGCAAGTTACTATGTAGGAACAAGTTTGTATAGGACTTTCAAAGATGCCCAGAACTGAGCTAAACTTGATATGTCTCCAACTCCTGGAAATAACTTCATGCCCCATCTCCCTTACTTCCAGCTAGTAAGGATCACATTATTCCTAACAAAGTTTTGACACAGATTCCCAATTCGGGCATTCAGAACATATAGCACGTTGCTGTAAGCAAGCACATTCTCATTCAAAGTTGCAAGTTACTATGTAGGAACAAGTTTGTATAGGACTTTCAAAGATGCCCAGAACTGAGCTAAACTTGGTATGTCTCCAACTCCTAGAAATAACTTCATGCCCCATCTCCCTTACTTCCAGCTAGTAAGGATCACATAATTCCTAACAAAGTTTTGACACAGATTCCCAATTCGGGCATTCAGAACATATAGCACGTTGCTGTAAGCAAGAACATTCTCATTCAAAGTTGCAAGTTACTATGTAGGAACAAGTTTGTATAGGACTTTCAAAGATGCCCAGAACTGAGCTAAACTTGATATGTCTCCAACTCCTGGAAATAACTTCATGCCCCATCTCCCTTACTTCCAGCTAGTAAGGATCACATTATTCCTAACAAAGTTTTGACACAGATTCCCAATTCGGGCATTCAGAACATATAGCACGTTGCTGTAAGCAAGCACATTCTCATTCAAAGTTGCAAGTTACTATGTAGGAACAAGTTTGTATAGGACTTTCAAAGATGCCCAGAACTGAGCTAAACTTGGTATGTCTCCAACTCCTAGAAATAACTTCATGCCCCATCTCCCTTACTTCCAGCTAGTAAGGATCACATAATTCCTAACAAAGTTTTGACACAGATTCCCAATTCGGGCATTCAGAACATATAGCACGTTGCTCTAAACAAGCACATTCCCATTCAAAGTTGCAAGTTACTATGTAGGAACAAGTTTGTATAGGTATTTCAAAGATGCCCAGAACTGAGCTAAACGTTGTATGTCTGCAACTCCTAGAAATAACTTCATGCCCCATCTCCCTTACTTCCAGCTGGTAAGGATCACATAATTCCTAACAAAGTGTTGACACAGATTCCCAATTCGGGCATTCAGAACATATAGCACGTTGCTGTAAGCAAGCACATTCTCATTCAAAGTTGCAAGTTACTATGTAGGAACAAGTTTGTATAGGTATTTCAAAGATGCCCAGAACTGAGCTAAAGTGGGTATGTCTCCAACTCCTAGAAATAACTTCATGCCCCATCTCCCTTACTTCCAGCTAGTAAGGATCACATAATTCCTAACAAAGTTTTGACACAGATTCCCAATTCGGGCATTCAGAACATATAGCACGTTGCTGTAAGCAAGCACATTCTCATTCAAAGTTGCAAGTTACTATGTAGGAACAAGTTTGTATAGGACTTTCAAAGATGCCCAGAACTGAGCTAAACTTGATATGTCTCCAACTCCTGGAAATAACTTCATGCCCCATCTCCCTTACTTCCAGCTAGTAAGGATCACATTATTCCTAACAAAGTTTTGACACAGATTCCCAATTCGGGCATTCAGAACATATAGCACGTTGCTGTAAGCAAGCACATACTCATTCAAATTTGCAAGTTACTATGTAGGAACAAGTTCGTATAGGTATTTCAAAGATGCCCAGAACTGAGCTAAACGTTGTATGTCTCCAACTCCTAGAAAGAACTTCATGCCCCATCTCTCTAACTTCCAGCTAGAAAGGATCACATAATTCCTAACAAAGTTTTGACACAGATTCCCAATTCGGGCATTCAGAACATATAGCACGTTGCTGTAAGCAAGCACATTCTCATTCAAAGTTGCAAGTTACTATGCAGGAACAAGTTTGTATAGGTATTTCAAAGATGCCCAGAACTGAGCTAAACGTTGTATGTCTCCAACGCCTAGAAATAACTTCATGCCCCATCTCCCTTACTTCCAGCTAGTAAGGATCACATAATTCCTAACAAAGTTTTGACACAGATTCCCAATTCGGGCATTCAGAACATATAGCACGTTGCTGTAAGCAAGCACATTCTCATTCAAAGTTGCAAGTTACTATGTAGGAACAAGTTTGTATAGGACTTTCAAAGATGCCCAGAACTGATCTAGTCTTGGTATGTCTCCAACTCCTAGAAATAACTTCATGCCCCATCTCCCTTACTTCCACCTAGTAAGGATCACATAATTCCTAACAAAGATTTGACACAGATTCCCAATTCGGGCATTCAGAACATATAGCACGTTGCTGTAAGCAAGCACATTCTCATTCAAAGTTGCAAGTTACTATGTAGGAACAAGTTCGTATAGGTATTTCAAAGATGCTCAGAACTGAGCTAAACGTTGTATGTCTCCAACTCCTAGAAATAACTTCATGCCCCATTTCTCTAACTTCCAGCTAGAAAGGATCACATAATTCCTAACAAAGTTTTGACACAGATACCCAATTCGGGCATTCAGAAAATATAGCACGTTACTGTAAGCAAGCACATTCTCATTCAAAGTTGCAAGTTACTATGTAGGAACAAGTTTGTATAGGTATTTCAAAGATGCCCAGAACTGAGCTAAACGTTGTATGTCTCCAACTCCTAGAAATAACTTCATGCCCCATCTCCCTTACTTCCAGGTAGTAAGGATCACATAATTCCTAACAAAGTTTTGACACAGATTCCCAATTAGGGCATTCAGAATATAAAGCACGTTGCTGTAAGCAAGCACATTCTCATTCAAAGTGGCAAGTTACTATGTAGGAACAAGTTTGTATAGGTATTTCAAAGATGCCCAGAACTGAGTTAAAGTGGGTATGTCTCCAACTCCTAGAAATAACTTCATGCCCCATCTCCCTTACTTCCAGCTAGTAAGGATCACATAATTCCTAACAAAGTTTTGACACAGATTCCCAATTCGGGCATTCAGAACATATAGCACGTTGCTGTAAGCAAGCACATTCTCATTCAAATTTGCAAGTTACTATGTAGGAACAAGTTTGTATAGGTATTTCAAAGATGCCCAGAACTGAGGTAAACTTGGTATGTCTCCAACTCCTAGAAATAACTTCATGCCCCATCTCCCTTACTTCCAGCTAGTAAGGATCACATAATTCCTAACAATGATTTGACACAGATTCCCAATTCGGGCATTCAGAACATATAGCACGTTGCTGTAAGCAAGCACATTCTCATTCAAAGTTGCAAGTTACTATGTAGGAACAAGTTTGTATAGGTATTTCAAAGATGCCCAGAACTGTGCTAAACTTGGTATGTGTCCAACTCCTAGAAATAACTTCATGCCCCATCTCCATTACTTCCAGCTAGTAATGGTCACATAATTCCTAACAAGTTTTGACACAGATTCCCAAATCGTGCATTCAGAACATGTAGCACGTTGCTGTAAGCAAGCATATTCTCATTCAAAGTTGCAAGTTACTATGTAGGAACAAGTTTGTATAGGTATTTCAAAGATGCCCAGAACTGAGTTAAACTTGGTATGTCTCCAAATCCTAGAAATAACTTCATTCCCCATCTCCCTTACTTCCAGCTAGTAAGGATCACATAATTCCTAACAAAGTTTTGACACAGATTCCCAATTCGGGCATTCAGAACATATAGCACGTTGCTGTAAGCAAGCACATTCTCATTCAAAGTTGCAAGTTACTATGTAGGAACAAGTTTGTATAGGTATTTCAAAGATGCCCAGAACTGTGCTAAACTTGGTATGTGTCCAACTCCTAGAAATAACTTCATGCCCCATCTCCCTTACTTCCAGCTAGTAAGGATCACATTATTCCTAACAAAGTTTTGACACAGATTCCCAATTCGGGAATTCAGAACATATAGCACGTTGCTGTAAGCAAGCACATTCTCATTCAAAGTGGCAAGTTACTATGTAGGAACAAGTTTGTATAGGTATTTCAAAGATGCCCAGAACTGAGCTAAACTTGGTTGTCTCCAACTCCTAGAAATCACTTCATGCCCCATCTCCCTTACTTCCAGCTAGTAAGGATCACATAATTCCTAACAATGATTTGACACAGATTCCCAATTCGGGCATTCAGAACATATAGCACGTTGCTGTAAGCAAGCACATTCTCATTCAAAGTTGCAAGTTACTATGTAGGAACAAGTTCGTATAGGTATTTCAAAGATGCCCAGAACTGAGCTAAACGTTGTATGTCTGCAACTCCTTGAAATAACTTCATGCCCCATCTCCCTTACTTCAAGCTAGTAAGGATCACATAATTCCTAATAAAGTTTAGACACAGATTCCCAATTTGGGAATTCAGAACATATAGCACGTTGCTGTAAGCAAGCACATTCTCATTCAAAGTTGCAAGTTACTATGTAGGAACAAGTTTGTATAGGTATTTCAAAGATGCCCAGAACTGAGCTAAATGTTGTATGTCTCCAACACCTTGAAATAACTTCATGCCCCATCTCCCTTACTTCCAGCTAGTAAGGATCATATAATTCCTAAGAAAGTTTTGACACAGATTCCCAATTCGGGCATTCAGAACATATAGCACGTTGCTGTAAGCAAGCACATTCTCATTCAAAGTTGCAAGTTACTATGTAGGAACAAGTTTGTATAGGTATTTCAAAGATGCCCAGAACTGAGCTAAACGTTGTATGTCTCCAACTTCTAGAAATAACTTCATGCCCCATCTCCCTTACTTCCAGCTAGTAAGATCACATAATTCCTAACAAAGTTTTGACACAGATTTCCAATTCGGGCATTGAGAACATATAGCACGTTGCTGTAAGCAAGAACATTCTCATTCAAAGTTGCAAGTTACTATGTAGGAACAAGTTTGTATAGGACTTTCAAAGATGCCCAGAACTGAGCTAAACTTGATATGTCTCCAACTCCTGGAAATAACTTCATGCCCCATCTCCCTTACTTCCAGCTAGTAAGGATCACATTATTCCTAACAAAGTTTTGACACAGATTCCCAATTCGGGCATTCAGAACATATAGCACGTTGCTGTAAGCAAGCACATTCTCATTCAAAGTTGCAAGTTACTATGTAGGAACAAGTTTGTATAGGACTTTCAAAGATGCCCAGAACTGAGCTAAACTTGGTATGTCTCCAACTCCTAGAAATAACTTCATGCCCCATCTCCCTTACTTCCAGCTAGTAAGGATCACATAATTCCTAACAAAGTTTTGACACAGATTCCCAATTCGGGCATTCAGAACATATAGCACGTTGCTCTAAACAAGCACATTCCCATTCAAAGTTGCAAGTTACTATGTAGGAACAAGTTTGTATAGGTATTTCAAAGATGCCCAGAACTGAGCTAAACGTTGTATGTCTGCAACTCCTAGAAATAACTTCATGCCCCATCTCCCTTACGTCCAGCTGGTAAGGATCACATAATTCCTAATAAAGTTTTGACACAGATTCCCAATTCGGGCATTCAGAACATATAGCACGTTGCTGTAAGCAAGCACATTCTCATTCAAAGTTGCAGGTTACTATGCAGGAACAAGTTTGTATAGGTATTTCAAAGATGCCCAGAACTGAGCTAAACGTTGTATGTCTCCAACTCCTAGAAATAACTTCATGCCCCATTTCTCTAACTTCCAGCTAGAAAGGATCACATAATTCCTAACAAAGTTTTGACACAGATACCCAATTCGGGCATTCAGAAAATATAGCACGTTACTGTAAGCAAGCACATTCTCATTCAAAGTTGCAAGTTACTATGTAGGAACAAGTTTGTATAGGTATTTCAAAGATGCCCAGAACTGAGCTAAACGTTGTATGTCTCCAACTCCTAGAAATAACTTCATGCCCCATCTCCCTTACTTCCAGGTAGTAAGGATCACATAATTCCTAACAAAGTTTTGACACAGATTCCCAATTAGGGCATTCAGAATATAAAGCACGTTGCTGTAAGCAAGCACATTCTCATTCAAAGTGGCAAGTTACTATGTAGGAACAAGTTTGTATAGGTATTTCAAAGATGCCCAGAACTGAGTTAAAGTGGGTATGTCTCCAACTCCTAGAAATAACTTCATGCCCCATCTCCCTTACTTCCAGCTAGTAAGGATCACATAATTCCTAACAAAGTTTTGACACAGATTCCCAATTCGGGCATTCAGAACATATAGCACGTTGCTGTAAGCAAGCACATTCTCATTCAAATTTGCAAGTTACTATGTAGGAACAAGTTTGTATAGGTATTTCAAAGATGCCCAGAACTGAGGTAAACTTGGTATGTCTCCAACTCCTAGAAATAACTTCATGCCCCATCTCCCTTACTTCCAGCTAGTAAGGATCACATAATTCCTAACAATGATTTGACACAGATTCCCAATTCGGGCATTCAGAACATATAGCACGTTGCTGTAAGCAAGCACATTCTCATTCAAAGTTGCAAGTTACTATGTAGGAACAAGTTTGTATAGGTATTTCAAAGATGCCCAGAACTGTGCTAAACTTGGTATGTGTCCAACTCCTAGAAATAACTTCATGCCCCATCTCCATTACTTCCAGCTAGTAATGGTCACATAATTCCTAACAAGTTTTGACACAGATTCCCAAATCGTGCATTCAGAACATGTAGCACGTTGCTGTAAGCAAGCATATTCTCATTCAAAGTTGCAAGTTACTATGTAGGAACAAGTTTGTATAGGTATTTCAAAGATGCCCAGAACTGAGTTAAACTTGGTATGTCTCCAAATCCTAGAAATAACTTCATTCCCCATCTCCCTTACTTCCAGCTAGTAAGGATCACATAATTCCTAACAAAGTTTTGACACAGATTCCCAATTCGGGCATTCAGAACATATAGCACGTTGCTGTAAGCAAGCACATTCTCATTCAAAGTTGCAAGTTACTATGTAGGAACAAGTTTGTATAGGTATTTCAAAGATGCCCAGAACTGTGCTAAACTTGGTATGTGTCCAACTCCTAGAAATAACTTCATGCCCCATCTCCCTTACTTCCAGCTAGTAAGGATCACATTATTCCTAACAAAGTTTTGACACAGATTCCCAATTCGGGAATTCAGAACATATAGCACGTTGCTGTAAGCAAGCACATTCTCATTCAAAGTGGCAAGTTACTATGTAGGAACAAGTTTGTATAGGTATTTCAAAGATGCCCAGAACTGAGCTAAACTTGGTTGTCTCCAACTCCTAGAAATCACTTCATGCCCCATCTCCCTTACTTCCAGCTAGTAAGGATCACATAATTCCTAACAATGATTTGACACAGATTCCCAATTCGGGCATTCAGAACATATAGCACGTTGCTGTAAGCAAGCACATTCTCATTCAAAGTTGCAAGTTACTATGTAGGAACAAGTTCGTATAGGTATTTCAAAGATGCCCAGAACTGAGCTAAACGTTGTATGTCTGCAACTCCTTGAAATAACTTCATGCCCCATCTCCCTTACTTCAAGCTAGTAAGGATCACATAATTCCTAATAAAGTTTAGACACAGATTCCCAATTTGGGAATTCAGAACATATAGCACGTTGCTGTAAGCAAGCACATTCTCATTCAAAGTTGCAAGTTACTATGTAGGAACAAGTTTGTATAGGTATTTCAAAGATGCCCAGAACTGAGCTAAATGTTGTATGTCTCCAACACCTTGAAATAACTTCATGCCCCATCTCCCTTACTTCCAGCTAGTAAGGATCATATAATTCCTAAGAAAGTTTTGACACAGATTCCCAATTCGGGCATTCAGAACATATAGCACGTTGCTGTAAGCAAGCACATTCTCATTCAAAGTTGCAAGTTACTATGTAGGAACAAGTTTGTATAGGTATTTCAAAGATGCCCAGAACTGAGCTAAACGTTGTATGTCTCCAACTTCTAGAAATAACTTCATGCCCCATCTCCCTTACTTCCAGCTAGTAAGATCACATAATTCCTAACAAAGTTTTGACACAGATTTCCAATTCGGGCATTGAGAACATATAGCACGTTGCTGTAAGCAAGAACATTCTCATTCAAAGTTGCAAGTTACTATGTAGGAACAAGTTTGTATAGGACTTTCAAAGATGCCCAGAACTGAGCTAAACTTGATATGTCTCCAACTCCTGGAAATAACTTCA
The DNA here is from genome assembly GCF_020826845.1 of Diceros bicornis minor. Lineage (NCBI taxonomy): Eukaryota > Metazoa > Chordata > Mammalia > Perissodactyla > Rhinocerotidae > Diceros > Diceros bicornis. Next base: position 2,790,352 of record NW_026691542.1, read on the forward strand.
TGCCCCATCTCCCTTACTTCCAGCTAGTAAGGATCACATTATTCCTAACAAAGTTTTGACACAGATTCCCAATTCGGGCATTCAGAACATATAGCACGTTGCTGTAAGCAAGCACATTCTCATTCAAAGTTGCAAGTTACTATGTAGGAACAAGTTTGTATAGGACTTTCAAAGATGCCCAGAACTGAGCTAAACTTGGTATGTCTCCAACTCCTAGAAATAACTTCATGCCCCATCTCCCTTACTTCCAGCTAGTAAGGATCACATAATTCCTAACAAAGTTTTGACACAGATTCCCAATTCGGGCATTCAGAACATATAGCACGTTGCTCTAAACAAGCACATTCCCATTCAAAGTTGCAAGTTACTATGTAGGAACAAGTTTGTATAGGTATTTCAAAGATGCCCAGAACTGAGCTAAACGTTGTATGTCTGCAACTCCTAGAAATAACTTCATGCCCCATCTCCCTTACGTCCAGCTGGTAAGGATCACATAATTCCTAATAAAGTTTTGACACAGATTCCCAATTCGGGCATTCAGAACATATAGCACGTTGCTGTAAGCAAGCACATTCTCATTCAAAGTTGCAGGTTACTATGCAGGAACAAGTTTGTATAGGTATTTCAAAGATGCCCAGAACTGAGCTAAATGTTGTATGTCTCCAACTCCTAGAAATAACTTCATGCCCCATCTCCCTTACTTCCAGCTAGTAAGGATCACATAATTCCTAACAAAGGTTTGACACAGATTCCCAATTCGGGCATTCAGAACATATAGCACGTTGCTGTAAGCAAGCACATTCTCATTCAAAGTTGCAAGTTACTATGTAGGAACAAGTTTGTATAGGACTTTCAAAGATGCCCAGAACTTAGCTAAACTTGATATGTCTCCAACTCCTGGAAATAACTTCATGCCCCATATCCCTTACTTCCAGCTAGTAAGGATCACATTATTCCTAACAATGTTTTGACACAGATTCACAATTCGGGCATTCAGAACATATAGCACGTTGCTGTAAGCAAGCACATTCTCATTCAAAGTTGCAAGTTACTATGTAGGAACAAGTTCGTAGAGGTATTTCAAAGATGGCCAGAACTGAGCTAAACGTTGTATGTCTCCAACTCCTAGAAATAACTTCATGCCCCATCTCTCTAACTTCAGCTAGAAAGGATCACATAATTCCTAACAAAGTTTTGACACAGATACCCAATTCGTGCATTCAGAACATATAGCACGTGGTGTAAGCAAGCACATTCTCATTCAAAGTTGCAAGTTACTATGTAGGAACAAGTTTGTATAGGTATTTCAAAGATGCCCAGAACTGAGCTAAACGTTGTATGTCTCCAACTCCTAGAAATAAATTCATGCCCCATCTCCCTTACTTCCAGCTAGTAAAGATCACATAATTCCTAACAAAGTTTTGACACAGATTCCCAAATAGGGCATTCAGAATATATAGCACGTTGCTGTAAGCAAGCACATTCTCATTCAAAGTTGCAAGTTACTATGTAGGAACAAGTTTGTATAGGTATTTCAAAGATGCCCAGAACTGAGGTAAACTTGGTATGTCTCCAACTCCTAGAAATAACTTCATGCCCCATTTCCCTTACTTCCAGCTAGTAAGGATCACATAATTCCTAACAAAGTTTTTACACAGATTCCCAATTCGGGCATTCAGAACATATAGCACGTTGCTGTAAGCAAGCACATTCTCGTTCAAAGTTGCAAGTTACTATGTAGGAACAACTTTGCATAGGTATTTGAAAGATGCCCAGAACTGAGCTAAACGTTGTATGTCTCCAACACCTTGAAATAACTTCATGCCCCATCTCCCTTACTTCCAGCTAGTAAGGATCACATAATTCCTAACAAAGTTTTGACACAGATTCCCAATTCGGGCATTCAGAACATATAGCACGTTGCTGTAAGCAAGCACATTCTCATTCAAAGTTGCAAGTTACTATGCAGGAACAAGTTTGTATAGGTATTTCAAAGATGCCCAGAACTGAGCTAAACGTTGTATGTCTCCAACTCCTAGAAATAACTTCATGCCCCATCTCCCTTACTTCCAGCTAGTAAGGATCACATAATTCCTAACAAAGTTTTGACACAGATTCCCAATTCGGGCATTCAGAACATATAGCACGTTGCTGTAAGCAAGCACATTCTCATTCAAATTTGCAAGTTACTATGTAGGAACAAGTTTGTATAGGTATTTCAAAGATGCCCAGAACTGAGCTAAACGTTGTATGTCTCCAACTCCTAGAAAGAACTTCATGCCCCATCTCTCTAACTTCCAGCTAGAAAGGATCACATAATTCCTAACAAAGTTTTGACACAGATTCCCAATTCGGGAATTCAGAACATATAGCACGTTGCTGTAAGCAAGCACATTCTCATTCAAAGTTGCAAGTTACTATGTAGGAACAAGTTTGTATAGGACTTTCAAAGATGCCCAGAACTGAGCTAAACTTGATATGTCTCCAACTCCTGGAAATAACTTCATGCCCCATCTCCCTTACTTCCAGCTAGTAAGGATCACATAATTCCTAACAAAGTTTTGACACAGATTCCCAATTCGGGCATTCAGAACATATAGCACGTTGCTGTAAGCAAGCACATTCTCATTCAAAGTTGCAAGTTACTATGTAGGAACAAGTTCATATAGGTATTTCAAAGATGCCCAGAACTGAGCTAAACGTTGTATGTCTCCAACTCCTAGAAATAACTTCATGCCCCATCTCTCTAACTTCCAGCTATAAAGGATCACATAATTCCTAACAAAGTTTTGACACAGATACCCAATTCGGGCATTCAGAACATATAGCACGTTGCTGTAAGCAAGCACATTCTCATTCAAAGTTGCAAGTTACTATGTAGGAACAAGTTTGTATAGGTATTTCAAAGATGCCCAGAACTGAGCTAAACGTTGTATGTCTCCAACTCCTAGAAATAACTTCATGCCCCATCTCCCTTACTTCCAGCTAGTAAGGATCACATAATATTCCTAACAAAGTTTTGACACAGATTCCCAATTCGGGCATTCAGAACATATAGCACGTTGCTGTAAGCAAGCACATTCTCATTCAGAGTTGCAAGTTACTATGTAGGATCATGTTTGTATAGGTATTTCAAAGATGCCCAGAACTGAGGTAAACTTGTTATGTCTCCAACTCATAGAAATAACTTCATGTCCCATCTCACTTACTGCCAGCTAGTAAGGATCACATAATTTCTAACAAAGTTTTGACACAGATTCCCAATTAGGGCATTCAGAATATATAGCTCGTTGCTGTAAGCAAGCACATTTTCATTCAAAGTTGCAAGTTACTATGTAGGAACAAGTTTGTATAGGTATTTCAAAGATGCCCAGAACTGAGCTAAAGTGGGTATGTCTCCAACTCCTAGAAATAACTTCATGCCCCATCTCCCTTACTTCCAGCTAGTAAGGATCACATAATTCCTAACAAAGTTTTGACACAGATTACCAATTCGGGCATTCAGAACATATAGCACGTTGCTGTAAGCAAGCACATTCTCATTCAAAGTTGCAAGTTACTATGTAGGAACAAGTTTGTATAGGACTTTCAAAGATGCCCAGAACTGAGCTAAACTTGATATGTCTCCAACTCCTGGAAATAACTTCATGCCCCATCTCCCTTACTTCCAGCTAGTAAGGATCACATTATTCCTAACAAAGTTTTGACACAGATTCCCAATTCGGGCATTCAGAACATATAGCACGTTGCTGTAAGCAAGCACATACTCATTCAAATTTGCAAGTTACTATGTAGGAACAAGTTCGTATAGGTATTTCAAAGATGCCCAGAACTGAGCTAAACGTTGTATGTCTCCAACTCCTAGAAAGAACTTCATGCCCCATCTCTCTAACTTCCAGCTAGAAAGGATCACATAATTCCTAACAAAGTTTTGACACAGATTCCCAATTCGGGAATTCAGAACATATAGCACGTTGCTGTAAGCAAGCACATTCTCATTCAAAGTTGCAAGTTACTATGCAGGAACAAGTTTGTATAGGTATTTCAAAGATGCCCAGAACTGAGCTAAACGTTGTATGTCTCCAACGCCTAGAAATAACTTCATGCCCCATCTCCCTTACTTCCAGCTAGTAAGGATCACATAATTCCTAACAAAGTTTTGACACAGATTCCCAATTCGGGCATTCAGAACATATAGCACGTTGCTGTAAGCAAGCACATTCTCATTCAAAGTTGCAAGTTACTATATAGGAACAAGTTTGTATAGGACTTTCAAAGATGCCCTGAACTGATCTAGTCTTGGTATGTCTCCAACTCCTAGAAATAACTTCATGCCCCATCTCCCTTACTTCCACCTAGTAAGGATCACATAATTCCTAACAAAGATTTGACACAGATTCCCAATTCGGGCATTCAGAACATATAGCACGTTGCTGTAAGCAAGCACATTCTCATTCAAAGTTGCAAGTTACTATGTAGGAACAAGTTCGTATAGGTATTTCAAAGATGCTCAGAACTGAGCTAAACGTTGTATGTCTCCAACTCCTAGAAATAACTTCATGCCCCATCTCTCTACCTTCCAGCTAGAAAGGATCACATAATTCCTAACAAAGTTTTGACACAGATACCCAATTCGGGCATTCAGAAAATATAGCACGTTACTGTAAGCAAGCACATTCTCATTCAAAGTTGCAAGTTACTATGTAGGAACAAGTTTGTATAGGTATTTCAAAGATGCCCAGAACTGAGCTAAACGTTGTATGTCTCCAACTCCTAGAAATAACTTCATGCCCCATCTCCCTTAGTTCCAGGTAGTAAGGATCACATAATTCCTAACAAAGTTTTGACACTGATTCCCAATTAGGGCATTCAGAATATATAGCACGTTGCTGTAAGCAAGCACATTCTCATTCAAAGTGGCAAGTTACTATGTAGGAACAAGTTTGTATAGGTATTTCAAAGATGCCCAGAACTGAGTTAAAGTGGGTATGTCTCCAACTCCTAGAAATAACTTCATGCCCCATCTCCCTTACTTCCAGCTAGTAAGGATCACATAATTCCTAACAAAGTTTTGACACAGATTCCCAATTCGGGCATTCAGAACATATAGCACGTTGCTGTAAGCAAGCACATTCTCATTCAAATTTGCAAGTTACTATGTAGGAACAAGTTTGTATAGGTATTTCAAAGATGCCCAGAACTGAGGTAAACTTGGTATGTCTCCAACTCCTAGAAATAACTTCATGCCCCATCTCCCTTACTTCCAGCTAGTAAGGATCACATAATTCCTAACAAAGATTTGACACAGATTCCCAATTCGGGCATTCAGAACATATAGCACGTTGCTGTAAGCAAGCACATTCTCATTCAAAGTTGCAAGTTACTATGTAGGAACAAGTTTGTATAGGTATTTCAAAGATGCCCAGAACTGTGCTAAACTTGGTATGTGTCCAACTCCTAGAAATAACTTCATGCCCCATCTCCATTACTTCCAGCTAGTAATGGTCACATAATTCCTAACAAGTTTTGACACAGATTCCCAAATCGTGCATTCAGAACATGTAGCACGTTGCTGTAAGCAAGCATATTCTCATTCAAAGTTGCAAGTTACTATGTAGGAACAAGTTTGTATAGGTATTTCAAAGATGCCCAGAACTGAGTTAAACTTGGTATGTCTCCAACTCCTAGAAATAACTTCATTCCCCATCTCCCTTACTTCCAGCTAGTAAGGATCACATAATTCCTAACAAAGTTTTGACACAGATTCCCAATTCGGGCATTCAGAACATATAGCACGTTGCTGTAAGCAAGCACATTCTCATTCAAAGTTGCAAGTTACTATGTAGGAACAAGTTTGTATAGGTATTTCAAAGATGCCCAGAACTGTGCTAAACTTGGTATGTGTCCAACTCCTAGAAATAACTTCATGCCCCATCTCCCTTACTTCCAGCTAGTAAGGATCACATTATTCCTAACAAAGTTTTGACACAGATTCCCAATTCGGGAATTCAGAACATATAGCACGTTGCTGTAAGCAAGCACATTCTCATTCAAAGTGGCAAGTTACTATGTAGGAACAAGTTTGTATAGGTATTTCAAAGATGCCCAGAACTGAGCTAAACTTGGTTGTCTCCAACTCCTAGAAATCACTTCATGCCCCATCTCCCTTACTTCCAGCTAGTAAGGATCACATAATTCCTAACAATGATTTGACACAGATTCCCAATTCGGGCATTCAGAACATATAGCACGTTGCTGTAAGCAAGCACATTCTCATTCAAAGTTGCAAGTTACTATGTAGGAACAAGTTCGTATAGGTATTTCAAAGATGCCCAGAACTGAGCTAAACGTTGTATGTCTGCAACTCCTTGAAATAACTTCATGCCCCATCTCCCTTACTTCAAGCTAGTAAGGATCACATAATTCCTAATAAAGTTTTGACACAGATTCCCAATTTGGGAATTCAGAACATATAGCACGTTGCTGTAAGCAAGCACATTCTCATTCAAAGTTGCAAGTTACTATGTAGGAACAAGTTTGTATAGGTATTTCAAAGATGCCCAGAACTGAGCTAAACGTTGTATGTCTCCAACACCTTGAAATAACTTCATGCCCCATCTCCCTTACTTCCAGCTAGTAAGGATCATATAATTCCTAAGAAAGTTTTGACACAGATTCCCAATTCGGGCATTCAGAACATATAGCACGTTGCTGTAAGCAAGCACATTCTCATTCAAAGTTGCAAGTTACTATGCAGGAACAAGTTTGTATAGGTATTTCAAAGATGCCCAGAACTGAGCTAAACGTTGTATGTCTCCAACTCCTAGAAATAACTTCATGCCCCATCTCCCTTACTTCCAGCTAGTAAGATCACATAATTCCTAACAAAGTTTTGACACAGATTTCCAATTCGGGCATTCAGAACATATAGCACGTTGCTGTAAGCAAGAACATTCTCATTCAAAGTTGCAAGTTACTATGTAGGAACAAGTTTGTATAGGACTTTCAAAGATGCCCAGAACTGAGCTAAACTTGATATGTCTCCAACTCCTGGAAATAACTTCATGCCCCATCTCCCTTACTTCCAGCTAGTAAGGATCACATTATTCCTAACAAAGTTTTGACACAGATTCCCAATTCGGGCATTCAGAACATATAGCACGTTGCTGTAAGCAAGCACATTCTCATTCAAAGTTGCAAGTTACTATGTAGGAACAAGTTTGTATAGGACTTTCAAAGATGCCCAGAACTGAGCTAAACTTGGTATGTCTCCAACTCCTAGAAATAACTTCATGCCCCATCTCCCTTACTTCCAGCTAGTAAGGATCACATAATTCCTAACAAAGTTTTGACACAGATTCCCAATTCGGGCATTCAGAACATATAGCACGTTGCTCTAAACAAGCACATTCCCATTCAAAGTTGCAAGTTACTATGTAGGAACAAGTTTGTATAGGTATTTCAAAGATGCCCAGAACTGAGGTAAACGTTGTATGTCTGCAACTCCTAGAAATAACTTCATGCCCCATCTCCCTTACTTCCAGCTGGTAAGGATCACATAATTCCTAATAAAGTTTTGACACAGATTCCCAATTCGGGCATTCAGAACATATAGCACGTTGCTGTAAGCAAGCACATTCTCATTCAAAGTTGCAAGTTACTATGCAGGAACAAGTTTGTATAGGTATTTCAAAGATGCCCAGAACTGAGCTAAACGTTGTATGTCTCCAACTCCTAGAAATAACTTCATGCCCCATCTCCCTTACTTCCAGCTAGTAAGGATCACATAATTCCTAACAAAGGTTTGACACAGATTCCCAATTCGGGCATTCAGAACATATAGCACGTTGCTGTAAGCAAGCACATTCTCATTCAAAGTTGCAAGTTACTATGTAGGAACAAGTTTGTATAGTACTTTCAAAGATGCCCAGAACTTAGCTAAACTTGATATGTCTCCAACTCCTGGAAATAACTTCATGCCCCATCTCCCTTACTTCCAGCTAGTAAGGATCACATTATTCCTAACAATGTTTTGACACAGATTCACAATTCGGGCATTCAGAACATATAGCACGTTGCTGTAAGCAAGCACATTCTCATTCAAAGTTGCAAGTTACTATGTAGGAACAAGTTCATATAGGTATTTCAAAGATGCCCAGAACTGAGCTAAACGTTGTATGTCTCCAACTCCTAGAAATAACTTCATGCCCCATCTCTCTACCTTCCAGCTAGAAAGGATCACATAATTCCTAACAAAGTTTTGACACAGATACCCAATTCGGGCATTCAGAACATATAGCACGTTGCTGTAAGCAAGCACATTCTCATTCAAAGTTGCAAGTTACTATGTAGGAACAAGTTTGTATAGGTATTTCAAAGATGCCCAGAACTGAGCTAAACGTTGTATGTCTCCAACTCCTAGAAATAACTTCATGCCCCATCTCCCTTACTTCCAGCTAGTAAGGATCACATAATATTCCTAACAAAGTTTTGACACAGATTCCCAATTCGGGCATTCAGAACATATAGCACGTTGCTGTAAGCAAGCACATTCTCATTCAGAGTTGCAAGTTACTATGTAGGATCATGTTTGTATAGGTATTTCAAAGATGCCCAGAACTGAGCTAAAGTGGGTATGTCTCCAACTCCTAGAAATAACTTCATGCCCCATCTCCCTTACTTCCAGCTAGTAAGGATCACATAATTCCTAACAAAGTTTTGACACAGATTCCCAATTCGGGCATTCAGAACATATAGCACGTTGCTGTAAGCAAGCACATTCTCATTTAAAGTTGCAAGTTACTATGTAGGAACAAGTTTGTATAGGACTTTCAAAGATGCCCAGAACTGAGCTAAACTTGATATGTCTCCAACTCCTGGAAATAACTTCATGCCCCATCTCCCTTACTTCCAGCTAGTAAGGATCACATTATTCCTAACAAAGTTTTGACACAGATTCCCAATTCGGGCATTCAGAACATATAGCACGTTGCTGTAAGCAAGCACATACTCATTCAAATTTGCAAGTTACTATGTAGGAACAAGTTCGTATAGGTATTTCAAAGATGCCCAGAACTGAGCTAAACGTTGTATGTCTCCAACTCCTAGAAAGAACTTCATGCCCCATCTCTCTAACTTCCAGCTAGAAAGGATCACATAATTCCTAACAAAGTTTTGACACAGATTCCCAATTCGGGCATTCAGAACATATAGCACGTTGCTGTAAGCAAGCACATTCTCATTCAAAGTTGCAAGTTACTATGCAGGAACAAGTTTGTATAGGTATTTCAAAGATGCCCAGAACTGAGCTAAACGTTGTATGTCTCCAACGCCTAGAAATAACTTCATGCCCCATCTCCCTTACTTCCAGCTAGTAAGGATCACATAATTCCTAACAAAGTTTTGACACAGATTCCCAATTCGGGCATTCAGAACATATAGCACGTTGCTGTAAGCAAGCACATTCTCATTCAAAGTTGCAAGTTACTATGTAGGAACAAGTTTGTATAGGACTTTCAAAGATGCCCAGAACTGATCTAGTCTTGGTATGTCTCCAACTCCTAGAAATAACTTCATGCCCCATCTCCCTTACTTCCACCTAGTAAGGATCACATAATTCCTAACAAAGATTTTACACAGATTCCCAATTCGGGCATTCAGAACATATAGCACGTTGCTGTAAGCAAGCACATTCTCGTTCAAAGTTGCAAGTTACTATGTAGGAACAACTTTGCATAGGTATTTCAAAGATGCCCAGAACTGAGCTAAACGTTGTATGTCTCCAACACCTTGAAATAACTTCATGCCCCATCTCCCTTACTTCCAGCTAGTAAGGATCACATAATTCCTAACAAAGTTTTGACACAGATTCCCAATTCGGGCATTCAGAACATATAGCACGTTGCTGTAAGCAAGCACATTCTCATTCAAAGTTGCAAGTTACTATGTAGGAACAAGTTCATATAGGTATTTCAAAGATGCCCAGAACTGAGCTAAACGTTGTATGTCTCCAACTCCTAGAAATAACTTCATGCCCCATCTCTCTACCTTCCAGCTAGAAAGGATCACATAATTCCTAACAAAGTTTTGACACAGATACCCAATTCGGGCATTCAGAACATATAGCACGTTGCTGTAAGCAAGCACATTCTCATTCAAAGTTGCAAGTTACTATGTAGGAACAAGTTTGTATAGGTATTTCAAAGATGCCCAGAACTGAGCTAAACGTTGTATGTCTCCAACTCCTAGAAATAACTTCATGCCCCATCTCCCTTACTTCCAGCTAGTAAGGATCACATAATATTCCTAACAAAGTTTTGACACAGATTCCCAATTCGGGCATTCAGAACATATAGCACGTTGCTGTAAGCAAGCACATTCTCATTCAGAGTTGCAAGTTACTATGTAGGATCATGTTTGTATAGGTATTTCAAAGATGCCCAGAACTGAGCTAAAGTGGGTATGTCTCCAACTCCTAGAAATAACTTCATGCCCCATCTCCCTTACTTCCAGCTAGTAAGGATCACATAATTCCTAACAAAGTTTTGACACAGATTCCCAATTCGGGCATTCAGAACATATAGCACGTTGCTGTAAGCAAGCACATTCTCATTCAAAGTTGCAAGTTACTATGTAGGAACAAGTTTGTATAGGACTTTCAAAGATGCCCAGAACTGAGCTAAACTTGATATGTCTCCAACTCCTGGAAATAACTTCATGCCCCATCTCCCTTACTTCCAGCTAGTAAGGATCACATTATTCCTAACAAAGTTTTGACACAGATTCCCAATTCGGGCATTCAGAACATATAGCACGTTGCTGTAAGCAAGCACATACTCATTCAAATTTGCAAGTTACTATGTAGGAACAAGTTCGTATAGGTATTTCAAAGATGCCCAGAACTGAGCTAAACGTTGTATGTCTCCAACTCCTAGAAAGAACTTCATGCCCCATCTCTCTAACTTCCAGCTAGAAAGGATCACATAATTCCTAACAAAGTTTTGACACAGATTCCCAATTCGGGCATTCAGAACATATAGCACGTTGCTGTAAGCAAGCACATTCTCATTCAAAGTTGCAAGTTACTATGCAGGAACAAGTTTGTATAGGTATTTCAAAGATGCCCAGAACTGAGCTAAACGTTGTATGTCTCCAACGCCTAGAAATAACTTCATGCCCCATCTCCCTTACTTCCAGCTAGTAAGGATCACATAATTCCTAACAAAGTTTTGACACAGATTCCCAATTCGAGCATTCAGAACATATAGCACGTTGCTGTAAGCAAGCACATTCTCATTCAAAGTTGCAAGTTACTATGTAGGAACAAGTTTGTATAGGACTTTCAAAGATGCCCAGAACTGATCTAGTCTTGGTATGTCTCCAACTCCTAGAAATAACTTCATGCCCCATCTCCCTTACTTCCACCTAGTAAGGATCACATAATTCCTAACAAAGATTTTACACAGATTCCCAATTCGGGCATTCAGAACATATAGCACGTTGCTGTAAGCAAGCACATTCTCATTCAAAGTTGCAAGTTACTATGTAGGAACAAGTTCGTATAGGTATTTCAAAGATGCTCAGAACTGAGCTAAACGTTGTATGTCTCCAACTCCTAGAAATAACTTCATGCCCCATCTCTCTAACTTCCAGCTAGAAAGGATCACATAATTCCTAACAAAGTTTTGACACAGATACCCAATTCGGGCATTCAGAAAATATAGCACGTTACTGTAAGCAAGCACATTCTCATTCAAAGTTGCAAGTTACTATGTAGGAACAAGTTTGTATAGGTATTTCAAAGATGCCCAGAACTGAGCTAAACGTTGTATGTCTCCAACTCCTAGAAATAACTTCATGCCCCATCTCCCTTACTTCCAGGTAGTAAGGATCACATAATTCCTAACAAAGTTTTGACACAGATTCCCAATTAGGGCATTCAGAATATATAGCACGTTGCTGTAAGCAAGCACATTCTCATTCAAAGTGGCAAGTTACTATGTAGGAACAAGTTTGTATAGGTATTTCAAAGATGCCCAGAACTGAGTTAAAGTGGGTATGTCTCCAACTCCTAGAAATAACTTCATGCCCCATCTCCCTTACTTCCAGCTAGTAAGGATCACATAATTTCTAACAAAGTTTTGACACAGATTCCCAATTCGGGCATTCAGAACATATAGCACGTTGCTGTAAGCAAGCACATTCTCATTCAAATTTGCAAGTTACTATGTAGGAACAAGTTTGTATAGGTATTTCAAAGATGCCCAGAACTGAGGTAAACTTGGTATGTCTCCAATTCCTAGAAATAACTTCATGCCCCATCTCCCTTACTTCCAGCTAGTAAGGATCACATAATTCCTAACAAAGATTTGACACAGATTCCCAATTCGGGCATTCAGAACATATAGCACGTTGCTGTAAGCAAGCACATTCTCATTCAAAGTTGCAAGTTACTATGTAGGAACAAGTTTGTATAGGTATTTCAAAGATGCCCAGAACTGTGCTAAACTTGGTATGTGTCCAACTCCTAGAAATAACTTCATGCCCCATCTCCATTACTTCCAGCTAGTAATGGTCACATAATTCCTAACAAGTTTTGACACAGATTCCCAAATCGTGCATTCAGAACATGTAGCACGTTGCTGTAAGCAAGCATATTCTCATTCAAAGTTGCAAGTTACTATGTAGGAACAAGTTTGTATAGGTATTTCAAAGATGCCCAGAACTGAGTTAAACTTGGTATGTCTCCAACTCCTAGAAATAACTTCATTCCCCATCTCCCTTACTTCCAGCTAGTAAGGATCACATAATTCCTAACAAAGTTTTGACACAGATTCCCAATTCGGGCATTCAGAACATATAGCACGTTGCTGTAAGCAAGCACATTCTCATTCAAAGTTGCAAGTTACTATGTAGGAACAAGTTTGTATAGGTATTTCAAAGATGCCCAGAACTGTGCTAAACTTGGTATGTGTCCAACTCCTAGAAATAACTTCATGCCCCATCTCCCTTACTTCCAGCTAGTAAGGATCACATTATTCCTAACAAAGTTTTGACACAGATTCCCAATTCGGGAATTCAGAACATATAGCACGTTGCTGTAAGCAAGCACATTCTCATTCAAAGTGGCAAGTTACTATGTAGGAACAAGTTTGTATAGGTATTTCAAAGATGCCCAGAACTGAGCTAAACTTGGTTGTCTCCAACTCCTAGAAATCACTTCATGCCCCATCTCCCTTACTTCCAGCTAGTAAGGATCACATAATTCCTAACAATGATTTGACACAGATTCCCAATTCGGGCATTCAGAACATATAGCACGTTGCTGTAAGCAAGCACATTCTCATTCAAAGTTGCAAGTTACTATGTAGGAACAAGTTTGTATAGGTATTTCAAAGATGTCCAGAACTGAGCTAAACGTTGTATGTCTCTAACTCCTAGAAATAACTTCATGCCCCATCTCCCTTACTTCCAGCTAGTAAGGATCACATAATTTCTAACAAATTTTTGACACAGATTCCCAATTCGGGCATTCAGAACATGTAGCACGTTGCTGTAAGCAAGCACATTCTCATTCAAAGTTGCAAGTTACTATGTAGGAACAAGTTTGTATAGGTATTTCAAAGATGCCCAGAACTGAGCTAAACGTTGTATGTCTCCATCTCCTAGAAATAACTTCATGCCCCATCTCCCTAACTTCCAGCTAGTAAGGATCACATAATTCCTAACATAGTTTTGACACAGATTCCCAATTCGGGCATTCAGAACATATAGCACGTTGCTGTAAGCAAGCACATTCTCATTCAAAGTTGCAAGTTACTATGTAGGAACAAGTTTGTATAGCTATTTCAAAGATGCCCAGAACTGAGTTAAACGTTGTATGTCTCCAACTCCTAGAAATAACTTCATGCTCCATGTCCCTTACTTCCAGCTAGTAAGGATCACATAATTTCTAACAAGTTTTGACACAGATTCCCAATTCGGGCATTCAGAACATATAGCACGTTGCTGTAAGCAAGCACATTCTCATTCAAAGTTGCAAGTTACTATGTAGGAACAAGTTTGTATAGGTATTTCAAAGATGCCCAGAACTGAGCTAAACTTGGTATGTCTCCAACTCCTAGAAATATCTTCATGCCCCATCTCCCTTAGTTCCATCTAGTAAGGATCACATAATTCCTAACAAAGTTTTGACACAGATTCCCAATTCGGGCATTCAGAACATATAGCACGTTGCTGTAAGCAAGCACATTCTCATTCAAAGTTGCAAGTTACTATGTAGGAACAAGTTTGTATAGGTATTTCAAAGATGTCCAGAACTGAGCTAAACGTTGTATGTCTCCAACTCCTAGAAATAACTTCATGCCCCATCTCCCTTACTTCCAGCTAGTAAGGATCACATAATTCCTAACAAAGTTTTGACACAGATTCCCAATTCGGGCATTCAGAACATATAGCACGTTGCTGTAAGCAAGCACATTCTCATTCAAAGTTGCAAGTTACTATGTAAGAACAAGTTTGTATAGGACTTTCAAAGATGCCCAGAACTGAGCTAAAGTGGGTATGTCTCCAAGTCCTAGAAATAACTTCATGCCCCATCTCCCTTACTTCCAGCTAGTAAGGATCACATAATTCCTAACAAAGCTTTGACACAGATTCCCAATTCGGGCATTCAGGACATATAGCACGTTGCTGTAAGCAAGCACATTCTCATTCAAAGTTGCAAGTTACTATGTAGGAAAAAGTTTGTATAGGTATTTCAAAGATGCCCACAGCTGAGCTAAATTTGGTATGTCTCCAACTCCTAGAAATAACTTAATGCCCCATCTCCCTTACTTCCAGCTAGTAAGGATCACATAATTCCTAACAAAGTTTTGACACAGATTCCCAATTCGGGCATTCAGAACATATAGCACGTTGCTGTAAGCAAGCACATTCTCATTCAAAGTTGCAAGTTACTATGTAGGAACAAGTTTGTATAGGACTTTCAAAGATGCCCAGAACTGAGCTAAAGTGGGTATGTCTCCAACTCCTAGAAATAACTTCATGCCCCATCTCCCTTACTTCCAGCTAGTAAGGATCACATAATATTCCTAACAAAGTTTTGACACAGATTCCAAATTCGGGCATTCAGAACACATAGCACGTTGCTGTAAGCAAGCACATTCTCATTCAAAGTTGCAAGTTACTATGTAGGAACAAGTTTGTATAGGTATTTCAAAGATGCCCAGAACTGAGCTAAAGTGGGTATGTCTCCAACTCCTAGAAATAACTTCATGCCCCATCTCCCTTACTTCCAGCTAGTAAGGATCACATAATTCCTAACAAAGTTTTGACACAGAATCCCAATTCGGGCATTCAGAACATATAGCACGTTGCTGTAAGCAAGCACATTCTCATTCAAAGTTGCAAGTTACTATGTAGGAACAAGTTTGTATAGGTATTTCAAAGATGCCCAGAACTGAGCTAAAGTGAGTCTGTCTCCAACTCCTAGAAATAACTTCATGCCCCATCTCCCTTACTTCCAGCTAGTAAGGATCACATAATTCCTAACAAAGTTTTGACACAGATTCCCAATTCGGGCATTCAGAACATGTAGCACGTTGCTGTAAGCAAGCATATTCTCATTCAAAGTTGCAAATTACTATGTAGGAACAAGTTTGTATAGGTATTTCAAAGATGCCCAGAACTTAGCTAAACTTGGTATGTCTGCAACTCCTAGAAATAACTTCTTGCCCCATCTCCCTTACTTCCAGCTATTAAGGATCACATAATTCCTAACAAAGTATTGACACAGATTCCCAATTCGGGCATTCAGAACATATAGCACGTTGCTGTAAGCAAGCACATTCTCATTCAAAGTTGCAAGTTCCTATGTAGGAACAAGTTTGTATAGGTATTTCAAAGATGCCCAGAACTGAGCTAAACTTGGTATGTCTCCAACTCCTAGAAATAACTTCATGCCCCATCTCCCTTACTTCCATCTAGTAAGGATCACATAATTTCTAACAAAGTTTTGACACAGATTCCCAATTCGGGCATTCAGAACATATAGCACGTTGCTGTAAGCAAGCATATTCTCATTCAAAGTTGCAAGTTACTATGTAGGAACAAGTTTGTATAGGTATTTCAAAGATGCCCAGAACTGAGCTAAACTTGGTATTTCTCCAACTCCTAGAAATAACTTCATGCCCCATCTCCCTTACTTCCAGCTAGTAAGGATGACATTATTCCTAACAAAGTTTTGACACAGATTCCCAATTCGGGAATTCAGAACATATAGCACGTTGCTGTAAGCAAGCACATTCTCATTCAAAGTTGCAAGTTACTATGTAGGAACAAGTTTGTATAGGTATTTCAAAGATGCCCAGAACTGAGCTAAACTTGGTATGTCTCCAACTCCTAGAAATAACTTCATGCCCCATCTCCCTTACTTCCAGCTAGTAAGGATCACATAATTCCTAACAAAGTTTTGACACAGATTCCCAATTCGGGCATTCAGAACATATAGCACGTTGCTGTAAGCAAGCACATTCTCATTCAAAGTTGCAAGTTACTATGTAGGAACAAGTTTGTATAGGTATTTCAAAGATGCCCAGAACTGAGCTAAACTTGGTATGTCTCCAACTCCTAGAAATAACGTCATGCCCCATCTCCCTTACTTCCAGCTAGTAAGGATCACATAATTCCTAACAAAGTTTTGACACAGATTCCCAATTCGGGCATTCAGAACATATAGCACGTTGCCTTAAGCAAGCACATTCTCATTCAAAGTTGCAAGTTACTATGTAGGAACAAGTTTGTATAGGTATTTCAAAGATGCCCAGTACTGAGCTAAAGTGGGTATGTCTCCAAATCCTAGAAATAACTTCATGCCCCATCTCCATTACTTTCAGCTAGTAAGGGTCACATAATTCCTAACAAAGTTTTGACACAGATTCCCAATTCGGGTATTCAGAACATGTAGCACGTTGCTGTAAGCAAGCACATTCTCATTCAAAGTTGCAAGTTACTATGTAGGAACAAGTTTGTATAGGTATTTCAAAGATGCCCAGAACTGTGCTAAACTTGGTATGTGTCCAACTCCTAGAAATAACTTCATGCCCCATCTCCATTACTTCCAGCTAGTAATGGTCACATAATTCCTAACATGTTTTGACACAGATTCCCAAATCGTGCATTCAGAACATGTAGCACGTTGCTGTAAGCAAGCACATTCTCATTCAAAGTTGCAAGTTACTATGTAGGAACAAGTTTGTATAGGTATTTCAAAGATGCCCAGAACTGAGCTAAACTTGGTATGTCTCCAACTCCTAGAAATAACTTCATGCCCCATCTCCCTTACTTCCAGCTAGTAAGGATCACATAATTCCTAACAAAGTTTTGACACAGAATCCCAATTCGGGCATTCAGAACATATAGCACGTTGCTGTAAGCAAGCACATTCTCATTCAAAGTTGCAAGTTACTATGTAGGAACAAGTTTGTATAGGTATTTCAAAGATGCCCAGAACTGAGCTAAAGTGAGTCTGTCTCCAACTCCTAGAAATAACTTCATGCCCCATCTCCCTTACTTCCAGCTAGTAAGGATCACATAATTCCTAACAAAGTTTTGACACAGATTCCCAATTCGGGCATTCAGAACATGTAGCACGTTGCTGTAAGCAAGCATATTCTCATTCAAAGTTGCAAATTACTATGTAGGAACAAGTTTGTATAGGTATTTCAAAGATGCCCAGAACTTAGCTAAACTTGGTATGTCTGCAACTCCTAGAAATAACTTCTTGCCCCATCTCCCTTACTTCCAGCTATTAAGGATCACATAATTCCTAACAAAGTTTTGACACAGATTCCCAATTCGGGCATTCAGAACATATAGCACGTTGCTGTAAGCAAGCACATTCTCATTCAAAGTTGCAAGTTCCTATGTAGGAACAAGTTTGTATAGGTATTTCAAAGATGCCCAGAACTGAGCTAAACTTGGTATGTCTCCAACTCCTAGAAATAACTTCATGCCCCATCTCCCTTACTTCCATCTAGTAAGGATCACATAATTTCTAACAAAGTTTTGACACAGATTCCCAATTCGGGCATTCAGAACATATAGCACGTTGCTGTAAGCAAGCATATTCTCATTCAAAGTTGCAAGTTACTATGTAGGAACAAGTTTGTATAGGTATTTCAAAGATGCCCAGAACTGAGCTAAACTTGGTATGTCTCCAACTCCTAGAAATAACTTCATGCCCCATCTCCCTTACTTCCAGCTAGTAAGGATGACATTATTCCTAACAAAGTTTTGACACAGATTCCCAATTCGGGAATTCAGAACATATAGCACGTTGCTGTAAGCAAGCACATTCTCATTCAAAGTTGCAAGTTACTATGTAGGAACAAGTTTGTATAGGTATTTCAAAGATGCCCAGAACTGAGCTAAACTTGGTATGTCTCCAACTCCTAGAAATAACTTCATGCCCCATCTCCCTTACTTCCAGCTAGTAAGGATCACATAATTCCTAACAAAGTTTTGACACAGATTCCCAATTCGGGCATTCAGAACATATAGCACGTTGCTGTAAGCAAGCACATTCTCATTCAAAGTTGCAAGTTACTATGTAGGAACAAGTTTGTATAGGTATTTCAAAGATGCCCAGAACTGAGCTAAACTTGGTATGTCTCCAACTCCTAGAAATAACGTCATGCCCCATCTCCCTTACTTCCAGCTAGTAAGGATCACATAATTCTTAACAAAGTTTTGACACAGATTCCCAATTCGGGCATTCAGAACATATAGCACGTTGCCTTAAGCAAGCACATTCTCATTCAAAGTTGCAAGTTACTATGTAGGAACAAGTTTGTATAGGTATTTCAAAGATGCCCAGTACTGAGCTAAAGTGGGTATGTCTCCAAATCCTAGAAATAACTTCATGCCCCATCTCCATTACTTTCAGCTAGTAAGGGTCACATAATTCCTAACAAAGTTTTGACACAGATTCCCAATTCGGGTATTCAGAACATGTAGCACGTTGCTGTAAGCAAGCACATTCTCATTCAAAGTTGCAAGTTACTATGTAGGAACAAGTTTGTATAGGTATTTCAAAGATGCCCAGAACTGTGCTAAACTTGGTATGTGTCCAACTCCTAGAAATAACTTCATGCCCCATCTCCATTACTTCCAGCTAGTAATGGTCACATAATTCCTAACATGTTTTGACACAGATTCCCAAATCGTGCATTCAGAACATGTAGCACGTTGCTGTAAGCAAGCACATTCTCATTCAAAGTTGCAAGTTACTATGTAGGAACAAGTTTGTATAGGTATTTCAAAGATGCCCAGAACTGAGCTAAACTTGGTATGTGTCCAACTCCTAGAAATAACTTCATGCCCCATCTCCCTTACTTCCAGCTAGTAAGGATCACATAATTCCTAACAAAGTTTTGACACAGATTCCCAATTCGGGCATTCAGAACATATAGCACGTTGCTGTAAGCAAGCACATTTTCATTCAAAGTTGCAAGTTACTATGTAGGAACAAGTTTGTATAGGTATTTCAAAGATGCCCAGAACTGAGCTAAGCTTGGTATGTCGCCAACTCCTAGAAATAACTTCATGCCCCATCTCCCTTACTTCCAGCTAGTAAGGATCACATAATTCCTAACAAAGTTTTGACACAGATTCCCAATTCGGGCATTCAGAACATATAGCACGTTGCTGTAAGCAAGCACATTCTCATTCAAAGTTGCAAGTTACTATGTAGGAACAAGTTTGTATAGGTATTTCAAAGATGCCCAGAACTGAGCTAAACTTGGTATGTCTCCAACTCCTAGAAATAACGTCATGCCCCATCTCCCTTACTTCCAGCTAGTAAGGATCACGTAATTCCTAACAAAGTTTTGACACAGATTCCCAATTCGGGCATTCAGAACATATAGCACGTTGCCTTAAGCAAGCACATTCTCATTCAAAGTTGCAAGTTACTATGTAGGAACAAGTTTGTATAGGTATTTCAAAGATGCCCAGTACTGAGCTAAAGTGGGTATGTCTCCAACTCCTAGAAATAACTTCATGCCCCATCTCCATTACTTTCAGCTAGTAAGGGTCACATAATTCCTAACAAAGTTTTGACACAGATTCCCAATTCGGGTATTCAGAACATGTAGCACGTTCCTGTAAGCAAGCACATTCTCATTCAAAGTTGCAAGTTACTATGTAGGAACAAGTTTGTATAGGTATTTCAAAGATGCCCAGAACTGAGCTAAACTTGGTATGTCTCCAACTCCTAGAAATATCTTCCTGCCCCATCTCCCTTACTTCCAGCTAGTAAGGATCACATAATTCCTAACAAAGTTTTGACACAGATTCCCAATTCGGGCATTCAGAACATATAGCACGTTGCTGTAAGCAAGCACATTCTCATTCAAAGTTGCAAGTTACTATGTAGGAACAAGTTTGTATAGGTATTTCAAAGATGCCCAGAACTGTGCTAAACTTGGTATGTGTCCAACTCCTAGAAATAACTTCATGCCCCATTTCCATTACTTCCAGCAAGTAATGGTCACATAATTCCTAACAAGTTTTGACACAGATTCCCAAATCGTGCATTCAGAACATGTAGCACGTTGCTGTAAGCAAGCATATTCTCATTCAAAGTTGCAAGTTACTATGTAGGAACAAGTTTGTATAGGTATTTCAAAGATGCCCAGAACTGAGCTAAACTTGGTATGTCTCCAACTCCTAGAAATAACTTCATGCCCCATCTCCCTTACTTCCAGCTAGTAAGGATGACATTATTCCTAACAAAGTTTTGACACAGATTCCCAATTCGGGAATTCAGAACATATAGCACGTTGCTGTAAGCAAGCACATTCTCATTCAAAGTTGCAAGTTACTATGTAGGAACAAGTTTGTATAGGTATTTCAAAGATGCCCAGAACTGAGCTAAACTTGGTATGTCTCCAACTCCTAGAAATAACTTCATGCCCCATCTCCCTTACTTCCAGCTAGTAAGGATCACATAATTCCTAACAAAGTTTTGACACAGATTCCCAATTCGGGCATTCAGAACATATAGCACGTTGCTGTAAGCAAGCACATTCTCATTCAAAGTTGCAAGTTACTATGTAGGAACAAGTTTGTATAGGTATTTCAAAGATGCCCAGAACTGAGCTAAACTTGGTATGTCTCCAACTCCTAGAAATAACGTCATGCCCCATCTCCCTTACTTCCAGCTAGTAAGGATCACATAATTCCTAACAAAGTTTTGACACAGATTCCCAATTCGGGCATTCAGAACATATAGCACGTTGCCTTAAGCAAGCACATTCTCATTCAAAGTTGCAAGTTACTATGTAGGAACAAGTTTGTATAGGTATTTCAAAGATGCCCAGTACTGAGCTAAAGTGGGTATGTCTCCAAATCCTAGAAATAACTTCATGCCCCATCTCCATTACTTTCAGCTAGTAAGGGTCACATAATTCCTAACAAAGTTTTGACACAGATTCCCAATTCGGGTATTCAGAACATGTAGCACGTTGCTGTAAGCAAGCACATTCTCATTCAAAGTTGCAAGTTACTATGTAGGAACAAGTTTGTATAGGTATTTCAAAGATGCCCAGAACTGTGCTAAACTTGGTATGTGTCCAACTCCTAGAAATAACTTCATGCCCCATCTCCATTACTTCCAGCTAGTAATGGTCACATAATTCCTAACATGTTTTGACACAGATTCCCAAATCGTGCATTCAGAACATGTAGCACGTTGCTGTAAGCAAGCACATTCTCATTCAAAGTTGCAAGTTACTATGTAGGAACAAGTTTGTATAGGTATTTCAAAGATGCCCAGAACTGAGCTAAACTTGGTATGTCTCCAACTCCTAGAAATAACTTCATGCCCCATCTCCCTTACTTCCAGCTAGTAAGGATCACATAATTCCTAACAAAGTTTTGACACAGATTCCCAATTCGGGCATTCAGAACATATAGCACGTTGCTGTAAGCAAGCACATTTTCATTCAAAGTTGCAAGTTACTATGTAGGAACAAGTTTGTATAGGTATTTCAAAGATGCCCAGAACTGAGCTAAGCTTGGTATATAGCCAACTCCTAGAAATAACTTCCTGCCCCATCTCCCTTACTTCCAGCTAGTAAGGATCACATAATTCCTAACAAAGTTTTGACACAGATTCCCAATTCGGGCATTCAGAACATATAGCACGTTGCTGTAAGCAAGCACATTCTCATTCAAAGTTGCAAGTTACTATGTAGGAACAAGTTTGTATAGGTATTTCAAAGATGCCCAGAAGTGAGCTAAACTTAGTATGTCTCCAACTCCTAGAAATAACGTCATGCCCCATCTCCCTTACTTCCAGCTAGTAAGGATCACATAATTCCTAACAAAGTTTTGACACAGATTCCCAATTCGGGCATTCAGAACATATAGCACGTTGCCTTAAGCAAGCACATTCTCATTCAAAGTTGCAAGTTACTAGGTAGGAACAAGTTTGTATAGGTATTTCAAAGATGCCCAGTACTGAGCTAAAGTGGGTATGTCTCCAACTCCTAGAAATAACTTCATGCCCCATCTCCATTACTTTCAGCTAGTAAGGGTCACATAATTCCTAACAAAGTTTTGACACAGATTCCCAATTCGGGTATTCAGAACATGTAGCACGTTCCTGTAAGCAAGCACATTCTCATTCAAAGTTGCAAGTTACTATGTAGGAACAAGTTTGTATAGGTATTTCAAAGATGCCCAGAACTGAGCTAAACTTGGTATGTCTCCAACTCCTAGAAATATCTTCCTGCCCCATCTCCCTTACATCCAGCTAGTAAGGATCACATAATTCCTAACAAAGTTTTGACACAGATTCCCAATTCGGGCATTCAGAACATATAGCACGTTGCTGTAAGCAAGCACATTCTCATTCAAAGTTGCAAGTTACTATGTAGGAACAAGTTTGTATAGGTATTTCAAAGATGCCCAGAACGGTGCTAAACTTGGTATGTGTCCAACTCCTAGAAATAACTTCATGCCCCATTTCCATTACTTCCAGCAAGTAATGGTCACATAATTCCTAACAAGTTTTGACACAGATTCCCAAATCGTGCATTCAGAACATGTAGCACGTTGCTGTAAGCAAGCATATTCTCATTCAAAGTTGCAAGTTACTATGTAGGAACAAGTTTGTATAGGTATTTCAAAGATGCCCAGAACTGAGCTAAACTTGGTATGTCTCCAACTCCTAGAAATAACTTCATGCCCCATCTCCCTTACTTCCAGCTAGTAAGGATCACATAATTCCTAACAAAGTTTTGACACAGATTCCCAATTCGGGCATTCAGAACATATAGCACGTTGCTGTAAGCAAGCACATTCTCATTCAAAGTTGCAAGTTACTATGTAGGAACAAGTTTGTATAGGTATTTCAAAGATGCCCAGAACTGTGCTAAACTTGGTATGTGTCCAACTCCTAGAAATAACTTCATGCCCCATCTCCCTTACTTCCAGCTAGTAAGGATCACATTATTCCTAACAAAGTTTTGACACAGATTCCCAATTCGGGAATTCAGAACATATAGCACGTTGCTGTAAGCAAGCACATTCTCATTCAAAGTTGCAAGTTACTATGTAGGAACAAGTTTGTATAGGTATTTCAAAGATGCCCAGAACTGAGCTAAACTTGGTATGTCTCCAACTCCTAGAAATAACTTCATGCCCCATCTCCCTTACTTCCAGCTAGTAAGGATCACATAATTCCTAACAAAGTTTTGACACAGATTCCCAATTCGGGCATTCAGAACATATAGCACGTTGCTGTAAGCAAGCACATTCTCATTCAAAGTTGCAAGTTACTATGTAGGAACAAGTTTGTATAGGTATTTCAAAGATGCCCAGAACTGAGCTAAACTTGGTATGTCTCCAACTCCTAGAAATAACTTCATGCCCCATCTCCCTTACTTCCAGCTAGTAAGGATCACATAATTCCTAACAAAGTTTTGACACAGATTCCCAATTCGGGCATTCAGAACATATAGCACGTTGCTGTAAGCAAGCACATTCTCATTCAAAGTTGCAAGTTACTATGTAGGAACAAGTTTGTATAGGTATTTCAAAGATGCCCAGAACTGAGGTAAACTTGGTATGTCTCCAACTCCTAGAAATAACATCATGCACCATCTCCCTTACTTCCAGCTAGTAAGGATCACATAATTCCTAACAAAGATTTGACACAGATTCCCAATTCGGGCATTCAGAACATATAGCACGTTGCTATAAGCAAGCACATTCTCATTCAAAGTTGCAAGTTACTATGTAGGAACAAGTTTGTATAGGTATTTCAAAGATGCCCAGAACTGTGCTAAACTTGGTATGTGTCCAACTCCTAGAAATAACTTCATGCCCCATCTCCATTACTTCCAGCTAGTAATGGTCACATAATTCCTAACAAGTTTTGACACAGATTCCCAAATCGTGCATTCAGAACATGTAGCACGTTGCTGTAAGCAAGCATATTCTCATTCAAAGTTGCAAGTTACTATGTAGGAACAAGTTTGTATAGGTATTTCAAGGATGCCCAGAACTGAGCTAAACTTGGTATGTCTCCAACTCCTAGAAATAACTTCATGCCCCATCTCCCTTACTTCCAGCTAGTAAGGATCACATAATTCCAAACAAAGTTTTGACACAGATTCCCAATTCGGGCATTCATAACATATAGCACGTTGCTGTAAGCAAGCACATTCTCATTCAAAGTTGCAAGTTACTATGTAGGAACAAGTTTGTATAGGTATTTCAAAGATGCCCAGAACTGTGCTAAACTTGGTATGTGTCCAACTCCTAGAAATAACTTCATGCCCCATCTCCCTTACTTCCAGCTAGTAAGGATCACATTATTCCTAACAAAGTTTTGACACAGATTCCCAATTCGGGAATTCAGAACATATAGCACGTTGCTGTAAGCAAGCACATTCTCATTCAAAGTTGCAAGTTACTATGTAGGAACAAGTTTGTATAGGTATTTCAAAGATGCCCAGAACTGAGCTAAACTTGGTATGTCTCCAACTCCTAGAAATAACTTCATGCCCCATCTCCCTTACTTCCAGCTAGTAAGGATCACATAATTCCTAACAAAGTTTTGACACAGATTCCCAATTCGGGCATTCAGAACATATAGCACGTTGCTGTAAGCAAGCACATTCTCATTCAAAGTTGCAAGTTACTATGTAGGAACAAGTTTGTATAGGTATTTCAAAGATGCCCAGAACTGAGCTAAACTTGGTATGTCTCCAACTCCTAGAAATAACGTCATGCCCCATCTCCCTTACTTCCAGCTAGTAAGGATCACATAATTCCTAACAAAGTTTTGACACAGATTCCCAATTCGGGCATTCAGAACATATAGCACGTTGCCTTAAGCAAGCACATTCTCATTCAAAGTTGCAAGTTACTATGTAGGAACAAGTTTGTATGGGTATTTCAATGATGCCCAGTACTGAGCTAAAGTGGGTATGTCTCCAAATCCTAGAAATAACTTCATGCCCCATCTCCATTACTTTCAGCTAGTAAGGGTCACATAATTCCTAACAAAGTTTTGACACAGATTCCCAATTCGGGTATTCAGAACATGTAGCACGTTGCTGTAAGCAAGCACATTCTCATTCAAAGTTGCAAGTTACTATGTAGGAACAAGTTTGTATAGGTATTTCAAAGATGCCCAGAACTGTGCTAAACTTGGTATGTGTCCAACTCCTAGAAATAACTTCATGCCCCATCTCCATTACTTCCAGCTAGTAATGGTCACATAATTCCTAACATGTTTTGACACAGATTCCCAAATCGTGCATTCAGAACATGTAGCACGTTGCTGTAAGCAAGCACATTCTCATTCAAAGTTGCAAGTTACTATGTAGGAACAAGTTTGTATAGGTATTTCAAAGATGCCCAGAACTGAGCTAAACTTGGTATGTCTCCAACTCCTAGAAATAACTTCATGCCCCATCTCCCTTACTTCCAGCTAGTAAGGATCACATAATTCCTAACAAAGTTTTGACACAGATTCCCAATTCGGGCATTCAGAACATATAGCACGTTGCTGTAAGCTAGCACATTCTCATTCAAAGTTGCAAGTTACTATGTAGGAACAAGTTTGTATAGGTATTTCAAAGATGCCCAGAAGTGAGCTAAACTTGGTATGTCTCCAACTCCTAGAAATAACTTCATGCCCCATCTCCCTTACTTCCAGCTAGTAAGGATCACATAATTCCTAACAAAGTTTTGACACAGATTCCCAATTCGGGCATTCAGAACATATAGCACGTTGCTGTAAGCAAGCACATTCTCATTCAAAGTTGCAAGTTACTATGTAGGAACAAGTTTGTATAGGTATTTCAAAGATGCCCAGAACTGTGCTAAACTTGGTATGTGTCCAACTCCTAGAAATAACTTCATGCCCCAACTCCCTTACATACAGCTAGTAAGGATCACATAATTCCTAACAAAGTTTTGACACAGATTCCCAATTCGGCCATTCAGAACATATAGCACGTTGCTGTAAGCAAGCACATTCTCATTCAAAGTTGCAAGTTACTATGTAGGAACAAGTTTGTATAGGTATTTCAAAGATGCCCAGAACTGAGCTAAACTTGGTATGTCTCCAACTCCTAGAAATAACTTCATGCCCCATCTCCCTTACTTCCAGCTAGTAAGGATCACATAATTCCTAACAAAGATTTGACACAGATTCCCAATTCGGGCATTCAGAACATATAGCACGTTGCTGTAAGCAAGCACATTCTCATTCAAAGTTGCAAGTTACTATGTAGGAACAAGTTTGTATAGGTATTTCAAAGATGCCCAGAACTGTGCGAAACTTGGTATGTGTCCAACTCCTAGAAATAACTTCATGCCCCATCTCCATTACTTCCAGCCAGTAAGGGTCACATAATTCCTAACAAAGTTTTGACACAGATTCCCAAATCGGGCATTCAGAACATGTAGCACGTTGCTGTAAGCAAGCACATTTTGATTCAAAGTTGCAAGTTACTATGTAGGAACAAGTTTGTATAGGTATTTCAAAGATGCCCAGAACTGAGCTAAATTGGTATGTCTCCAACTCCTAGAAATAACTTCATGCCCCATCTCCCTTACTTCCAGCTAGTAAGGATCACATAATTCCTAACAAAGTTTTGACACAGATTCACAATTCGGGCATTCAGAACATACAGCACGTTGCTGTAAGCAAGCACATTCTCATTCAAAGTTGCAAGTTACTATGTAGGAACAAGGTTGTATAGGTATTTCAAAGATGCCCAGAACTGTGCTAAACTTGGTATGTCTCCAACTCCTAGAAATAACTTCATGCCCCATCTCCCTTACTTCCAGCTAGTAAGGATCACATAATTCCTAACAAAGTTTTGACACAGATTCCCAATTCGGGCATTCAGAACATATAGCACGTTGCTGTAAGCAAGCACATTCTCATTCAAAGTTGCAAGTTACTATGTAGGAACAAGTTTGTATAGGTATTTCAAAGATGCCCAGAACTGAGCTAAACTTGGTATGTCTCCAACTCCTAGAAATAACTTCATGCCCCATCTCCCTTACTTCCAGCTAGTAGGATCACATAATTCCTAACAAAGTTTTGACACAGATTCCCAATTCGGGCATTCAGAACATATAGCACGTTGCTGTAAGCAAGCACATTCTCATTCAAAGTTGCAAGTTACTATGTAGGAACAAGTTTGTATAGGTATTTCAAAGATGCCCAGAACTGAGCTAAATTTGGTATGTCTCCAACTCCTAGAAATAACTTCATGCCCCATCTCCCTTACTTCCAGCTAGTAAGGATCACATAATTCATAACAAACTTTTGACACAGATTCCCAATTCGGGCATTCAGAACATATAGCACGTTGCTGTAAGCAAGCACATTCTCATTCAAAGTTGCAAGTTACTATGTAGGAACAAGTTTGTATAGGTATTTCAAAGATGCCCAGTACTGAGCTAAAGTGGGTATGTCTCCAACTCCTAGAAATAACTTCATGCCCCATCTCCCTTACTTCCAGCTAGTAAGGGTCACACAATTCCTAACAAAGTTTTGACACAGATTCCCAATTCGGGCATTCAGAACATGTACCACGTTGCTGTAAGCAAGCACATTCTCATTCAAAGTTGCAAGTTACTATGTAGGAACAAGTTTGTATAGGTGTTTCAAAGATGTCCAGAACTGAGCTAAACTTGGTATGTCTCCAACTCCTAGAAATAACTTCATGCCCCATCTCCCTTACTTTCAGCTAGTAAGGATCACATGATTCCTAACAAAGTTTTGACACAGATTCCCAATTCGGGCATTCAGAACATATAGCACGTTGCTGTAAGCAAGCACATTCTCATTCAAAGTTGCAAGTTACTATGTAGGAACAACTTTGTATAGGTATTTCAAAGATGCCCAGAAGTGAGCTAAACTTGGTATGTCTCCAACTCCTAGAAATAACTTCATGCCCCATCTCCCTTACTTCCAGCTAGTAAGGATCAATAATTCCTAACAAAGTTTTGACACAGATTCCCAATTCGGGCATTCAGAACATATAGCACGTTGCTGTAAGCAAGCACATTCTCATTCAAAGTTGCAAGTTACTATGTAGGAACAAGTTTGTATAGGTATTTCAAAGATGCCCAGAACTGTGCTAAACTTGGTATGTGTCCAACTCCTAGAAATAACTTCATGCCCCAACTCCCTTACATACAGCTAGTAAGGATCACATAATTCCTAAAAAAATTTTGACACAGATTCCCAATTCGGGCATTCAGAACATATAGCACGTTGCTATAAGCAAGCACATTCTCATTCAAAGTTGCAAGTTACTATGTAGGAACAAGTTTGTATAGGTATTTCAAAGATGCCCAGAACTGAGCTAAACTTGGTATGTCTCCAACTCCTAGAAATAACTTCATGCCCCATCTCCCTTACTTCCAGCTAGTAAGGATCACATAATTCCTAACAAAGATTTGACACAGATTCCCAATTCGGGCATTCAGAACATATAGCACGTTGCTGTAAGCAAGCACATTCTCATTCAAAGTTGCAAGTTACTATGTAGGAACAAGTTTGTATAGGTATTTCAAAGATGCCCAGAACTGTGCTAAACTTGGTATGTGTCCAACTCCTAGAAATAACTTCATGCCCCATCTCCATTTCTTCCAGCCAGTAAGGGTCACATAATTCCTAACAAAGTTTTGACAAAGATTCCCAAATCGGGCATTCAGAACATGTAGCACGTTGCTGTAAGCAAGCACATTCTCATTCAAAGTTGCAAGTTACTATGTAGGAACAAGTTTGTATAGGTATTTCAAAGATGCCCAGAACTGAGCTAAACTTGGTATGTCTCCAACTCCTAGAAATAACTTCATGCCCCATCTCCCTTGCTTCCAGCTAGTAAGGATCACATAATTCCTAACAAAGTTTTGACACAGATTCCCAATTCGGGCATTCAGAACATATAGCACGTTGCTGTAAGCAAGCACATTTTCATTCAAAGTTGCAAGTTACTACGTAGGAACAAGTTTGTATAGGTATTTCAAAGATGCCCAGAACTGAGCTAAATTGGTATGTCTCCAACTCCTAGAAATAACTTCATGCCCCATCTCCCTTACTTCCAGCTAGTAAGGATCACATAATACCTAACAATGATTTGACACAGATTCCCAATTCGGGCATTCAGAATATATAGCACGTTGCTGTAAGCAAGCACATTCTCATTCAAAGTTGCAAGTTACTATGTAGGAACAAGTTTGTATAGGTATTTCAAAGATGCCCAGAACTGTGCTAAACTTGGTATGTCTCCAACTCCTAGAAATAACTTCATGCCCCATCTCCCTTACTTCCAGCTAGTAAGGATCACATAATTCCTAACAAACTTTTGACACAGATTCCCAATTCGGGCATTCAGAACATATAGCACGTTGCTGTAAGCAAGCACATTCTCATTCAAAGTTGCAAGTTACTATGTAGGAACAAGTTTGTATAGGTATTTCAAAGATGCCCAGTACTGAGCTAAAGTGGGTATGTCTCCAACTCCTAGAAATAACTTCATGCCTCATCTCCCTTACTTCCAGCTAGTAAGGGTCACACAATTCCTAACAAAGTTTTGACACAGATTCCCAATTCGGGCATTCAGACCATGTACCACGTTGCTGTAAGCAAGCACATTCTCATTCAAAGTTGCAAGTTACTATGTAGGAACAAGTTTGTATAGGTATTTCAAAGATGTCCAGAACTGAGCTAAACTTGGTATGTCTCCAACTCCTAGAAATAACTTCATGCCCCATCTCCATTACATCCAGATAGTAAGGATCACATAATTCCTAACAAAGTTTTGACACAGATTCCCAATTCGGGCATTCCGAACATATAGCACGTTGCAGTAAGCAAGCACATTCTCATTCCAAGTTGCAAGTTACTATGTAGGAACACGTTTGTATAGGTATTTCAAAGATGCCCAGAACTGAGCTAAACTTGGTATGTCTCCAACTCCTAGAAATAACTTCATGCCCCATCTCCCTTACTTTCAGCTAGTAAGGATCACATAATTCCTAACAAAGTTTTGACACAGATTCCCAATTCGGGCATTCAGAACATATAGCACGTTGCAGTAAGCAAGCACATTCTCATTCAAAGTTGCAAGTTACTATGTAGGAACAAGATTGTATAGGTATTTCAAAGATGCCCAGAAGTGAGCTAAACTTGGTATGTCTCCAACTCCTAGAAATAACTTCATGCCCCATCTCCCTTACTTCCAGCTAGTAAGGATCAATAATTCCTAACAAAGTTTTGACACAGATTCCCAATTCGGGCATTCAGAACATATAGCACGTTGCTGTAAGCAAGCACATTCTCATTCAAAGTTGCAAGTTACTATGTAGGAACAAGTTTGTATAGGTATTTCAAAGATGCCCAGAACTGTGCTAAACTTGGTATGTGTCCAACTCCTAGAAATAACTTCATGCCCCAACTCCCTTACATACAGCTAGTAAGGATCACATAATTCCTAAAAAAATTTTGACACAGATTCCCAATTCGGGCATTCAGAACATATAGCACGTTGCTGTAAGCAAGCACATTCTCATTCAAAGTTGCAAGTTACTATGTAGGAACAAGTTTGTATAGGTATTTCAAAGATGCCCAGAACTGAGCTAAATTGGTATGTCTCCAACTCCTAGAAATAACTTCATGCCCCATCTCCCTTACTTCCAGCTAGTAAGGATCACATAATACCTAACAAAGATTTGACACAGATTCCCAATTCGGGCATTCAGAACATATAGCACGTTGCTGTAAGCAAGCACATTCTCATTCAAAGTTGCAAGTTACTATGTAGGAACAAGTTTGTATAGGTATTTCAAAGATGCCCAGAACTGTGCTAAACTTGGTATGTCTCCAACTCCTAGAAATAACTTCATGCCCCATCTCCCTTACTTCCAGCTAGTAAGGATCACATAATTCCTAACAAAGTTTTGACACAGATTCCCAATTCGGGCATTCAGAACATATAGCACGTTGCTGTAAGCAAGCACATTCTCATTCAAAGTTGCAAGTTACTATGTAGGAACAAGTTTGTATAGGTATTTCAAAGATGCCCAGAAGTAAGCTAAACTTGGAATGTCTCCAACTCCTAGAAATAACTTCATGCCCCATCTCCCTTACTTTCAGCTAGTAAGGATCACATAATTCCTAACAAAGTTTTGACACAGATTCCCAATTCGGGCATTCAGAACATATAGCACGTTGCTGTAAGCAAGCACATTCTCATTCAAAGTTGCAAGATACTATGTAGGAACAAGTTTGTATAGGTATTTCAAAGATGCCCAGAAGTGAGCTAAACTTTGTATGTCTCCAACTCCTAGAAATAACTTCATGCCCCATCTCCCTTACTTCCAGCTAGTAAGGATCAATAATTCCTAACAAAGTTTTGACACAGATTCCCAATTCGGGCATTCAGAACATATAGCACGTTGCTGTAAGCAAGCACATTCTCATTCAAAGTTGCAAGTTACTATGTAGGAACAAGTTTGTATAGGTATTTCAAAGATGCCCAGAACTGAGCTAAAGTGACTATGTCTCCAACTCCTAGAAATAACTTCATGCCCCATCTCCCTTACTTCCAGCTAGTAAGGATCACATAATTCCTAACAAAGTTTTGACACAGATTCCCAATTCGGGCATTCAGAACATGTAGCACGTTGCTGTAAGCAAGCACATTCTCATTCAAAGTTGCAAGTTCCTATGTAGGAACAAGTTTGTATAGGTATTTCAAAGTTGCCAAGAACTGAGCTAAACTTGGTATGTCTCCAACTCCTAGAAATAACTTCATGCCCCATCTCCCTTACTTCCATCTAGTAAGGATCACATAATTTCTAACAAAGTTTTGACACAGATTCCCAATTCGGGCATTCCGAACATATAGCACGTTGCAGTAAGCAAGCACATTCTCATTCAAAGTTGCAAGTTACTATGTGGGAACACGTTTGTATAGGTATTTCAAAGATGCCCAGAACTGAGCTAAACTTGGTATGTCTCCAACTCCTAGAAATAACTTCATGCCCCATCTCCCTTACTTCCAGCTAGTAAGGATCACATAATTCCTAACAAAGTTTTGACACAGATTCCCAATTCGGGCATTCAGAACATATAGCACGTTGCTGTAAGCAAGCACATTCTCATTCAAAGTTGAAAGTTACTATGTAGGAACAAGATTGTATAGGTATTTCAAAGATGCCCAGAAGTGAGCTAAACTTGGTATGTCTCCAACTCCTAGAAATAACTTCATGCCCCATCTCCATTACTTCCAGCTAGTAAGGATCAATAATTCCTAACAAAGTTTTGACACAGATTCCCAATTCGGGCATTCAGAACATATAGCACGTTGCTGTAAGCAAGCACATTCTCATTCAAAGTTGCAAGTTACTATGTAGGAACAAGTTTGTATAGGTATTTCAAAGATGCCCAGAACTGTGCTAAACTTGGTATGTGTCCAACTCCTAGAAATAACTTCATGCCCCAACTCCCTTACATACAGCTAGTAAGGATCACATAATTCCTAAAAAAATTTTGACACAGATTCCCAATTCGGGCATTCAGAACATATAGCACGTTGCTGTAAGCAAGCACATTCTCATTCAAAGTTGCAAGTTACTATGTAGGAACAAGTTTGTATAGGTATTTCAAAGATGCCCAGAACTGAGCTAAACTTGGTATGTCTCCAACTCCTAGAAATAACTTCATGCCCCATCTCCCTTACTTCCAGCTAGTAAGGATCACATAATTCCTAACAAAGATTTGACACAGATTCCCAATTCGGGCATTCAGAACATATAGCACGTTGCTGTAAGCAAGCACATTCTCATTCAAAGTTGCAAGTTACTATGTAGGAACAAGTTTGTATAGGTATTTCAAAGATGCCCAGAACTGTGCTAAACTTGGTATGTGTCCAACTCCTAGAAATAACTTCATGCCCCATCTCCATTACTTCCAGCCAGTAAGGGTCACATAATTCCTAACAAAGTTTTGACACAGATTCCCAAATCGGGCATTCAGAACATGTAGCACGTTGCTGTAAGCAAGCACATTCTCATTCAAAGTTGCAAGTTACTATGTAGGAACAAGTTTGTATAGGTATTTCAAAGATGCCCAGAACTGAGCTAAACTTGGTATGTCTCCAACTCCTAGAAATAACTTCATGCCCCATCTCCCTTGCTTCCAGCTAGTAAGGATCACATAATTCCTAACAAAGTTTTGACACAGATTCCCAATTCGGGCATTCAGAACATATAGCACGTTGCTGTAAGCAAGCACATTTTCATTCAAAGTTGCAAGTTACTATGTAGGAACAAGTTTGTATAGGTATTTCAAAGATGCCCAGAACTGAGCTAAATTGGTATGTCTCCAACTCCTAGAAATAACTTCATGCCCCATCTCCCTTACTTCCAGCTAGTAAGGATCACATAATACCTAACAAAGATTTGACACAGATTCCCAATTCGGGCATTCAGAACATATAGCACGTTGCTGTAAGCAAGCACATTCTCATTCAAAGTTGCAAGTTACTATGTAGGAACAAGTTTGTATAGGTATTTCAAAGATGCCCAGAACTGTGCTAAACTTGGTATGTCTCCAACTCCTAGAAATAACTTCATGCCCCATCTCCCTTACTTCCAGCTAGTAAGGATCACATAATTCCTAACAAAGTTTTGACACAGATTCCCAATTCGGGCATTCAGAACATATAGCACGTTGCTGTAAGCAAGCACATTCTCATTCAAAGTTGCAAGTTACTATGTAGGAACAAGTTTGTATAGGTATTTCAAAGATGCCCAGTACTGAGCTAAAGTGGGTATGTCTCCAACTCCTAGAAATAACTTCATGCCTCATCTCCCTTACTTCCAGCTAGTAAGGGTCACACAATTCCTAACAAAGTTTTGACACAGATTCCCAATTCGGGCATTCAGACCATGTACCACGTTGCTGTAAGCAAGCACATTCTCATTCAAAGTTGCAAGTTACTATGTAGGAACAAGTTTGTATAGGTATTTCAAAGATGTCCAGAACTGAGCTAAACTTGGTATGTCTCCAACTCCTAGATATAACTTCATGCCCCATCTCCCTTACTTCCAGCTAGTAAGGATCACATAATTCCTAACAAAGTTTTGACACAGATTCCCAATTCGGGCATTCCGAACATATAGCACGTTGCAGTAAGCAAGCACATTCTCATTCAAAGTTGCAAGTTACTATGTGGGAACACGTTTGTATAGGTATTTCAAAGATGCCCAGAACTGAGCTAAACTTGGTATGTCTCCAACTCCTAGAAATAACTTCATGCCCCATCTCCCTTACTTTCAGCTAGTAAGGATCACATAATTCCTAACAAAGTTTTGACACAGATTCCCAATTCGGGCATTCAGAACATATAGCACGTTGCTGTAAGCAAGCACATTCTCATTCAAAGTTGAAAGTTACTATGTAGGAACAAGATTGTATAGGTATTTCAAAGATGCCCAGAAGTGAGCTAAACTTGGTATGTCTCCAACTCCTAGAAATAACTTCATGCCCCATCTCCATTACTTCCAGCTAGTAAGGATCAATAATTCCTAACAAAGTTTTGACACAGATTCCCAATTCGGGCATTCAGAACATATAGCACGTTGCTGTAAGCAAGCACATTCTCATTCAAAGTTGCAAGTTACTATGTAGGAACAAGTTTGTATAGGTATTTCAAAGATGCCCAGAACTGTGCTAAACTTGGTATGTGTCCAACTCCTAGAAATAACTTCATGCCCCAACTCCCTTACATACAGCTAGTAAGGATCACATAATTCCTAAAAAAATTTTGACACAGATTCCCAATTCGGGCATTCAGAACATATAGCACGTTGCTGTAAGCAAGCACATTCTCATTCAAAGTTGCAAGTTACTATGTAGGAACAAGTTTGTATAGGTATTTCAAAGATGCCCAGAACTGAGCTAAACTTGGTATGTCTCCAACTCCTAGAAATAACTTCATGCCCCATCTCCCTTACTTCCAGCTAGTAAGGATCACATAATTCCTAACAAAGATTTGACACAGATTCCCAATTCGGGCATTCAGAACATATAGCACGTTGCTGTAAGCAAGCACATTCTCATTCAAAGTTGCAAGTTACTATGTAGGAACAAGTTTGTATAGGTATTTCAAAGATGCCCAGAACTGTGCTAAACTTGGTATGTGTCCAACTCCTAGAAATAACTTCATGCCCCATCTCCATTACTTCCAGCCAGTAAGGGTCACATAATTCCTAACAAAGTTTTGACACAGATTCCCAAATCGGGCATTCAGAACATGTAGCACGTTGCTGTAAGCAAGCACATTCTCATTCAAAGTTGCAAGTTACTATGTAGGAACAAGTTTGTATAGGTATTTCAAAGATGCCCAGAACTGAGCTAAACTTGGTATGTCTCCAACTCCTAGAAATAACTTCATGCCCCATCTCCCTTGCTTCCAGCTAGTAAGGATCACATAATTCCTAACAAAGTTTTGACACAGATTCCCAATTCGGGCATTCAGAACATATAGCACGTTGCTGTAAGCAAGCACATTTTCATTCAAAGTTGCAAGTTACTATGTAGGAACAAGTTTGTATAGGTATTTCAAAGATGCCCAGAACTGAGCTAAATTGGTATGTCTCCAACTCCTAGAAATAACTTCATGCCCCATCTCCCTTACTTCCAGCTAGTAAGGATCACATAATACCTAACAAAGATTTGACACAGATTCCCAATTCGGGCATTCAGAACATATAGCACGTTGCTGTAAGCAAGCACATTCTCATTCAAAGTTGCAAGTTACTATGTAGGAACAAGTTTGTATAGGTATTTCAAAGATGCCCAGAACTGTGCTAAACTTGGTATGTCTCCAACTCCTAGAAATAACTTCATGCCCCATCTCCCTTACTTCCAGCTAGTAAGGATCACATAATTCCTAACAAAGTTTTGACACAGATTCCCAATTCGGGCATTCAGAACATATAGCACGTTGCTGTAAGCAAGCACATTCTCATTCAAAGTTGCAAGTTACTATGTAGGAACAAGTTTGTATAGGTATTTCAAAGATGCCCAGAAGTAAGCTAAACTTGGAATGTCTCCAACTCCTAGAAATAACTTCATGCCCCATCTCCCTTACTTTCAGCTAGTAAGGATCACATAATTCCTAAGATGTTTTTACACAGATTCCCAATTCGGGCATTCAGAACATATAGCACGTTGCTGTAAGCAAGCACATTCTCATTCAAAGTTGCAAGTTACTATGTAGGAACAAGTTTGTATAGGTATTTCAAAGATGCCCAGAAGTGAGCTAAACTTTGTATGTCTCCAACTCCTAGAAATAACTTCATGCCCCATCTCCCTTACTTCCAGCTAGTAAGGATCAATAATTCCTAACAAAGTTTTGACACAGATTCCCAATTCGGGCATTCAGAACATATAGCACGTTGCTGTAAGCAAGCACATTCTCATTCAAAGTTGCAAGTTACTATGTAGGAACAAGTTTGTATAGGTATTTCAAAGATGCCCAGAACTGAGCTAAAGTGACTATGTCTCCAACTCCTAGAAATAACTTCATGCCCCATCTCCCTTACTTCCAGCTAGTAAGGATCACATAATTCCTAACAAAGTTTTGACACAGATTCCCAATTCGGGCATTCAGAACATGTAGCACGTTGCTGTAAGCAAGCACATTCTCATTCAAAGTTGCAAGTTCCTATGTAGGAACAAGTTTGTATAGGTATTTCAAAGATGCCAAGAACTGAGCTAAACTTGGTATGTCTCCAACTCCTAGAAATAACTTCATGCCCCATCTCCCTTACTTCCATCTAGTAAGGATCACATAATTTCTAACAAAGTTTTGACACAGAATCCCAATTCGGGCATTCAGAACATATAGCACGTTGCTGTAAGCAAGCATATTCTCATTCAAAGTTGCAAGTTACTATGTAGGAACAAGTTTGTATAGGTATTTCAAAGATGCCCAGAACTGAGCTAAACTTGGTATGTGTCCAACTCCTAGAAATAACTTCATGCCCCATCTCCCTTACTTCCAGCTAGTAAGGATCACATAATTCCTAACAAAGTTTTGACACAGATTCCCAATTCGGGCATTCATAACATATAGCACGTTGCTGTAAGCAAGCACATTCTCATTGAAAGTTGCAAGTTACTATGTAGGAACAAGTTTGTATAGGTATTTCAAAGATGCCCAGAACTGTGCTAAACTTGGTATGTGTCCAACTCCTAGAAATAACTTCATGCCCCATC
Organism: Diceros bicornis minor; assembly: GCF_020826845.1. Taxonomy (NCBI): domain Eukaryota; kingdom Metazoa; phylum Chordata; class Mammalia; order Perissodactyla; family Rhinocerotidae; genus Diceros; species Diceros bicornis. The sequence goes on from NW_026691542.1 coordinate 2,828,189, forward strand.
TCCCTTACTTCCAGCTAGTAAGGATCACATAATTCCTAACAAAGTTTTGACACAGATTCCCAATTCGGGCATTCAGAACATATAGCACGTTGCTGTAAGCAAGCACATTCTCCTTCAAAGTTGCAAGTTACTATGTAGGAACAAGTTTGTATAGGTATTTCAAAGATGCCCAGTACTGAGCTAAAGTGGGTATGTCTCCAACTCCTAGAAATAACTTCATGCCCCATCTCCATTACTTCCAGCTAGTAAGTGTCACATAATTCCTAACAAAGTTTGACACAGATTCCCAATTCGGGCATTCAGAACATGTAGCACGTTGCTGTAAGCAAGCACAATCTCATTCAAGTTGCAAGTTACTATGTAGGAACAAGTTTGTATAGGTATTTCAAAGATGCCCAGAACTGAGCTAAACTTGGTATGTCTCCAACTCCTAGAAATAACTTCATGCCCCATCTCCCTTACTTCCAGCTAGAAAGGATCACATAATTCCTAACAAAGTTTTGACACAGATTCCCAATTCGGGCATTCAGAACATATAGCACGTTGCCTTAAGCAAGCACATTCTCATTCAAAGTTGCAAGTTACTATGTAGGAACAAGTTTGTATAGGTATTTCAAAGATGCCCAGTACTGAGCTAAACTGGGTATGTCTCCAACTCCTAGAAATAACTTCATGCCCCATCTCCATTACTTTCAGCTAGTAAGGGTCACATAATTCCTAACAAAGTTTTGTCACAGATTCCCAATTCGGATATTCAGAACATGTAGCACGTTGCTGTAAGCAAGCACATTCTCATTCAAAGTTGCAAGTTACTATGTAGGAACAAGTTTGTATAGGAATTTCAAAGATGCCCAGAACTGAGCTAAACTTGGTATGTCTCCAACTCCTAGAGATAACTTCATGCCCCATCTCCCTTACTTCCAGCTAGTAAGGATCACATAATTCCTAACAAAGTTTTGACACAGATTCCCAATTCGGGCATTCAGAACATATAGCACGTTGCTGTAAGCAAGCACATTCTCATTCAAAGTTCAAGTTACTATGTAGGAACAAGTTTGTATAGGTATTTCAAAGATGCCCAGAACTGTGCTAAACTTGGTATGTGTCCAACTCCTAGAAATAACTTCATGCCCCAACTCCCTTACTTCCAGCTAGTAAGGATCACATAATTCCTAACAAAGTTTTGACACAGATTCCCAATTCGGGCATTCAGAACATATAGCACGTTGCTGTAAGCAAGCACATTCTCATTCAAATTTGCAAGTTACTATGTAGGAACAAGTTTGTATAGGTATTTCAAAGATGCCCAGAACTGAGCTAAACTTGGTATGTCTCCAAATCCTAGAAATAACTTCATGCCCCATCTCCCTTACTTCCAGCTAGTAAGTGTCACATAATTCCTAACAAAGTTTTGACACAGATTCCCAATTCGGGCATTCAGAACATGTAGCACGTTGCTGTAAGCAAGCACATTCTCATTCAAAGTTGCAAGTTACTATGTAGGAACAAGTTTGTATAGGTATTTCAAAGATGCCCAGAACTGAACTAAACTTGGGATGTCTCCAACTCCTAGAAATAACTTCATGCCCCATCTCCCTTACTTCCAGCTAGTAAGGATCACATAATTCCTAACAAAGTTTTGACACAGATTCCCAATTCGGGCATTCAGAACATATAGCACGTTGCTGTAAGCAAGCACATTCTCATTCAAAGTTGCAAGTTACTATGTAGGAACAAGTTTGTATAGGTATTTCAAAGATGCCCAGAACTGAGCTAAACTTGGTATGTCTCCAACTCCTAGAAATAACTTCATGCCCCATCTCCCTTACTTCCAGCTAGTAAGGATCACATAATTCCTAACAAAGTTTTGACACAGATTCCCAATTCGGGCATTCAGAACATATAGCACGTTGCTGTAAGCAAGCACATTCTCATTCAAAGTTGCAAGTTACTATGTAGGAACAAGTTTGTATAGGTATTTCAAAGATGCCCAGAACTGAGCTAAACATGGTATGTCTCCAACTCCTAGAGATAACTTCATGCCCCATCTCCCTTACTTCCAGCTAGTAAGGATCACATAATTCCTAACAAAGTTTTGACACAGATTCCCAATTCGAGCATTCAGAACATATAGCACGTTGCTGTAAGCAAGCACATTCTCATTCAAAGTTGCAAGTTACTATGTAGGAACAAGTTTGTATAGGTATTTGAAAGATGCCCAGAACTGTGCTAAACTTGGTATGTGTCCAACTCCTAGAAATAACTTCCTGCCCCAACTCCTTTACTTCCAGCTAGTAAGGATCACATAATTCCTAACAAAGTTTTGACACAGATTCCCAATTCGGGCATTCAGAACATATAGCACGTTGCTGTAAGCAAGCACATTCTCATTCAAATTTGCAAGTTACTATGTAGGAACAAGTTTGTATAGGTATTTCAAAGATGCCCAGAACTGAGCTAATCTTGGTATGTCTCCAACTCCTAGAAATAACTTCATGCCCCATCTCCCTTACTTCCAGCTAGTAAGGATCACATAATTCCTAACAAAGTTTTGACACAGATTCCCAATTCGGGCATTCAGAACATATAGCACGTTGCTGTAAGCAAGCACATTCTCATTCAAAGTTGCAAGTTACTATGTAGGAACAAGTTTGTATAGGTATTTCAAAGATGCCCAGAACTGAGCTAAACTTGGTATGTCTCCAACTCCTAGAAATAACTTCATGCCCCATCTCCCTTACTTCCAGCTAGTAAGGATCACATAATTCCTAACAAAGATTTGACACAGATTCCCAATTCGGGCATTCAGAACATATAGCACGTTGCTTTAAGCAAGCACATTCTCATTCAAAGTTGCAAGTTACTATGTAGGAACAAGTTTGTATAGGTATTTCAAAGATGCCCAGAACTGTGCTAAACTTGCTATGTGTCCAACTCCTAGAAATAACTTCATGCCACAACTCCCTTACTTCCAGTTAGTAAGGATCACATAATTCCTAACAAAATTTTGACACAGATTCCCAATTCGGGCATTCAGAACATATAGCACGTTGCTGTAAGCAAGCACATTCTCATTCAAAGTTGCAAGTTACTATGTAGGAACAAGTTTGTATAGGTATTTCAAAGATGCCCAGAACTGAGCTAAACTTGGTATGTCTCCAACTCCTAGAAATAACTTCATGCCCCATCTCCCTTACTTCCAGCTAGTAAGGATCACATAATTCCTAACAAAGTTTTGACACAGATTCCCAATTCGGGCATTCAGAACATATAGCACGTTGCTGTAAGCAAGCACATTCTCATTCAAAGTTGCAAGTTACTATGTAGGAACAAGTTTGTATAGGTATTTCAAAGATGCCCCGGAGTGAGCTAAACTTGGTATGTCTCCAACTCCTAGAAATAACTTCATGCCCCATCTGCCTTACTTCCAGCTAGTAAGGATCACATAATTCCTAACAAAGTTTTGACACAGATTCCCAATTCGGGCATTCAGATCATATAGCACGTTGCTGTAAGCAAGCACATTCTCATTCAAAGTTGCAAGTTACTATGTAGGAACAAGTTTTTATAGGTATTTCAAAGATGCCCAGAACGGTGCTAAACTTGGTATGTGTCCAACTCCTAGAAATAACTTCATGCCCCAACTCCCTTACTTCCAGCTAGTAAGGATCACATAATTCCTAACAAAGTTTTGACACAGATTCCCAATTCGGGCATTCAGAACATATAGCACGTTGCTGTAAGCAAGCACATTCTCATTCAAATTTGCAAGTTACTATGTAGGAACAAGTATGTATAGGTATTTCAAAGATGCCCAGAACTGAGCTAAACTTGGTATGTCTCCAACTCCTAGAAATAACTTCATGCCCCATCTCCCTTACTTCCAGCTAGTAAGGATCACATAATTCCTAACAAAGTTTTGACACAGATTCCCAATTCGGGCATTCAGAACATATAGCACGTTGCTGTAAGCAAGCACATTCTCATTCAAAGTTGCAAGTTACTATGTAGGAACAAGTTTGTATAAGTATTTCAAAGATGCCCAGAACTGTGCTAAACTTGGTATGTGTCCAACTCCTAGAAATAACTTCATGCCCCAACTCACTTACTTCCAGCTAGTAAGGATCACATAATTCCTAACAAAGATTTGACACAGATTCCCAATTCGGGCATTCAGAACATATAGCACGTTGCTGTAAGCAAGCACATTCTCATTCAAAGTTGCAAGTTACTATGTAGTAACAAGTTTGTATAGGTATTTCGAAGATGCCCAGAACTGAGCTAAACTTGGTATGTCTCCAACTCCTAGAAATAACTTCATGCCCCATCTCCCTTACTTCCAGCTAGTAAGGATCACATAATTCCTAACAAAGTTTTGACACAGATTCCCAATTCGGGCATTCAGAACATGTAGCACGTTGCTGTAAGCAAGCACATTCTCATTCAAAGTTGCAAGTTACTATGTAGGAACAAGTTTGTATAGGTATTTCAATGATGCCCAGAACTGAGCTAAATTTGGTATGTCTCCAACTCCTAGAAATAACTTCATGCCCCATCTCCCTTACTTCCAGCTAGTAAGGATCACATAATTCCTAACAAAGTTTTGACACAGATTCCCAATTCTGGCATTCAGAACCTATAGCACGTTGCTGTAAGCAAGCACATTCTCATTCAAAGTTGCAAGTTACTATGTAGGAACAAGTTTGTATAGGTATTTCAAAGATGCCCCGAAGTGAGCTAAACTTGGTATGTCTCCAACTCCTAGAAATAACTTCATGCCCCATCTCCCTTACTTCCAGCTAGTAAGGATCACAAAATTCCTAACAAAGTTTTGACACAGATTCCCAATTCGGGCATTCAGAACATATAGCACGTTGCTGTAAGCAAGCACATTCTCATTCAAAGTTGCAAGTTACTATGTAGGAACAAGTTTGTATAGGTATTTCAAAGATGCCCAGAACTGTGCTAAACTTGGTATGTGTCCAACTCCTAGAAATAACTTCATGCCCCAACTCCCTTACTTCCAGCTAGTAAGGATCACATAATTCCTAAGAAAGTTTTGACACAGATTCCCAATTCGGGCATTCAGAACATATAGCACGTTGCTGTAAGCAAGCACATTCTCATTCAAATTTGCAAGTTACTATGTAGGAACAAGTATGTATAGGTATTTCAAAGATGCCCAGAACTGAGCTAAACTTGGTATGTCTCCAACTCCTAGAAATAACTTCATGCCCCATCTCCCTTACTTCCAGCTAGTAAGGATCACATAATTCCTAACAAAGTTTTGACACAGATTCCCAATTCGGGCATTCAGAACATATAGCACGTTGCTGTAAGCAAGCACATTCTCATTCAAAGTTGCAAGTTACTATGTAGGAACAAGTTTGTATAGGTATTTCAAAGATGCCCAATACTGAGCTAAAGTGGGTATGTCTCCAACTCCTAGAAATAACTTCATGCCCCATCTCCCTTACTTTCAGCTAGTAAGGGTCACATAATTCCTAACAAAGTTTTGACACAGATTCCCATTTCGGGCATTCAGAACATGTAGCACGTTGCTGTAAGCAAGCACATTCTCATTCAAAGTTGCAAGTTACTATGTAGGAACAAGTTTGTATAGGTATTTCAAAGATGCCCAGAACTGAGCTAAACTTGGTATGTCTCCAACTCCTAGAAATAACTTCATGCCCCATCTCCCTTACTTCCAGCTAGTAAGGATCACATAATTCCTAACAAAGTTTTGACACAGATTCCCAATTCGGGCATTCAGAACATATAGCACGTTGCTGTAAGCAAGCACATAGTCATTCAAAGTTGCAAGTTACTATGCAGGAACAAGTTTGTATAGGTATTTCAAAGATGCCCAGAACTGTGCTAAAATTGGTTTGTGTCAAACTCCTAGAAATAACTTCATGCCCCAACTCACTTACTTCCAGCTAGTAAGGATCACATAATTCCTAACAAAATTTTGACACAGATTCCCAATTCGGGCATTCAGAACATATAGCACGTTGCTGTAAGCAAGCACATTCTCATTCAAAGTTGCAAGTTACTATGTAGTAACAAGTTTGTATAGGTATTTCAAAGATGCCCAGAACTGAGCTAAACTTGGTATGTCTCCAACTCCTAGAAATAACTTCATGCCCCATCTCCCTTACTTCCAGCTAGTAAGGATCACATAATTCCTAACAAAGTTTTGACACAGATTCCCAATTCGGGCATTCAGAACATATAGCACGTTGCTGTAAGCAAGCACATTCTCATTCAAAGTTGCAAGTTACTATGTAGGAACAAGTTTGTATAGGTATTTCAAAGATGCCCAGAACTGAGCTAAACTTGGTATGTCTCCAACTCCTAGAAATAACTTCATGCCCCATCTCCCTTACTTCCAGCTAGTAAGGATCACATAATTCCTAACAATGATTTGACACAGATTCCCAATTCGGGCATTCAGAACATATAGCACGTTGCTGTAAGCAAGCACATTCTCATTCAAAGTTGCAAGTTACTATGTAGGAACAAGTTTGTATAGGTATTTCAAAGATGCCCAGAACTGTGCTAAACTTGGTATGTGTCCAACTCCTAGAAATAACTTCATGCCCCAACTCCCTTACTTCCAGCAAGTAAGGATCACATAATTCCTAACAAAATTTTGACACAGATTCCCAATTCGGGCATTCAGAACATATAGCACGTTGCTGTAAGCAAGCACATTCTCATTCAAAGTTGCAAGTTACTATGTAGGAACAAGTTTGTATAGGTATTTCAAAGATGCCCAGAACTGAGCTAAACTTGGTATGTCTCCAACTGCTAGAAATAACTTCATGCCCCATCTCCCTTACTTCCAGCTAGTAAGGATCACATAATTCCTAACAAAGTTTTGACACAGATTCCCAATTCGGGCATTCAGAACATATAGCACGTTGCTGTAAGCAAGCACATTCTCATTCAAAGTTGCAAGTTACTATGTAGGAACAAGTTTGTATAGGTATTTCAAAGATGCCCCGAAGTGAGCTAAACTTGGTATGTCTCCAACTCCTAGAAATAACTTCATGCCCCATCTGCCTTACTTCCAGCTAGTAAGGATCACATAATTCCTAACAAAGTTTTGACACAGATTCCCAATTCGGGCATTCAGAACATATAGCACGTTGCTGTAAGCAAGCACATTCTCATTCAAAGTTGCAAGTTACTATGTAGGAACAAGTTTGTATAGGTATTTCAAAGATGCCCAGAACTGTGCTAAACTTGGTATGTGTCCAACTCCTAGAAATAACTTCATGCCCCAACTCCCTTACTTCCAGAGAGTAAGGATCACATAATTCCTAACAAAGTTTTGACACAGATTCCCAATTCGGGCATTCAGAACATATAGCACGTTGCTGTAAGCAAGCACATTCTCATTCAAATTTGCAAGTTACTATGTAGGAACAAGTATGTATAGGTATTTCAAAGATGCCCAGAACTGAGCTAAACTTGGTATGTCTCCAACTCCTAGAAATAACATCATGCCCCATCTCCCTTACTTCCAGCTAGTAAGGATCACATAATTCCTAACAAAGTTTTGACACAGATTCCCAATTCGGGCATTCAGAACATATAGCACGTTGCTGTAAGCAAGCACATTCTCATTCAAAGTTGCAAGTTACTATGTAGGAACAAGTTTGTATAGGTATTTCAAAGATGCCCAGAACTGTGCTAAACTTGGTCTGTGTCCAACTCCTAGAAATAACTTCATGCCCCAACTCCCTTACTTCCAGCTAGTAAGGATCACATAATTCCTAACAAAATTTTGACACAGATTCCCAATTCGGGCATTCAGAACATATAGCACGTTGCTGTAAGCAAGCACATTCTCATTCAAAGTTGCAAGTTACTATGTAGTAACAAGTTTGTATAGGTATTTCGAAGATGCCCAGAACTGAGCTAAACTTGGTATGTCTCCAACTCCTAGAAATAACTTCATGCCCCATCTCCCTTACTTCCAGCTAGTAAGGATCACATAATTCCTAACAAAGTTTTGACACAGATTCCCAATTCGGGCATTCAGAACATATAGCACGTTGCTGTAAGCAAGCACATTCTCATTCAAAGTTGCAAGTTACTATGTAGGAACAAGTTTGTATAGGTATTTCAAAGATGCCCAGTACTGAGCTAAAGTGGGTATGTCTCGAACTCCTAGAAATAACTTCATGCCCCATCTCCCTTACTTCCAGCTAGTAAGGGTCACATAATTCCTAACAAAGTTTTGACACAGATTCCCAATTCGGGCATTCAGAACATATAGCACGTTGCTGTAAGCAAGCACATTCTCATTCAAAGTTGCAAGTTACTATGTAGGAACAAGTTTGTATAGGTATTTCAAAGATGCCCCGAAGTGAGCTAAACTTGGTATGTCTCCAACTCCTAGAAATAACTTCATGCCCCATCTCCCTTACTTCCAGCTAGTAAGGATCACAAAATTCCTAACAAAGTTTTGACACAGATTCCCAATTCGGGCATTCAGAACATATAGCACGTTGCTGTAAGCAAGAACATTCTCATTCAAAGTTGCAAGTTACTATGTAGGAACAAGTTTGTATAGGTATTTCAAAGATGCCCAGAACTGTGCTAAACTTGGTATGTGTCCAACTCCTAGAAATAACTTCATGCCCCAACTCCCTTACTTCCAGCTAGTAAGGATCACATAATTCCTAACAAAGTTTTGACACAGATTCCCAATTCGGGCATTCAGAACATATAGCACGTTGCTGTAAGCAAGCACATTCTCATTCAAATTTGCAAGTTACTATGTAGGAACAAGTATGTATAGGTATTTCAAAGATGCCCAGAACTGAGCTAAACTTGGTATGTCTCCAACTCCTAGAAATAACTTCATGCCCCATCTCCCTTACTTCCAGCTAGTAAGGATCACATAATTTCTAACAAAGTTTTGACACAGATTCCCAATTCGGGCATTCAGAACATATAGCACGTTGCTGTAAGCAAGCACATTCTCATTCAAAGTTGCAAGTTACTATGTAGGAACAAGTTTGTATAGGTATTTCAAAGATGCCCAGTACTGAGCTAAAGTGGGTATGTCTCCAACTCCTAGAAATAACTTCATGCCCCATCTCCCTTACTTCCAGCTAGTAAGGGTTACATAATTCCTAACAAAGATTTGACACAGATTCCCATTTCGGGCATTCAGAACATGTAGCACGTTGCTGTAAGCAAGCACATTCTCATTCAAAGTTGCAAGTTACTATGTAGGAACAAGTTTGTATAGGTATTTCAAAGATGCCCAGAACTGAGCTAAACTTGGTATGTCTCCAACTCCTAGAAATAACTTCATGCCCCAACTCCCTTACTTCCAGCTAGTAAGGATCACATAATTCCTAACAAAGTTTTGACACAGATTCCCAATTCGGGCATTCAGAACATATAGCACGTTGCTGTAAGCAAGCACATTCTCATTCAAATTTGCAAGTTACTATGTAGGAACAAGTATGTATAGGTATTTCAAAGATGCCCAGAACTGAGCTAAACTTGGTATGTCTCCAACTCCTAGAAATAACATCATGCCCCATCTCCCTTACTTCCAGCTAGTAAGGATCACATAATTCCTAACAAAGTTTTGACACAGATTCCCAATTCGGGCATTCAGAACATATAGCACGTTGCTGTAAGCAAGCACATTCTCATTCAAAGTTGCAAGTTACTATGTAGGAACAAGTTTGTATAGGTATTTCAAAGATGCCCAGAACTGTGCTAAACTTGGTCTGTGTCCAACTCCTAGAAATAACTTCATGCCCCAACTCCCTTACTTCCAGCTAGTAAGGATCACATAATTCCTAACAAAATTTTGACACAGATTCCCAATTCGGGCATTCAGAACATATAGCACGTTGCTGTAAGCAAGCACATTCTCATTCAAAGTTGCAAGTTACTATGTAGTAACAAGTTTGTATAGGTATTTCGAAGATGCCCAGAACTGAGCTAAACTTGGTATGTCTCCAACTCCTAGAAATAACTTCATGCCCCATCTCCCTTACTTCCAGCTAGTAAGGATCACATAATTCCTAACAAAGTTTTGACACAGATTCCCAATTCGGGCATTCAGAACATATAGCACGTTGCTGTAAGCAAGCACATTCTCATTCAAAGTTGCAAGTTACTATGTAGGAACAAGTTTGTATAGGTATTTCAAAGATGCCCAGTACTGAGCTAAAGTGGGTATGTCTCGAACTCCTAGAAATAACTTCATGCCCCATCTCCCTTACTTCCAGCTAGTAAGGGTCACATAATTCCTAACAAAGTTTTGACACAGATTCCCAATTCGGGCATTCAGAACATATAGCACGTTGCTGTAAGCAAGCACATTCTCATTCAAAGTTGCAAGTTACTATGTAGGAACAAGTTTGTATAGGTATTTCAAAGATGCCCCGAAGTGAGCTAAACTTGGTATGTCTCCAACTCCTAGAAATAACTTCATGCCCCATCTCCCTTACTTCCAGCTAGTAAGGATCACAAAATTCCTAACAAAGTTTTGACACAGATTCCCAATTCGGGCATTCAGAACATATAGCACGTTGCTGTAAGCAAGAACATTCTCATTCAAAGTTGCAAGTTACTATGTAGGAACAAGTTTGTATAGGTATTTCAAAGATGCCCAGAACTGTGCTAAACTTGGTATGTGTCCAACTCCTAGAAATAACTTCATGCCCCAACTCCCTTACTTCCAGCTAGTAAGGATCACATAATTCCTAACAAAGTTTTGACACAGATTCCCAATTCGGGCATTCAGAACATATAGCACGTTGCTGTAAGCAAGCACATTCTCATTCAAATTTGCAAGTTACTATGTAGGAACAAGTATGTATAGGTATTTCAAAGATGCCCAGAACTGAGCTAAACTTGGTATGTCTCCAACTCCTAGAAATAACTTCATGCCCCATCTCCCTTACTTCCAGCTAGTAAGGATCACATAATTTCTAACAAAGTTTTGACACAGATTCCCAATTCGGGCATTCAGAACATATAGCACGTTGCTGTAAGCAAGCACATTCTCATTCAAAGTTGCAAGTTACTATGTAGGAACAAGTTTGTATAGGTATTTCAAAGATGCCCAGTACTGAGCTAAAGTGGGTATGTCTCCAACTCCTAGAAATAACTTCATGCCCCATCTCCCTTACTTCCAGCTAGTAAGGGTTACATAATTCCTAACAAAGATTTGACACAGATTCCCATTTCGGGCATTCAGAACATGTAGCACGTTGCTGTAAGCAAGCACATTCTCATTCAAAGTTGCAAGTTACTATGTAGGAACAAGTTTGTATAGGTATTTCAAAGATGCCCAGAACTGAGCTAAACTTGGTATGTCTCCAACTCCTAGAAATAACTTCATGCCCCATCTCCCTTACTTCCAGCTAGTAAGGATCACATAATTCCTAACAAAGTTTTGACACAGATTCCCAATTCGGGCATTCAGAACATATAGCACGTTGCTGTAAGCAAGCACATAGTCATTCAAAGTTGCAAGTTACTATGAAGGAACAAGTTTGTATAGGTATTTCAAAGATGCCCAGAACTGTGCTAAAATTGGTATGTGTCAAACTCCTAGAAATAACTTCATGCCCCAACTCACTTACTTCCAGCTAGTAAGGATCACATAATTCCTAACAAAATTTTGACACAGATTCCCAATTCGGGCATTCAGAACATATAGCACGTTGCTGTAAGCAAGCACATTCTCATTCAAAGTTGCAAGTTACTATGTAGTAACAAGTTTGTATAGGTATTTCAAAGATGCCCAGAACTGAGCTAAAATTGGTATGTCTCCAACTGCTAGAAATAACTTCATGCCCCATCTCCCTTACTTCCAGCTAGTAAGGATCACATAATTCCTAACAAAGTTTTGACACAGATTCCCAATTCGGGCATTCAGAACATATAGCACGTTGCTGTAAGCAAGCACATTCTCATTCAAAGTTGCAAGTTACTATGTAGGAACAAGTTTGTATAGGTATTTCAAAGATGCCCAGAACTGAGCTAAACTTGGTATGTCTCCAACTCCTAGAAATAACTTCATGCCCCATCTCCCTTACTTCCAGCTAGTAAGGATCACATAATTCCTAACAAAGATTTCACACAGATTCCCAATTCGGGCATTCAGAACATATAGCACGTTGCTGTAAGCAAGCACATTCTCATTCAAAGTTGCAAGTTACTATGTAGGAACAAGTTTGTATAGGTATTTCAAAGATGCCCAGAACTGTGCTAAACTTGGTATGTGTCCAACTCCTAGAAATAACTTCATGCCCCAACTCCCTTACTTCCAGCAAGTAAGGATCACATAATTCCTAACAAAATTTTGACACAGATTCCCAATTCGGGCATTCAGAACATATAGCACGTTGCTGTAAGCAAGCACATTCTCATTCAAAGTTGCAAGTTACTATGTAGGAACAAGTTTGTATAGGTATTTCAAAGATGCCCAGAACTGAGCTAAACTTGGTATGTCTCCAACTGCTAGAAATAACTTCATGCCCCATCTCCCTTACTTCCAGCTAGTAAGGATCACATAATTCCTAATAAAGTTTTGACACAGATTCCCAATTCGGGCATTCAGAACATATAGCACGTTGCTGTAAGCAAGCACATTCTCATTCAAAGTTGCAAGTTACTATGTAGGAACAAGTTTGTATAGGTATTTCAAAGATGCCCCGAAGTGAGCTAAACTTGGTATGTCTCCAACTCCTAGAAATAACTTCATGCCCCATCTGCCTTACTTCCAGCTAGTAAGGATCACATAATTCCTAACAAAGTTTTGACACAGATTCCCAATTCGGGCATTCAGAACATATAGCACGTTGCTGTAAGCAAGCACATTCTCATTCAAAGTTGCAAGTTACTATGTAGTAACAAGTTTGTATAGGTATTTCGAAGATGCCCAGAACTGAGCTAAACTTGGTATGTCTCCAACTCCTAGAAATAACTTCATGCCCCATCTCCCTTACTTCCAGCTAGTAAGGATCACATAATTCCTAACAAAGTTTTGACACAGATTCCCAATTCGGGCATTCAGAACATATAGCACGTTGCTGTAAGCAAGCACATTCTCATTCAAAGTTGCACGTTACTATGTAGGAACAAGTTTGTATAGGTATTTCAAAGATGCCCAGAACTGAGCTAAACTTGGTATGTCTCCAACTCCTAGAAATAACTTCATGCCCCATCTCCCTTACTTACAGCTAGTAAGGATCACATAATTCCTAACAAAGTTTTGACACAGATTCCTAATTCGGGCATTCAGAACATATAGCACGTTGCTGTAAGCAAGCACATAGTCATTCAAAGTTGCAAGTTACTATGAAGGAACAAGTTTGTATAGGTATTTCAAAGATGCCCAGAACTGTGCTAAAATTGGTATGTGTCAAACTCCTAGAAATAACTTCATGCCCCAACTCACTTACTTCCAGCTAGTAAGGATCACATAATTCCTAACAAAATTTTGACACAGATTCCCAATTCGGGCATTCAGAACATATAGCACGTTGCTGTCAGCAAGCACATTCTCATTCAAAGTTGCAAGTTACTATGTAGTAACAAGTTTGTATAGGTATTTCAAAGATGCCCAGAACTGAGCTAAACTTGGTATGTCTCCAACTGCTAGAAATAACTTCATGCCCCATCTCCCTTACTTCCAGCTAGTAAGGATCACATAATTCCTAACAAAGTTTTGACACAGATTCCCAATTCGGGCATTCAGAACATATAGCACGTTGCTGTAAGCAAGCACATTCTCATTCAAAGTTGCAAGTTACTATGTAGGAACAAGTTTGTATAGGTATTTCAAAGATGCCCAGAACTGAGCTAAACTTGGTATGTCTCCAACTCCTAGAAATAACTTCATGCCCCTTCTCCCTTACTTCCAGCTAGTAAGGATCACATAATTCCTAACAAAGATTTGACACAGATTCCCAATTCGGGCATTCAGAACATATAGCACGTTGCTGTAAGCAAGCACATTCTCATTCAAAGTTGCAAGTTACTATGTAGGAACAAGTTTGTATAGGTATTTCAAAGATGCCCAGAACTGTGCTAAACTTGGTATGTGTCCAACTCCTAGAAATAACTTCATGCCCCAACTCCCTTACTTCCAGCTAGTAAGGATCACATAATTCCTAACAAAATTTTGACACAGATTCCCAATTCGGGCATTCAGAACATATAGCACGTTGCTGTAAGCAAGCACATTCTCATTCAAAGTTGCAAGTTACTATGTAGGAACAAGTTTGTATAGGTATTTCAAAGATGCCCAGAACTGAGCTAAACTTGGTATGTCTCCAACTCCTAGAAATAACTTCATGCCCCATCTCCCTTACTTCCAGCTAGTAAGGATCACATAATTCCTAACAAAGTTTTGACACAGATTCCCAATTTGGGGATTCAGAACATATAGCACGTTGCTGTAAGCAAGCACATTCTCATTCAAAGTTGCAAGTTACTATGTAGGAACAAGTTTGTATAGGTATTTCAAAGATGCCCAGAACTGAGCTAAACTTGGTATGTCTCCAACTCCTAGAAATAACTTCATGCCCCATCTCCCTTACTTCCAGCTAGTAAGGAGCACATAATTCCTAACAAAGTTTTGACACAGATTCCCAATTCGGGCATTCAGAACATATAGCACGTTGCTGTAAGCAAGCACATTCTCATTCAAAGTTGCAAGTTACTATGTAGGAACAAGTTTGTATAGGTATTTCAAAGATGCCCAGAACTGTGCTAAAATTGGTATGTGTCAAACTCCTAGAAATAACTTCATGCCCCAACTCACTTACATCCAGCTAGTAAGGATCACATAATTCCTAACAAAATTTTGACACAGATTCCCAATTCGGGCATTCAGAACATATAGCACGTTGCTGTAAGCAAGCACATTCTCATTCAAAGTTGAAAGTTACTATGTAGTAACAAGTTTGTATAGGTATTTCAAAGATGCCCAGAACTGAGCTAAACTTGGTATGTCTCCAACTGCTAGAAATAACTTCATGCCCCATCTCCCTTACTTCCAGCTAGTAAGGATCACATAATTCCTAACAAAGTTTTGACACAGATTCCCAATTCGGGCATTCAGTACATATAGCACGTTGCTGTAAGCAAGCACATTCTCATTCAAAGTTGCAAGTTACTATGTAGGAACAAGTTTGTATAGGTATTTCAAAGATGCCCAGAACTGAGCTAAACTTGGTATGTCTCCAACTCCTAGAAATAACTTGATGCCCCTTCTCCCTTACTTCCAGCTAGTAAGGATCACATAATTCCTAACAAAGATTTGACACAGATTCCCAATTCGGGCATTCAGAACATATAGCACGTTGCTGTAAGCAAGCACATTCTCATTCAAATTTGCAAGTTACTATGTAGGAACAAGTTTGTATAGGTATTTCAAAGATGCCCAGAACTGTGCTAAACTTGGTATGTGTCCAACTCCTAGAAATAACTTCATGCCCCAACTCCCTTACTTCCAGCTAGTAAGGATCACATAATTCCGAACAAAATTTTGACACAGATTCCCAATTCGGGCATTCAGAACATATAGCACGTTGCTGTAAGCAAGCACATTCTCATTCAAAGTTGCAAGTTACTATGTAGGAACAAGTTTGTATAGGTATTTCAAAGATGCCCAGAACTGAGCTAAACTTGGTATGTCTCCAACTGCTAGAAATAACTTCATGCCCCATCTCCCTTACTTCCAGCTAGTAAGGATCACATAATTCCTAACAAAATTTTGACACAGATTCCCAATTCGGGCCTTCAGAACATATAGCACGTTGCTGTAAGCAAGCACATTCTCATTCAAAGTTGCAAGTTACTATGTAGTAACAAGTTTGTATAGGTATTTCGAAGATGCCCAGAACTGAGCTAAACTTGGTATGTCTCCAACTGCTAGAAATAACTTCATGCCCCATCTCCCTTACTTCCAGCTAGTAAGGATCACATAATTCCTAACAAAGTTTTGACACAGATTCCCAATTCGGGCATTCAGAACATATAGCACGTTGCTGTAAGCAAGCACATTCTCATTCAAAGTTGCAAGTTACTATGTAGGAACAAGTTTGTATAGGTATTTCAAAGATGCCCAGAACTGTGCTAAACTTGGTATGTGTCCAACTCCTAGAAATAACTTCATGCCCCAACTCCCTTACTTCCAGCTAGTAAGGATCACATAATTCCTAACAAAATTTTGACACAGATTCCCAATTCGGGCATTCAGAACATATAGCACGTTGCGGTAAGCAAGCACATTCTCATTCAAAGTTGCAAGTTACTATGTAGTAACAAGTTTGTATAGGTATTTCGAAGATGCCCAGAACTGAGCTAAACTTGGTATGTGTCCAACTCCTAGAAATAACTTCATGCCCCATCTCCCTTACTTCCAGCTAGTAAGGATCACATAATTCCTAACAAAGTTTTGACACAGATTCCCAATTCGGGCATTCAGAACATATAGCACGTTACTGTAAGCAAGCACATTTTCATTCAAAGTTGCAAGTTACTATGTAGGAACAAGTTAGTATAGGTATTTCAAAGATGCCCAGAACTGAGCTAAACTTGGTATGTCTCCAACTCCTAGAAATAACTTCATGCCCCATCTCCCTTACTTCCAGCTAGTAAGGATCACATAATTCCTAACAAAGATTTGACACAGATTCCCAATTCGGGCATTCAGAACATATAGCACGTTGCTGTAAGCAAGCACATTCTCATTCAAAGTTGCAAGTTACTATGTAGGAACAAGTTTGTATAGGTATTTCAAAGATGCCCAGAACTGTGCTAAACTTGGTATGTGTCCAACTCCTAGAAATAACTTCATGCCCCAACTCCCTTACTTCCAGCTAGTAAGGATCACATAATTCCTAACAAAATTTTGACACAGATTCCCAATTCGGGCATTCAGAACATATAGCACGTTGCTGTAAGCAAGCACATTCTCATTAAAAGTTGCAAGTTACTATGTAGGAACAAGTTTGTATAGGTATTTCAAAGATGCCAAGAACTGAGCTAAACTTGGTATGTCTCCAACTCCTAGAAATAACTTCATGCCCCATCTCCCTTACTTCCATCTAGTAAGGATCACATAATTTCTAACAAAGTTTTGACACAGAATCCCAATTCGGGCATTCAGAACATATAGCACGTTGCTGTAAGCAAGCATATTCTCATTCAAAGTTGCAAGTTACTATGTAGGAACAAGTTTGTATAGGTATTTCAAAGATGCCCAGAACTGAGCTAAACTTGGTATGTGTCCAACTCCTAGAAATAACTTCATGCCCCATCTCCCTTACTTCCAGCTAGTAAGGATCACATAATTCCTAACAAAGTTTTGACACAGATTCCCAATTCGGGCATTCATAACATATAGCACGTTGCTGTAAGCAAGCACATTCTCATTGAAAGTTGCAAGTTACTATGTAGGAACAAGTTTGTATAGGTATTTCAAAGATGCCCAGAACTGTGCTAAACTTGGTATGTGTCCAACTCCTAGAAATAACTTCATGCCCCATCTCCCTTACTTCCAGCTAGTAAGGATCACATAATTCCTAACAAAGATTTGACACAGATTCCCAATTCGGGCATTCAGAACATATAGCACGTTGCTGTAAGCAAGCACATTCTCCTTCAAAGTTGCAAGTTACTATGTAGGAACAAGTTTGTATAGGTATTTCAAAGATGCCCAGTACTGAGCTAAAGTGGGTATGTCTCCAACTCCTAGAAATAACTTCATGCCCCATCTCCATTACTTCCAGCTAGTAAGTGTCACATAATTCCTAACAAAGTTTGACACAGATTCCCAATTCGGGCATTCAGAACATGTAGCACGTTGCTGTAAGCAAGCACAATCTCATTCAAGTTGCAAGTTACTATGTAGGAACAAGTTTGTATAGGTATTTCAAAGATGCCCAGAACTGAGCTAAACTTGGTATGTCTCCAACTCCTAGAAATAACTTCATGCCCCATCTCCCTTACTTCCAGCTAGAAAGGATCACATAATTCCTAACAAAGTTTTGACACAGATTCCCAATTCGGGCATTCAGAACATATAGCACGTTGCCTTAAGCAAGCACATTCTCATTCAAAGTTGCAAGTTACTATGTAGGAACAAGTTTGTATAGGTATTTCAAAGATGCCCAGTACTGAGCTAAACTGGGTATGTCTCCAACTCCTAGAAATAACTTCATGCCCCATCTCCATTACTTTCAGCTAGTAAGGGTCACATAATTCCTAACAAAGTTTTGACACAGATTCCCAATTCGGATATTCAGAACATGTAGCACGTTGCTGTAAGCAAGCACATTCTCATTCAAAGTTGCAAGTTACTATGTAGGAACAAGTTTGTATAGGTATTTCAAAGATGCACAGAACTGAGCTAAACTTGGTATGTCTCCAACTCCTAGAAATAACTTCATGCCCCATCTCCCTTACTTCCAGCTAGTAAGGATCACATAATTCCTAACAAAGTTTTGACACAGATTCCCAATTCGGGCATTCAGGACATATAGCACGTTGCTGTAAGCAAGCACATTCTCATTCAATGTTGCAAGTTACTATGTAGGAACAAGTTTGTATAGGAATTTCAAAGATGCCCAGAACTGAGCTAAACTTGGTATGTCTCCAACTCCTAGAGATAACTTCATGCCCCATCTCCCTTACTTCCAGCTAGTAAGGATCACATAATTCCTAACAAAGTTTTGACACAGATTCCCAATTCGGGCATTCAGAACATATAGCACGTTGCTGTAAGCAAGCACATTCTCATTCAAAGTTCAAGTTACTATGTAGGAACAAGTTTGTATAGGTATTTCAAAGATGCCCAGAACTGTGCTAAACTTGGTATGTGTCCAACTCCTAGAAATAACTTCATGCCCCAACTCCCTTACTTCCAGCTAGTAAGGATCACATAATTCCTAACAAAGTTTTGACACAGATTCCCAATTCGGGCATTCAGAACATATAGCACGTTGCTGTAAGCAAGCACATTCTCATTCAAATTTGCAAGTTACTATGTAGGAACAAGTTTGTATAGGTATTTCAAAGATGCCCAGAACTGAGCTAAACTTGGTATGTCTCCAACTTCTAGAAATAACTTCATGCCCCATCTCCCTTACTTCCAGCTAGTAAGTGTCACATAATTCCTAACAAAGTTTTGACACAGATTCCCAATTCGGGCATTCAGAACATGTAGCACGTTGCTGTAAGCAAGCACATTCTCATTCAAAGTTGCAAGTTACTATGTAGGAACAAGTTTGTATAGGTATTTCAAAGATGCCCAGAACTGAACTAAACTTGGGATGTCTCCAACTCCTAGAAATAACTTCATGCCCCATCTCCCTTACTTCCAGCTAGTAAGGATCACATAATTCCTAACAAAGTTTTGACACAGATTCCCAATTCGGGCATTCAGAACATATAGCACGTTGCTGTAAGCAAGCACATTCTCATTCAAAGTTGCAAGTTACTATGTAGGAACAAGTTTGTATAGGTATTTCAAAGATGCCCAGAACTGAGCTAAACTTGGTATGTCTCCAACTCCTAGAAATAACTTCATGCCCCATCTCCCTTACTTCCAGCTAGTAAGGATCACATAATTCCTAACAAAGTTTTGACACAGATTCCCAATTCGGGCATTCAGAACATATAGCACGTTGCTGTAAGCAAGCACATTCTCATTCAAAGTTGCAAGTTACTATGTAGGAACAAGTTTGTATAGGTATTTCAAAGATGCCCAGAACTGAGCTAAACATGGTATGTCTCCAACTCCTAGAGATAACTTCATGCCCCATCTCCCTTACTTCCAGCTAGTAAGGATCACATAATTCCTAACAAAGTTTTGACACAGATTCCCAATTCGGGCATTCAGAACATATAGCACGTTGCTGTAAGCAAGCACATTCTCATTCAAAGTTGCAAGTTACTATGTAGGAACAAGTTTGTATAGGTATTTGAAAGATGCCCAGAACTGTGCTAAACTTGGTATGTGTCCAACTCCTAGAAATAACTTCCTGCCCCAACTCCCTTACTTCCAGCTAGTAAGGATCACATAATTCCTAACAAAGTTTTGACACAGATTCCCAATTCTGGCATTCAGAACATATAGCACGTTGCTGTAAGCAAGCACATTCTCATTCAAATTTGCAAGTTACTATGTAGGAACAAGTTTGTATAGGTATTTCAAAGATGCCCAGAACTGAGCTAATCTTGGTATGTCTCCAACTCCTAGAAATAACTTCATGCCCCATCTCCCTTACTTCCAGCTAGTAAGGATCACATAATTCCTAACAAAGTTTTGACACAGATTCCCAATTCGGGCATTCAGAACATATAGCACGTTGCTGTAAGCAAGCACATTCTCATTCAAAGTTGCAAGTTACTATGTAGGAACAAGTTTGTATAGGTATTTCAAAGATGCCCAGAACTGAGCTAAACTTGGTATGTCTCCAACTCCTAGAAATAACTTCATGCCCCATCTCCCTTACTTCCAGCTAGTAAGGATCACATAATTCCTAACAAAGATTTGACACAGATTCCCAATTCGGGCATTCAGAACATATAGCACGTTGCTTTAAGCAAGCACATTCTCATTCAAAGTTGCAAGTTACTATGTAGGAACAAGTTTGTATAGGTATTTCAAAGATGCCCAGAACTGTGCTAAACTTGCTATGTGTCCAACTCCTAGAAATAACTTCATGCCACAACTCCCTTACTTCCAGTTAGTAAGGATCACATAATTCCTAACAAAATTTTGACACAGATTCCCAATTCGGGCACTCAGAACATATAGCACGTTGCTGTAAGCAAGCACATTCTCATTCAAAGTTGCAAGTTACTATGTAGGAACAAGTTTGTATAGGTATTTCAAAGATGCCCAGAACTGAGCTAAACTTGGTATGTCTCCAACTCCTAGAAATAACTTCATGCCCCATCTCCCTTAATTCCAGCTAGTAAGGATTACATAATTCCTAACAAAGTTTTGACACAGATTCCCAATTCGGGCATTCAGAACATATAGCACGTTGCTGTAAGCAAGCACATTCTCATTCAAAATTGCAAGTTACTATGTAGGAACAAGTTTGTATAGGTATTTCAAAGATGCCCCGGAGTGAGCTAAACTTGGTATGTCTCCAACTCCTAGAAATAACTTCATGCCCCATCTGCCTTACTTCCAGCTAGTAAGGATCACATAATTCCTAACAAAGTTTTGACACAGATTCCCAATTCGGGCATTCAGATCATATAGCACGTTGCTGTAAGCAAGCACATTCTCATTCAAAGTTGCAAGTTACTATGTAGGAACAAGTTTTTATAGGTATTTCAAAGATGCCCAGAACGGTGCTAATCTTGGTATGTGTCCAACTCCTAGAAATAACTTCATGCCCCAACTCCCTTACTTCCAGCTAGTAAGGATCACATAATTCCTAACAAAGTTTTGACACAGATTCCCAATTCGGGCATTCAGAACATATAGCACGTTGCTGTAAGCAAGCACATTCTCATTCAAATTTGCAAGTTACTATGTAGGAACAAGTATGTATAGGTATTTCAAAGATGCCCAGAACTGAGCTAAACTTGGTATGTCTCCAACTCCTAGAAATAACTTCATGCCCCATCTCCCTTACTTCCAGCTAGTAAGGATCACATAATTCCTAACAAAGTTTTGACACAGATTCCCAATTCGGGCATTCAGAACATATAGCACGTTGCTGTAAGCAAGCACATTCTCATTCAAAGTTGCAAGTTACTATGTAGGAACAAGTTTGTATAAGTATTTCAAAGATGCCCAGAACTGTGCTAAACTTGGTATGTGTCCAACTCCTAGAAATAACTTCATGCCCCAACTCACTTACTTCCAGCTAGTAAGGATCACATAATTCCTAACAAAGATTTGACACAGATTCCCAATTCGGGCATTCAGAACATATAGCACGTTGCTGTAAGCAAGCACATTCTCATTCAAAGTTGCAAGTTACTATGTAGTAACAAGTTTGTATAGGTATTTCGAAGATGCCCAGAACTGAGCTAAACTTGGTATGTCTCCAACTCCTAGAAATAACTTCATGCCCCATCTCCCTTACTTCCAGCTAGTAAGGATCACATAATTCCTAACAAAGTTTTGACACAGATTCCCAATTCGGGCATTCAGAACATGTAGCACGTTGCTGTAAGCAAGCACATTCTCATTCAAAGTTGCAAGTTACTATGTAGGAACAAGTTTGTATAGGTATTTCAATGATGCCCAGAACTGAGCTAAATTTGGTATGTCTCCAACTCCTAGAAATATCTTCATGCCCCATCTCCCTTACTTCCAGCTAGTAAGGATCACATAATTCCTAACAAAGTTTTGACACAGATTCCCAATTCTGGCATTCAGAACCTATAGCACGTTGCTGTAAGCAAGCACATTCTCATTCAAAGTTGCAAGTTACTATGTAGGAACAAGTTTGTATAGGTATTTCAAAGATGCCCCGAAGTGAGCTAAACTTGGTATGTCTCCAACTCCTAGAAATAACTTCATGCCCCATCTCCCTTACTTCCAGCTAGTAAGGATCACAAAATTCCTAACAAAGTTTTGACACAGATTCCCAATTCGGGCATTCAGAACATATAGCACGTTGCTGTAAGCAAGCACATTCTCATTCAAAGTTGCAAGTTACTATGTAGTAACAAGTTTGTATAGGTATTTCAAAGATGCCCAGAACTGTGCTAAACTTGGTATGTGTCCAACTCCTAGAAATAACTTCATGCCCCAACTCCCTTACTTCCAGCTCGTAAGGATCACATAATTCCTAAGAAAGTTTTGACACAGATTCCCAATTCGGGCATTCAGAACATATAGCACGTTGCTGTAAGCAAGCACATTCTCATTCAAAGTTGCAAGTTACTATGTAGGAACAAGTTTGTATAGGTATTTCAAAGATGCCCAATACTGAGCTAAAGTGGGTATGTCTCCAACTCCTAGAAATAACTTCATGCCCCATCTCCCTTACTTTCAGCTAGTAAGGGTCACATAATTCCCAACAAAGTTTTGACACAGATTCCCATTTCGGGCATTCAGAACATGTAGCACGTTGCTGTAAGCAAGCACATTCTCATTCAAAGTTGCAAGTTACTATGTAGGAACAAGTTTGTATAGGTATTTCAAAGATGCCCAGAACTGAGCTAAACTTGGTATGTCTCCAACTCCTAGAAATAACTTCATGCCCCATCTCCCTTACTTCCAGCTAGTAAGGATCACATAATTCCTAACAAAGTTTTGACACAGATTCCCAATTCGGGCATTCAGAACATATAGCACGTTGCTGTAAGCAAGCACATAGTCATTCAAAGTTGCAAGTTACTATGTAGGAACAAGTTTGTATAGGTATTTCAAAGATGCCCAGAACTGTGCTAAAATTGGTTTGTGTCAAACTCCTAGAAATAACTTCATGCCCCAACTCACTTACTTCCAGCTAGTAAGGATCACATAATTCCTAACAAAATTTTGACACAGATTCCCAATTCGGGCATTCAGAACATATAGCACGTTGCTGTAAGCAAGCACATTCTCATTCAAAGTTGCAAGTTACTATGTAGTAACAAGTTTGTATAGGTATTTCAAAGATGCCCAGAACTGAGCTAAACTTGGTATGTCTCCAACTCCTAGAAATAACTTCATGCCCCATCTCCCTTACTTCCAGCTAGTAAGGATCACATAATTCCTAACAAAGTTTTGACACAGATTCCCAATTCGGGCATTCAGAACATATAGCACGTTGCTGTAAGCAAGCACATTCTCATTCAAAGTTGCAAGTTACTATGTAGGAACAAGTTTGTATAGGTATTTCAAAGATGCCCAGAACTGAGCTAAACTTGGTATGTCTCCAACTCCTAGAAATAACTTCATGCCCCATCTCCCTTACTTCCAGCTAGTAAGGATCACATAATTCCTAACAAAGATTTGACACAGATTCCCAATTCGGGCATTCAGAACATATAGCACGTTGCTGTAAGCAAGCACATTCTCATTCAAAGTTGCAAGTTACTATGTAGGAACAAGTTTGTATAGGTATTTCAAAGATGCCCAGAACTGTGCTAAACTTGGTATGTGTCCAACTCCTAGAAATAACTTCATGCCCCAACTCCCTTACTTCCAGCAAGTAAGGATCACATAATTCCTAACAAAATTTTGACACAGATTCCCAATTCGGGCATTCAGAACATATAGCACGTTGCTGTAAGCAAGCACATTCTCATTCAAAGTTGCAAGTTACTATGTAGGAACAAGTTTGTATAGGTATTTCAAAGATGCCCAGAACTGAGCTAAACTTGGTATGTCTCCAACTGCTAGAAATAACTTCATGCCCCATCTCCCTTACTTCCAGCTAGTAAGGATCACATAATACCTAACAAAGTTTTGACACAGATTCCCAATTCGGGCATTCAGAACATATAGCACGTTGCTGTAAGCAAGCACATTCTCATTCAAAGTTGCAAGTTACTATGTAGGAACAAGTTTGTATAGGTATTTCAAAGATGCCCCGAAGTGAGCTAAACTTGGTATGTCTCCAACTCCTAGAAATAACTTCATGCCCCCTCTGCCTTACTTCAAGCTAGTAAGGATCACATAATTCCTAACAAAGTTTTGACACAGATTCCCAATTCGGGCATTCAGAACATATAGCACGTTGCTGTAAGCAAGCACATTCTCATTCAAAGTTGCAAGTTACTATGTAGGAACAAGTTTGTATAGGTATTTCAAAGATGCCCAGAACTGTGCTAAACTTGGTATGTGTCCAACTCCTAGAAATAACTTCATGCCCCAACTCCCTTACTTCCAGCTAGTAAGGATCACATAATTCCTAACAAAGTTTTGACACAGATTCCCAATTCGGGCATTCAGAACATATAGCACGTTGCTGTAAGCAAGCACATTCTCATTCAAATTTGCAAGTTACTATGTAGGAACAAGTATGTATAGGTATTTCAAAGATGCCCAGAACTGAGCTAAACTTGGTATGTCTCCAACTCCTAGAAATAACATCATGCCCCATCTCCCTTACTTCCAGCTAGTAAGGATCACATAATTCCTAACAAAGTTTTGACACAGATTCCCAATTCGGGCATTCAGAACATATAGCACGTTGCTGTAAGCAAGCACATTCTCATTCAAAGTTGCAAGTTACTATGTAGGAACAAGTTTGTATAGGTATTTCAAAGATGCCCAGAACTGTGCTAAACTTGGTCTGTGTCCAACTCCTAGAAATAACTTCATGCCCCAACTCCCTTACTTCCAGCTAGTAAGGATCACATAATTCCTAACAAAATTTTGACACAGATTCCCAATTCGGGCATTCAGAACATATAGCACGTTGCTGTAAGCAAGCACATTCTCATTCAAAGTTGCAAGTTACTATGTAGTAACAAGTTTGTATAGGTATTTCGAAGATGCCCAGAACTGAGCTAAACTTGGTATGTCTCCAACTCCTAGAAATAACTTCATGCCCCATCTCCCTTACTTCCAGCTAGTAAGGATCACATAATTCCTAACAAAGTTTTGACACAGATTCCCAATTCGGGCATTCAGAACATATAGCACGTTGCTGTAAGCAAGCACATTCTCATTCAAAGTTGCAAGTTACTATGTAGGAACAAGTTTGTATAGGTATTTCAAAGATGCCCAGTACTGAGCTAAAGTGGGTATGTCTCGAACTCCTAGAAATAACTTCATGCCCCATCTCCCTTACTTCCAGCTAGTAAGGGTCACATAATTCCTAACAAAGTTTTGACACAGATTCCCAATTCGGGCATTCAGAACATATAGCACGTTGCTGTAAGCAAGCACATTCTCATTCAAAGTTGCAAGTTACTATGTAGGAACAAGTTTGTATAGGTATTTCAAAGATGCCCCGAAGTGAGCTAAACTTGGTATGTCTCCAACTCCTAGAAATAACTTCATGCCCCATCTCCCTTACTTCCAGCTAGTAAGGATCACAAAATTCCTAACAAAGTTTTGACACAGATTCCCAATTCGGGCATTCAGAACATATAGCACGTTGCTGTAAGCAAGCACATTCTCATTCAAAGTTGCAAGTTACTATGTAGTAACAAGTTTGTATAGGTATTTCGAAGATGCCCAGAACTGAGCTAAACTTGGTATGTCTCCAACTCCTAGAAATAACTTCATGCCCCATCTCCCTTACTTCCAGCTAGTAAGGATCACATAATTCCTAACAAAGTTTTGACACAGATTCCCAATTCGGGCATTCAGAACATATAGCACGTTGCTGTAAGCAAGCACATTCTCATTCAAAGTTGCAAGTTACTATGTAGGAACAAGTTTGTATAGGTATTTCAAAGATGCCCAGTACTGAGCTAAAGTGGGTATGTCTCGAACTCCTAGAAATAACTTCATGCCCCATCTCCCTTACTTCCAGCTAGTAAGGGTCACATAATTCCTAACAAAGTTTTGACACAGATTCCCAATTCGGGCATTCAGAACATATAGCACGTTGCTGTAAGCAAGCACATTCTCATTCAAAGTTGCAAGTTACTATGTAGGAACAAGTTTGTATAGGTATTTCAAAGATGCCCCGAAGTGAGCTAAACTTGGTATGTCTCCAACTCCTAGAAATAACTTCATGCCCCATCTCCCTTACTTCCAGCTAGTAAGGATCACAAAATTCCTAACAAAGTTTTGACACAGATTCCCAATTCGGGCATTCAGAACATATAGCACGTTGCTGTAAGCAAGAACATTCTCATTCAAAGTTGCAAGTTACTATGTAGGAACAAGTTTGTATAGGTATTTCAAAGATGCCCAGAACTGTGCTAAACTTGGTATGTGTCCAACTCCTAGAAATAACTTCATGCCCCAACTCCCTTACTTCCAGCTAGTAAGGATCACATAATTCCTAACAAAGTTTTGACACAGATTCCCAATTCGGGCATTCAGAACATATAGCACGTTGCTGTAAGCAAGCACATTCTCATTCAAATTTGCAAGTTACTATGTAGGAACAAGTATGTATAGGTATTTCAAAGATGCCCAGAACTGAGCTAAACTTGGTATGTCTCCAACTCCTAGAAATAACTTCATGCCCCATCTCCCTTACTTCCAGCTAGTAAGGATCACATAATTTCTAACAAAGTTTTGACACAGATTCCCAATTCGGGCATTCAGAACATATAGCACGTTGCTGTAAGCAAGCACATTCTCATCAAAGTTGCAAGTTACTATGTAGGAACAAGTTTGTATAGGTATTTCAAAGATGCCCAGTACTGAGCTAAAGTGGGTATGTCTCCAACTCCTAGAAATAACTTCATGCCCCATCTCCCTTACTTCCAGCTAGTAAGGGTTACATAATTCCTAACAAAGATTTGACACAGATTCCCATTTCGGGCATTCAGAACATGTAGCACGTTGCTGTAAGCAAGCACATTCTCATTCAAAGTTGCAAGTTACTATGTAGGAACAAGTTTGTATAGGTATTTCAAAGATGCCCAGAACTGAGCTAAACTTGGTATGTCTCCAACTCCTAGAAATAACTTCATGCCCCATCTCCCTTACTTCCAGCTAGTAAGGATCACATAATTCCTAACAAAGTTTTGACACAGATTCCCAATTCGGGCATTCAGAACATATAGCACGTTGCTGTAAGCAAGCACATAGTCATTCAAAGTTGCAAGTTACTATGAAGGAACAAGTTTGTATAGGTATTTCAAAGATGCCCAGAACTGTGCTAAAATTGGTATGTGTCAAACTCCTAGAAATAACTTCATGCCCCAACTCACTTACTTCCAGCTAGTAAGGATCACATAATTCCTAACAAAATTTTGACACAGATTCCCAATTCGGGCATTCAGAACATATAGCACGTTGCTGTAAGCAAGCACATTCTCATTCAAAGTTGCAAGTTACTATGTAGTAACAAGTTTGTATAGGTATTTCAAAGATGCCCAGAACTGAGCTAAAATTGGTATGTCTCCAACTGCTAGAAATAACTTCATGCCCCATCTCCCTTACTTCCAGCTAGTAAGGATCACATAATTCCTAACAAAGTTTTGACACAGATTCCCAATTCGGGCATTCAGAACATATAGCACGTTGCTGTAAGCAAGCACATTCTCATTCAAAGTTGCAAGTTACTATGTAGGAACAAGTTTGTATAGGTATTTCAAAGATGCCCAGAACTGAGCTAAACTTGGTATGTCTCCAACTCCTAGAAATAACTTCATGCCCCATCTCCCTTACTTCCAGCTAGTAAGGATCACATAATTCCTAACAAAGATTTGACACAGATTCCCAATTCGGGCATTCAGAACATATAGCACGTTGCTGTAAGCAAGCACATTCTCATTCAAAGTTGCAAGTTACTATGTAGGAACAAGTTTGTATAGGTATTTCAAAGATGCCCAGAACTGTGCTAAACTTGGTATGTGTCCAACTCCTAGAAATAACTTCATGCCCCAACTCCCTTACTTCCAGCAAGTAAGGATCACATAATTCCTAACAAAATTTTGACACAGATTCCCAATTCGGGCATTCAGAACATATAGCACGTTGCTGTAAGGAAGCACATTCTCATTCGAAGTTGCAAGTTACTATGTAGGAACAAGTTTGTATAGGTATTTCAAAGATGCCCAGAACTGAGCTAAACTTGGTATGTCTCCAACTGCTAGAAATAACTTCATGCCCCATCTCCCTTACTTCCAGCTAGTAAGGATCACATAATTCCTAACAAAGTTTTGACACAGATTCCCAATTCGGGCATTCAGAACATATAGCACGTTGCTGTAAGCAAGCACATTCTCATTCAAAGTTGCAAGTTACTATGTAGGAACAAGTTTGTATAGGTATTTCAAAGATGCCCCGAAGTGAGCTAAACTTGGTATGTCTCCAACTCCTAGAAATAACTTCATGCCCCATCTGCCTTACTTCCAGCTAGTAAGGATCACATAATTCCTAACAAAGTTTTGACACAGATTCCCAATTCGGGCATTCAGAACATATAGCACGTTGCTGTAAGCAAGCACATTCTCATTCAAAGTTGCAAGTTACTATGTAGTAACAAGTTTGTATAGGTATTTCGAAGATGCCCAGAACTGAGCTAAACTTGGTATGTCTCCAACTCCTAGAAATAACTTCATGCCCCATCTCCATTACTACCAGCTAGTAAGGATCACATAATTCCTAACAAAGTTTTGACACAGATTCCCAATTCGGGCATTCAGAACATATAGCACGTTGCTGTAAGCAAGCACATTCTCATTCAAAGTTGCAAGTTACTATGTAGGAACAAGTTTGTATAGGTATTTCAAAGATGCCCAGAACTGAGCTAAACTTGGTATGTCTCCAACTCCTAGAAATAACTTCATGCCCCATCTCCCTTACTTACAGCTAGTAAGGATCACATAATTCCTAACAAAGTTTTGACACAGATTCCCAATTCGGGCATTCAGAACATATAGCACGTTGCTGTAAGCAAGCACATAGTCATTCAAAGTTGCAAGTTACTATGAAGGAACAAGTTTGTATAGGTATTTCAAAGATGCCCAGAACTGTGCTAAAATTGGTATGTGTCAAACTCCTAGAAATAACTTCATGCCCCAACTCACTTACTTCCAGCTAGTAAGGATCACATAATTCCTAACAAAATTTTGACACAGATTCCCAATTCGGGCATTCAGAACATATAGCACGTTGCTGTAAGCAAGCACATTCTCATTCAAAGTTGCAAGTTACTATGTAGTAACAAGTTTGTATAGGTATTTCAAAGATGCCCAGAACTGAGCTAAACTTGGTATGTCTCCAACTGCTAGAAATAACTTCATGCCCCATCTCCCTTACTTCCAGCTAGTAAGGATCACATAATTCCTAACAAAGTTTTGACACAGATTCCCAATTCGGGCATTCAGAACATATAGCACGTTGCTGTAAGCAAGCACATTCTCATTCAAAGTTGCAAGTTACTATGTAGGAACAAGTTTGTATAGGTATTTCAAAGATGCCCAGAACTGAGCTAAACTTGGTATGTCTCCAACTCCTAGAAATAACTTCATGCCCCAACTCCCTTACTTCCAGCTAGTAAGGATCACATAATTCCTAACAAAGATTTGACACAGATTCCCAATTCGGGCATTCAGAACATATAGCACGTTGCTGTAAGCAAGCACATTCTCATTCAAAGTTGCAAGTTACTATGTAGGAACAAGTTTGTATAGGTATTTCAAAGATGCCCAGAACTGTGCTAAACTTGGTATGTGTCCAACTCCTAGAAATAACTTCATGCCCCAACTCCCTTACTTCCAGCTAGTAAGGATCACATAATTCCTAACAAAATTTTGACACAGATTCCCAATTCGGGCATTCAGAACATATAGCACGTTGCTGTAAGCAAGCACATTCTCATTCAAAGTTGCAAGTTACTATGTAGGAACAAGTTTGTATAGGTATTTCAAAGATGCCCAGAACTGAGCTAAACTTGGTATGTCTCCAACTCCTAGAAATAACTTCATGCCCCATCTCCCTTACTTCCAGCTAGTAAGGATCACATAATTCCTAACAAAGTTTTGACACAGATTCCCAATTTGGGGATTCAGAACATATAGCACGTTGCTGTAAGCAAGCACATTCTCATTCAAAGTTGCAAGTTACTATGTAGGAACAAGTTTGTATAGGTATTTCAAAGATGCCCAGAACTGAGCTAAACTTGGTATGTCTCCAACTCCTAGAAATAACTTCATGCCCCATCTCCCTTACTTCCAGCTAGTAAGGAGCACATAATTCCTAACAAAGTTTTGACACAGATTCCCAATTTGGGGATTCAGAACATATAGCACGTTGCTGTAAGCAAGCACATTCTCATTCAAAGTTGCAAGTTACTATGTAGGAACAAGTTTGTATAGGTATTTCAAAGATGCCCAGAACTGAGCTAAACTTGGTATGTCTCCAACTCCTAGAAATAACTTCATGCCCCATCTCCCTTACTTCCAGCTAGTAAGGATCACATAATTCCTAACAAAGTTTTGACACAGATTCCCAATTCGGGCATTCAGAACATATAGCACGTTGCTGTAAGCAAGCACATTCTCATTCAAAGTTGCAAGTTACTATGTAGGAACAAGTTTGTATAGGTATTTCAAAGATGCCCAGAACTGTGCTAAAATTGGTATGTGTCAAACTCCTAGAAATAACTTCATGCCCCAACTCACTTACATCCAGCTAGTAAGGATCACATAATTCCTAACAAAATTTTGACACAGATTCCCAATTCGGGCATTCAGAACATATAGCACGTTGCTGTAAGCAAGCACATTCTCATTCAAAGTTGCAAGTTACTATGTAGTAACAAGTTTGTATAGGTATTTCAAAGATGCCCAGAACTGAGCTAAACTTGGTATGTCTCCAACTGCTAGAAATAACTTCATGCCCCATCTCCCTTACTTCCAGCTAGTAAGGATCACATAATTCCTAACAAAGTTTTGACACAGATTCCCAATTCGGGCATTCAGTACATATAGCACGTTGCTGTAAGCAAGCACATTCTCATTCAAAGTTGCAAGTTACTATGTAGGAACAAGTTTGTATAGGTATTTCAAAGATGCCCAGAACTGAGCTAAACTTGGTATGTCTCCAACTCCTAGAAATAACTTGATGCCCCTTCTCCCTTACTTCCAGCTAGTAAGGATCACATAATTCCTAACAAAGATTTGACACAGATTCCCAATTCGGGCATTCAGAACATATAGCACGTTGCTGTAAGCAAGCACATTCTCATTCAAATTTGCAAGTTACTATGTAGGAACAAGTTTGTATAGGTATTTCAAAGATGCCCAGAACTGTGCTAAACTTGGTATGTGTCCAACTCCTAGAAATAACTTCATGCCCCAACTCCCTTACTTCCAGCTAGTAAGGATCACATAATTCCGAACAAAATTTTGACACAGATTCCCAATTCGGGCATTCAGAACATATAGCACGTTGCTGTAAGCAAGCACATTCTCATTCAAAGTTGCAAGTTACTATGTAGGAACAAGTTTGTATAGGTATTTCAAAGATGCCCAGAACTGAGCTAAACTTGGTATGTCTCCAACTGCTAGAAATAACTTCATGCCCCATCTCCCTTACTTCCAGCTAGTAAGGATCACATAATTCCTAACAAAATTTTGACACAGATTCCCAATTCGGGCATTCAGAACATATAGCACGTTGCTGTAAGCAAGCACATTCTCATTCAAAGTTGCAAGTTACTATGTAGTAACAAGTTTGTATAGGTATTTCGAAGATGCCCAGAACTGAGCTAAACTTGGTATGTCTCCAACTCCTAGAAATAACTTCATGCCCCATCTCCCTTACTTCCAGCTAGTAAGGATCACATAATTCCTAACAAAGTTTTGACACAGATTCCCAATTCGGGCATTCAGAACATATAGCACGTTGCTGTAAGCAAGCACATTCTCATTCAAAGTTGCAAGTTACTATGTAGGAACAAGTTTGTATAGGTATTTCAAAGATGCCCAGAACTGAGCTAAACTTGGTATGTCTCCAACTCCTAGAAATAACTTCATGCCCCATCTCCCTTACTTCCAGCTAGTAAGGATCACATAATTCCTAACAAAGTTTTGACACAGATTCCCAATTTGGGGATTCAGAACATATAGCACGTTGCTGTAAGCAAGCACATTCTCATTCAAAGTTGCAAGTTACTATGTAGGAACAAGTTTGTATAGGTATTTCAAAGATGCCCAGTACTGAGCTAAAGTGGGTATGTCTCGAACTCCTAGAAATAACTTCATGCCCCATCTCCATTACTTCCAGCTAGTAAGGGTCACATAATTCCTAACAAAGTTTTGACACAGATTCCCAATTCGGGCATTCAGAACATGTAGCACGTTGCTGTAAGCAAGCACATTCTCATTCAAAGTTGCAAGTTACTATGTAGGAACAAGTTTGTATAGGTATTTCAATGATGCCCATAACTGAGCTAAATTTGGTATGTCTCCAACTCCTAGAAATAACTTCATGCCCCATCTCCCTTACTTCCAGCTAGTAAGGATCACATAATTCCTAACAAAATTTTGACACAGATTCCCAATTCTGGCATTCAGAACATATAGCACGTTGCTGTAAGCAAGCACATTCTCATTCAAAGTTGCAAGTTACTATGTAGGAACAAGTTTGTATAGGTATTTCAAAGATGCCCCGAAGTGAGCTAAACTTGGTATGTCTCCAACTCCTAGAAATAACTTCATGCCCCATCTCCCTTACTTCCAGCTAGTAAGGATCACAAAATTCCTAACAAAGTTTTGACACAGATTCCCAATTCGGGCATTCAGAACATATAGCACGTTGCTGTAAGCAAGCACATTCTCATTCAAAGTTGCAAGTTACTATGTAGGAACAAGTTTGTATAAGTATTTCAAAGATGCCCAGAACTGTGCTAAACTTGGTATGTGTCCAACTCCTAGAAATAACTTCATGCCCCAACTCCCTTACTTCCAGCTAGTAAGGATCACATAAATTCTAACAAAGTTTTGACACAGATTCCCAATTCGGGCATTCAGAACATATAGCACGTTGCTGTAAGCAAGCACATTCTCATTCAAATTTGCAAGTTACAATGTAGGAACAAGTATGTATAGGTATTTCAAAGATGCCCAGAACTGAGCTAAACTTGGTATGTCTCCAACTCCTAGAAATAACTTCATGCCCCATCTCCCTTACTTCCAGCTAGTAAGGATCACATAATTCCTAACAAAGTTTTGACACAGATTCCCAATTCGGGCATTCAGAACATATAGCACGTTGCTGTAAGCAAGCACATTCTCATTCAAAGTTGCAAGTTACTATGTAGGAACAAGTTTGTATAGGTATTTCAAAGATGCCCAGAACTGAGCTAAACTTGGTATGTCTCCAACTCCTAGAAATAACTTCATGCCCCAACTCCCTTACTTCCAGCTAGTAAGGATCACATAATTCCTAACAAAGATTTGACACAGATTCCCAATTCGGGCATTCAGAACATATAGCACGTTGCTGTAAGCAAGCACATTCTCATTCAAAGTTGCAAGTTACTATGTAGGAACAAGTTTGTATAGGTATTTCAAAGATGCCCAGAACTGTGCTAAACTTGGTATGTGTCCAACTCCTAGAAATAACTTCATGCCCCAATCCCTTACTTCCAGCTAGTAAGGATCACATAATTCCTAACAAAATTTTGACACAGATTCCCAATTCGGGCATTCAGAACATATAGCACGTTGCTGTAAGCAAGCACATTCTCATTCAAAGTTGCAAGTTACTATGTAGGAACAAGTTTGTATAGGTATTTCAAAGATGCCCAGAACTGAGCTAAACTTGGTATGTCTCCAACTGCTAGAAATAACTTCATGCCCCATCTCCCTTACTTCCAGCTATTAAGGATCACATAATACCTAACAAAGTTTTGACACAGATTCCCAATTCGGGCATTCAGAACATATAGCACGTTGCTGTAAGCAAGCACATTCTCATTCAAAGTTGCAAGTTACTATGTAGGAACAAGTTTGTATAGGTATTTCAA
This sequence comes from Diceros bicornis minor, assembly GCF_020826845.1. Taxonomy (NCBI): domain Eukaryota; kingdom Metazoa; phylum Chordata; class Mammalia; order Perissodactyla; family Rhinocerotidae; genus Diceros; species Diceros bicornis. The sequence goes on from NW_026691542.1 coordinate 2,862,772, forward strand.
AGATGCCCAGAACTGAGCTAAACTTGGTATGTCTCCAACTCCTAGAAATAACTTCATGCCCCAACTCCCTTACTTCCAGCTAGTAAGGATCACATAATTCCTAACAAAGATTTGACACAGATTCCCAATTCGGGCATTCAGAACATATAGCACGTTGCTGTAAGCAAGCACATTCTCATTCAAAGTTGCAAGTTACTATGTAGGAACAAGTTTGTATAGGTATTTCAAAGATGCCCAGAACTGTGCTAAACTTGGTATGTGTCCAACTCCTAGAAATAACTTCATGCCCCAACTCCCTTACTTCCAGCTAGTAAGGATCACATAATTCCTAACAAAATTTTGACACAGATTCCCAATTCGGGCATTCAGAACATATAGCACGTTGCTGTAAGCAAGCACATTCTCATTCAAAGTTGCAAGTTACTATGTAGGAACAAGTTTGTATAGGTATTTCAAAGATGCCCAGAACTGAGCTAAACTTGGTATGTCTCCAACTCCTAGAAATAACTTCATGCCCCATCTCCCTTACTTCCAGCTAGTAAGGATCACATAATTCCTAACAAAGTTTTGACACAGATTCCCAATTTGGGGATTCAGAACATATAGCACGTTGCTGTAAGCAAGCACATTCTCATTCAAAGTTGCAAGTTACTATGTAGGAACAAGTTTGTATAGGTATTTCAAAGATGCCCAGAACTGAGCTAAACTTGGTATGTCTCCAACTCCTAGAAATAACTTCATGCCCCATCTCCCTTACTTCCAGCTAGTAAGGAGCACATAATTCCGAACAAAGTTTTGACACAGATTCCCAATTTGGGGATTCAGAACATATAGCACGTTGCTGTAAGCAAGCACATTCTCATTCAAAGTTGCAAGTTACTATGTAGGAACAAGTTTGTATAGGTATTTCAAAGATGCCCAGAACTGAGCTAAACTTGGTATGTCTCCAACTCCTAGAAATAACTTCATGCCCCATCTCCCTTACTTCCAGCTAGTAAGGATCACATAATTCCTAACAAAGTTTTGACACAGATTCCCAATTCGGGCATTCAGAACATATAGCACGTTGCTGTAAGCAAGCACATTCTCATTCAAAGTTGCAAGTTACTATGTAGGAACAAGTTTGTATAGGTATTTCAAAGATGCCCAGAACTGTGCTAAAATTGGTATGTGTCAAACTCCTAGAAATAACTTCATGCCCCAACTCACTTACATCCAGCTAGTAAGGATCACATAATTCCTAACAAAATTTTGACACAGATTCCCAATTCGGGCATTCAGAACATATAGCACGTTGCTGTAAGCAAGCACATTCTCATTCAAAGTTGCAAGTTACTATGTAGTAACAAGTTTGTATAGGTATTTCAAAGATGCCCAGAACTGAGCTAAACTTGGTATGTCTCCAACTGCTAGAAATAACTTCATGCCCCATCTCCCTTACTTCCAGCTAGTAAGGATCACATAATTCCTAACAAAGTTTTGACACAGATTCCCAATTCGGGCATTCAGTACATATAGCACGTTGCTGTAAGCAAGCACATTCTCATTCAAAGTTGCAAGTTACTATGTAGGAACAAGTTTGTATAGGTATTTCAAAGATGCCCAGAACTGAGCTAAACTTGGTATGTCTCCAACTCCTAGAAATAACTTGATGCCCCTTCTCCCTTACTTCCAGCTAGTAAGGATCACATAATTCCTAACAAAGATTTGACACAGATTCCCAATTCGGGCATTCAGAACATATAGCACGTTGCTGTAAGCAAGCACATTCTCATTCAAATTTGCAAGTTACTATGTAGGAACAAGTTTGTATAGGTATTTCAAAGATGCCCAGAACTGTGCTAAACTTGGTATGTGTCCAACTCCTAGAAATAACTTCATGCCCCAACTCCCTTACTTCCAGCTAGTAAGGATCACATAATTCCGAACAAAATTTTGACACAGATTCCCAATTCGGGCATTCAGAACATATAGCACGTTGCTGTAAGCAAGCACATTCTCATTCAAAGTTGCAAGTTACTATGTAGGAACAAGTTTGTATAGGTATTTCAAAGATGCCCAGAACTGAGCTAAACTTGGTATGTCTCCAACTGCTAGAAATAACTTAATGCCCCATCTCCCTTACTTCCAGCTAGTAAGGATCACATAATTCCTAACAAAATTTTGACACAGATTCCCAATTCGGGCCTTCAGAACATATAGCACGTTGCTGTAAGCAAGCACATTCTCATTCAAAGTTGCAAGTTACTATGTAGTAACAAGTTTGTATAGGTATTTCGAAGATGCCCAGAACTGAGCTAAACTTGGTATGTCTCCAACTCCTAGAAATAACTTCATGCCCCATCTCCCTTACTTCCAGCTAGTAAGGATCACATAATTCCTAACAAAGTTTTGACACAGATTCCCAATTCGGGCATTCAGAACATATAGCACGTTGCTGTAAGCAAGCACATTCTCATTCAAAGTTGCAAGTTACTATGTAGGAACAAGTTTGTATAGGTATTTCAAAGATGCCCAGAACTGAGCTAAACTTGGTATGTCTCCAACTCCTAGAAATAACTTCATGCCCCATCTCCCTTACTTCCAGCTAGTAAGGATCACATAATTCCTAACAAAGTTTTGACACAGATTCCCAATTTGGGGATTCAGAACATATAGCACGTTGCTGTAAGCAAGCACATTCTCATTCAAAGTTGCAAGTTACTATGTAGGAACAAGTTTGTATAGGTATTTCAAAGATGCCCAGTACTGAGCTAAAGTGGGTATGTCTCGAACTCCTAGAAATAACTTCATGCCCCATCTCCATTACTTCCAGCTAGTAAGGGTCACATAATTCCTAACAAAGTTTTGACACAGATTCCCAATTCGGGCATTCAGAACATGTAGCACGTTGCTGTAAGCAAGCACATTCTCATTCAAAGTTGCAAGTTACTATGTAGGAACAAGTTTGTATAGGTATTTCAATGATGCCCATAACTGAGCTAAATTTGGTATGTCTCCAACTCCTAGAAATAACTTCATGCCCCATCTCCCTTACTTCCAGCTAGTAAGGATCACATAATTCCTAACAAAATTTTGACACAGATTCCCAATTCTGGCATTCAGAACATATAGCACGTTGCTGTAAGCAAGCACATTCTCATTCAAAGTTGCAAGTTACTATGTAGGAACAAGTTTGTATAGGTATTTCAAAGATGCCCCGAAGTGAGCTAAACTTGGTATGTCTCCAACTCCTAGAAATAACTTCATGCCCCATCTCCCTTACTTCCAGCTAGTAAGGATCACAAAATTCCTAACAAAGTTTTGACACAGATTCCCAATTCGGGCATTCAGAACATATAGCACGTTGCTGTAAGCAAGCACATTCTCATTCAAAGTTGCAAGTTACTATGTAGGAACAAGTTTGTATAAGTATTTCAAAGATGCCCAGAACTGTGCTAAACTTGGTATGTGTCCAACTCCTAGAAATAACTTCATGCCCCAACTCCCTTACTTCCAGCTAGTAAGGATCACATAAATTCTAACAAAGTTTTGACACAGATTCCCAATTCGGGCATTCAGAACATATAGCACGTTGCTGTAAGCAAGCACATTCTCATTCAAATTTGCAAGTTACAATGTAGGAACAAGTATGTATAGGTATTTCAAAGATGCCCAGAACTGAGCTAAACTTGGTATGTCTCCAACTCCTAGAAATAACTTCATGCCCCATCTCCCTTACTTCCAGCTAGTAAAGATCACATAATTCCTAACAAAGTTTTGACACAGATTCCCAATTCGGGCATTCAGAACATATAGCACGTTGCTGTAAGCAAGCACATTCTCATTCAAAGTTGCAAGTTACTATGTAGGAACAAGTTTGTATAGGTATTTCAAAGATGCCCAGTACTGAGCTAAAGTGGGTATGTCTCCAACTCCTGGAAATAACTTCATGCCCCATCTCCCTTACTTCCAGCTAGTAAGGGTCACATAATTCCTAACAAAGTTTTGACACAGATTCCCATTTCGGGCATTCAGAACATGTAGCACGTTGCTGTAAGCAAGCACATTCTCATTCAAAGTTGCAAGTTACTATGTAGGAACAAGTTTGTATAGGTATTTCAAAGATGCCCAGAACTGAGCTAAACTTGGTATGTCTCCAACTCCTAGAAATAACTTCATGCCCCATCTCCCTTACATCCAGCTAGTAAGGATCACATAATTCCTAACAAAGTTTTGACACAGATTCCCAATTCGGGCATTCAGAACATATAGCACGTTGCTGTAAGCAAGCACATAGTCATTCAAAGTTGCAAGTTACTATGTAGGAACAAGTTTGTATAGGTATTTCAAAGATGCCCAGAACTGTGCTAAAATTGGTATGTGTCAAACTCCTAGAAATAACTTCATGCCCCAACTCACTTACTTCCAGCTAGTAAGGATCACATAATTCCTAACAAAATTTTGACACAGATTCCCAATTCGGTCATTCAGAACATATAGCACGTTGCTGTAAGCAAGCACATTCTCATTCAAAGTTGCAAGTTACTATGTAGTAACAAGTTTGTATAGGTATTTCAAAGATGCCCAGAACTGAGCTAAACTTGGTATGTCTCCAACTGCTAGAAATAACTTCATGCCCCATCTCCCTTACTTCCAGCTAGTAAGGATCACATAATTCCTAACAAAGTTTTGACACAGATTCCCAATTCGGGCATTCAGAACATATAGCACGTTGCTGTAAGCAAGCACATTCTCATTCAAAGTTGCAAGTTACTATGTAGGAACAAGTTTGTATAGGTATTTCAAAGATGCCCAGAACTGTGCTAAACTTGGTATGTGTCCAACTCCTAGAAATAACTTCATGCCCCAACTCCCTTACTTCCAGCTAGTAAGGATCACATAATTCCTAACAAAATTTTGACACAGATTCCCAATTCGGGCATTCAGAACATATAGCACGTTGCTGTAAGCAAGCACATTCTCATTCAAAGTTGCAAGTTACTATGTAGTAACAAGTTTGTATAGGTATTTCGAAGATGCCCAGAACTGAGCTAAACTTGGTATGTGTCCAACTCCTAGAAATAACTTCATGCCCCATCTCCCTTACTTCCAGCTAGTAAGGATCACATAATTCCTAACAAAGTTTTGACACAGATTCCCAATTCGGGCATTCAGAACATATAGCACGTTACTGTAAGCAAGCACATTTTCATTCAAAGTTGCAAGTTACTATGTAGGAACAAGTTAGTATAGGTATTTCAAAGATGCCCAGAACTGAGCTAAACTTGGTATGTCTCCAACTCCTAGAAATAACTTCATGCCCCATCTCCCTTACTTCCAGCTAGTAAGGATCACATAATTCCTAACAAAGATTTGACACAGATTCCCAATTCGGGCATTCAGAACATATAGCACGTTGCTGTAAGCAAGCACATTCTCATTCAAAGTTGCAAGTTACTATGTAGGAACAAGTTTGTATAGGTATTTCAAAGATGCCCAGAACTGTGCTAAACTTGGTATGTGTCCAACTCCTAGAAATAACTTCATGCCCCAACTCCCTTACTTCCAGCTAGTAAGGATCACATAATTCCTAACAAAATTTTGACACAGATTCCCAATTCGGGCATTCAGAACATATAGCACGTTGCTGTAAGCAAGCACATTCTCATTAAAAGTTGCAAGTTACTATGTAGGAACAAGTTTGTATAGGTATTTCAAAGATGCCCAGAACTGAGCTAAACTTGGTATGTCACCAACTCCTAGAAATAACTTCATGCCCCATCTCCCTTACTTCCAGCTAGTAAGGATCACATAATTCCTAACAAAGTTTTGACACAGCTTCCCAATTCGGGCATTCAGAACATATAGCACGTTGCTGTAAGCAAGCACATTCTCATTCAAAGTTGCAAGTTACTATGTAGGAACAAGTTTGTATAGGTATTTCAAAGATGCCCAGAACTGAGCTAAACTTGGTATGTCTCCAACTGCTAGAAATAACTTCATGCCCCATCTCCCTTACTTCCAGCTAGTAAGGATCACATAATTCCTAACAAAGATTTGACACAGCTTCCCAATTCGGGCATTCAGAACATATAGCACGTTGCTGTAAGCAAGCACATTCTCATTCAAAGTTGCAAGTTACTATGTAGGAACAAGTTTGTATAGGTATTTCAAAGATGCCCAGAACTGTGCTAAACTTGGTATGTGTCCAACTCCTAGAAATAACTTCATGCCCCAACTCCCTTACTTCCAGCTAGTAAGGATCACATAATTCCTAACAAAATTTTGACACAGATTCCCAATTCGGGCATTCAGAACATATAGCACGTTGCTGTAAGCAAGCACATTCTCATTCAAAGTTGCAAGTTACTATGTAGGAACAAGTTTGTATAGGTATTTCAAAGATGCCCAGAACTGAGCTAAACTTGGTATGTCTCCAACTAATAGAAATAACTTCATGCCCCATCTCCCTTACTTCCAGCTAGTAAGGATCACATAATTCCTAACAAAGTTTTGACACAGATTCCCAATTCGGGCATTCAGAACATTTAGCACGTTGCTGTAAGCAAGCACATTCTCATTCAAAGTTGCAAGTTACTATGTAGGAACAAGTTTGTATAGGTATTTCAAAGATGCCCAGAACTGTGCTAAACTTGGTATGTGTCCAACTCCTAGAAATAACTTCATGCCCAAACTCCCTTACTTACAGCTAGTAAGGATCACATAATTCCTAACAAAGTTTTGACACAGATTCCCACTTCGGGCATTCAGAACATATAGCACGTTGCTGTAAGCAAGCACATTCTCATTCAAATTTGCAAGTTACTATGTAGGAACAAGTTTGTATAGGTATTTCAAAGATGCCCAGAACTGAGCTAAATTTGGGATGTCTCAAACTCCTAGAAATAACTTCATGCCCCATCTCCCTTACTTCCAGCTAGTAAGGATCACATAATTCCTAACAAAGTTTTGACACAGATTCCCAATTCGGGCATTCAGAACATATAGCACGTTGCTGTAAGCAAGCACATTCTCATTCAAAGTTGCAAGTTACTATGTAGGAACAATTTTGTATAGGTATTTCAAAGATGCCCAGATCTGAGCTAACCTTGGTATGTCTCCAACTCCTAGAAATAACTTCATGCCCCATCTCCATTACTTCCAGCTAGTAAGGGTCACACAATTCCTAACAAAGTTTTGACACAGATTCCCAATTCGGGCATTCAGAACATGTAGCACGTTGCTGTAAGCAAGCACATTCTCATTCAAAGTTGCAAGTTACTATGTAGGAACAAGTTTGTATAGGTATTTCAAAGATGCCCAGAACTGAGCTAAACTTGGTATGTCTCCAACTCCTAGAAATAACTTCATGCCCCATCTCCCTTACTTCCAGCTAGTAAGGATCACATAATTCCTAACAAAGTTTTGACACAGATTCCCAATTCGGGCATTCAGAACATATAGCACGTTGCTGTAAGCAAGCACATTCTCAGTCAAAGTTGCAAGTTACTATGTAGGAACAAGTTTGTATAGGTATTTCAAAGATGCCCAGAACTGAGCTAAACTTGGTATGTCTCCAACTCCTAGAAATAACTTCATGCCCCATCTCCCTTACTTCCAGCTAGTAAGGATCACATAATTCCTAACAAAGATTTGACACAGATTCCCAATTCGGGCATTCAGAACATATAGCACGTTGCTGTAACCAAGCACATTCTCATTCAAAGTTGCAAGTTACTATGTAGGAACAAGTTTGTATAGGTATTTCAAAGATGCCCGGAACTGAGCTAAACTTGGTATGTCTCCAACTCCTAGAAATAACTTCATGCCCCATCTCCCTTACTTCCAGCTAGTAAGGATCACATAATTCCTAACAAAGTTTTGACACAGATTCCCAATTCGGGCATTCAGAACATATAGCACGTTGCTGTAAGCAAGCACATTCTCATTCAAAGTTGCAAGTTACTATGTAGGAACAAGTTTGTATAGGTATTTCAAAGATGCCCAGAACTGAGCTAAACTTGGTATGTCTCCAACTCCTAGAAATAACTTCATGCCCCATCTCCCTTACTTCCAGCTAGTAAGGATCACATAATTCCTAACAAAGTTTTGACACAGATTCCCAATTCGGGCATTCAGAACATATAGCACGTTGCTGTAAGCAAGCACATTCTCATTCAAAGTTGCAAGTTACTATGTAGGAACAAGTTTGTATAGGTATTTCAAAGATGCCCAGAACTGATCTAAACTTGGTATGTCTCCAACTCATAGAAATAACTTCATGCTCCATCTCCATTACTTCCAGCTAGTAGGGGTCACATAATTCCTAACAAAGTTTTGACACAGATTCCCAATTCGGGCATTCAGAACATGTAGCACGTTGCTGTAAGCAAGCACATTCTCATTCAAAGTTGCAAGTTACTATGTAGGAACAAGTTTGTATAGGTATTTCAAAGATGCCCAGAACTGTGCTAAACTTGGTGTGTCTCCAACTCCTAGAAATAACTTCATGCCCCAACTCCCTTACTTCCAGCTAGTAAGGATCACATAATTCCTAACAAAATTTTGACACAGATTCCCAATTCGGGCATTCAGAACATATAGCACGTTGCTGTAAGCAAGCACATTCTCATTCAAAGTTGCAAGTTACTATGTAGGTACAAGTTTGTATAGGTATTTCAAAGATGCCCAGAACTGAGCTAAACTTGGTATGTCTCCAACTCCTAGAAATAACTTCATGCCCCATCTCCCTTACTTCCAGCTAGTAAGGATCACATAATTCCTAACAAAGTTTTGACACAGATTCCCAATTCGGGCATTCAGAACATATAGCACGTTGCTGTAAGCAAGCACATTCTCATTCAAAGTTGCAAGTTACTATGTAGGAACAAGTTTGTATAGGTATTTCAAAGATGCCCAGAACTGAGCTAAACGTTGTATGATTCCAACTACAAGAAATAACTTCATGCCCCATTTCCCTTACTTCCAGCTAGTAAGGATCACATAATTCCTAACAAAGTTTTGACACAGATTCCCAATTCGGGCATTCAGAACATATAGCACGTTGGTGTAAGCAAGCACATTCTCATTCAAAGTTGCAAGTTACTATGTAGGAACAAGTTTGTATAGGTATTTCAAAGATGCCCAGAACTGTGCTAAACTTGGTATGTGTCCAACTCCTAGAAATAACTTCATGCCCCAACTCCCTTACTTACAGCTAGTAAGGATCACATAATTCCTAACAAAGTTTTGACACAGATTCCCAATTCGGGCATTCAGAACATATAGCACGTTGCTGTAAGCAAGCACATTCTCATTCAAATTTGCAAGTTACTATGTAGGAACAAGTTTGTATAGGTATTTCAAAGATGCCCAGAACTGAGCTAAACTTGGTATGTCTCCAACTCCTAGAAATAACTTCATGCCCCATCTCCCTTACTTCCAGCTAGTAAGGATCACATAATTCCTAACAAAGTTTTGACACAGATTCCCAATTCGGGCATTCAGAACATATAGCACGTTGCTGTAAGCAAGCACATTCTAATTCAAAGTTGCAAGTTACTATGTAGGAACAAGTTTGTATAGGTATTTCAAAGATGCCCAGTACTGAGCTAAAGTGGGTATGTCTCCAACTCCTAGAAATAACTTCATGCCCCATCTCCATTACTTCCAGCTAGTAAGGGTCACATAATTCCTAACAAAGTTTTGACACAGATTCCCAATTCGGGCATTCAGAACATGTAGCACGTTGCTGTAAGCAAGCACATTCTCATTCAAAGTTGCAAGTTACTATGTAGGAACAAGTTTGTATAGGTATTTCAAAGATGCCCAAAACTGAGCTAAACATGGTATGTCTCCAACTCCTAGAAATAACTTCATGCCCCATCTCCCTTACCTCCAGCTAGTAAGGATCACATAATTCCTAACAAAGTTTTGACACAGATTCCCAATTCGGGCATTCAGAACATATAGCACGTTGCTGTAAGCAAGCACATTCTCATTCAAAGTTGCAAGTTACTATGTAGGAACAAGTTTGTATAGGTATTTCAAAGATGCCCAGAACTGAGCTAAACTTGGTATGTCTCCAACTCCTAGAAATAACTTCATGCCCCATCTCCCTTACTTCCAGCTAGTAAGGATCACATAATTCCTAACAAAGTTTTGACACAGATTCCCAATTCGGGAATTCAGAACATATAGCACGTTGCTGTAAGCAAGCACATTCTAATTCAAAGTTGCAAGTTACTATGTAGGAACAAGTTTGTATAGGTATTTCAAAGATGCCCAGTACTGAGCTAAAGTGGGTATGTCTCCAACTCCTAGAAATAACTTCATGCCCCATCTCCATTACTTCCAGCTAGTAAGGGTCACATATTTCCTAACAAAGTTTTGACACAGATTCCCAATTCGGGCATTCAGAACATATAGCACGTTGCTGTAAGCAAGCACATTCTCATTCAAAGTTGCAAGTTACTATGTAGGAACAAGTTTGTATAGGTATTTCAAAGATGCCCAGAACTGAGCTAAACGTTGTATGATTCCAACTACAAGAAATAACTTCATGCCCCATCTCCCTTACTTCCAGCTAGTAAGGATCACATAATTCCTAACAAAGTTTTGACACAGATTCCCAATTCGGGCATTCAGAACATATAGCACGTTGGTGTAAGCAAGCACATTCTCATTCAAAGTTGCAAGTTACTATGTAGGAACAAGTTTGTATAGGTATTTCAAAGATGCCCAGAACTGTGCTAAACTTGGTATGTGTCCAACTCCTAGAAATAACTTCATGCCCCAACTCCCTTACTTACAGCTAGTAAGGATCACATAATTCCTAACAAAGTTTTGACACAGATTCCCAATTCGGGCATTCAGAACATATAGCACGTTGCTGTAAGCAAGCACATTCTCATTCAAAGTTGCAAGTTACTATGTAGGAACAAGTTTGTATAGGTATTTCAAAGATGCCCAGAACTGAGCTAAACTTGGTATGTCTCCAACTCCTAGAAATAACTTCATGCCCCATCTCCCTTACTTCCAGCTAGTAAGGATCACATAATTCCTAACAAAGTTTTGACACAGATTCCCAATTCGGGAATTCAGAACATATAGCACGTTGCTGTAAGCAAGCACATTCTAATTCAAAGTTGCAAGTTACTATGTAGGAACAAGTTTGTATAGGTATTTCAAAGATGCCCAGTACTGAGCTAAAGTGGGTATGTCTCCAACTCCTAGAAATAACTTCATGCCCCATCTCCATTACTTCCAGCTAGTAAGGGTCACATATTTCCTAACAAAGTTTTGACACAGATTCCCAATTCGGGCATTCAGAACATGTAGCACGTTGCTGTAAGCAAGCACATTCTCATTCAAAGTTGCAAGTTACTATGTAGGAACAAGTTTGTATAGGTATTTCAAAGATGCCCAAAACTGAGCTAAACTTGGTATGTCTCCAACTCCTAGAAATAACTTCATGCCCCATCTCCCTTACTTCCAGCTAGTAAGGATCACATAATTCCTAACAAAGTTTTGACACAGATTCCCAATTCGGGCATTCAGAACATATAGCACGTTGCTGTAAGCAAGCACATTCTCATTCAAAGATGCAAGTTACTATGTAGGAACAAGTTTGTATAGGTATTTCAAAGATGCCCAGTACTGAGCTAAAGTGGGTATGTCTCCAACTCCTAGAAATAACTTCATGCCCCATCTCCCTTACTTCCAGCTAGTAAGGATCACATAATTCCTAACAAAGATTTGACACAGATTCCCAATTCGGGCATCTAGAACATATAGCACGTTGCTGTAAGCAAGCACATTCTCATTCAAAGTTGCAAGTTACTATGTAGGAACAAGTTTGTATAGGTATTTCAAAGATGTCCAGAACTGTGCTAAACTTGGTATGTGTCCAACTCCTAGAAATAACTTCATGCCCCAACTCCCTTACTTACAGCTAGTAAGGATCACATAATTCCTAACAAAGTTTTGACACAGATTCCCAATTCGGGCATTCAGAACATATAGCACGTTGCTGTCAGCAAGCACATTCTCATTCAAATTTGCAAGTTACTATGTAGGAACAAGTCTGTATAGGTATTTCAAAGATGCCCAGAACTGAGCTAAACTTGGTATGTCTCCAACTCCTAGAAATAACTTCATGCCCCATCTCCCTTACTTCCAGCTAGTAAGGATCACATAATTCCTAACAAAGTTTTGACACAGATTCCCAATTCGGGCATTCAGAACATATAGCACGTTGCTGTAAGCAAGCACATTCTAATTCAAAGTTGCAAGTTACTATGTAGGAACAAGTTTGTATAGGTATTTCAAAGATGCCCAGTACTGAGCTAAAGTGGGTATGTCTCCAACTCCTAGAAATAACTTCATGCCCCATCTCCATTACTTCCAGCTAGTAAGGGTCACATAATTCCTAACAAAGTTTTGACACAGATTCCCAATTCGGGCATTCAGAACATGTAGCACGTTGCTGTAAGGAAGCACATTCTCATTCAAAGTTGCAAGTTACTATGTAGGAACAAGTTTGTATAGGTTTTTCAAAGATGCCCAGAACTGAGCTAAACGTTGTATGTCTCCAACTCCTAGAAATAACTTCATGCCCCATCTCCCTTACTTCCAGCTAGTAAGGATCACATAATTCCTAACAAAGTTTTGACACAGATTCCCAATTCGGGCATTAAGAACATATAGCACGTTGCTGTAAGCAAGCACATTCTCATTCAAAGTTGCAAGTTACTATGTAGGAACAAGTTTGTATAGGTATTTCAAAGATGCCCAGAACTGAGCTAAACTTGGTATGTCTCCAACTCCTAGAAATAACTTCATGCCCCATCTCCCTTACTTCCAGCTAGTAAGGATCACATAATTCCTAACAAAGATTTGACACAGATTCCCAATTCGGGCATTCAGAACATATAGCACGTTGCTGTAAGCAAGCACATTCTCATTCAAAGTTGCAAGTTACTATGTAGGAACAAGTTTGTATAGGTATTTCAAAGATGCCCAGAACTGTGCTAAACTTGGTATGTGTCCAACTCCTAGAAATAACTTCATGCCCCAACTCCCTTACTTCCAGCTAGTAAGGATCACATAATTCCTAACAAAATTTTGACACAGATTCCCAATTCGGGCATTCAGAACATATAGCACGTTGCTGTAAGCAAGCACATTCTCATTCAAAGTTGCAAGTTACTATGTAGGAACAAGTTTGTATAGGTATTTCAAAGATGCCCAGAACTGAGCTAAACTTGGTTTGTCTCCAACTCCTAGAAATAACTTCATGCCCCATCTCCCTTACTTCCAGCTAGTAAGGATCACATAATTCCTAACAAAATTTTGACACAGATTCCCAATTCGTGCATTCAGAACATATAGCACGTTGCTGTAAGCAAGCACATTCTCATTCAAAGTTGCAAGTTACTACGTAGGAACAAGTTTGTATAGGTATTTCAAAGATGCCCAGAACTGAGCTAAACTTGGTATGTCTCCAACTCCTAGAAATAACTTCATGCCCCATCTCCCTTACTTCTAGCTAGTAAGGATCACATAATTCCTAACAAAGTTTTGACACAGATTCCCAATTCGGGCATTCAGAACATATAGCACGTTGCTGTAAGCAAGCACATTCTCATTCAAAGTTGCAAGTTACTATGTAGGAACAAGTTTGTATAGGTATTTCAAAGATGCCCAGAACTGAGCTAAACTTGGTATGTCTC